>NC_067138.1:66944017-67544017 GCF_903995435.1 Acomys russatus | reverse complement strand
TTGTGTCTGACTGCCCATTAAGTGACTCAAACTTTCTTATTCTAAGCCGTAACTGATTCTCTGCCCCAAAGCATAGTTCCCTCTCTTAGCAATAGCATTTCATTTACCTATGGATTATTCCAAAATATCTTGGGCCCTTCATGATCCTGTACTGGAAGTCTGGTTTCTTTAAAAGCTCAGTTGTGTTATGTGAATGTGGTTTGTTTGTTGGCTTGTTTGTTTTGGTCCCAAGTGTGGGCTGTGGCAAGGCTTTATCCATCATTGAAAACAAACTCCTGAGACAATGCATGATCTTTGTCATCTGGAAACTGCCTCGTGTGTGTGTGTGAGGAGCATGGTTTTTGCCAGCTGGAAAACATCCCAGTGTTGACTCTGAGAGGGTATATAAATAAGAGCCCACAAACAGAGAGAGATTGCTTTGCATGGCTTCACAGCAAGAGACTGTACAGGGCAAAAGGGTTAATACTGAGCCAAGTATGCCACAAAAGGGGCTGCCTGGGACTACACAGGAACCATTAGCTTTCCCAATATTTTACAGCATATACCTGCTAATGACGGTGGTTATGATTATGATGAGATGACTTGGCGTCAAATAGAAATGCTAGACTTAAAGCATTTTAAGGAGTCTGTTGTTTCTTATGAGATGTACTACCATTCCTTTAGCAAATATCAAGCAACTGGGCTGTGCAAAATAGAATTATTTCTTAAGATTGAAAGGGATTTTTGTCAGCTGTGCTAGAAGCTGGTCAGCAATTACAATGGATGTCGTGGTGGAGAGACAAAGCCACAAAAATAGAACAATGAAACATAGCAAAGGGGATAAACGTTGTTAAAGACCAACTGCTTGGTGAAGACCATTATGCTGACCTACAGGAACAAATTCAGTCTGACAGTGTCATGATAGAACAATGTCAGGTAGCAGCTTTAAGAGCTTTGGATATGAGGAGCCTGAGAAAAGATTTACTTCATTTATTAAGATAATACAAGGCTCTGGAGAAGCTTTCACAGACTTCTTAGAGAGATTGACTTCAGCTGTAAATAGAGCCATATCAGACCCTGATGCCACACAGGTGTTGATACAGACCTTGGCTTTTGAAAACACAGATAGTGAATGTCAGAGAGTAATTAGACCATTAAAAGGATGAGTAGGCCCAATAGACCAATGGAGAAGAGACACACCGATATGGGCTCTCTGGAGCATCATGCCAATGTCACTGGACAAGCCATGGTTAGAGGTCTCAGATATCAAAATACCTGGTGGCTTAATTGCAGTGAATTGGACCATTTCCAAAGAAATTGTAAGGTTAAAATCTTCATAGCTCAAACATGCAGGTACACTGACTCTGGAGAATATGGCATTGTCAAAGAGAACAAGCAGTTTCCTGCTGCAATGGTATGTCAAGTCTTCCAGGGTTTTGTAGCTGCTGCGGGAAGGGAAAACATTGGACTAGGGATTGCAGGTCCATGAGGGACATACTAGGTAACCTCTTGCATCAGAAAATGAATGCGTTGCGGAGAATGCTGTCAGCTCAAGGCCCAGCAGCAAACAATACATGCTGTCTTCCTTTGGTCTCCTGGTAACAACCAGACAGGAAAACCAAAACTAAGCATTGCGGATCTTATGCATGCTACTGAAGGCAGGGCGGCTTTGGATCTGGCCAAAAATAAATCTCTTACACTATTCTCAGAAGTTCACTGTTACAAAATAACCACCGGTGTTTATGGTCCTTAACCTTCAAGAAAAGTAGGGATAATCTTGAGAAGAAGTGGTTTAACTTCTCAAGGATTTATTGTGCATCCAGGGATTGTAGATGGGAATAGCAAGGAAGAAATTAAAATCATGGCATATGTAAAAAATGCAAATTAATGCAGGGGATAGAATTGCTCAGCTGTTCCTGTTTCCTTACATCAAGGGCAAAGCCACTCCAGTAGAATTAACAGGGGCATTTGGGAGTCCTGGAGAATGTGTGTTCTAGCAAATAGTGGTTAAGGATCAAAGACCCAAATTAATAGTACAGAAGAATGCTGTTGAAATAAAAGATTGGGTAGATACAGGAGCCAATGCCAGTACCCTTTATCAAAAGTCTTGGAATCCAGACTGGCCGCTTCTAAAGGTTAATACACAGTTTATAGGAATTGGTAAATTATCTCAAATAAGACAAAGTGTACAGCGGATTTAAGTGTGTGGGACCAGAAGGACAAACAGGGAAACTGAGACCCTTATGTGGCTGATAAATCCACAATTTTATGGGAAAGGGATTTTTTTTTTACAACAATGGGGTACTCAAATTAATATTCCTTCAATCCCAGAGACAGCCGATGATGAAATTCGGGGTGAAGTACTAGCTGCTCTGAGGAAGGTACTGATATGTATAATCAAGACCAACCTCAACCTTGCACATTATTCAAACACAGGACACCACAGAGACTGAGTTCCCAAATTTATAAGGGAGACCACTGCTGAAATACCAGCAGCCCTACCCCTAATGGATAGCAAACAGATCTGTGTGGCAAGAGCAGTGGCCCATAACAAAGGAAAAGTTGCAGTCACTTCAACACCTGGTACAAGAGCAGCTGGCAGCTCACCATATAGAGGAGTCTACCAGCCCATGGAATTCCTCTGCATTTGTTATTAAAAAAAAAAAAAAAAGAAATCAGGAGAATGAAGGATAATCATAGATTTAAGAGCAGTGAATAGAGTAATTCAACCAATGGATACTTTACTGCCTGGAATTCCTTTACCTTCTTTATTACTTAGATCATGGCCTATAATAATAATTGACTTGAAAGATTGTTTTTTCACAATACCCTTGCATGAACGGGATAGGGAAAGGTTTTCTTTCTCTGTCCAACTCTGAACAATAGTGGTTCAATAAAGAGATACCATTGAAAGGCCAACTTTATGTCAATATTTTGTGCAGCAACTGTTAGAAATAGTTCATAGGCAATTTCCTCAAACTATTATTTATCATGACATGGATGGTGTTTTATTGGCTGATTCTGACACAGATGCTTTAGAGAAAATGTTTAAGGAAATACAAATAATTCTACCATGCTGGGAGGTTACAGATTGCTCCAGAAAAAAATACAAAAAGGGGGATTCAATTAGCTATTTAGGTTATAAAATAAGTTAACAAAAATTTGACCACAAAAGGTACAGATCCATAGAGACCTTTAAGTGGCTTTCAAATTTTAATGGGTGATGTTATCTAGCTGAGGCCTACAATTGGGTTAAGTACTTATGAGTTAAGTACTCCATTTCAAATATCACAAGGAGATTCAGATTTAAATAGTCCAAGATGTCTAACGGCTGAGGCAGAAAAAGAGTTAACTCTGGTAGAACAAATATTACAAGATGTATATGTGGATCAAATTCATCCTGAACTTGATTGTGTTTTGGTTATTTTTTTCTTCAGCTCATTATGCAAATGGAAGAAAGTATTATGGAATGGATTTTCCTAGAACATAAACAAAGTAAAAAACTTTTAAGACATACATAGAAAAGATTTCTGAATTAATTATGAAAGGTAGAATAAGACTGTGTCAGCTGTCAGGAACAGACCTGGCTGAAACTATAGTGCTTCTTACTAATGCTGAGATTCTGTCATTGTGGGTAATCTGTGAAGATTGGCAAAGAGCATGTAGTAACTACTTGGGAGAAATTAATAACAAATATACAAAAAGCAAATGTATACAGTTTATAAAGATAACTAATTGTATTCTTCCATGTATTATAAAGGGAATACTAACGCCAGAGGCACCAACAATCTATACTGATGCAAACAAGATGGGAATGACAGGTGATAAGTCCAACAAAATAAGCAGGGTGATCAAAAACCCATATATCTCAGTTCAAAAATGAGAATTGCATGCAATTCTTATGGTATTATTAGATTTTTCTGAATTTCTTAATATAATTATTGACTCTCAGCCAGGTGTGGTGGTGCACACCTTTAATCCCAGCACTTGAGAGGCAGAGGCAGGAGGGTCAATGTGAGTTCGAGGCCAGCCTGGTCTCAAATTGCATCCAGGACAGCCAAGGCTACACAGAGAAACCCTGTCTCGAAAAAACAAACAAACAAAAAATATATAATAATTATTGCCTCTCAATATGCAGAAAGGGTTGTTTTGCATACAGAAGCTGCTGTATTTACTCTTGATAACTCAGAATTAACTTTGTTATTTATGCAATTGCAACAGGTTGTCAGAAATTGAAACTATCCATTATATATTACTAATATTCACCTCTCATACAGGTTGTCCAGATCCACTGGCACAGAGAAATGAGGAAATTGAGAGATTACTAATATGGAATGTATTAGAAGCCTCAAATTTTCATTAAAAAAAAAAACCATCATATTAACAGTAAAGTTTCAAAAAATTCTCTATCACTTAGCAACAAGCCAAAGAAATAATAATAATAATAATAATAATAATAATAATAATAATAATAATAATAATAATGTCCTACATGTTCTCTGTATAATCAGTCTCCTTTGCCTGCTGGACTTAGCCATAAGGGCTCAAATAAGAAAAAAGAAAGAAAGAAATTTGTCAGATGAATGTATTTTATTTTGCAGAATTTGAAAAACAAAGGTATGTACATCATACCATTGACAGATACTCAGAGTTTCAACGGCAACTGCTTTGAGTTCTGAAAAGGCTGATTTTGTAATTACATATTTATTGGAAATAATAGCAATTATGGGGATACCTGCACAAAGTAAGACTGATAATGCTCCCACATATGTATCCAGTAAGATGAAGCAATTCTTTGCAATATTATAACATAAAACATGTTATTGGTATACCACACAATCCAATAGGACAAGTAATTGTAGAAAGAGCTAATCATACCTTAAAGGAGATGCTTATTAAACAAAAAAGGAAGAGTAAAGATTCCCAGGGACAGACTAAATAATATTTTGTTAACTCTAACCTTTCTTAATGTTAGTGAAAAAGGAACAACAGCCCCTGAGAGACACTGAGTTATAGAAAAAAGCTGAAGAACTAGGTCAACCAATATATTATAATGATGTATTGACATTGCCTGGAACCTTGCAATACTTTTGAGTTGAGGATGTAGTTATACGTATAGATCTACAGGGAATGAAAACATGTGCTTACCAACAAAACCTATAAAGATCAGATGTGACCAGGGAAGACCTCCTACTAGCTGAGACATGAATGTCTTCACATGGCAAGTGACTCTTACTGGCTACGTTATTGGTCCTCATGACATTCCATTCCTTCATCTAGCATGGATGGATACTTATATTATCTTGCAAATGGACTTATAGGGTTGGTGGATGCCTTTCCCTTGCTCAAACATACAGCAGAAATTATCTTTAACTGAGTTGTGCATCTCTTATACACACACACACACACACACACACACACACACACACACACGTACGTATCTATATTATTATCTTTATTTTTTTTATTTCAGAGCAAAAGACAATGTAACAATAAAGACAAAACAAGTAGCCTAGGTGAGGCAGTCTGACAGACTGCCTCAGTTACTGTTTTCTCAAGAATTTCATGCTAATCAACTTCAAAAAGGTTAGCCCCAAATAATCGATCACACAGAGTCTAGACAGAAAAAAAAATATAGCCAGCTTCCCAGGACTTGGCCAATATTCCAATTTTCATAGTGTACCTGAAAGATATCTTTGCCCCCAGACAGAAAGAAGTACTTTTAAGAACATGACGCTCCCATTCCCAAGAGGTGGGGGTGGGTGGTTTCGGTCATTTGATGTGTTATGGTTTCTTGTTGTCATCTATCAGGGGTTGGTTATAAGTTGTTAGTGGTTATAAAGTAAAGGTTAGAATCTTTCTTTCTCCCCTCATTCTTTTTCTCTTATTTTTCTCTCTTATCTAATGACAAAAAACTGATGATGAATGGTAAAATCTATTCATCTCAAATATTTTCTTGGTCTGAGTTATTGTATAGTGATAGAAATTTAAGGTTATTTTAACTATCATTTAATTATTGTACATAAATAGCTCATTTACATTGTGCATGTTATTCTTATCCAACAGTTCCCATAATCATTCTTATTATAAAGATGATTAGTGTTAAATAAAAAGCAATTTTTAAAACAAAAAGGGGACATGTAATGGAAATTCAGTTTATCTAAAAAGTTAGTTGTGTTGTGCGAATGTGTTTTTTGTTTTAGTCCCAAGTGTGGGATGTAGAAATGCCTTATCCACCACTGAAACAAACTCATGAGAGGGTGCATGATCTTTGTCATCTGGAAACTGCCTCGTGTAGGGGGGGGCATGGTTTTTGGCAGCTGGAAAACATCCTTGTGTGGACTCTGAGAGAGTATAAATAGGAGCCCACAAACAGAGAGAGATTGATTTGCATTGCTTCACTTGGCTCTGCATCACTTGGCTACACTTCAAGATGCTCCTAGAGAGAAACACTCCAGAAAATGCTTCAAGCTTGCTGTTTGCTGTTTGTTTGCTGTTTGCTGTTTGGACTGCTGGAATCACCCCCAAGGAACTATGTCTAAAGAAGTCTATATCGTCTGTCCCTACAAACCTTCTTTCTCCCCTACCTCAGGTCAGTGGGTTGGAAAGGAGACAAAGGCATTAAAGAACCTCAAATAAAGTGGGGTTAAAAAGATCAAAGCCTACATGATCCCTCTTCTACTGCCGTATAGAACCTGCCACCACCACCCCCAAAATCACTCTATACACTTGTCTTAGGGTTACTACTACTGTGATGAAACACTACAAACAAAGCAACTTGGGGAATTTGTTTTACAATTCCACATCTTGGTCTACCATTAAAAGAAGCCAGGGCAGGAACCTGGAGGCAGGAGCTGATGCAGAGGCCATAAAAGAGTGGTGGCTTGCTCCTCATGACTTGCTCTGCCTGCTTTCTTAGAGATCCAGGACCACCACCCCAGGGATGGCACCACCCACAGTGGGCTGGTTCCTCCCCCATCAATCACTAATTAAGAAAATGTCCTACAGGCTTGCCTACATCCCCACCTTATGGAAACATTTTTTAATTGATGTTTCCTCTTCTCAAATGACTTTAGCTTGTGTCAAGTTGACATATAACTTAAGCAGCACAGCATATAAACACATCACTGTTAAGCTAGAATCTTTCATTTCTTATTCATCCCCAAGATCACACATAAATATGAACATTACACTATAAAATATTTCAAGGTTTAAAAGTCCCACCAGCTTTAAAACATTCCAACAAAAGTTCAAAGCCTCTTAAAATATCTAAACTTTATTTTAAAACCCAAAGTATTTTTTGAAACTTCAAAAACTCTTTAAAAGTTCAAAATGTCTCAACTGTGGGCTCCCATAAAACAATAAATAATTCAAGTACTTTCTTATTTTAAAAAGGAAGAACTAGGGCATAGTCACAACCTGAACAAAGCAAAACCAAACTCCAACAGTATAAATAATTCAATGTCTAGTGTCTGGACTCAAAATCTACTGAACTTCTCTAAAGGGCTTATGTCACTTCTCCAGTGCCACTCTCCACACCACACACAGCTTGTCCTCTAAGCTTAGGCTGGCTGCACCCCACTGCTGCTGCTGATCTTGGTGGTCATCCCATGGCACTGGCATTCCAAAACACTGAGTCTGCTGCAGCAACTGGACTGCACTTTTACCAATGGCCTCTCCTGTACTCTCTTCACAATGCCAAGCCTCAGCTGCTCTCCATGGCCCCTTCATGCCTTCAAAACCAGGAACCACATTGCCCAGTTCAGCTGCCAGCATGAAGTACAACCTTAGCCACCTCTGGAACAAAGCTTGTGTGCTACCCTGAATAAAAACTTCCCAGAAGATTTACCTCAGTGATGCTGGTCTCTCTCTCTTTTTTTTTTAATCACAGTTGATTCTTCAGCCCCAGCTGGCCTGCACCTGTTGTCCCAGCAAACCAAAGGTTTTACTTTAGTGGTTCTGGTCTCTTTGTGAATCACAGCCAGTTCTTCAGCTCCAGTTGACCAGACACCACAGATTCTTCACACAGATGGAGTGGTAGAGTCTTTGCATCCCTCTGGAACTGCACAAGCCAGGTCTCCATCTTCTGCAATGCACTCGGCACTCTTTTATCTTCCAAGATCTTACAGAGCAGCCCACTGAGGTCTCAATGACTCGTGACTTCTCTAGCCCCAACTTCCAAAGTCCTTACTCAATCTTCCCAAAAACAACATGATCGGGTAGGTATGTTACATCAAAACCCCACTCCTGGTACTAATTTTTGTCTTAGTTAGGGTTACTGTTGCTGTGATCAAACACCAAGACCAAGGCAATCTGAGGAGGAAAGAGTCTGTTTAGCTTACACTTCTACATCTTAGTCTGTGATTGAAGGAAGTCAGGGCAGGAACTCAAGCAGGTCAAGATCTGAGGCCATTAAAGGGGTGATGCTCACTGGATTGTCCCTGGCTTGCTCAGTCTGCTTTCTTTGTGCTTCTATTTCTCAAGACCATCAGCCCAGAGGTGGCACCACCTACCATGGCCTGGGCCCTCACCCATCAGTCACTTTTAAGAAAATGTCCCTCAAGCTTGCCTACAGCTCAATTTTATGAAGGCATTTTTTCAACTGAAAGTCCCCTTCTCTCAGATGACGTTAGCTTGTGTCATAAAACTAACCAGCACAGAGATCAGTAGTTTATCACTTTCCAAGTCTGACCCTCTGCTGTGCCCTCTACTGCCACCTCCTGGTTGCCAGTTAGTATTACTTATCTCCTGACTTCCTGAGACCCACAGAAAGCTGATGGTGAACAGACTGTGCTCTGCATGCAGAATTAGTCCTGTTCATCAGCAACTCCAAACTGTCAGTCCTCAGCCCCCCTCCCCCGCTTCTCTGAGGACACAGTCGCCTAAAATCTAATTGGCTGTAGTAACTCACCTAATGGGTCAATATCCCTCTCTCTCTCTTTCTCTGTCTCCCTCTTCCTGCCCATTCCTTCCTCCTTGATTTCTCTGATTCATTCCAAGACCCTCAGTTAATCACACACATACACATACATACACACATACACATTCACACCACACACATACACACACACTACACACACACACACCATGCTTAGCAACTGGCTAACTTTTCACATGCAATGAGCAGTTTCTTCTGAGCCCACAGATGCAATGATTTAGAAAATATGAGCATTCTTCTTTTTAAAGAAAGAAAGAAAGAAGTAAGGAGAAGGAAAAAAGAAATCTATCATAATACTTTACAGCGCATATGAAAAACCTCAGCCAATGGGTAAAGCGGGGGTGAGTCATGAATTACAAATGACAAATGCCTGGGTTTTCTCCTGAAGCTGAATCTGTCTGAGAGTGTTGAAAAATGTGTGGGCAGTGAGTGGGCCACAAAGAGGCTGGTCTGGAGGCCCCTGAGCTTTCCTTCCACTCACCATCAGCTATTTTACAGAGAACTCATTTTGTGGTGCCCGAGCTTCCAGCCACAAGACAGTGTAACCTGAATAGAGACACGGGTGTTTATTGACTCTGCTCTAGCTCAGCATCACATAGCTTGAACAGCATTGGAGGGGGCCAGTTAGCTCCTAAAATCAAGTGTCTGGCAATTAGACTCCAAGGTTTGTGAGAGTAGCTTGGAGAGACGATGACATGAGGACACAACTTTCTTTCACCAACAGTGGTGTGTTAGCAATGTCATCCTGTCTCTGTGGAACCAGTTTTGAATCCTCGACTCAGAGATTGCATCTAATCACTCCGTATCATCCCTACTGCCATAGCTTTGGCCCAACTACCACCAAATCTCACTGCAGGATCGAGCTGCCTCCTAGCGATGCCCCAGCATCCTCCTTTGTCCACAAGTTAGATTGTGTGGCCTTTCAGCTTAAACTTTTCCAGAAGTTTCCTTTTAACAAAGCAGGTTGGTGTGAGGAATGGCCAGGAAGAGATGGCTTGTGCCATAAGCATGAGATCAAATCCCTGGCACACACATGGAAAGGCAGACGGGGCTGTGTGCACCTGTAATCCCCATGCTGGAGAAGTGGGGACAGGAGGACCCATGGGGCCTGCTGACCAGCCTTCCTTGCCAACCAGTGAACTTCAGGTTTAGTGAAAGGCTGTGATTCAAAAGATAAAATAGAGAAGGGACTGAGAAAGATACCAGCTGTCACCCCTGGTGTCCACATTCACACATGCACACACACGCACACACACGCACATCGCATGCATGTACACATGTGAGCATACACATGAACACAGAGTTGAAAATACTACTCAAAGCTGTAATGTGTTTGAATTACCCTCTAGGAGAGAGTCTGCTTCATTTGCATTTAATACAAGTATCCTTGAATGTCTCAACCTAAATCAAAGAGCAGAATGTCAGAGCCTCTTGCTCCTAACACGAGCAACACACCCGCAGAACATATTCATACTATCCTCACTTGACATCTACACCAAGACACTACTGCCTTGTAGAGACATGATGTCACAGATGATTAGATTCACCTATTATTTTTTTTTAAATATCAAAGAACTAGCTGAGGAAAGTAAAGGTCTAGATTTTTTTTAAGTCATGCCCACAACATTTTTCATATCCATATTTTAAAAGGTAAAAGCTATCGACCTTGGAAACAGTTCGAACACACACCCTGTACAGCTCTGACATTCGAAACAAACATGTATTTATTCGACTCACTTGTGTGGCACGGTGCAGTTACATCAAAAGGAAGAGCTGGGTTTTGTTTTGTATGTTTGCTTGTTCTACACACGAATACCTGAACTCTAAGGCATCGGTGAAAAGAACCCCTGCTTGGAAGCTTCTCTGGGGAATTAAAGAAGATGGCAAGAACCTCCACTTCCTGCACTAATAGCCCCACACTGGGCATAGGGTTCAGTGGTAGCCTGCATGACTAAAGCTCAGGGTTCAGTACACAGTCCTCGGGTGGGGGTGTCTACCGTGGGGATGGCTGTAGCTCAGTGGTGGAGTGCTCACATGAGCAGCCCTCATTATGTCTCCACACTGTGAGCAGCACTAGGCCAAGGCAGGAGCCAGCCCCAGGCCAACCCCAGGCCCCCACAGCCACAATTCCCCCTTTTAACATGGCCGCTGGTGGCTGTGTGCACATTGTATTGATAAAGGTGCTGTCTTGAGAACTGAGATCTTACTCTCCTTGTCATTAACTTTTGTTTGCTTTACAGAGACGTTTATTACAAATTCAGAGCTAGGAACTTAAGAGAGAGAAAGAAAGGCCATGCCATTTGAGGCAGCCATGGAGGTCAGCCGTGTGCAGCTGTAGAGGAACAGTGGAGAGCTCCAAAGTACCAGAGGAAGGAGAGCAGGGCTCTGGCCAGTACGCGAGAAGGAACATAAACAAGAAGAAAATGCAAGGTGTGGGGCTGTCTGAGTCACGCTTCAGTCAGAACCCCATGGGAGCCCACAGGGACAGCTGAGGCCATTAATGTTAACTGCTCTGCTTGACTCAGGAAGACAAGGAGTAAGCTCAGGATTCGAATATGGAGATTTTCAAATTGTTCCCAGACCAAACTCATAGTGCCTTCTCTGAAGGGATCATAGCAACAGTCTGACAGCTTTGATGCTTTCAAAACTTCAGAGATTTAGGGGCCTGGTGGGGCGACCTAGTCAATAAAGTCCTTGCTTTACAAACACAAGGACTTCAGTTTAGTCTTCAGAGTCTATGTAAAAGATGCCAGGCATGATGGCCCATACATGTATTGATATTAAGGAGCAGACAAGAGAATACCTGGGGCTCACTAGCCGATCTAGTCTAATGACATGCTCTAAGCCAGTGAGAGACCCTGTATCAATGGAAGTTGACAGCCTTCCAAGGATGACATCTGAGTCTGAGCAATGGCCTCCATGTGTGTACATATACATGTATTCCCCCACATATGTGCATATCACACACGTACACACACACAGACACGTACACACACACGTACACACATACGCACACACACACCATCGGAGGCTTTTGATGTGATCTCAAAAACAAAATCCGTACCTACCAAGCTTCTTGTGGCGCCCAGAAATTCCCCACCTCTATTTTTTGGCTCTATTTTCTTTCCTTTGCTTCTTTTCCCCTTTGTTTTTAGTGATTGCAGTTTTCACTGTCATCTGAAAAACTGGGTTTCTGGTTCATCAAGGGAGCAGGCGTTCTCCACTTCCTACTGTAAGAGGGATCATGGAGCAGGCCTCAGTATAAGCAAAAATAATAGTGGAAGATTAAGTTCATTTTTCAAACTCTGTTTCATGTTGGCTGAAATACTTGTTTATAAACAAGATTAGCCCATTTAGGACGACTCACATAGATATTAAGCAAAGAGGCTTTATGCTAAATTAATCTTAGGGGCTAAGCAAGAGCTTGCCTTGAAATATCTCAGCCTCTCAGCGTCCCTGGCCTTCCCTGGGCCCCACGAGCTCCTGCGGTATCTCATTCCTCTTTCTCTGTCTTGGCGGAACGTGTAACATTTTATGATGATTGCTTAGCCATTCGTGTTTATTCCTCCTTGGAGTGTGGAGCCAGGGATGGTATCTTCTTTATGTTTGTATCATGGGTACCGGTACAGTGCTTAGTATACAATAGGTATTTAGTAGCGATGGGCTGAAGGGATGATAAACACAACAGAGAAGTGGACGGTCTGAAAATAGGACAGTCAGTCTGAATAGCTTGCTTCCCAAGTAGAAAATACCGTAAGAAAATAGATTTTTTAAAGATACACTTAATTTATGGCCCCTTTATTCAGAACTTGTGAAAATACCTCTTAATTAGACTGTGCTTTGTGTTTTAGAAATATCTTTGAAAACGAGGATTAAACAAAATAAATCTAGGCATAATGACACACACAATCATACCACCCCAGAGACAGAGGTAAGAAAATTTCAAGTTTGAGGCTAACCTGGGCTACATAGCAAAACCTTATCTCACAAAAATAATAATAAATGTAAAAAGAAGATTAAAGAAGATAACTGACTTAGTATGAAATTACAGAGCATTCATTTATACACCATGCCTAGGGAATTTATATTTGTTTAAACAGTAGGTCAAACACTATGAAGATGCACTTGTGTAAACAGATTGTAACAAGGAAGGTTCCTTCCTATAAGGAAATGAAGTATATCTTCAAATAAAATAAGAGTCTGAGCCTTGTCATAACTGAAAGCAGTTTTTCCTCTGAGGAATCAAACGAGCTGAACTTTTATCATACGTCATAAGAAAGATGCTCATTTCAACAGGAAGCCAAAGAGCGTCTTAGAATTTTCTCAAACCGGAGCTTCTTACGGGATGTGAGTTTGCTCACAACAGTGTTCAAGGCTTCTGTCCTGTTTTGTCACCTGGAAATCCAGCAATCAGAATGCGTGCACACAAACAACCCTGGCCAACCCCGCCTTATATTGTGAACTATATTCCTGGAAGGCAGCAAATCATCTGTGTTTCATACCATCTTGCTGAGGGCCCTGATTGGAACTAGATGGGCTCCTCACACTGGGAGATTAAGGCAAGCTTCAGAAAGAGCCTGTTTACAAGAGCAAAGGCAGAGAAACCCACGGGAACAGGGAAATAGCCAGGAGATAGGCAAATGATGGGGTAGCTGTGACCACACCCAGCTCCTGGGGAGTACAGAAAGATGATGATCCGCAGGAGCTGTTAGGAGGCTGGAGACCGGAAAGCAGCGTGAGCCCGCCCATCTCCCCACAATATAGACTTCCGCCTCACTCTTCTTCTACTGTGATTCTCCTGCTAGCGCCTTCCACTGATAGACCCAAGAGCAAGGTGGCCAAATGTACAGAGGTCAAACACATGGGGTGCCATGCTGTATGTGTAGGGCAGAGCATAGACTTGAAGTGTAAGGTGGCTACTACACACATTCTTTTCATATTCTTCCATTGCAAAGAATTTGCCATTTCACTTCTGAACTATTTTTTCATAAAGATTATATATATATATATATATATATATATATATATATATATAATTGGCCAGTAAAAACAGCATTTAATAACTCCAAATATTATGTAGAAATGCAAGATTCATGACACATTCCCTCAAAAATATGAAAAGGACAATTTCTCTCGGTATCTCCCAGAAACTTGCAGAACTAAAGAGTGGAAAATTAAAAAGTTGCATCTCCCGTGAAATGAGTAAAGAGACAAGATTCCGAAATTACAGACTATGAAATTATCTGCCAAAAGAAGGAAATGTTTGTTTATCCAATGAACAAATCTAAAGGGTGACATGTTTTTCTAAAGACCCCCAAGGGTTTTCAAACGTCCCTCCCAGTAAAGAGAGAGGGGCTGGTGAGGAGGGCCATGGCAAAGGAGGAGAGTAATCTGTGTGGAGTGGCTGGCTTCACAGCGGAGAGATGAGGACAGAGCTGTCAGAGGAGCTGCATGAGCCAACTATCTTTGTATCAAAGGCACTGAAAACCTATTTTTAAATTTTTCGAGACAGGGTTTCTCTGGGTAACAGTCCTGCCTATACTGGACTCCCTTTTGTAGACCAGGCTGGCCTTGAACTCACAGCGATCCTCCTGCCTCTGCCTCCCGAGTGCTGGGATTAAAGGCGTGTGCCACCACACCCAGCTTGGAACTGAAAACTTAAAGCTTACCACAGATGAAACACCTGGAGGTAAGGGATGCAGAAACCAAAGGAATCACGACTGCCCTGGTGGCCGACTTTCCCTACTTTACTTCATAGAGACTGTGGTGTTCGATCTCCATTGCTCACTCAATGGGACTGAGAATCGCAACGGAAACACGCCTCCATGTATGTCTATGAGGATGTGTCCAGAAACATTTAACTGAGGATGAAAAACCCACACTGAATGTGGTGGACTAGCAGGATCCTGGGCTAGTGTGAGAGAAAAAATGGGCCCTCCATATACTCAGAGGGAGTGGCATCATTAGGGTGTGGCCTTGTAGGAGAGGGTGTGGCCTTGCTGGGGGAAGTGCATGGGGGGGAGGGGCGGGCGTGACGGGGGCGGGGCGGGGAGAGGGCTTTGAGGTTTCAGATGCTCAAGCCAGGCCTAGTGGCTCCCTCTCTCTTCCTACTGCCGCGATCCAGATGTAGAAGTCTCAGCTTCCTTTCCAGTACCCTGTCTGCCTGCGTGCTGTCCTGCTTCCTGCCATGATGATAATAAGCTAACTCTCTGAACTGTCAGCCAGCCCTAGTTAAATATTTTCCTTTATAAGAATTGCCGTGGTCATGGTGTCTCTTCACAGCGATAGAAACCCTAACTAAGATAGGTCCGAAATTGAATAAAAAGGACAAAGTGAGCGGAGTACTGGCATTCACCTCTTTCTGGTGAATGAAGTGTAGTCTGCCTCTATCAGGCATTTTATCACAGCAGAGAGAAAAACCACCATTTCAGGTGCTGACTGAAAGCAAAGAAGTGATAATAAATAGGAACCAAACACCTACCTTTCCTGCGTGCAAACACAGCTCCGGAGCCAGCCAGAATATGTGATGCAAGTCATCTGCTCCCTCGTTACCAGGTTTTGCTTGGTTTGTTTTATAACAAAAAGACGAGGCAAAATTACAAGAAATATTCATGAGACAAAATATCTGATCTAGTTCCTATCCTCCCAAAATGGCTGTCTCCATTTCTTACTTGCTAGAAAAACGGCTCCATTTGTAAGTAGTAAGTGCAAAGCGCTCGGCGGTGGCGCTTATGCGCTTTATGCACACTTATTCACTCTTAAAGGAAAAAATTTGCAAGCAAGGAGCAGATGAGGGGGTTTCAGAACAGAGCATAAGAAATGAATTATTCTCCAAGAGTGCAAAAGATTATGGGCCTTTTAAAAACAGCAACTGCGGGAGGCCAGAAAGACAGTTCAGTGGTCAAAAGCGTGCACCCCACATTTGTGAGAATGGGAATTGGGGTCCTAGTACTCATGGAACAAGCCAAGGGTCCCCACAAATGCCTTTCATGCCTGCTCTGAGGAAGGTGAAAACAGGAGGACTGGTGGAGCCTGCTGGCTTTTAGTCTAGCTTAAAAAAAATGCAAGCCCAGGTTCAGGGAGAGATCCTGCCTCAAAGGAATAGATGGAAAGTGACATTTGATGCTCTCTTTTTTTTTTTTTTTTTTTTTCATTTGATGCTCTCTTTTGGCTTCTGGGCACATACTCAAGAGCACACTTATACATCACATGTATACACATCCACACACATATAAATACATAATAAATAAATCTTCAAATAAGAAAAAAAAAAGTGCCAAGCGAGTCAAGAAAAAAAAAATGAAAGTAACAAAATCACTACAAATACAAAAACTACGTCAGAATAACAACAAACAAATGCTGCCTTACAAAGAGAACGTGTCTGTTATCCATAGACATCTCAGTGTAATAAAGCCTTAGGGGTGAATCAGGCAAAGAACTACTTATGGAAGGTTGTCTTAGTTAGGGTTTTGTTGCTGTGGAGAGACACATGACCATGGCAACTCTTATAAAGGAAAGCGTTTAATTGGGGCTAGCTGACAGTTTGAGAGGTTTAGTCTGTTATCGTCATGGCGGGAAGCATGGCAGCATACAGGCAGACATGGTGCTAAAAGATCTGAGAGTTCTACATCTTGACCTGCAGGCAGCAGAAGGGGACTGTGTGTCACACCCAGTATATCTTGAGCACAGGAAACTACAAAACCAGCCTACATAGTGACATACTTTCTCCAACAAGGCCACACCTTCTAATAGTGCCACTCCCTATGAGCCAAGCACTCAAACCCATGAGTCTACGGGGGCCATTCCTTTTCAATCCACCACAAAAGTATGACACTGAGTTGTCCCCATAGGGGAAAAACAGAGAGTAAGCAGATCTTTATACATTGGAAGGCACGAAGAAACTCTCTCCACAAATGGAAACCACCAAGAACGATGTCACATACCTGTAATACCAACACTCCAGAAGGCTAAGGTGAGAGGATCATGAATTTGAGGCCAGTTTGGGCAATACCAGAAATTCAAGGCCAGCCTGAGTTACATAGTGAGGGTCTATCTCCAAACACCAGTACAAGAAAAAAAAAAAAAAAAAAAACCTGAATATGTAAATGGAAACACGAATATTCAGATCAAAGGAATCACTATTTTCCAGGAAAACCTAACAAATACCACAGAGAAGTTTTAAAGGTTTTATGTTTTCAATGCTTAAAAATAATTTCACTGGCATAAGAAGCTTACAAGAGTACGGGAGGGTAGGAGACAAGCCAAGCACAAAGAAATAATACTTGGGCTAGCCTCAGACTTTGCCACAACAATGATCTATGTCAGAACAGTAGGGAACAACACATAGAATTGCAAGAGGGAAAGACAGGGTATCTTGTAGCCCAGGTTAGCCTTGAATCCTCTATGCAGCCAAAGATGACTTTTAAGCTGGTTAACTTCCTGCCTCAACCTCTCAAGTGCTAGGATTACAGGTGTGTGCCACCATGTCTAGTTTGTGCCATACTGGGAATCAAACACAGCTGCCGGCATGCTAGGTAAGGACTCTGACAAATGAGCTACCTCCACAGTTCTGTGATCCTCAAATTTTATACATATCCAATGCATTGATTCATTGAAGGAATGGCTTATAAATGTACTGCCTTTGAGTCTTGCTTGAAAACGAATCTTTCAACTAAATACTCAGAGGAGCATCTCAGGAAAGATCCTGACAACACTGCTTCTGGGGAGCTGCTGCCCACACCAAAATACAGAAGACTCACTAATGTCAATGTGGCAATATGATATTGGCTAGTGGTACAGCCTTTTTGGAGGCTTTGATCATAGTCCACAAAAATTCTACTATGTACATTCATTCACTCACTCTGCATTTCCAAAAATCAACTTTCAGATTCATATTTGAATTATCCAAGATGCTCACTGTTCCGTTCTTTCTTTCAAATCTCAGCCCCTGAGTGTGGTTTTTTTTTTTTTTTTTTTTTTTACTTATAAAAGAAAGCATTTAACTTGAGGGATTACAGTTCCAGAAAGCTAGAGTCTGTGACCATCATGGGTGGTGTGCATGGCAGCAGGGAGGCAAGAATGGGCTGGAGCACTAGTTGAGAGATCACACCAAGCACAAGTCAAAGATAGCCCATGGGAATACCGTGGGCTTCTGAAACCTTAAATTGAATATAATAGGAAGAAATGGAAGCAAAGCACATCTCCAGTGAAGAAAGGCAGGTTAACCACACTCCTGAAGTAAGACAAGCTTGTTCATAAATGCAAATGAAGTGCATGTGGACATGTTGCTGTATCAAAATGCACACAGAATAACATGAAGACAAAACACAAGCTACAGAGCAACATACAGGCATGTTGTGGATGGAAAGGTGTATTAATCCACAAAATCTCATGTTTCTGACTTTTCAGTAGGCATCTAAATTACCTAGGAAGACATCTTCAATGTTGCAGGATATTTGATCCCATTGTGAACCCCAAGATTGTGAACTGTAAAACCTTGTTTCTTGTTTGGCACGGTTGAGCCCTAACACACACTTTTAATCCAAGAACTTTCTGTTTATTGGAAACGGGTGGTTGTGGTGTGGTTCAGCCAGTCCTAGCACATACCTTTAATCCAAGAGCTTTCTGTACATAGGATTTAATAAAGTTAACCCAAGGTAAAGAGGCAGAACAAGAAGCCAGCGGACAGGGAATAAAGTGTAGGAGGGACTTTGAGTTGAGGGATATTTAAGACATTGTAGATAAGAGGAAGAGATTGAGGAGCTTTGAGCTTGAAAGCTCTTCGGCTTTTAGTTTTTTTGGCTTTTCCTCCTGGGCTGTCAGATAAGATAGTGAGCTTTTTGGTTTTTCCTCTGGGACTTGAGATGAGTAGGAAGGTCAGCTGGGTGTTTTCTCTGCCTCTCTGAGCTAGCAGGTTTTCACCCCAGCATCTGGCTCATGATTCTTTATTGGTAAAATTGAACAGTTGGAACTTTAATTTTTAAAACAACAATTTCCCACTGTTCATGGTAACAGCTTCTAGGGACTGAGATTTGAAGGAAACAATGAAAAAGGGAGAAAAGGCCACAAATTCTGTGATATTCTAATTATTTAAATTCATACGTTATCATAAAATTAACTTTAAAAATATTTACACATTTGTCTTTTGGTGGCAGGGGGGGGGGTCACTCTTGGGATTTTGCGCATGCTAAGTACATGCACTATCAGTGAGCTCCCACACATTATGAAACATGTAATTCCCATGATGCACTGAGCACAGGATATTCCACACCGTTCCACAGGAGGCAGGATTAGTGAATAAAACTTTCCAACATTATACCGCGTCTGTCATCACATACAGCCTAACCCATGAACTCCTTGAAGGCAGGGCCAAGGACGGTTTGTCACCATTTATCCCCATTCCCCACTCAAAGCACTGACCAGAGAAAATCCTAAGCAAAGGCTTGTAAAACAAATGGATGGCTGCATGCAAAGATAAATCAATCAATCAATCAATCAATCAATTCAGATCCTGAACTTGAGATTGTAGGTCCCTCACCACACTTATAGTTTGATGAGCCTGGATTTGCTCATTTGAAAAACCCAACTTTAAGCCAAATGTGAGGATGCCCACTTGTGACTACAGAACTCAAGAGGCAGGAGCAGGAGAATTGTATGTTCAAGGCCAGGTGCGTTATACAGTGAGTTCTCAGTCAACCTGTAGGAAAGAGTAGGACAGTGCCTGCTGGTCTCCTTCCACAATACCCTGCCAAAGGTTAGTTGTTCTATGGTCTCCTCCAAGTGTTTCCAACCTGCCTCACAAGCCACCATCTGCGTGGATGAGGGACATCAGTTAGGCCTTGAGGCTGCGATCAGCATCACGAGAGCCCCAGTGTTTGCAGGGATGGCCTTTTATTTCTTCAGGCCTTTCTGATCTCACGCTGTTTTGTAGACTGCTCCAGAGAAGTGTGAGGCAAAAGCTTCAAGAGCGGCATCAAATTAGTAAGCACTAGTACTAACATGTGTCCTCCCAGACACGTCCGCCCCACACTCAAGCCACCAAGAACCACAGCCAAGGAACTGCCTGCCACTCCTGGCATGTACCACCCGCCACCCGAGTGCTGGCACTGAACAAACCACACCATCCCTGTCTCTGGCTTTTCATAGTGGACTTCACAGATCTAAATATCCAGAAAAGAACATTCCAGGCAGGAAAATTCCAAACTCAGTGATTAAGTTTGTTCAGGTAGCAAGGAGCTCTTTCTTATGTAAATTAGGAAGTTCTTATTGAACCAAAACCAATAATGCTCATGAATGAATGAGTCAGTCTTCTTAGTCAACTGTAGTTTCATTTTAGTTGACAACCTTGGCTTATTCAAGACTATCCAACTCCAGCACACAGTCAGCATATTTTTAAACTAATTGTCCCCTTCTCTGGGGCAGACACAGCTTTCAGATAGTTGGCTATGACAGTTTCTAAGTCACCTGTTTTAAGTGCCATTAGAAGAAGAAAAAACAGTTTAAGGGTTTTTATATAATTTCTAGAATCAGTGTTTTATTATTGTCTTCAGCAACCCTTTGAGATACTCAAGATGAATGCAGAAGTCTCATCAAGTACTCTGTGACCTTCCCTGGTGTGGTTTGGATGTGAAATGTCCCCTATAGGCTCCTGTGTTTGGCCAGTTGGTGACCAGGTGGTGGCACCATTTGGAAGGCTGGAAAGGCTATAGATTGCAGAGCCTTGGTAAAGAAATTACATCACCAGGGCAGATTTGAGGGTTTATAGCACTGGCCCAAACTGCTGTTCTCACTCAGCTTCCGGATGGCAGATGCAATGTGACAGGCTGACCTCATGCCTTCCCTGCCGAGATAGATTGTATCCCCTGATGAAACTATATGCCAACAGCAGCCCTTTCTCATTTTGGACAGAAAGCCCAAAGTCATTCGGGTCAAAGTAATTATTTTTTAATCACAGTAGATGAGAAACTGTGACACACACACACACACATACACACAACACCAACATTCTCATAAACTCACACTCACTCATGCACACATACATACACATACACTCACACTCACACATACTACACTCTTCAGCCTTATCCCTGGGCCATCTTCTGCTCATTCTCTAGGCCCCAGGCACACCACCCTCCCTTCAGTTATTCCAACTTGGCCAGATAACTCCTGCTGCCAGACATTAGCACACGCTGCGTTCCCAGCTCAAGCTACTTCTTCCTTTCACGTCTCACTTGGCCAACTCTACCCATCCTTTAGCTCTCACATGAAAATCAGTTCCTCAAGGAGGCTTCTGTGACCAGCTAATCCAAGCCCCATGCTCTTCCTGTTGTTTCCTCTGTGTCCTTTTTCCCCTCACAGCATGCGTTGCTCCTTGCATCCTATGGTTCCTACACTTATTGGTTTAGCTTCTCCCCTTATATGACTTTGAACCCCATGCCATGAGAATCACGACTGTTTTGCTGTTGTTAATATCAACAAAGACCCATTGATTTAATGAAAAAGCCCAGTTGAATTCATTCCTTCTTTTGAGTTTATTTTCACAAACGTAAGTTGGACACAATAAGCGAAAGGAACTGAGACTATACCTCACTCGTGTTCAAAGCAGCCTGGCAACCTGGGATGAGATGAGGCCATGGGATTGTGTTGGCAGGATTTTCTTAGACCCATGAATGGACAGAAAATGTAGTATTGTGAAGGAAAGAAGGCATGGGAAACTAATTACATTAAGAAAGTAAAAGAAGTGAGGACGGCAGACAGTTGGACATTAGGCAGGTTCTCAGGAAGATAAGGAAGACTTCCAAATGAGGTGAAAAAGCCAAGGTCAGGCTGACCAGACTGTACAGGACATTGTATATATCCGAAGCAGAAGAGGGAGAAAAAAGAAGGTATGGGGTACAAACACCCAGTAGCAGCCATAGCTAAGACCAGGAGGAAACAGTGGCAAGTCCTGGAGGGTCTGTGCCACTGGACACTAAGTCTAGGAGAGATACATTAATGTAGGGATGAAAAATCACTGTCCCACTCCCGCGCAACAGAAACAGGCTGCCATTGGCCCTATACTAGGAGACAACTGGGCCAGCATTCAATCCCTTGTAAAGGACAGTCTCCATAGTGAAGTATGTGACCAATGCGGGGGGAAGCACTCCAGAGGCCAAGCTGCCCTGTTTCTGTACTGAATGCCAGGAGCTTGCCCGAGTCCTCACCGCTACAATGTCGTCATGGGAACTGCTGTTGGCTCCACTGCCCTTAGAACACTGCATTTCTTTATAACTTAGCTGTGGGCTGGAGAGCTAGCATAGCAGGTAAAGGCATTCCCTGCCAAACCTGATGACCCAGGATCCACACAGTGGAAGGAGAAAGCCAACCCTCACAGGCTGTCCTCTGACATCTGTGCCTGTGCTGTGCCACATGCATACATGAAATAAGTAAATAAATACTTTAAATTATGAAAATTGTTTTTTTAAAAAAACTAGCTTTCTGCCAAGCTGAGACCCCATGAACTGCCAACAAAGAAGGCTGGAAACTACAGTAATAATGACAAATAACAGATACTACTTACACACTAGGTGAGACTCATTAAGCACACTAACCCTCTTGGTAACACTAACTAATAAGGACTACCTTTCTTGTTGTGCAATTGGGGAAACTGAGGCACATATGCATTAAAATACTGGGGAGGGAAATCAACAAAGGCTGTTGCCAGCCAAGACTATTTTCTACAACCTTAACTCCTTCCTAACATGCCACATAACTTCTCGTTCCTCCTTTTCCGATGGGTGAGGATTAGATTGCATCTACTCTGTTGGCAACGGGGGTGGGGGTCGGCACAGGGGGGGTGCGGGGAGGAAGCTGAATCTCTAGAGTTTTGAGGTTTGGCATGGAGCCACTAGCATCTGAAAACATGACATTATCTTCAACCTGAAATATTATTTCATACAGCCTCAGTCAGTGAGTATCCGTGGGAAGAGAGCCAGACAGAGAAGCTGACCAAGTGAGCAAAGATATAATTGCTGGCTTTCCCAGAGTGGCAGGCAGAGACCTTACTGCAGTATCAGCCTAGGAGAGTGACCAGGAACGTGCAGACGCAAAGACAGAGAAACAAGCAACCTATGTCTGGGTCCACGCCCAGAGCCCTCATTGTGTCTTCCTAGTTACCGCCTCTCTTGTCTCCATGCCATCTTTTCCCCACCCTCCCATGCAATGCGGGTGATGCCCAGCGTTGTCATTGAACCAGAAACTGCCGATAGGACATTTCTGTCTCATTCCCCCGGTGTCCCCCAAGAGCAAATCATTTGTTTGGGGGTACTCTGGTGGCTTCTGGTAGCCAGTTCTGGCACATATCTCCCATAATTCATCATCCTTCCATCACACCCTTCGTATTGAACCATATTTGCTTCAAATCCGCAGTGACACCCCCTACACACACACCGCACACACCTCTTAACTGCAGCCCAATAATGCTGACATGGTTGGAATCGGAAGTAATAGCTTTTGCGGCCAACTCCCCAAAAAGGGCAAGATTGAGGCAGGGACCCAGAGAAGCTTAACAGGTCTGACTCCTTAGCAACATGACCCCTCCATGCACCCCAAGGCAGTGGCACAAATCTCCTACAGCCTAGAGCTCTATCATTGATACCCCCACCGCAGCGGCTGCTATAGAAACAGCAAGATGAACACCCTGGTCTGAAATTAAACACCCAGGCTAGACCGAGATGCGCGGGGATCGGTCACCATGACAACATGCCCAGGGAGGCAGCTAGTGGCGCACCGCACGCGGGGATACTCACTCCATCCTAGGGCTCCGGGCAGCCCGGCGCGCTGCTGTGGAGCTCTAGCTGCTTCTGGCCTCTGCAGGGGCCGGGACACTCTGGCCACGCACGAGGTGGAGCAGCCAAGCCGTCCCCTGGTCCCCGCCCGCCTCCCTCCTCCCCTGGAGCACTGGCAAGAGAACGCTCTGCTCTCGCAGCTCCCAGCCTGCGAATAAAACGGGAAGCAATTGGACAACGTTATTCGCTGGGCGCTAGACCGAGCCTTTTCACTTAAGGGGATCCTAGAGGGAGCGCGCCACCAGCTGTGCGCCGGGCGAGCCGCCCACCTCGCGCCCTGGTCCCCCCCCCCCCCCAAGCCCGAGGCTCCAGGTGCGCCCGCGACTCCCCTGGGACCCACGGCAGCGCCGGGCGGAGCTCCGAGAGAAACGTGGGAGGAGGCGAAGGGCGGTGGTAACCGGTGGCACGGCCTAAAGGACTTAGGGAAATGATGGAGTCCTTTGCAAGGTAGCAGCTGTCGCCACTTAGAAGTTGCAGGACGTTTCTGGCCTCTGAAAAACAGCAAGCCTTGCCCCTAGCAGGGCTTGTCTGGGACTGTAAAATGCCATTGTGCTAGCGTGGCCAGCATCTGCAGGAGGTACCAGAGAAACTCCAGCTGCGATGCGGCAAGTTCATGCGGTGTTTCCACTTGGGCGACCCCACGCCCTTCTCGGAGTCACTCCATATTCTCCAGTTTCCTGCCTGCCAAGAAGATATTCTTCAGATGTCCCTGATCTATTTTCTTGGGCAGTTACATTGAGCATGATTTTCCAAGTTACCTCAGCCCCACGCTATGGTAATAAGCACCCCGCTCCGTGCGCAATCCCCAGGCATGAATTCTCCGATTATGTCCACTGAAAGAGTTCTCTACAAAGGCCCCTCACCCACTGCAAGCTTCAGTGTCTCCAAATATTGCCTGCTCCATCTCTTGCCAGGTGCAGCCTAGGCAGAGGCAACAGTCCCTGCCCTAGCGGAGCTTCAGCCTAAAGGAGAAAGGCACTGTACAGGAAACACACACAGCTGAAAATGTTATTACTAAGCAATAAGTAAATAAAAACAGATAAATAAATACGGCCAGAGAGATGGATCAGTAAGTAAAGGTGCTTGCTGTGCGAGCCTAGAGACCTGAATTCAATCAAGGTGGAAAGAGAGAAGCAATTCCATTAAGTCATCCTCTGACTTCCTCATGTCCTGTAGCACTCATTTACCCACAGATGTACACAAGACATGTACACATACCCCTAATAATTTTTTAATCAGGACATGCAGTGTCTGATAATCTCGAGTTAATTTGCCGTGTTTACAGAACTCTGTGAATAACAAAAAAAAAAAAAAGCTGATTTTTTTTTTTTGATTTTTTTTTTCTTTTGAGTGATTTTCTTGGGAACTTACTTTCATCTTGTAAAAGGTCAATCTTGGTATAGCGACATGCACCTCTGCAATCCGAACACTAACTGGCTAGAAAGAGAAGGAAAAACAACAAGTTTTCAATGTTAGCCTGGGCTAAAAGTGAGATAAGACTCTGTCTCAAAAATAAATAAACAACAACAACAACAACAAAATAAGTGATGTACTAGGCCAGATGCTGAGCAACGACCTTTCTCTGCCAGCCTGGAAAGGACGGAGGATGCAGGCAGCAGGAGCCACAATCAAGTGAAGCCTATAGGCTGGAAAGAGCACCACCCATCATAAAGACAAAGAACACAGCGGGGTTGAGACAACTGCACTGGAGGCTCCTGCTTTCCCTGTAGTGAGAGAGCTAGGAAGTCAGAGGCAGTGACTATTCATGGGGCTCTGTCCATATAGGTGCTCTGTCCCCCCCAAGCCGTGGAGACTCTGGGGTCAATTTGAAAATTATCGAACTCAAGCCGGGCATTTGTGGCGCACGCCTCTAATCCCAGCACTCGGGAGGCAGAGGCAGGCGGGTCGCTGTGAGTTCGAGGCCAGCCTAGTCTACAAAGTGAGTCCAGGACGGCCAAGGCTAACACATAGAGATCCTGTCTTGAAAAAATAAAAAATACAAAAATTTTAAAAGAAAGAAAGAAAAGAAAATTATCAAAGTCGCCCGCCTCTCCCGCTGCCATCCTACCTTGATTCTTCCCTGCCATTGTTTTCCATAGTCACCAGCTGAACACCAACCATTTCCTGAGTTCTCCCTGTCCTAGGTTAAGTGCAGTTCTGAGCACTGATGAGACTTAAATAGAAAAACTATTGATTTTCTACTGGGGGGGGGGGGGGGAGTGGGCAACAACACTCTTGGAGAGGCCAGAAGTTGACTTGATGGTGGATATTTTCCTCAGTAACTCGCCACTGAACTTTTTGCAACAGAAGCTCCCTGAACCTGACACTTGCTGACTGATGAGACTGGCTGGCCAGAAATCAACATAAACCTGCCTGTCTCTGCTGTCCCAGCACTGGGATGAGAAATCAGTTGTGTAGGTTGGTCACCTTGTGGGTCTCCTAACAGTGGGAGCAGGGCCTGTCTCTGATGCTGTTGCCTGCTTTGGGGCCCCTTTCCTCCTACTGGGTTGCCTCATCCAGCCTTAATAGGAGAGGAGGTGCCTGTATTTACTGCAACTTGACATAGCATGGCTGGCTGATACCTATGGGAGGCCTACCCTTTCCTGAAGAGCTCCAAAGTAGCAGGATATGGCCGGTCCCTGATCATTATGAAAGAACAGTTAACTATTTAAAACTGGAAAATTAAAAAGACAACACTACAGATCTCTGAGATAACACACTTAGTTTGGGACAATCATGTTGTTATTTTTAAATTATTCTTCTTTGGCAAGTCACATATGTCTACAGTGTATTTTAGGTCCTAGGAAGTAGAGGAAGAGTGGATGCGGGTGGTATGAGGGACTAGGAGGAGGGGTAGAAGGGGAAACTATGGTTGGGATATAAAATAAACAAACAAATAAATAAATAACTTTATAAAGAAAAAAAGAAATCAGTGCTGTTCTGTCAGCTTTTTATTACATGGGCATTGTAAGTCTTTTATCAACTGAGCCATCTCCCCTGGCCCTGATCTTCTGTCTTAAAAATTCAGAGATAAGCAGTCCTGGGCAAACTCACCAAATATCTTGAAAAAGCTGAAAGACCTGGGATCCTTCAAAATCTTGCTGATCCATGCGACGTCCTTCCTAAAATCGTTTCACAGCCCAAGTTGGCCTTGCCAGCACCAGCCTTCACGTCGGCATTTCAGCCCTCACAAAGAAAGGCCAAGGATGTGTGCCAGTTGCCTCACAGGAAAGCTCTCAGAACTCTTCACTTATGTCGCTTTGTCCACAGTTTGGTCACATGGTGTCACAGTTGTTTCCAGACCGCAAAGCAGACCTTATTCAGCCCAGCCAAGAACACAGCCAAAATCAGGATGCATGGAATCCTGTGAAAGATAGCCATCAATTATTAGTTGGCCTGTGTCTCAAGCCTTAGCATTCTGGCTTCTGCCTCGCCAGGCCCATGAACACTGCTCATCATAAAGCCCCCAATGCCACACCCAATGGGAACATCTCACTCTTCTTGTGTGGCTTAGAAGGACTGTTTGACATTTTGATCTCTCATTTCTTCTCCTCCTTCCTCTTGAAGCCAGTTTTACTGAGTGTAACTCACAGATAGTAAAACTGGTCCTTTGGAGTGTACGACTCATGGGTTTGGATGCATTACTCACTCAATTTTTCTTATTTACTCAATTAAAAAATATATTGACAGGTAGGGGAAGATGTCCCAGAGGTTAACGTACTCACCACATGGCCTGACAACCTGAGGTTCCCAGATCCCACGTGAAGATAGATAGAAAACAAACTCCACAAAGTTATCCTCAGACCTACACGTGTGTCCATGACATTCATGCCCACATACATCATGCATACATGCACAACAACAATTTTTTTAAAAAACATAAGGATATTGGCATACCTATAAATACAGCGTAGCTACAAAGTAGCAGGATATGACCATTCTCTGATAATTATGAAATGACAGTTAACTACTTGAAACTGGACAATTAAGAAGACAACAGTACCGATCTCTGAGATAACACACCTAGTTTGCGATGATCGCAGTGTTCCTTTTAAATTACTTTTCTTTAGGATTGCTACATTTGTCTAAGGTGTATTTTAGTTATACAAACTTCCTATTTACTCTGTAAGTCCTTCTAGACCTCCCGTACATTCGCCCCGCCACATTCTCCCACAACAGCGGGCCCTCTTTCCTTAGCCATCAATCTTAAGTGCCCAGGTAAAGGAGAGGCCACCGCAGCATGGACAACCTAACAAGGTCCAATTCTCTAAAGGAAGCAAGCCACTCTCCTGCCCCAGCAACTGTCAACTGTGAAAGCGTCTCAGCTAGAGGAGGGACTTCATCAGTCCCATTGTCTTTGTCATCCCTCCTCCCCTCTACCCTCCAATCCCCCACCCCAGCTCACTCCGCCTCACCCCACCTCACCCTGCCTGTGCTGAATTTAACTGCCTTGATCTTGTGCAGGTTTTGATCACAATTTTTAATAAAACATTTTTATTAATGCTTTGAAATTTTCGTACACTATATTTTTTGTCGGATTTACTCCCTCCTCCCTCCTAACTTTTCCCAGATCCCTCCACCTCCCCCCACCCCCACCCACACCCACACACAAAGAACGTCCTTCTTCTTCTTCTTCTTCTTCTTCTTCTTCTTCTTCTTCTTCTTCTTCTTCTTCTTCTTCTGTTTTTCGAGACAGGGTTTCTGTGTGTAGCCTTGGCTATCCTAGACTCTCTTTGTAGACCAGGCTGGCCTTGAACTCATGGCCATCCCCCCCTGCCTCTGCCTCCTGCATGCTGGAATTAAAATAATCCAGAGTCTAGTTTGTGCTACCTTTAGACTCATTGGTATGGAGCCATGCAGGGGAGCACAAAGTTCTTAAGTGATTCACGAAACTGTGAGAACATTTTTGGCCCCGGGGTCGGGCGGGGTGTGGGGGGTGTGTATTTTGCCTAAGTCAGATAGTTTAGCTGACTCCTGAAGGCTGTCCACTGTCTGTGGACCCCAGACTCATCCACCGGCCTGCAGGGGGCAGCCTGCTTGCCTTTGTGTTGTTTTATTTTTATCACCTTCTGTAGATGGAGAGATGGAAGTTTGAAGTACTAAATGCCTGGCCACCTCCAGCGTTAACATGAGTAAAACCCATCACCAGATTCAACGTCATCAGCCTGGTGGTCTAGAAAAAAGGGAGCCAGCTGAGAGAGAGAACATAGTGGGAGTTTTCTGAAGTTGTACTGCATACGTTGTTGAATGAGAATCTTACATTGAGAACCGTGTGGGCTTCTGGGAGCTGCCTGGAATTCTGGGTAGCATTATGGTTTGGAAGGATGAGGAAGTTAAAAGGTGAGGACCATTCCTCTGAAAAAGGATCTTAGTGTTCCCTGATTCCAAATGAACAAACTCTACGCACAACTAGCAATAGCACTGGGCTTGTTTGGTTTATGTTTTCTAGGTTACTAGGAATAGAAGCATATAATTAGAAGGGGCTGGAGAGAAACAGGAAACGTGTTACTTCAAACTAATAGCTCCAAGAGGGAAAAGAGTGTGACAGTGGCACAAAACAACACCCGCTTCGGATCACTGGGCAGAGGAACACATGTCAAGGGCAGTGTGCTCAGCATCTGTGCTTAGCAATAAAGGGGGTTTCTGGCTTTCCTGCTCTCTTTGTTCCTTGTGTGGATTTTTTTGTTGAGGCAAACATTTAATTATTTAGAAAATGTGCTCTGTGTGTGTGTGTGTGTGTGTGTGTGTGTGTGTGTGTGTGTGTGTGAGACATCCCTCGTCAGTGGTGGATAGGTGAAGCTATTTAGGTAATGTTCCACAGCTAGCTGAACAAGAGGAAATAAAAACAAGCTTACCTGTGCCGTGACACTCAAGGTCCCATTCCAGGATGCTAACAAGCCAAAGGCAAACCACCAGATGCATCACTGGAATACAAAAGTGAGCCCAGCCTCCTCACCTACCCAGCTTTACTGGACCTTAGTTGTGCCCTTCAACAAGTATCAGCCATGGAGCTTTCTGTAATGGCTGCATTTAATTACATTCTCTGCTTGACCTTTTTAGACTTCCACGTAAGTAATGTTGCCGTCGGCTACATGCAGGGGAGGGGGGGGGCTGGGACATTTCTCATAGTGTTCACCTAGCACTGTGCAGGCAGGATATGTAATTAAACAATAGACTGAGAGCCAGGCATGGTGGCTCACTCCCTTAATGCCAGCGCTCAGGAAGCAGAGGCAGGCGGATCTCTGAGTTCAAGGCCCGCCTAGTCCCAGAGTGAATTCCAGAACAATCAGGGCTAATACAGAGAAACTCTGTCTTGGGGGTGGGGGGCTGGGGGGGGGAGAGGGGAGCTCTATGGGAAAGTAACCCATAGCCTGAAGCAGGACAGCTGATGTCAAAACCTACGTTGTTTCTTTTCGTTCATTAAACATGGACAAAGATGAGCTCCATTCTGCAGCGAGTTCCTGTTGATCTGTGTGGGTCTGAGTGGACTCAGGCAAGGCACTTAGAGCCTTGACTCTTGCATGATTCTTGTAATGACAGTCTATTGACAATAAGAGAGAGCCCTGGGGTCAGTGACACAAATGTCGATGCTTGACCTAGCATCGTCCTCCTTGTTAAAAGCCCATTTATTGTTTTCTTCTATCTCAGACGGCTGAAAGGCCCTATTTGTTTTTTGTTTTTAGCATCCTCTCACCCACCCACAACATGACGTATGTGTTCACAACAGCCCATGATTATGTATGTACAGATGGAGCCAGAACATTTATTTCACCACTGCCAAGTCTGACCTATGATGGGAGACAAACAATCAACTCTCAGAGACAACCCGGTGACACCATGGACTCATGCAGGGAACTTTGCCAAGGACAATCGCTCCCCTTCAACCACCAAAGAGAAACCAACCTGATGTCACACTGATAGTCTACCCACTGGCTAAGCCACGAGACAGAAGACCGTGCTGCTGTTCACTTACTAAAAGTTTAATCATCTGGTTCAGCACCATTCTATCAGCTCCACTGTGCTGGAGAGGTTTGGGAGCTATTTCGTTCATTTATATTATGTTTAACAGGTGTGTGCCGGTTAGTTTTTTTGTCCACTTGACACAAGCTAGGGTCATCTGAAAAGAGAGAATCTCAGCTGAGAAAATGCTTCCATGAAACAGGCTACAGGTAAGTCTGTAGGGCATTCTCTTGACTAATGTTTGATGTCTCACCAGCCCTGGGCATGTGGTCTTGGGTAGTTTAAGAAAACAGGCTGAGCAAGCCGTGTGGAGCAAACCAGCAAGCAGTGTTCATCCATCCAAGGTCTCCGCTCCAGTTCCTGCCTCTAGGTTCCTGACCTGTGTTTCTGCCTTGGCTTTCCTGATGATGGGCTGTAAAGCCAAAAAAAAAAAAAAAAAAAAGGCTTTTCCTTCCCAAGTTGCTTTTGGTAACGGCGTCTATCACAATAGCTCCCTAACTGACACGGGCAGGTTATGCACATCATCGGTAGCAATGACTGTCTCTTGATACAATATTAAAAGGCAATATTAAAAAACAACCCTAATTGAAATGGGCCTTGAGATTTTTTTTTCTTTTTAAACGTTTTTTTTTTTTTTTTTTTTTTTTTTTGAAGCAGACCATATGAAATTCTCCTTCTGAGAGTTGGAAACTTGAGTTTATCTCTAAGACAGAGTGTTATTTTGTCCTGGGAACATTATGAGTAGAATATAATAAATTTCCCACTAGAACATGAGCCAAATGGGGACAAATATTTATATTTATACTTTTACTCTTTTAAATGCCCATATGTGTAAGCACACAATAGGCACCCAATAAATATTTGCTAAATAAAAGAAAAAAAAAAACTCCATTTGATCAAGACCCTAGGAAGTTGTTTTCTTAGATGTATCATTAATAAGATCAAGATCTTTACAGTTGGTGGTTGCCATAGCAACATTTTTCTTGGTGAAACAGCTGCCTGATGTCTAGACAGGATTATTTGTACCTAAAAGATCAGAATGTCTCTCTCTCTCTCTCACACACACACACACACACACACACACACACACACATGCACACACACACGTAAAGTCTGCAAAACTGTATTCTATCTCTATAATTCTGGAGAAAATTTATAAAAGTAAATTCATCTGTGCTTAAAGTAACACTCTTTGTCCGAATACTCATATTCCGACTTTGGTGTTGATAGTCTGCACACTGGACCTCGGGCATGTGTTTGGGAATAAATGCTGTATTTGATGTCTTTCAAGGGTCTGTAGGATAATATCATATCCTTGGAAGGAGAGGAGAGCTTCCAGGAATAATCTCACCTGCATCATCCTTAGAATGGAAAAGATTGACTACAAAGAGGGCTTAATATTACATTACCACTGTGTTTAAAAAAAAAAAAAAAGAGGGTACTAGCTACCATGATTTGAACGGAGGCCACATGATACATAGAACCCCCAAAAGACCTCAGGGTATAGTGAGGGAAAGATGTACATATAACTGATTATTAAAACACAATGTGGTAAGTTCTGACAAAGATAAAAGTGAGAGAAAAATGGGAGGTTTGTCAGGAGGAGTTGATATCTACGCTATATGTTTAAAGATGAATAGCTGTTAGGCAGGGGCAAGCCAGTGTGTATATATCACTCCACGAGCCAGTATTTCTAAGAAGGGTGCGGGGAGCAGTAGTGAGAATGATTCTTAGGAAGTGAGATGAGCACAACTGAAGACAAAGAAACAAGAACCAGCAGGGCAAGGTCTATATATTTCTGGTATTGGCTTCAGTGTTGAACAAGGAGGAGGACTATGGTATTAGTCAAATCCAGTCACGTACAATTCTACTTACATACATTGAGATGTGGTAAGACTCGCGCAGTCTGGGCAGTGCAGTGGTCCTGCAGAAAGTGGCTAAAGATGAAGCAAAAAAAAACAATGGGACCTTGGGTGCAGAAGGCTAGGTGAAGGGTGGATGGCGTTAGTAAATGCAGCATGTGCCTTCTTTACCCCCTCAGGTCATGCAGAAGTCATTACGATTGCAGAGACGGGTCTCTTAGTTTATCATTTCTATTTAAAATGATGGAAACATATAAAGAACAAACAGAAGCAGCTTTCACGATTGGCTTCAGTGATCTCAGCTGGGACTATAACTTACGTTCCACCACATTTCACACTTTAGCATTTTCTTCCCTCTAGGAAATTGGGAGCTTGTCTCATGGTGTGGGAGGAGGGATTATGTGCCGGTTGGACAGGGTGGTAGCTCCCACCCAGTCTCCTGTCTCAGCTCCATGTCATATTGTCCAAGTACTAGAATATAGAAAATGGTGGATTTTAGTGTGCACAAGACTGGAAGGCTGCTGCCATGGTGCAGACAAAACAGTGGTAAAGTCCTCAACTAGGGCATCAGGAACTGGCACCAAAAGGAAGAGTGTGGAGAAATATGCCAGAACTCAGCCAATGCTTGGGTAAGAGAAAGGTGTCCAGCCTGGTTCTCACGGCTCAGATGACTCAGGGTAAATGATAGCACCAATTCAGCAGAGAGATCAGGAGGAGCTGCCAGGTGCCACTGGGGAATTCTGACTTAACACAGACAAGCATATTAGCAACTGGTGAGTGAATGAGTGAATATATGGATGGGTGGATGGATGGATGGATGGATGGATGGATAAATGAAAGCAAATAAGTGTATCATCATTTCCCTCTGGACTAGCATCACTTTGTGTCTTGTGTGTGGCCTGGTAAATACATTGGTCTGCTTTTGATACAAGTGAGCAGAGCCCAGGAGATACAAATTAGCAGGAGCCAAATCAACCTGAGTTTCTAGACTATGCTTTTCTGAAAGTTACAATGTCAGAAAGTCCCTGGGGTGGGGCAGGGGAGCAGGAGTGGGGGGGGGCACGGATAAGTGATGCAGCTGTTTACAAGACAATTTGGAAAGTATCTATTTGTAAATCTAAAGAACTAGGTAAGTAAGAAATAATTTCATTCTCTTGTAACAAACCTTCCATCATTAAAAAAATCTATAAATTAGAATGAATATCCCCATAACCACAATTATCACTTTTTCTGTTCACACATCCATTGTCAGCTAAATTTATCTGTGTGTGTGCAACACACACACACACACACACACACACACACACACACCACAGTGTGACAGGTGTCTATAAAGATGTCAAAAGATAACTTTGAATGGAATCATCTCACTCCTTCCACTATGTGGGTCCCAGATATCAAATCTGGATCCTCGGGCTTGGTGCCAAGTGTCTTTACCTGCTAAGCCATCTCTTTGTTTCTCCTTTATTTTTATATTATGTGTATGGGTGTTTTGCCTGCATGTACGTCTGCCCACCATGTACACTGAAGTGGCCATAGACTCCAAGCAAAATGCCAGTTATCATAGGACTAGAGTTACAGACTGTTCTAAGCCAGCATGTGGAAGCCAGGAATCCAGCCTCTGGAAGAGCAGCCAGTGCTTTCGACTGTTGAACTGTCTCTCCAGCTTCATGACAAACCATCTTTCCTGACCCTCAGATGTTGTCCTTGGAACTAGTAAACCATAAAAACCTTCCTATCTCATCACCCACATTCATTAAGACACATGAGCTCCTCTTTATGACAAGTCCACCAGCAGATTGCTGACGTTTAAGTGCCCAACTATGGCTTCAAATTCTCCTTGGCTTACCTATCCCCAGAAATGTTACTTTCATCCCATTCAAGCCACTGGTTCCCACTAGCTTCCACGTTCACTCTGGGGCTAGGGAGCCACGGGAACTAGTGAAAGCTGCCTGGAGCTAGAATGGAGTCAAGGTGTGTCCAAACTCCAAAACTCCTGTCCTGAGATCAGCAGGAGTAGGACCGCTCCGCCCCTGGCCTGGGCCTCTGTGTTCTGGCACGTGTACTCTGCACTCCCACCTCTCCCCAAGCCCCGCCCCAGGAGCTCATGTAGCCTGGTAGCCAAGTTAAACTTCTTCTCCCTTTATAAGGTCATGTCCAGCAGCACCTGAAATTCCTCTTTATGCAAATTAGCCCTGGCCCCCAGCCAATGATGTACACTCACCCCGAAGCCTATACACGCCCCAAAGTTTAAGTAGCCTTTGCTCCTCCCATTAAAGGGGCTGTCCCACTGAAGCTGTCCCCCAAGAGTCTGTTCTCATAGCTCTCACAGCTGCCTTGGGGGCCCTCCCACTCCCAACTGTTCCTATTTCGTTTCCCCTCCCAGGATCCACTGGCTGACCATGGGCAGACTGTGCTGCCATGAGCAGGGCAGCGGAGCGTGAGCAGCAATGCCTAATTTTAAGCCAGAATAAGCGAACAATGATCTCACATTACTTTCTCAGAGTTTGAGAAGACATGTTCCTCTACATCTTTTGTTACAGCCTCCACAAACTAAGCCTACCCTGAAAATTCTGAATCCAGCCCTAACCTGCACCAAAGCTTAGCAAAGAGGTGTGCCATGCCATCTCCACACTCCTCTTGCTGTCTCCTTCACGGCCATTCTTGAGAGGTGGGTGGTCCCTGAGGACACAATTTGGGGAGCCGAAGTGAAGAAAAGTTTGGTTGGGGACACTTGTTCTCCTTGCTTCCCAGACCTAGAACTCTTGCTATGAAAAGTCTCAGACTATTTCAGGAAGGGAAGTAGGTCACATCTCCTCCATCAGCCCAATAGCTGAGGTGTGGTGAAAAGTCCAAGACAGTATCAGAGGGGTCTGCAGTGGCCTCTAAGGAAAAATGTCCTCAAAGCAGTTTAAACAGCATGGCTTTGTTTTCAGAACCCTCCCCACTCCTTTTCTACCCTGTCATTTTCTGTGACCTTGCTCCCATATGGGTTAGATATTAGCCTGGAGGAGTTTAGGTGAATTTTCCAAGCTCAAAATACTGAGACCACAATAGGTTTTAGATGACTAAAGTGAGTTATGTAGAGGTTTAAAAAAAAAAAAAAAAAAAAGGAATGGTGGGGGCTGCAACAAATCAGGAGCCTATATGCCATCTGGAGGGTACATTCTACTTAGCTGTAACCAGCTACCACCATGTAGGAATATAGGTAGATGTGAGGCATTCAATTTTTAATTTTCTCTGAAAGATAATCTTTGTTTTCAGGGGAAAAAAAAAACTCTTCCCTAAGAAAATGATGAGTAAGGAAAAAAAAATCTTAAATAGTCCGGAGGATTATTGAGTCTACAGTGTCTGGTTTAAGGAATGGACGGTGGTGACTTTGGATTTCATAGGCCACATCAGTGTTTCAAAGCTTTCCTTTGGTTACACTGTTTGCTAATACACTGGCTATTCGGTGGTAGATTCCAGCAGGGGAGAAGAGTCCTTGCGTGTGTAGAGGCATCTGGGGCTGGAGTGATGGCTCAGCAAGTAACATGTACACTCATGAGGACCTGTGTCTGGACCTCCAGCACCAACACCAGGCTTAGCAGTGTATCTGAGTAATCCTAGTTCTGGGGAAACAGACGCAGGCAGCCTGATACAGCTCTCTGGAGAAGTACTCTAAAGAAACTGATGAGCTCCGGGTTCCATGAGAAACCTCGTCTCAAAAATAAGGTCAAGAGCAATCGAGGAAGGCAATGGATGTCAACCTCTGGTCTCTATTTAAATGCACACACGTGCACATACACCTGCATGCACATGGGTGCACACACACAAATGAGATAACATTAAAAATTGCACGCTAAGGCAACAGATGGGCCAGGTCAATGTAAATTGGCCAGACATTGTGTAAGTCAGAAGACACCACCATCCTTTTTAGATTTGGGATTTGGTTCCCTATGCTATAAGGCAAAAAAAAAAAAAAAAAAAAAAAAAGGAAAAAAGAAACAAAACAAAACATAAAGAAAGCAAACAAAAAAATTGCTAGAATAGGTTCTGCCTCTGTGATGCATACCTTCAGTTCTCCTGTGAAGTGGCGAGTGGCCCCTGCCCTAATCGGTACCCAAAGTAGAGCTTGCTGCCAAGTCTCCACCAGGGTGAGGCGAGGACAACCAGCTAAGGTCAAAGCCAGAAAACTCAAGGAGGCACAAGAGGAATTTTTCAAGAAACCCAAGAAAAATATGCGATATCATGAGTGTCAAGTTAAGAATGCCATGAGGTGATGAGAGGCTCTCAGGTTCCTCTGATACCAGCTAGGCGAGAGTTAGATGTGAGGTAACTAAGAGAAATGGCAGCTGTCTTGGTCGCTGTGTCTCCTGACTGTCAGACACCCACTGTGGTCAAATATCCTTGAAGCTGATCTTTGGTTGCTCCTGCTATATCAGACACTACGGCACCAAGACACTGTCCTAGTTACCACACCTAACAGAGGGTCTGCATCCTCAAAAGATGTGGACTTTTTTATACCACCAATTGGACTGTGGTTCTATTCCCACCCGTACCACTCATGTGAGGAATACTCTAAAAGGGAGTGCTAGTCCACCATTGTTTGGAAAGGAAAAGGGTCACCTTGTCCATGAATATGCCACCTAACTCATAAATATCCACTAAACAGTTCTTTGAAATCCACAGCGCAGATTCTGCTTCGGGACAGCCCACTCTCATCACTCTTTGGAGAAGTATGCTTTACTGAAAGCACTTGTGTCTCCTGACTGAATTCTTTCCTTTGGGGGAAAAAAAAAAAAAAACCCTCTCAAGCATTTCCTGAAGTATTTCACAGGTGAAAGCATGGGAGATTATTATTGGAGCAAAATGCTAAAGCAAGTATGCCTGAAAATCAGGGGTGAGGTGAAGATTTAATGCACCTGTGCCACATTACCTTACCTCAACCAAACCCTAGAGTCCTCACAGAGAGCGGTGTTGGTGTATCAATCATTCAAGACATTAACTTCAAGTTTCAATATTAATAACAGAACTTTTCTCCAGATGTTGAGATCCATGCCATCAATTAATTATTACCTTTTTATTTCCATCATATCAAAATGACAGCCAACTTTGGAGACATATTTACTGTGAGGATCTCAAAGCATATTCATATTCAAAACAAGGAAGGCCTGGAACTTCTGATCCTGTTAAATCCACTTTCTGAGTGCTGTGATTACACATATGGCCTACCATGCCTGATTTATGTAATGCTAGGGATTGAACCCAGGGTTTTGTGCATATCAGGCAAGCATTCTACCAGCTGAGCTCTGCTCCCAGCCTTGGTTTTAGGTTTTTTCGTTTAAACAAGGTTTCACATAATAAAGGCCTAACTCAAACTCACTATATAACTAAGGATGACCTTGAACTTCTGATCCTCCTGCTACCACCTCCTGAGGGTGGCTATGATGTTCCACCATGTTCACCTAGTTCCATTGTCAATTTAGATAGTGTCTTAGTTAGGGTTGCTTTTGCTGTGAGGAGACACCGTGACCACAGCAGCTGTTATAAAGGAAAACATTTCATTAGGGCTGGCTTACAGTTTCAGGGGTTTAGTCCATTATCCCCAGGGCAGAAGGCATGGTGCTGGAGGAGGAGCTGAGAGTTCTGCATCTTGATCTGCAGGCAGCAGAAGGAGACTGTGTACCACACTGGGCATAGCTTGAGCATAGCAGACCTCAAAGCCCCACCCCCACAGTGACACACTTCCTCTAACAAGGCCACACCTCCTAATAGTGCCACTCCCTATGGACCAAGCATTCAAACACACGAGTCTATGGGTCATTTCTTCTCAAATCACCGCAGATAGTAACTTTTAAACCTGTAGTGAGGTTGTCTGAGTATCACGATATGGGTAAGAGAATGTGGACAACGAAGTGTTTTGAAGTTATATTGAAACAAAGTATGCTGTGATTGGTAAGACCTTATCAAGGAATATTACACTAGGACTGCCATCAGGACTGATGTAAATCCAGTTAATGTAATGTCAGTTAAATCCAAACGATTATGCTTGTAAAGGTAGGAGGCTGGTTACCTTCAGGAAGAGGGAACAAATGAGAAAGTCCATTGAACTGTGAGCCAGCTTCCTCACAGAAGAGAGCAACTCACCCTGAAAGAGAGGAGACCGGGAGGAAAATTATGGTGTTGGATCAGTAGAAGTTCATGATGGTGTATGGTGAGGTAAAGGATAGATAAATGTGCAGATAGATGGATAGATAGATAGATAGATAGATAGATAGATAGATAGATAGATATGCAAACATAAACATGCTTTCTCTAGCTCTGCCCAGGAAGAGATGGCCTAGCACCACCAACTCCCCAATAAAAATTAAGATACCTAACCTCATGATCCAGGGTTTTGCATATTATTTTATACTAAAGGGGACTGTCATAATTTGATCTTTGTTGCTGCGATAAAACAATGAAAACACTCATTTATAGCCAAACCCATTTCCAATTTGTTAGATATGGTGTGAGCTCTCGCTTAGGTGACAGCAAACCTCAGTGAGCTGGAGAGTCCCTGGATGCCTGGCATCCAGGGGTGGAAGGTGCCCCCGAGAGTTTCCAATGCCCACGGCCCTGGAGTATGGCTCAGGAAGTAAGCTGGACCAGCAACAAGTGAGGTAGAATCTAGAGGGCCCAGCTCAGGGAGCTCTCTTCCTATCTCAGCAGCCACTAGTTCCTGTCCCAAGTGGCGGCCTGGACCAGACATGCTCGAGGATGTGCAGTGGCTACCACAGGGGTGCCAGAATTGATGGGGCTCCCCTTTCCCTGCTTAGACCCTAAGTCTGAGACTAACCACACTGGCCTCCAGAACCCATCTAGTGTCAGGCAATGTCTTGAGCGTTTGACTGAGCCCACCAGCCAGGATATGGTGCTTTTTAGAGGGCAGGGGCCTCGTTCTCTCCAGCCCCAGCTGCTTTGGTGCTTTTGTGAGTGACAGCTTATTGAGACGGGATGAATGTTGAAATGAAAACTCCCCACACAGGTGTGGTCCCTGGGCTGATGAACAGAAACCAGGCCCTGTACAGGATCCTGTAGGGTTCACCACATACTAAGAGCCTCTTCCAAACCTGCTCTAAAGGGTGTGGCCTCAGGTGGAAGGAGAAATTGTCACTGTCATTTCACATGCTCTGAAGGCTCTCAGTTCCTGCTACGCTACCGTTTGAAGTCTCTCACCTTGCTGGACCGGAGACTCCAGAGGCCTCAGGCCAGTTCATTCTGTCATCCTGCCCAGCAGGCCCAGGTGGTGAGAAGCTACAGCCTCCCAGAATCTCACAATCCCAAGCAGTCCCTAGTAACAGACTCTTGGTCTAGAATCCAGGCTATTTTATCTTCTTCACAGCTTTCAGGTGATTGTTGCATTTACAGACAGAAACTAGGCTCCCAAACCTGTGGAATTTGTTTCCCTGTGCCCAAATGCCTCCTAGGTGGGGAGTAGGGATGGCTTATTCTGCTTCTAAGTAAGCCCTCAGCCCACAAGAAGCCCGGGCAGTCTCGCTCTTAGCAAGGACAGGGTACAGAGCGGGCAGTGCTGGCTGTCAAATGTCCCCCTGCAGGAGGATGGACCAGGGCTAGAGTGGCGAGTCCTATATTAGGCCTTATTGCAGTCCTTGGAGCTCTGCTGGCAGTGGGATGGCCCGCTCACCAGAGTACACGGAGAGGGCCTCAAAGGAGTTCTCCAGTTTTGAGGATGCCAATCTGCTCTCAGGTTCTAGTTTGCAGCAGATAGCAGCCAAGGAAAGAAGGCTGGCGGGGAGGGGCAGTCTGTCGGGACAAACTTCTCCCGGAAAAGCTTTACATTGAGGGCAAGGTCCAGTGTGCAGGGATCAGGATCAGCATATGCCTGCCCAGTGATTCACAGAAAACGATCCCAAAAGAAAAAACATCCACTGTCTCATCATAGCTCTTGCCATTCAGTGGAGCGCTTCTTGTGGTGCCTCTTATGTCAGGTGCATTTCTTGGGGGTGGCCTTCTCTACTGGGGGCCTTTTCCTCTCTTCTAGTATAAGACGTGACAACCCGAAGTCTGCCACCACTGCAGTCTTGTCCAACTTGATGAGACAGTTGTGTGAGTTCAGGTCCCTATGGATGATGCACATGGAGTGCTGATATGCCCGCCATTCCAGAGGAGACGCCCTTGGCAAACCTGAGCTTCTGTTGCCAGGGAAACAGATCCACGTTGAGCAAAAGTCCTTCAGCGTGCTGCCCTCGATGTAACCTGTCAACAGATTTAGCTTCCTGTCCTTGTACAGAAGGCCAATGACCTTGAGTGCACTAGGGTGGTCTAGGCTTTGCCCCACTTTCATCTCAGTCAGGAAAGTTTTCTGAGTTTCCTCATTGCAGCGAGTTTACTCCTTCATGACCATCACTTTGCCTGTGGCTTTCTGAGTCACCTTGATGGCCTCCCCCAAAGAAGCCCTTCCCTAGGACCTCCCCATGGATCAGGAAGCAGGGCTGGAAGATCTGCTGTGACTTGGTGCTGGGGCAGGGATTCTGAGCCACTGATATCATGGCTGAGGAGCAGTGGCCAGGAGACTTGGAGATGCTATTACTGTGACTCAGAGAAGGTCCCTTCAGTGTCCCCTCCTGATTTTCTTGGTGTCCAGGGTGCTAAGCATGAGAGGGTATCCAAGACTCCTCATATAGGGAAAAAGCCGGGAATCTAGGCACAACTGGTCCAAGCGCTGGGGGACAGGGTCGTGTTCAATCAGCAGCTGAAGTGCCTGGCTTGTCTAGCTAATCGCATCCTCTGCCTCCTCTGCTGGGAGAGTTCGCACAGGGGTCCCACCGATCTCCAGGATGCGGTCCCCAAGGTGGATGGATGGATGACATTGCAGTTGTTGGGACTGATGTGCATCCGGTTGCCCTCTTTCACATGCATAGTGGTGGCATAGGCACTTTCCACGGACACGAAGAAGCCACGTCTACACTCGGTGGTGGCTGGCATGGAGATGAGTGTGACGGAGTAGGGCAGCTGGTCCTGGACAGACACAGTAGACAGCCTTTCAAATATGGGTGCCAGCACCACCTCATTATGGCACTTCCCACGATCGAGTGTAGCGTGCTGCACCAGGGCATACGCATCCCCATCCTCAATGATCTCATCCTCAATGACCTCGAAACTCATTCACTCTGGGTGGCCTTGAAACTCCCCAGCCACCCTGGCAGGTCCTGTCATGGGCAGGGAGCACTCACGGCAGAACTCTCCAAACCTCGCTCAGTAGTCCTTATGGCAGTAGAGCGTCCCATCCTTGTCATAGTGCCAGTTGGTGAGGGATTCCTGGCATTTGGGCACCTAAAGGGGTCTCTGGAGGTGAAGTAAGCCTGGACAGACAAGTGACTCCCATCTCCTTCCCACACCAGATAAACAGGCTCAGCTGCAAACTTGTCTAGGAGTGCCTCGGGCTGGCTGCTGAAGGCCACCATGACAAGTGTGGTTTCCCCTCCCCCTCCCACACCTTTGGCTGGAGCCTGGTGGCCTCCCACTGCTCATCTCTGTCTCCAGAGCAGCTGGAGAGAGAAGACTCCAGGCCCCTGGCTCCCTGGCAGATTCTCTCAAGGGAACTTGGCTGATCCATCTTCTCCACAGTTTTTGGGAGCCTTGTGACCCCTTGGGGCTCTGGGAGAAGCACTGAGGCTGGTGACTTCAAGAAGTAAAATATTACAAAGATAGATTTTTACAATCAGCTTCAGCCATTCCCTCTGAAAACAGAAAAATGTTATAAGCAGGTCAGTACTTGCCTTCTGCCTCTTTTTCTCACAAATCTATCATAATATTTCATAAAACTCATAAAGCCTTTGTATTATAAAAGTGTCACAAAGCACATACTTTTACATCACAAGGCACTGTATATTTGATGACATGATTCCATATGATTTCATTACATTATATTATATTCATCATGTACTCTTGTTCGATTTTGCTCTAGTAGACTAAGCTTTCCTACTCTTGAGTCTGTAAATCCAGGACCTTGGTTTGTTTTCCCCAGACGAGAACAAGAGCAGTGGGCACCCTGGGTGTGAATTAGAAGCAGAGATATAGAGGAGACATTGTCTGGTTGCCCAAAGGCAGTATTATGTGTGAAGTGTGGAAGGCTTCTGACTCTCATTCATAAAGTATAGGTGGCTACAATTCTTGAATGCAGGAAAAGGGGGGAGGAAATGAATGAGCGCCCCTGAGGTGGACTGGCTGAAAGGCTGAATGAAGCAGCCAGTCAGTTTAATTTCAGCTTTCAGAATTCCCTCACAGAATGAACACTGCAATTATTCTACCTCTGTTGAAAATACTAAGTAGACGGTATTGCGATGGTGATTGTGTATATGAAGACAGTGAAGGAAAAAAACAAATCGGGAATTCGTCCCTTGAAGCTGTTCCTTGTTATTCACATATAACTGCTCCATTTTGCCAAGTCCCACTGTTTCTAAATGGTGTTTTGTGGACCCCCAGTATCTGGGTTGCGAGGCTCGCTGTGTAGAAATGTAGGTTCCTGGGTCTTACTAAGATGCCTGAGTCAAAATATTTGAGACTAGAGAAAGATTTTTTTAAAAAAGTGTCTGAGAGATAGGATGAATGTCTATATAACCCAGGCTAGACTTGAATTCATGGTTCATCTGCCTCAAGTTTCACTCTTGAGCGCTAAAGATGAAGCTCAGTACTAACACACTTAGCTGCCACACACAAGTCTCTGGGTTCGATCCCCAGCACCATAAAAACAAGCAACCACCCCTTTCTAATCTTCCTGACTTGTCCCCGGCACATCCTCCCTTTGACTATCCGCTAACACCAAGCAGATTATCAGAAGGAGACACTTGGGTCCTGCCAGAATCTGATGTCCCAGAAGGAGAGGCGGAAGGACTGGCTGCCTGAGCTGGGCTTGAGAATTGCCATTAACTCCCTGTGTTTAGAAGCAAGATACGTTTGTTCCATATGTTATAGATAAAATACACTCCGTATGTGGGAGGACAGAGCAGATGCATACGTCTCTGTGGGCACTGAAAAGAAACACAGGGAAAGATGAGAGAGCAAGGACCACTGACAGGAGCAACATCACCTTTCCCATCTTCCTACTTTGTACCATCAGTGAGCAGCAGTTATCTTAAAAAAAAAAAAAAAAAAAAAAAAAACCTCCTCAGCATGGTGAATCTACTTTCAACAGGATAGAATGTATAATTGTCATGGAAACGAATCTCTGAGAACGTCTGTGAGGGGTTATCTAGTATAGCTTGGTTAAGCTGGGAAGACTCACCTTAAAGTGAGTGGCACCAATCAGCGGGTTGGGGGTCCTGAACTGAACAAAAAGGAGAAGGAAAGCTGAGCATCAGACAGTCACTGTACTTCCTAAATATAGATGCATGATAGCCAGCCCCCTGCCACCATACCTTTCCTGCCCCCAATGGCTTGAATCCCCCTGTCACCAATACTTGCCTGTCGCCATAGATTGTAGCCCCCTGCCAGTCACCATGGATTGTAGCCCCTGTCACTATGGACTGTAGCCCCTGTCACCATGGATTGTAGCCCCTGTCGCCATGGATTATAGCCCCTGTTGCCATGGATTGTAGCCCCTGTCGCCATGGAGTGTAGCCTCTGTCACCATGGATTGTAGCCCCTGTCGCCATGGACTGTAGCCCCTGTCACCATGGATTGTAGCCCCTGTCACTATGGACTGTAGCCCCTGTCACCATGGATTGTAGCCCCTGTCGCCATGGATTATAGCCCCTGTCGCCATGGATTGTAGCCCCCATATGCCAAAATAAACTTTTCCTCCATGAGATTCCTGTGTTAGGCATTTTATCACAGCAAGAAGACAAGGCACTACCACAATATCCCATCATGCTCTATTGTGGTGTAATCATTTCCTTCTTAAAATTACCACAAAAAGGATGGGGCTAGAGAGAAGGCTCAGGGGTTAAAAGCATTTGCTGCTCTTACAGGGGACCTGAGTTCAGTTCCCAGCACATTCATGCCAACTCCCACATCTGTAATTCCAGTTCCAGAGGATCCAACACCCTCTTCCAGCTTCCACAGGTACCAGGCACAAGCCTGGTACACACACGCACACGTGCAGGCAAAACACTCATACACATAAAATAAAAACAGTTAAATCTTAACAAGTAAACAACCACAAAAAGGCAAAAACACTCATACACATAAAATAAAAACAGTTAAATCTTAACAAGTAAACAACCACAAAAAGGCAAAAACACTCATACACATAAAATAAAAACAGTTAAATCTTAACAAGTAAACAACCACGAAAAGCCATTGCACTTCTCAGAACAGAATCAAAATTCTAATGTTCATAAGTGTGTATGGTGAGCCTGAGGTCTCATACTTTAAATGCTAAGAGAAATTAATGGGATGGGTATTGCAGGACATTTAAATCATCAAAGAAAAGTTGCATATGTTGTCTATATCTTATAACATTGTCTTTGAATGAGTAGAAGGTGAGTGTATGAATGGGTGATTGAACAATTTTATTTAGTATTTGATTATCATAGAATAATTTTCTAACACCCAAGATGACTTCCCACTAGGAAAATGTGTTTAGGTATATCAGGTATGTCAGAATGCCATCCTAACTCCTAATTAAAATGTCCACAAAGAAAGTTAGTGAGAATAGAGTCCATTTCAAAACCCCAGAGGACAGAGCACAGAATGCCCTGGAAATGATGTGTTATGAAGATCAATAGAGTTGAGTACATGTGAGTCAAGGCTTCCAAAGATGAACGAGATGTGGCCGTGTGTGATCCCGCACACCTTTAATCCTAGCGCTCGGGAGGCAGAGGCAGGCAGGTCCCTGTAAGGCTAAGGCCAGCCTGGTCTACATAGTGAGTTCCAAGCCAGCCAGGGTTACAAAGTAAGACTCTGTCTCAAACATGCAGAGAAGGGGAAGGGGGAGGAGAAGGGGAGAGAAAGGGAGACTGAGGCAGAAACAGAGACAGAGAGAGGAGAAACACAGCCAAGGTCAGAGAGCAGCCATGTTCAAATGCATGCTGCACATCAGAATCTAGTCCGGCCCAACCAACCTCAGGGCACTGGAGCTCTTCTCAGACCCTTCTTTGCTGGACACTTTTCTCTTTAGATTAGTGTCCATTAGGCAGAAAGGGAATAAAAGAAAAATTACATTTCATGGCACAGAACACAAAATAAACTGGCATATATAGGAATAAGTTTGTCAGCTGGAACCTCGTAATTTCTTTAAGAACATTGCTTATCTACTGCAAGAGTCCAAATGTGGTTTTGAACATCCAAACTGTGCTGTGTATTTGTTAAAAGAGGAAATTACTGTGGCTCCCCCAAATGTAGCCACTATCTTTGTGACGGGTTGAGCCGCACATGGTCCCCGCCCCCACTTGCTGCCATTCACGCCTTGTCTAGTCACCTCCTGTGAGGTATGAGCTGACCACTAGACACAGCAGAGGAGCTAGGAAGTGACTAGGTTGCAGTTTCTGCCTTTCCAGCAGCAGCCTTTACCGCTTGCATCCTTGGATGCGGCAGGGAGTCCACTGGAGAGGACCACAGAGCAGAATTGAGGGGTGCATCCAATCAGGAGTCAGCACACTCTGCCACTCTCCACCAGATAGTTCTCCGGGAAGTGAATTCTGCCAACAACATGAGTGGTCTTGAAACTGAAACCTTCTATACTTGAGCTTGAAGACAAGACTGCAGTCCGGGGTGAACTGAATGCATTTTGTAAGGAACTATAAGGCAAAAAAAAAAAAAAATTCCATTAACTGTGCCAGACTTCTTGTTTGTTTGTTTGTTTGTTTTGTTTGTTTGTTTGTTATTTTTCAGACAGGGTTTCTCTATGTAGCCTTGGCCATCCTGGAACTCACTGTGTAGACCAGAGATTTGCCTGCCCCTGCCTCTCAAGTGCTGGGAGTAAAAGCATGTACCACTACACCCAGCTACACTAGATTTAAAAAATAATAATAACCTTTATTTTTTCTATTTTGTATATGCATGTTTTGTGTGTTTGTGTGTGTGTGTGTGTGTGTGTGTATGCACATGCACCACAAGCATGCAGTGCTCTCAGAGGTCAGAAAGAGCCATGGGATGCCCTGGAGCTGGAGTTACAAACAATTATGGACTACCGGGTGAGTGCTGGGAATTGAACCCAAGTCCTCTGAAGGAACAACCAGTGCTCTTATCCACTGAGCCATCTCTCCAACCCCTGTGCCAGACTTTTGATCCAGAGAAACCACAGGACAATAAGTAATAAATGTGCGCTCTGTTTAGTCACAACTTATTTTAAATTTTTATTTCATTTTTATTTACATGTATGGGTACACACTGACACGTTTGTGTGTGTGTGTGTGTGTGTGTGTGTGAGAGAGAGAGAGAGAGAGAGAGAGAGAGAGAGAGAGAGAGAGAGAGCGCCTATAGCACGTTCAAACATGGCTGTTTCCTTCTATAAACTAACCTAACCTTCATGGTTTGGGATTAAACATGTGTACCAAGAACAGCCAGATCATACTATGATCCAGAGCCTGTCTGATCACATAGACATAGGCCTTTGGATGTGATCTTTTGCCAGAGCAACCATATTTCTGGGTTAAAATTCCTCTACTCTTGGTGACATGTGCCTTAAATCCAGCCCTAGGGAGGCAAGGGCAGGTGAATCTGTGAGTCTGAGGTCAGGCTGGTCTACAGAGAGAGTTGCAGGACAGCCAGGGCTACACAAGGAAGCCCTGTCTCAAAAATAATAAATAAATAAAATAAAATACATTTCTTTATAACCTTTCAGCAAATGTTTTATTTAGACACCTCTGTTTCCTACACTGTGTATCCTTTCTCAAGCACAAAAGGATAGTGAGCAGAAAAGCTTAAGGTGAGTCCACACCCATGATGTGGTGAAGTGAGGGGAGACATCAGCAGAGAATGTGCCTGCGGTTCAAAGCACTGGAACGTCTTCTTCGTCCTTAGTGGAGTCTTTGGAATGGGACATAAGTCTTCCAAGATGCCCATATCTGGGATGCCTGTGGCAGCTGCCTAAAGAGCCACAGGGGGATCTGAGGTGCCCAGTGAAGTGGCTTCCATTATCCTCAGACCCCATCATGGCTTGTGTGCTGAAGAGCCCTGTAAAACTCAGAGAAGAGCATGATAAATTGAGTGTCACTTCTTTACTTTTAGCCCAAGTCTTCCATTTTAAACAGTCCCACATGCCACTACCATCAGCTACACACAAAAAGGCCACCACATGGAGTAAGTCTTCACTTGTCTGAAGTCAGGATTCATATGCTTTTCTTTAGGACGTGGTTTGTGTAGACACATTTACACATATGTGCATACCTGCATGCGCGCACGAGCGCACACATACACACCAGGCTCACTGTAGGAAGATGAATACATAAGACTTCAATCACGGCTGATCCTTTTTTCATGCAGTGATGAATGGATTCAGTCAGATGGAAATCCTAGTTGGGTCCCCAGGTGTCATGGGGTACAGGGACAGAGCTTGTGCCCTTTCTTTGCTGTCTCCCCAGACTCCGCCCTGTGAATCTGTCTAGCCAGAAGACTGTGTCAACACTGTTCATCTTTTGGTTTCTCTGGCCACATTAAGTGCAGAGTTGTTTGGGCCCACATGTTAAAATGGGGTGTCCATGTCAGGCGTGGTGGCCCCACGCCTTTAATCCTAACACTTGGGAGGCAGAGGCAGGTGGATTGCTGTGAGTTCGAGGCCAGCCTGGTCTACAAAAGCAAGTCCAGGACAAAAGCAAGTCCAGTTACATAGACAAACCCTGTCTCGAAAAACCTAAAAAAAAAAAAAAAAATTAGGGTGTCCAATCCCAGTGCACAGATTCTGAGACCATAGGAATATTTATTTTGCGTGACATTGTGACGTGAGCCATCCTAGCCCGTGGGTGGGAAACCTCTACGTGATTCTCAGTGGAAATTGGTGTAAAGGAGGACAAATCTCCTGAGGCACTTGGCCACTTCTTACTCCTCTAGGTTCCCCAGCTCAGCTGACTAACACCGAGCAAAACCTGGGTCACCCAGGACCCCCCTTAGTCAGTTGTATACATTCGCATTGGGAGGCACAGTGTCCGTAAGAACACTTTCACTGATGAGAGTTACACCAACGTCAAATGTCCCTTGACACTTCAGGGGACTCAAGAAACACACAGAAGGCCATAGCACTCCGTGCAGTGAGGATTTGGGAATTTTGGTTTCTTTACAAAAAAAAAAAAAAAAAAAAAAAATGGATATATTATAAGAATAAGTTTGCGTCGTTTTAATCCCAGATGTGGAATACATGGCTGCTTTGAGGCAACGGGCAATGATTTGCCTCGCGCTCCAGCAGAATCAGGGTTTTGCCAGCTGCAGATAGTTTTTGCGACTGTGTGATGTTTGGAGTTCTGGGGGCTTTTCAGAGTGTAGATAAATGCAAGGGCCTCGAGAGGTGTGGTGGGTTGTTGGTTGGCTGTTGGTTGCAGTTTGTTAAGTAGCTGTACACAAAGAAGAAATAACAACAAGAAGAAATTAGATATCCTGATGGTGAAGACCAAATTTGCCCCAAGGAGGGGCTGGAAAGATGGCTCAGCAGTTAAGAGCACTGACTGCTCTTCTAGAGGACCCAGGTTTGATTCCCAGAACCCACATGGCAGCTCACAACTGTCTGTAACTCCTGTTTTGGGGGATTTGACACGCTCACACAGACATACATCAATGTACATCAAATAAAAATAAATAAAAAATAATAATTTGCCTCAAAGAGCTCAGTGCCCCTAATCAGGAAGCAGTCTGATGATAACGTCACCCCCTTTCCTATCTGTCCTTTTTCCTTTCCTATCTAGTGTTATGGGGCTGAAAGGGTGGAAGAAAAGGGGTAGAGAAGGGTGGAAGAAAGAGGAACCCACAAAGTACAGTAGGCTACAGTTCAATTATAGCCTACTACTACAAAAGAGACAGATTGAAAGCATCTTGGAGCAGGGGCAACTGCTCAGGGGCTGGAGGAGTTCCCAGCATACAGCCTCCAGATGTCCCCTTTCAGTAAGAGTGCATACTGCTCTCAGCTACCATGGCTGACAATATGCAGAGTGCTGTCAACTAGGCTGTCCCACCAGAAACTTGATGTCCAGAAGTTTTTCATGGTGCTCGGCTACATAGCCTTGATTGACTTCCCTGGACCATCTTAATCTCAGGCTGATACAGCACCCTCCACGAATCACATACTAACTAGCATGCCCCAAGGCCCTAGGGAACCAAGTCACCTGTGGCACACCAAGGTCTAGTGTCACTTCCCAGGGAGGGACAAGGTCAGCCCTCGGCTGCACAGCACAGAATGTCACAGCCCACCTAGACTTCCTGCTCCACTTGGCAGAACCTCCCTGTAACCTCCTCTTCTCAGATCTCCCCTGATCTCCATTCCCAAGAACATCTGCAACAAATACATCACTGCTACTCCAGGCCAGGCCAGCATCACGTCTCACCTGTACTAGTTCAGCCTCGCATCTCCTTTCCTGTACTCTTACCACCTGGCAGGCCTGTTCCTCCATAGGACAGACGTCAAGTTCACCCACCCTGTTGCTAAATCCACCTGTGTTAAATCCAGCTTCTTCAAGGTTCTAACAGAGTGGAAGCCAGCAGTTCTCCAAGAATCCCCCAGGCCTTCTGCACCAGACTAGAGCTTCTGAGACATCCAGTCTTCACAAATACGGAACCTGCCAGATCCTCGGCCTCTCATATATGAGACCACCATTGTTGGACTACACAGACCATATTGTGGACACCAGTCTAAAGAATCTCCTTTTAGTACACATGTCATCCTATCAGTTGTGTCCTTCAGCGAACCCTGCCTAATGCAGTCCTTGACTCTGGAGATGAGGTCATGAGGGGAAAATCAAAAGCAAAGAAGCCAGACAGGAGACTGTTGCAATGGTAAAATGGAGTAGCTCTCACAATCTTACAGGATTCTATAAGTACTTAAGGGTTAAAAAAAAGAAAGGAAGGAAGGTCTTCTATCACAGACCTAAGACTGTCATTTGCATGCACAGTCCCTGAACTACACAGAATGATTCATAACTAGGTACTTCAGCCAGGAAGAAGTTTAGAAGTCAGGGAAGACCTTTCAGCTGGGATGTCACATAAAAGTCATTCAATAAAAGCATCTATGAACATCTATTACTTACGAGGCCAGGCAACAGCACCAGAAACCTACAGTATACAGACCAGACCTGTGGATCCTGCCACAAACACTGCCATAGCGGGCAGAAGTTTGAACCAGGTATTTAGTTACAACAGACACATCATTTGATTGGTTAAGAGCACTCACAGCTCTTCCAGAGGAGACAGGTTCCCAAGCACCTGTGCCAGGTGACTTACGGCTGTCTGTAACTCTAGCTCCAGGGAATTCAAGGCCTCTGACCTTCAGGCACTGCACACACGCATGTACACACACATGCCCACATGCAGACACACCCTTAGACATAATTAAAAATAATGAAAACAAATCTTTAAAAAGATGGATTAAAAAACGCTTTAAAAGGAAGCAAGCTGAAAAAGAATGTGATGGTCTGTGTGGTGTGGGGGGAGGGGAGCTACACCAGCTCTTCCGGAAGTAGTCAGCAGTCACTTGGGGTGATGAGTGAAGACTCTGCTCCAGAGTGAATTAAACCACCTTCCAAAATTCAGGGCTAGCTGTGGGAACGTTCAATCAGATCAACCCACCTCTGAGAATATAGTAACCTCTGCATTCTAGGGGAGCTGCAATTTTTCTTCCTTCCAGGCAACACTGCTAACAGCAAGTGGGCATCCAGGATCTGGATGAAAACGCAGAGGTTTGTCTGGTATCACCAGAGACCGCCAGGGCTGCAGCTGAGCCAAGGAAAAGCCCTGCCCAAGTGATAATTCATCCTGCAGTATCTCCCGACTGCAGCCGCAGTTTTATTAAAGGTTCTACGCCCTACCACAAAGACAACCCTACTGGTTTTGTCTGGGTTTATTCTGCCTTTCCCCAGAACTCAAGGCCATTGGTTTATATAACCTGGAGGAATCTAACAGAAATCCTTAGGTCGTCTTTGGGGGTAACTAGCTATGGACACTCTTAAGCTTGTGAGTACCCTGTTCCCAGGGCTCTTTTATCTAAACGCAAAGGGGAAGGGGGGGCTAGCAGACATGTGGTGAACAGAGTGAGATCAAAGCTGCAACTGCTCTCTGATCTCTTCAACTCATCCTAGACTACTTTGTCCTTCCTCATCCCTTGCGTGAAGATAATCTTACATCATGATTACACGTGAAGTTTCGGCTTAGGGGGCTGTAGGTATTAGCAAGAGAGAAATTGATACACCCAGAAGGCACCTTGCTCTGAGGGGTGCAAGGTTTCACACCGTTATCCGTCCAAGATTCACCATCCTCTGACTAAAGGGGCAAAGAGGCTTGTCCATCAGGCAAAGTAGGTCCACGGACGTAGAACCCCACAGCTAGGGCAGGATGGAGAGACACAGACTAGGAAGAAGACAGGTGTGCTAGTCACTTGTGTCATTGTGACGAGAGACCCAACAAAAACAACGTAAGACAGGCAGTGTCCCGGCTCATAGTTTGAGGAAGGCATGGCAGCTGCAGCGGGAGCCGCTGGTCACACAAGCGTCCCCAGTTAGGAAGCAGAAAGGGATGGACACCGGTGCTCAGCCCACCTTCTCCCTTTGATTCAGCCTGAGATCTTAGCCTGGGAAACACCTCAGGTGATCAGATCTAGAGTTCCCCTAGAGTGTTGCTTCTGTGGTGACTATAAATGCTGTCAAGTTGCCAGCCAAGCCTGGTTAACCAAGAGGGTGACTTGGGAAGAGCCTCTGTCCTCCTGTCTTCAGCCGTATTGCATCTAGAATCCAAGTGACACAGGAGTGGGACTTTGAGTCTCTCTGAAGAGATACAGGACAATGTGCATATTTTGTGCCTTTAGTTAGTCGTCTGTGTTGACTTTAACTAGTTTGAGGGACATGTCAGCCATCCTGAGGTGTCTTTCCAGCTCTGCTGGGCACCATGACTTCAGTTTTATCAGCTTCCTGGTGTAATATTAGTCATTGTTTCCTCAGCACAGGCCATGATCGAGACTCTCTCCAAGCCAGGCTGTCATTAAAAGGTCCCGCTGAAATGACCAAAGACTGTCAAGATAGAAATAGCAACATTCTGGAAGTCAGGACACAGTGCTGTTTGAAGAATCTGTGCAAAACAAAAGGATGAAAAAAGAAAGAAAGTTTGTAAGTCATTTCGCTCAACACACCTTCAGTAAATTAATGCGCTGGAAATTTCTATCCTTCCAGGCTGAGTAAGAACATGTGAGGAAGCCGTTCCACACAGAGACAACCAAATAACGGTAATTTATCTGGTCTCAGAGAAGGAAGTGACTTCCCAGTTGCTGTGGGGCAGGCTGTAATAAACACACACGTTGTCGCAGAACATAAGGGCTTACTGTCTCTGCTGTCACACAATCTACACACATGGGAAAAGCCAGCGAGAGCTCACCTCCTAGGGGAAGGGAGGTTTGTGATGGTCACATGTCACAGGGTGTTGAATGACTGGCACAATGACCCCGCCCACTCTCCAGTGAGCAGTCACATTGTCACTCTGTGAAATACTCTAACTTCCAAAGCACCCATGGGATCAGGAGATCAAAAACCCATTGGACACTCTGCTGTTGGTTTTTTTGGGTTTTGTTGTTTCATTTGTTTTTTGTTTGTTTTTGATTTTTTGAGACAGGGTTTCTCTATGTTATCTTGGCTGTCGTGGACTCGCTTTGTACACCAGGCTGGCCTGAAACTCACAGCAATCCACCTGCCTCTGCCTCCCGAGTGCTGGGATTAAAGGCGTGTGCCACCACACCCGGCTCTCTGCTGATGGTTTTAAAATAAGAGGTAGAGATTGCCAAGCTTGAAGATCTGAGTTCAAACCCTGGGCCTCACACAGTAGCAAGTGAGAACTGACTCCTGGAGGTTGTCTTCTGACTTCACACACACACACACACACACACACACACACACACACAATACATTTAACATTTTTTAAATAAATCATTGTGAAGTGTTACTCACATTTTGGGTAAAAAGGTTGCCTAACAGAGTTTACTCCTCACATGGGCAGCAGGGGAGAGGAAGGAGGCTGGTGGGGACTGCCTGTACAGAAAGGAGACATGAAGGTTTGAAAACTGAAGAACAGGAGGCCATTTGGCAAGTGAACTGCCTTGGCTAAGAAAAAGCTTCTTCCTCTTGTTAAAGCTCATCTTCTTGATTTATGAAGAGAATATAAAATGTTCTGCTCCACATCACTTGCCATGGTAAAGCAAAGTGTCAGGGCGAGCTGCAAGAGACACTAGCAGAGGCTTTGGGGACTGCTCTTCCGACACGTTCCCTTTGCAAATATCTGTATTTAGATGGTGCACTGTATATTCCCAAGAGAGATAACATCGCCCCATGGGGCAAACCCTGGTTCTTGGCCTGGTAGTGTATATAGTTCAGTGGTAGAGTGTTTACCCAGCATTCATGAGAACCTAGATTCAAGTCTCAGAACTGAATAAAAAAGAAAAAGAAAGAAAAGGAAGAGCTTAGGAGAAGGCTCAGTCAGTCAAGTGCCTGACATACAAGCATGGGGACCAGAGTTTGATCCCCCAGAACCCATGTATACAGCACATGTCTGTAATCCCAGCACTGGGAGGCTGAGATCTATTGACTGGTCAAGCAAGGCAAATTATTTTGTGAGACTCTGCCCCACAAAATAAATGGAAAATGATTGAGAAAGACACTCAATGTTGATCTCTATCCTCCACATGTATGTATGTGCACATATAATTAAGCACATAAACACTCACACAAAAAAATTGGTGCTTGTGGTTTGTCATGAACTGAACAAAATCTTCCAAAGTTAATGTCCACTTGGGACCCTTATTTTGGAAACATGTGTCAGAACTCATATGGTGACTCACAACCCTCTGTAACTTCAATTCCAAGGCATCTGATGACTCCTCTGATAGCCATGGTTTCCTGTATGCACACAGAGCACATACATACATACGTACACCCAGGCACACACATATACACAAAATAAAATGATTTTTAAAGGAAAGATCAAGGTGAGATGACACGACTGAGAACAGTCTGTAACTGTAAGAGAGAGTGTCTTAAGAGACAGAATAAGACAGGAAGACAGAGGGAAGAAGAAGGCTGGACAATGGAGGTAGAGAAGGGAGTGATACAGCCATGAGCCAAGAAATTTCTGGAGTCACCAAAACTGCAAGAGGCAAGGCAAGCACTGAGCAGTGGTGCTACACTCCTTTAATCCCAGAACTCAGGAAGCAGAGGCAGGCAGATCTCTGTGAGTGGGTGTGAAGCCAGCCTGGTCTACAGAGCTAGTTACAGTACATCCAAAACAAAACAAACAAACAAACAAGGCAAGATGGGATTCTACCTGCAAACATTCAGAGAGTGCCTGGCCCTGCTGATACCACAGTATCAGACTTATAGGCCCCAGGCCCATAAGAAAATAAATTTATATTTTCTTCAGCCACTATCAATCTGTTTAACATAATATGTGGAACTAGGGGATTAGGTACTTAGCTCAGTGGTAGAGCTCTTCCCTAGCAAGCACAAGGCCCCAGGTTGGTCCTCAGCTCTGAAAAAAAAAAAAGGAATTGGGTAATTATAAAGAAAACAGATTTACCCATTATGTTTCTGTTGTGGTTGAATAAAAATGGCCCCTATAGCTCCACAGGAAGTGTCACTATTAGGAGGTGTAGCCTTCTTGGAGCAGGTGTGGCCTTATTGAAGGAAGTGTGTCAAGAATGTCTCCTTTCTCTTTCTTCTGCCATCGAATCCAGATGCAGGGCTCTCAGCTCCTTCTTCAGCACCATGTCCACCATGTCAGCACCACATCCACTGCTTCAGCACCACGTCCACCGCTTCAGCATCACGTCCACCGCTTCAGCACCATGTCCACCGGTATGCCACCATGCTTCCCACCATCGCTGTAATGGGCTAACCCTCTGAAACTATAAGCCAGCCCCAACTAACTGTTGTCCTTTGTAAGCATTGCCATGGTCACGGTGTCTCTTCACAGCTATAAAAACCCTTACTAAGACAGTTTTAAAGATTGGGAATTCTGGGGGCTGGAGAGATGGCTCAGAAGTTAAGAGCACTGACTGCTCTTCCGAAGGTCCTGAGTTCAGTTCCCAGCAACCACATGGTGGTTCACAACCATCTATAAAGTGATCTGATGCCCTCTTCTAGTGTGCAGGTGTACATGCAGACAGAGCACTGTATACATAATAATAAATCTTTTTTAAAAAATAAGATTGAGAATTCTGAAGTGGGGGCTGGGGGTGTTGGGTTAGGACTTTCTTGCTATGTGGGTTCATAAGCCCTTCGTCACTATGATCAAACATAAGATATAAACACCTTAAAGAAGTAAAAGTTTATTGGGCTCAGGGTTTCTGAGTGTGACTGAGCTCCACCACCACCCTGGGCCTGAGGTGAGTCAGGACCCTCATGAAAGGTGATGCATGGCAGAAGAGGGCTGCTCACTTTGCATGGACAAGAAACAGAGACAGACAGAAAAAGGGATAGACATGCTCACAATGGCCTTCTTCCTACAACTATGTGGGCCTCACCTATTGATGTTTCTACCACCTCCACAAATAGTTCCACCAGCTGGGGACCAAGCCTTTGATGCATGACCTGTAGAGACACTTCCTAGTAAAATCATAAACTACATTCCAACACCGCTGTCTTAGGTACTGTTATATAGCTGTGACTTGACATCATGACCAAGGCAACTCTTAGAAAATAAAGCATCTAATTGGGGAACTTGCTCACAGTGTCAGAGAATTAGTGCATGATCAACAAGGTGGGAAGCAGACGGGCATAGTGCTGGAGCAGTCGCTGAGAGCTTTACTTCAGATCTGCAAGCAGCAGGCAGAAAAGACACACACTGCCTGGCCTGGACTTCTGAAACCCCAAAGCCCACACCCAGTGACACACTTCTTCCAACAAGGTTACATTTTCTAATCTTTCCCAAACAGTTCCACTAGCTGGGGACCAAGTGTTCAAATATATGAGCATATGGAGAAAGACGTGGCAAGACAGAGTAAATGTGCTAGCTCTCATCTCCCTTTCTCTCTCTGTAAAGGCATTAACCCCATCACCAGGGACTATGTCTTCATCCCTTGACCTAAATCCCAGTTACTTTGTATATTAGTCAGTATTCTCTAGAGTAACAGAATGTATAGAGTGAATATATATGGATTTATTAGAATGACTCACAGGCTGTGTGGTCCAGCTAATCTAACAATGACTATCCGTGAATGGAAAGTCCACGAATCCAGAAGTAGCTTCGTCCATAAGGCTGGATGTCTCAGCTGGTCTTCACTAGACTCTGGGATCTGAAAGAAATAGGCTCTGATACTAGTGAAGGAATGGGCTTGCTAGTACGGCGACAGCAAGTGGGCAAAGAGCAAACACTTCCTTCTTCCATGTCCTTACATAAGCTACCAGCAAAAGGTGTTGCCCAGATTAACCTAGATTAAAGATCTGAATTAAAGACATGACATTCTGAGAATAACATTCTGAGAGACAGACACAAAGATGGGGGGGGGGAGGTTGAAAGTAGGCGACAATGGAGGTAGAGACGGGTGTCTTCTTACCTCAAAAATCTAGATGAGAGGCAGAGCTTCTGACTTCAAAATAACTATAAGTCCCCCACAAGTGTGCCCTCCATTTTGGGGTTTTAATCAGTTCCATATGTAGTCAAGTTGACAGCCAAGCCTAGCCATCACATCTCTCAAACACAGATCTTCAGACAACATCAACATTTGACTTTGGAGAATAACTTTCTAATGCGTGGACTTTGGTGACACATCCAAGGCACCTCAGGACCCCAATTTGTCATCCAAAATTAACTAAGCAATCATACAAGGGAGTGAAAGAATTCCCACCCTTCTTATTTTTAAGGCATCAAAAGCCAATACAGTACACAAACAGATTTATCTAGGGCATTACATTTTAATGGGATGGGTAGACTAGGAAACAAACGTTAGAGTAAATTCCTTATTGAACTATGGAAGGTTAAACAGGGCCCTGGGCTGTGAAGATCTTGAGGTAGGCTAGAGACAAAGAGAATGCCTTCAATGTAGGTTGTTTTCTTCAGTTATGAGGACTGCTTGTATTTTGTTCTTGGCATGTAGACTAAATGTCCCCAATTATTTCTTTTTCACTCTGGCCCAGACAATTACCATGAGTTCCCAAAAATTGTTTTCCTGTCCATGTGGAATGGACTCATCCCCAAATGAGGCAGAATAATCACCTGTGGCGTGCCAGTTTTCAGTCTTGTGTCTCTGCATCATCCATTTTCTGGCTTCCTGGGCGTTGCAGAAGGCAGTGCCAGCACTTTCTAGAGTCTGCGTTTGATCTCATATTGCTGGCTTCATGACACAGCTGTAATATCTGCAGGAAGGCCATTTCACCAGTAAGTTGCTTTTCCCCGCAACAGTTCAAATATAACACACAGCAAATTGTGGGTGGCTGAGGTCTCTAGTGGGTTGAGCATTCTCCCCTGAAGTTCACGTCTACCTGAAGCCTCAGAATGTGTCTTTATTTACAGATGTCACTAAAGGAAAGGGAAAGGTGAGATCATGCAGAGAGTGGGCTGTGCGAGTAATGAGAGTGACGTTCTAAATGACGGACCCAGATACACAAAAACAGGGGGGGAAGCAGATAACGATGGGAGCAGAGGTGGGTGTGATGCTGCCATAAGCCAAGGAATTCTTGGAGCCAGGAGAACTATGGAGGGAGGTTATAGGCCTACAAAGGACGTTCAGTGAACACCTGTTCAGCCCTATTGTGAGTCCCAGGTAGATGGCTGAAGCAACTCTACTTTGGTCTAAGACATTGACAGAGACTCTTTGGAACTCAGGGCACTGTGGAGGGCTCCAGGGAGTTCCAAGAGCAAAGTGGCTACCAGATGGCTGAATGGGTTTAAGTTTCCGGATTCTTCACAGTGAATCACAGCAAATGTGATGGTGTCAGCCTGGTAGATTTTGACATGCATCACTGCTCACTTCCTTTGTAGTAGAATGTTAATCACCCTGACTTCTCTCGAATGTTTCATTTTGAATAGCACTGCCTCCACATATGTGGTGGGGTTAGGGTGATGGGGTATCAAGTGTGCAGGTCCCTTCACATGGGAGACTTTCAGCTAGAAAAGCAGTGAGGTCACTTAGGTAACATGGGAAGCCTTTGCTTGGTACATGAAGACAAGCTGAGGATTTGTCCCAGAGACTGAGAGGTAAAGTGAGGTTCTTTAGAGAAGTCTCAGTGTGTTGTGGCCTTGTCCTTAGTGTGACATTAGGGGATGGGAAACAAGTGGGAAGGGTTTTTTTTTTTTGTTTTGCTTTGTTTTGTTTGTTTTTTTGTTTTTGTTTTTGTTTTGTTTTTGTTTTTTGTGGGTTTTTTTGGTGGGTTTTGTTTTGGTTTGTTTTGGTTTGGTTTTGGTTTCGGTTTTGGTTTTGGTTTTTCAAGACAAGGTTTCTCTGTGTAACAGCCCCAGCTGTCCTGGAACTCTCTTTGTAGATCAGGCTATCCTGGAACTTCACAGAGATCTACCTGTCTCTGCCTCCCAAGTGCTGGGATTAAAGGCGTGCGCTGCCACCGCCACCACCACCTGGCAGTTATTCTTGTTTTAAGCCAAATGTGTGAGGATGGGTTTTAGGTACCAGGTCCTAACTCTGGAGAATAAACAACAGAAGCTAGAGTTGCCACATCCTTGCCAAATGTGAGAAGCTGCCTGGCTGGCCAAAGGAGTCATGGACAGAGAAGGAAGGGACACATTGGAAATAAGGGTACCTGAAGAATGAGCAGGGATGAGGACGAATATGCAGGGCTAGATGTGTAGCCAAGTGGTTGTCTTAGGTTCAGTCAACATTGCCAAGTATTAGTAGAAATAGATCTTTCTACTTTCTGGGCATGAGGTGGGGCGGCAGCTGTTAGCCATCAGCCCACAAAGGCAGGAAGTGCTGAAGGTAAAGCTCAGGGCTCAGAAGGACGTGAGCACAGGGGGAGAATGACCACTCCAGGAACCACTTCAGGGAGATAGTTCAACTTTACTCAGGGAGAACAAAGGCTACATAGTCCTTAGGGAAAGGTTAGGGGGCTTCCAGAATAGGTGTATATAATTGGTTGGAATTAGGCACTTTAATAATGCTGTGCAGAGTCTTTGGCTGCACGCTCCTATCATATGAACAGGAACACAGGGAGGGGCAAGGAGTGGAGAGCTAGCAGGGAGCTGTGTCAAGGGCCATATATTAAATGTGGTTAGGGGTGTCTATGCCTAAAAACACTCCCCAGATGAAGTCAGGCAGAGAATAGACGGCCCTGATGGAGAAAGGGAGTCCTTCATCTAACAATGAGCTCAGAATGCCTCTCCAGACTGGGAGGACTGCAGCCTCAAACAGCAGGGTCCTTCCAACAGTGAATAACACTCAAGGATGAAGCAATCCCACCAGAGGGCATGGAGGAAACCACTGAGCCAGAGACCAGCCTAGGGACTTGCTACATCAGGATACTGTACTCGGCAGCCTCAAGGAGAGATCTTTGAGGAGCCCAAGAAGAGCCCTGGGAAGGAGAAATTAGCATTTGTTCTTGCATCACAGAGGTCACCAGCTTAATTACAACCATAAGCACTCAGGAAGTATCATGCCCTTGACCCCCCACCCCCACCCCACCCCCCTGGCCTTACCTACTTTATGTTGCAGCCTAACTCTAGAAAAGCCTTCTGGACCAAGCAAAGGAGAACTGGAAAAGCCAGGAAGAAGTGAAGAACTCAGTGCCAGTGCCTTTCCTCATTACTGGTCCCCTGCCTGAACAGAAACTTACATGGCTGAAAGGCTGCCATTTTCAACTCAACCAGACCACACTTAACACCTGGAACATCAGACTATGTGTTACCTGAGAGTGACTGCAGAAGCTTCGGGAGCATCCAGGGTGAGGAAGGACCTGCCAACAGGAACATTTAGAGGAGCAATGGAGAGAAGCCCAGTTATGCTCTCTCTCATGTGATGACTTTTAAGTAGAATTGTGTCTAAAAGGTTGGCCAGGATAAATGGCCCATCAGATGGGTCTTCAAACACAGACTGCATTATTCAGCTGCCTTGATAGCTTCAGGTGGAAAAGTTGACAGAATTTGAGCAGAGACTACACAAGTATGATTTCATCGTCTATGCTTATTATTGGGCCGAAAGACAATAGACAACACTGAGAAATCCCAGGCCACCTATGCATGCAACTTCCTTCAGCCTGCCCAGTTGCCTGCCCACTTCCTCTCAGTAGGCACTGAGGCCTCTGACTGGGTGATGTTTAAACCCTGACTGCCAACTTTATTGGATCTGGAATCAAGTAAAGAAATCTGATGAGCGAGTGGAGACAATGAACCTGAAATGTCTGGTGAGCTTCTCTTACGCCTTGTTATCAGGTTTCTTTTATTATTACCATTATTATTATTATTATTACTATTATTATTATTATAAATGTTTATGTGCATTGATGTTTTGCCTGTATGTGTGTCTGTGTGAGGGTGTCAGATCCCTTAGAACTGGAGCTACAGACAGCTGTGAAACACCATGTGGGGGCTGAGAATTGAACTTTGGTCCTCTGTTAGAGCAGCAGGGCTCTTAACTGCTGAGCCATCTCTCCATCTCCCCATCAGGTTTCTTTAAATCACGTCTCATACCAAAAACTGACATGTAGGAGGAAGTGTGTCACTGTGGGTGGGCTTTGAGGTCTCAGATGCTCAAGCCATGCCAGTGTGGCATTCTTTTCCTGCTGTCTGCGGATCCAGATGTACAAATCTCAGCTCCTTCTCCAGCACCACGTCTGCCTGCATGCCACCATGCAGGTTCTCTGAACCTGCAAGCCAGCCACCATTAAATGTTTTCCTTTATAAGAGTTGCCATGGTCATGGTGCCTCTTCACAACAAAACCCAGCTAGGACGACCTAGGAACCTATTTAAATCAGATGCACCCATTCCTAACATTGTGTTCATTATTTTTCTCATCATCTGGGGGTGGGGGTGGAGGGGAATGCCCAACAGAACAACTTAAGGGTGAAAATGTTTCTTTCAGCTCAATGTCCCCGAAAGTCCCACTTCGTCACAGTAGGGAAACCGGAGGGGAGGGGCCTAGCCCATGAAGCAGGAGTAGGAAACAACAGCTTACTCATGTGAGAGCAGACAGGACACAAGGAATGCGAGACAGGAGCCAGAGGTGGTGTGAGCTGCGAAGACCCACCCCTAGGAACCTACTTTCCCAGCCAGGATCCACCTCGGGCAAAGCTACAGTGCTTCTCAGCCTTCCTAAGGCCTGCGACTCTTTAATCCAGCTCCTTATGCTGTGCTGACCCCCAACCATAAAATTATTTCATGCTACTTCATACCTGTATTTTTCTTACAGTTATGAATCATGATGTAAATATCTGATCCGCGACGCCCCCCCCCCCAGGTTAAGAAATGCCGCTCCACAGGCTTCAAATGGAGCCACAAGCTGGTGTTTGTGGGGCAATCAAAGCAAGCTGTGGGCACAGACCCTAACACATCTATTATGCATAATACATCTATCACATGAACAAGTTTCTGACACTCATCAGACTAATTACTAGGCTCTCTGCTGGTGGAATGGGGATCTGCCCCCATATACAAAGCCCTGTGTCCAATCTCCAACACCACAGAAAGGTCTCTTGAGGTGACAGACACAGGCTATTCAATGGCTGCACTGACTGCCTGTGGCCTGTCTGACTAATGTCAAATTGCCTAAAGCAACTGAGAATGCTTGAGAGTCCCGACAAATACACATATGTCCACATATTCACATGTGCACCCGTGTCCGTGCTCAAATGATTTAAAGTAAATTACAGATACCATAACAATATGCAAATAGAAAAGAGTGTCTGCCCAAAGTACCTATTTTGGTAGTCCAATAATTGACACCCATCACACTAAGTAGAAAAGTGATTTAAATATATGTAAAAATAATGGAATGTGCTGATTTTGTTTTTCTAGATCTCAATCTTTTTCCTTTAATTTGGAAAACATGGAGAGAATGAATTAAGTTGAACTCAACCACAGTTCTATAGAAAGCCAATGTCAACTCCTAGCATCTTCCTTTGTGCTACCATTCAGAGACATGCACATATTCTATGAAATTAAATAACTCTGATGTGGTTGGACAAGCCTTACAGAACAGCACTAAACTATGAATATAGACCTCTAAATATTTATCATTAAATGGTCTTTCAAATTTTAAATTTATGTTATTGTATAGCTGCACCATAATTTACAAACTAACCCTTAATGAGATTCTTCTAGGTTGTTTCTATTTGTCCTGAAACTTGGTATGTAGACCAAGCTGGTCTTGAACTCACAGAGATCCAGCTGCCTCAGCCTCCTGAGTAAGTACTGGGATTTCAAGTGTGCATCACATCCATTGTTTTTTTTTTTTCCTGATCTTTTATTAACATAAACAGTTTCATACTTGACACTCAGAAAAACACAGGTGGTACACATGTGTTGTGAAGCAGAGCATAAAAAGGTGGCTGCTTACAAAGTGAAGAGGGGTCACTTGGTTTGGATCTGAAACGCTCCCAAATGCCCTTCACTATGCCTTGTTATCACCCTATGGTTCTATTGGGAAGTGGTAGAACCTTTAGGAGGTGGGGCCTAGTGGGATAAAATTGGGGATGCCCTTGAAGGGGATACTGTTACCTTCCCTCTGTTCTCTCCTTCCTGGCCCTCATAAGGCGAGCACCTTTGCTCTACCATATGCCCTCCATGAGCCTCTGCCTCACCACAGCCCCAAAGCAATGAGGCCAAGCAGCCATGGACAGAAACCTCTGAAAGCATGAGCCAAAATAATGTTTTACTTCTTGTAAACCGATTATCCCAAGCATTTTGTCATAGCACCAGGAAGCTGACAAAAATAGGAAAGATTCAGAAAAACCATCAGACAGTATTAAGCCTGCAGCTTCAATCATGGAGCTTGGATGTTGGGAAAGTAAAGAGAGGGCATGGATGGCAGCACCAGATAAGACCTGAGTACAGTGATTGCCACGAAGGAGGCAAAAGGAATAAAGCCGTTGTCTTACTCTTTTGTCTGTTACTTCTTTCTCATTGGCTGAACCCACCTCAGAGAAGCAGCCAAAGGAAGCCCATGGATATTGTCACTACTCTGGATGGAGCAGGGCCAAGGATGGAAATCAAGGTAGAAAAAAACAGCATGGTTTATCTTCAGGCTTGCAAGGTTAAAGACATGCATCAAGTAAATAACTTCAGCATTAAGAAATGGTATCAAGATGACAAGAAGGAGAAAGTGCATATGTTTGGCAGGTTTAGAAGGTTCCTCTGATGAACGATGCTACAGCTGAATTCTGGTCCAGGACTAGACAAACTACCCATGCCCCATGTAACTAACTGATAGGAAGTATTGACATTTAGCATGGATTTCTGTGCTGGGGTAGATGGATGCGGTGAGTCTGTTGTAATGTTTTTGTAGTCACAATTCTCAGCTTTCTAACAGTTACTAGCTGGCATGCTCTTGCTGAACACCTTAACAATTATCTCATCGAACCCTTCCTGTAGCCTCAGAGTTAATATAATTATATCATGGCTTACAGAGAAGGAAGTAAGCATCCAAGATTACTAATGATGTGGTCAAGGTCACATACTTACTGAGTATCAAAGTCAGGATCTAGGCCAGGTGTGGTGGCACGCCTTTAATCCTAGACAGAGGTAGGCAGATCACTGTGAGTTCATGGCCAACCTGGTCTACAAGCTGAGTCCAAGACAGTCAAGGCTCCCCAGAGAAACCCTGTCTGAAAAAAAAACAAAAAAAAAAAACAAACTCAAGATCTAGGCATCAATAGACCACAGCTCAAGTCCCAACAACTCACCCATTCTTTGTGGATAGTGTTGTCTACATGAGCGGCCCCATGCAGATTAACTAACTAAAGTTATGGTGAGTAGAAACTAAACCATCACAGGGGATGTCTATCAATTTTTAAGAAAGAGAGGCCTGTAGAGATGGCTTCAGTGGTTTAAGAGCACTGGCTGTCCTCTCAGAAGACCTCCACAGGCACCAGGCACACATATGATACACAGACATTCAAGTCGTCAAAACACCTATCAACATAAAAATAGAACAAAATATAGAAAATAAATTTTAAAATTTAAGGAAGTGAGAACATTGAGAGTTTTATTAGCTATGCTGAGGAGTTAACTCCAAGGGTAAGAATGCTTGCTGTGCCACCATGAGGATTTGAATTCAAGTGCCTAGAGGTGACAAAAAAAAAAAAAAAAGTCAAAAATGGTCACATGCACACCTGTAACCCCAGATCCACAGGAGGGGAAGACATGAGGATTGCTCGGGCTTCCTGGATGCCAATATAGCTCCAAGTCCAATGAAAGACCCTCACTCAAGCGCAGACGGTAGAAAGCGATGGAGAAGGACACCCAAGATTCTCCTTGTGCCCTGCGTGCACGTGAACAAAGGTGCTCACACACGTGTGCACATGCATCACACACACCAGTCACACACACATAAAATGCATTAATCACTTCTTGGTGTTTTCTAGAAAATGCCAACTTCTTAGTCCAAAAATTAGTAACAGGCAAGAATTAAGAATCCATCATGTTACACCAGGCACAGTGTTGCAGACCTGTCATCCCAGCACTCGGGAGGCAGAGGCGGGCAGATCGCTGTGAGTTCAAGGCCGGCCTGGTCTACAAAGTGAGTCCAGGACAGCCAATGATACACAGAGAAACCCTGTCTCAAAACAAACAAACAAACAGAACCCGTTATGTTTTTTCCTTTTTGATCTGTATTTCATAGTAACTAAACAGCTAATAGGTATGTGTTTGGAGGCAGAAAATCCCAGATATTACATACAGAAAGAACAATAGAATTACCATTTTTCCATGTATGTACATGTATGTGTATGTGTGTATGTATGCACTATGTATGTATTATTTATGTATGCATGCATGCCATGGCATATGTGTGGAGGTCAAAGGAAGACTTCAGGTGTTAATTCTCACCTCTTTTGTTTGGTCACTTTCTTGTTTTTCCATTGCACACACTAGGCTAGCTGGCCTGCAAGCTTCTGAGGATTCTCCTGTCTCAGCTTCCCAGCTCCCTGTAGGAGATCAAAGGTCACAGATGTGTGCACCATCACATTTGTCTTTATATGAGTTCTAGGGATTCAAACTCAGGTCCCCATGCTTGCACAGCAAGTACTTTACTTACTGAGCCAGCTCTGCACAAGTCGTAGTGAGTTGTTGTTTTTTTTTTTTTTTTTTTTTTAATCTATGCAATCAATGGTGAGTGTTAAAACCACTGCATGTAGGATGGATTGGAAGGAATGCCCAGACTGACAGTTCTCCAGGTCTCCTCCCCATTCACTGCCTCAGTACCACACAGTCAGTAGGAAAGCAGGCTCCAGGTTTTCCTACGCGATGCATCCATGTATGCGACAACCTGGTGCATAAGGACTCAGAAGCAAAATCCACGAATGTCTTCCCAAAGTAACTGAATCTAAACAAGTCTCCAAATATAATCACCATTCATAGGAAACAAGGAAGATAAGGAATTCAGTAAATCTGGTGAGACTTCAAGAAGCACCTCATCAATGCCAGAATTCAGGAACCTCTACAGAAGAAATGACTGTTTATTCCATAATGATGTGATAAAGAAAGGGGGCCTGAAGTAAGGTGGACAATTTAACTGTCAGTTGAGCAAATCATGGTCATATCAATTACTAGTCTATTTTTATCACAAGAATATACATCCTAGGTGTAACAGATAGATATGATTCTATAGAAAGATAAGGTAAAATAGACAAGGTCTTCAAAAACCTCAGAGACGTACAGAATATGGCATTTAAAGATGCTTTTATTATTTTAAAGATTCATTTACAATGAGACAGGGTAACTCCTGGCAACACCCAGCCTACCTCAAAGAGGATGATGAGCATCAAAGAACCTCCTTATGGAGATGGTTTCAAATGGGACAAACAAGCCACTGGGGAAAATGTCCTCATTTCTACCACAGACAGAATTCTGCCTAAAAATGGGCAAGCTTGTCACAAGCAATATAAAATACCTAGGAGTAACGATAACCAAGCAAGTGAAAGACTTGTTTGAAAAAAACCTTAAGTCCCTAAAGAAAGAGATCGAAGGTGACTTGAGAAGATGGAGGGATCTCCCTTGTTCATGGATCGGGAGAATCAACATAGTAAAAATGGCCATTTTACCAAAAGCAATTTACAGATTCAATGCAATCCCTATCAAAATACCTACACAATTTTTTAAAGACATTGAAAGGTCAATTCTCAACTTTATATGGAAAAACAAAAAACCCAGAATAGCTAAAACAATCTTATACAATAAAATATCCTCAGGAGGAATCTCCATACCTGATCTCAAGCTGTACTATAGAGCAATAGTAGTTAAAACAGCATGGTATTGGCACAGCAATAGGCTGGTTGATCAATGGAATCAAATTGAAGACCCACATATGAATCCACACAAATATAGTCACCTGATTTTTGACAAAGAAGCCAAATCTATTCAATGGAAAAAGGATAGCATCTTTAACAAATGGTGCTGGTCTAACTGGATGTCTACATGTAGAAAAATGCAATTAGACCCTTATTTGTCACCATGCACAAAACTCAAGTCCAAGTGGATTAAAAACCTCAACTTAAACCCAGAGACATTAATTCAGTTAGAGGAAAAAGTGGGGAAGAGCCTGGAACACATTGGCACAGGAGACAACTTCCTGAACAGAACACCAACAGCCCAGGCCTTAAGGTCAACAATTAATAAATGGGACCTCATGAGGCTGAAAAGCTTCTGTAAGGCAGGAGACACTGTCAAAAGAACAAAGCGATAGCCTATAGACTGGGAAATAATCTTCACCAACCCTGCATCTGACAAAGGTCTAATATCCAAACTTTATAAAGAACTCAAGAAATTAAATGCCACCAAACCAAATAACCCAATTGAGAAATGGGGCTCAGAATTAAACAGAGAATTCTCAACAGAGGAATATCAAATGGCTGAGACACACTTAAAGAAATGCTCAACATCTCTAGTCATCAGAGAAATGCAAATCAAAACAACTCTGAGATTCCATCTTACACCCATCAGAATGGCTAAAATCAAACATTCACGTGGCAACACATGCTGGCGAGGATGTGGAGAGAGAGGAACACTCCTTCATTGCTGGTGGGAATGCAAACTAGTACAGCCACTTTGGAAAGCTATCTGGTGTTATCTCAGAAAAATGGGAATAGGGCTTCCTCAAGACCCAGCTATTCTACTCCTTGGAATATACTCCAGAAGATGCTCCAGCACACAACAAGAAAATTTGTTCGACCATGTTCATAGCAGCCTTATTCATAATCGCCAGAATATGGAAACAGCCTAAGTGTCCCTCAATAGAAGAATGGATAAAGAAACTGTGGTACATTTACACTATGGAATACTACTCAGCTATTAAAAACAAGGAATTCCGGAATTTTGTGGACAAATGGATTGAACTAGAAATGATCATAATGAGTGAGCTAATCCAGAAGCAGAGAGACTCAAATGGTATATACTGACTTATAACTGGACACTAGCCCAAGGGGCAGGTCCCATGAAAGTCTGCACCTACCAGAAAAGTGGGATAGAGGTGAGAACATACTATTGAAACTCTAGGTGAGAAAAATATAGGGGAGATGGAAGTAGGTGGATCCAGAGGGTCCTAGAAACCTACAAGAGGAACATTATGATGAGTGGATCTGAGCCCAGGGGTTCTGCTTGGTCAAAGGCACCAACCAAGGACAAAACGTGCACTCATCATCAAACCCCTACCCAGATCTAACCAAGGGACAGAACATTCTCCACAGTTAAGTGGAGACTGGGGACTGACTTTCACAGGATCTCTGGTGCCCCATATTTGGCCATGTCCCTTTGTTGGGGAGGCCCAATGGCACTCGGAGGAAGGATAGCGGACTACCAAGAAGAGACTTGATACCCTAGCACCATATTCAGGGGAAGGAGGTTCTCCTCGGTCACAGTCATAGGGAAGGGGATTGGGGTGAAAGTGGGATGGAGGGAGGAATGGAAGAATGTATGGGATGGGATAGAAAATGAGATGTAATATGAATTATTTTATTTTTCAATAAAAATGTGTTTAAAAAATGGGCAAGCTTGGATGCAGGCAGAGTCGACAGCCAAACTCTGCCAAGACAGGGTAAGCAATTCCTCAATAGCTCCCACCTCACAAATATCTCAGATATATTGGGTCAAAAGGCTGAAGATGATGCTCCAACATTACAGAAAAATTTGGGTGACTGTTCAGGCAGCAAACTGTCTTTGTTATCTTCTCATTTGGGAAGCCAACCTGCACTCCCTGTATACTCATGTAATTAATTGTATTCCTTCTCAAGTCTCTTGTTGGGGTTGAAGACCAGATAGCTTAGTTTTACAATTAAGCTTAGTTTAGGGGTTAAGATGGTTTTAAATCTAGATAGTTGTTTTAAATTAATAATGACAAGATAGGATACATAATGATTTACGTTCAAAATTTTAGACTTACCAAGATAGCAAAGATATTTTCTTCAAGGCTGCCAAATACAAATAGCCAAAATACTATGACTGTAACATTTATGATTTCTGATTGTTTTATGGTTCTTCTTGCTGTGGATAGATGTATGTGTAATAATATAAATGTATATGTAAAAAATTAATAAACATTATAAAAAGAACGAAAGAAAGAAAAGGGACCTGTGACAGATGTAGAGGCCTAAGAGAGTAGCTGCTTCATAGGAATGTGGCATCCTTTGGGAGTGATGAAAAAGTCCTGGAATTCGAGGCGGAAGTTGTACATCACTGTAAAAATATTAAATGCAGGTGAGTTTTTCACATTAAAATGATTTAGCGCTATAATGTGAATTCGACTTTAGTAAAAAGAAACTTAAGAAATACAGTCAAGGAACCAGGAATATAATTCAGGGCCAGAGAGCTTACTTAGCATGTGTGAAGTCCTAGACTCAACTCATAGCACAAGATCAAAAGATAAAAGAAAAGAAACATGGCCGCCAAATGCCAAGTCTGTTGGGTGTTGTTTGATATGTCCAAATGAAGAAGACCAATCAGTGAAAACAAACGTTGCATCAGTCAAATTACAACCATAATTTATGCTGGTCTCAAATTAGAGTAACCAGTGTGTTTATCAGTGTTCTATTGCTGTGAAGAGACACCATGGCCATCACAACAACTCTTTCATTGGGGCTGGCTTACAGTTTCAGAGGTTCAGTCCAGTACTGTCACGGCAGGAAGCATGCAAGCAACCATGGTGCTGGAGAAAGAGCTGAGAGTTTTACATCTTGATCCACAGGCAGCACGGTGAAGAAAGAGCCATTGGGCCTGGCTTGGGCTTCTGAAACTTCAAAGCCCACCCTCGCCCCCCGCCAATAACACACTTTCTCCCACAAGGCCACACCTCCTAACAGTACTACTTTCTAGTGACCAAGCATTCAAATCCATGAGCGTATAGGGGCCATTCTTATTCAAACCACGGCAAACCAGTTCCAACTTTTGAAATATTTATTGACTTTATATGTATGGTTGTTTTGTCTGCATCTATGTCTGTTCACCCCATGAGCATAGTGCCCATGGAGGCCAAGAGAGTGTGTCCAATCCTCTGAAATTAAAGTTACGGATGATTGTGAGCCATCAGGAAGATGTTAGGAATCAAACCCCAGGCCTCTGCAAGAGCAGTAGGTGTTTTTAACTACTGAGCCATGAATGTTAAGAATTTAAATTATAGTATAGTATATCCCTTTCTGAGGTCAAATACTTCTTTTTTTTTTTTTTCCCCTCTCTGGGAAAAACAAACAAAAAACAAAAACCCATGTATCCTGACTGTAGCCCTCAGCAGCTCAACAACCTTTCTAAGATACCCACGCCCTCCTCCCCCAACAACTCTGACAGCTGCGGCTTCTGTTCACCAAGTGGCCGCAAGAAGTGCCTTCCACCAAGCAAGAACACCACACAAAGTGAACACCACAAAGGATTTTACAGTGCTGCTCTGAGAATCTCCATATAGACAGAGCCTTTCTCCTCCATAGGTCTCCTGTCAGCTGCCCACTCTTGGCTCTCCAGCTTTCTCCTCAAATTCTAGAATGCCAAGGACCATTCATTAATCCAAGAATGACCTGGCTTTCTGAAGTGTGTTCAACCATGAAAATTCAGTGGAAAAGCCAGAAGTCCTGTTTCATCATCATTTTCTATGGAGTAGCCTAATTCTCCAATTCCCCACACTGAAGCTACAGAACATAAGTTAGGTGTCTCACCGTTTTCCATACATTTGAAAATAGTTTAGTTAGATCTGTCTCAAAGTATATGTGAATACAGACTCTAAGATGGCTAATGTAGAGTAGAGCTCTAGCCTCTATCATTCTAATACATTGGGGTTTTGTTTTTTTTTTTTTTTTTTTTTTATGTCAATGAGTGTTTTGTCTGCATGTCTGTGTATCGTGTGCATGCGGCACTCCTAGAGGCCATAAGAGGACACTGGAGCCTCTGGAACTAGCACAGATGATTGTAAGCTGCCATGTGGGTCCTGGGGCTTGAACCCAGGTCCTCTGAAAGAATAGCCAGTGCTCTTAGCTGCTAAGCCATTTCTCATGCCCTTTCTAATAATCTTATTTCCATTGACACAGTTGAACCCCCCAAAACGTGTAAGTATCACTCTTCACCACTTATTAGTATTCAGACCCCTGACAACAGAAATTCTCTTTTCCACACTATCTAAATTTTCCATCGCCCTATATTTGGGGGTTTCTTTTTAAACTCAAGAGTTGATAGCAACAAAATCCTCTATTAAATGTGGCTTGAATGAGTGTGTCCCTCACTGTCAACATCTGTACACCCCAGTTCTGCTCCCCAAGATCTTTGTATTTCTACATGCTCCTAAGATGATATATGAGAAATTAAGGCAAAGCTCACCCAGAAACCTGTACAGGCCAGAACTGATCGCAGAATACTCTTGAGTGCTCTAGAAATTTCTAAGTAAACATTTCTTCATTAGTAAATGTTCTTGATAAATTCTTATGAACAAATTATTTTTCTGAACGTCCCCATATACAATAGGAATTGGTTGAGTGCTTAATCTTTTACAAGGATTAATACTACATTTCTAGTATATGACTCTGTAATCCACTCTTGTCTGGCCCTGAAAGTCAGAGATACTCATAAGTCGGGAGAGGCCATGTGAGTGTCTGATACTTGTAGAATCGAGTTCTGCATATTGCAAAATGGCTCTAGCAGATGACCATGAAATGCTCTATTCTTTAAAGATGAATATAATTTTTCAACAGATGGAGGCGTGTTTTCATGGTGCTTCCAAAGCTACTCATACTGACAATGAAGATTAACCATCACGCCAGTGTGGTCCAGTGGTCTCAAACCAGCTTCAGTATCACCTGTCTTCAGCAATGTCACATGACTATCAGACTCTTCCTCTTTCTTGAACCAAGATCCTTCTTTTCTTCTTTCTGAGTCGGCTTCTCTGTTCAGTCTATGGGGAGTGAGTGATGCTGTCTTTCCTGTCTCAATGAAAATATTCCCTTAGGCAAGCTTGTCATTATAGCTGGGAGGCAGTGCAGGTGGGGAAACCAAGAATTCCCCTCCTTTTCACTCTGAAGTTTTTACTGATTTTTCCTTCTCCATGGTGACAGTGAAGGGTTTTTGTTTGTTTGGTTTTTTTTTTTTGCCTTCAATTTGACATTTCCTTGGAGAAATGCTTTCTATCCAAGCTTCCCACAGTATTATAGATTTCTCATGTGCCCCCTCTCTTAGGAATGCCACTTTATCTCCAAGTCAATGCAGCCTCTCCTCAAGTCATTAGAACTCTGAATCCATCATAGCTTTAACTGTCAACATGACACAGCCTATAATCATATCAGAAGAAACTCTTAGAGAGGAATTATTTAGATCCAGTTAGTCTATGGGCACATCTTTGGAGTGTTGATTGTTAATAGATGTAGGGCTGCCCAGCCCACTGTGGGCAGCACCATTCCCTAGCCAGGGGGTCCTGAGTGGTATGAGAGAGGAGAAAACTAGCTAACAGCAAGCATAGGTGCATTCATATCTCTTTGCTCTTGCCCGTGGATATGATATGACCAGTTGTCTCACTGTTCTACTTCTGTGACTGCCCTGCAATGAACCTGGAACCTGGAACTGTAAACCTTTAACTCTTTCCTCCCTGTGTTGCTTTCCATCAGGGTGTTATATCACAACAACAGCAATGACCCTAGAATAGATGGAAAGCTCCAGTTGTGAGGTTTGGCCCTAACAAATCACTCATTCTTGCACACATGTGTTGATGCATTTGTTTCACAACTACACACAGAGACACAACTATATGGCATGTGTTGACTCAAATAACTCATGACTTCCACCACCAGGTGCCTACTGTCATATTCATATTTCATACATACGTGGTTCTCTATGTGACTCTGTTTTGTATAAAATTGTATTAAAATAAACAAAGTAAGTAAAGACAATTCAAACTGTTCTCTGTGGAAGGCAGAAGACCATATTTTCAACGCCAGCAAAACATCTGCAAGTCTCCTTTCTGTACCTCTCTTAACCTTCCCCAGGGATGCAAGTGTAGGTTAGAAAGTAATGTGCTTGCTTAGCATGCACAAAGTCCTAGGTTCTACCCAATTGCTATGTACACCAGATATGATAATACAAATTTGTAATCCCAGCATTCAAGGGACAGAGGAAGGAGGACTCAAAGCTCTGTCAACTTTTTTTTTTTAAATGTCTTTTCTGGGATACTTTGGTTCACCATGACAAGTGTACCTGGCCTGTCAGAGAAGAAACTCCCACTTCTGTCTGAGCAATAAGCATGCAGAAATCCAATACATAATACTCCCCCTAAAATATGATGTTTAAAAATACACAGATGGATTAGAAATTAAACTCAGGTATGCTCACAATGGATTAGAAAAGATGGGACCTGGACCCTGGCCCTTGGAGTTGGAAGGCTTGAAAATAAATGGCGAAGTTTCATACTCTTCGGGGGGAAAGGAGTAAAGTGGGTAGGAAAGGAAGGAAGGAAAGAAGAGAAAAGAAAGAAGGAGCCTATACACCTTTGGTATGAACTGTGACAAGCTTCCATGGGCACCAGACAGAGGCCAGAAAGTGTTACACACTGAAATGGGGAAAAGGAGGAGGAAAGAGATACCATGACATTAATCTCCTTCCTCTTGAGTATGTTCCTATATTTTATCACAGTGAAAAAGACAGGGTGGCTTCTCAGTTTATATTTATTTACCAAGTAAATGAAAAAAGGATGAAGTGAGTAATTCAGAAAATAATCACAAAATAAAAAGGGAAAAGGACTCAATGCAACCTAGCCTTTAAAGTATTTATACAAAAGTATGGGATTGGGAGGTGGGGGAAAGAAAGATGATTCAGTGGTTAAAAGCACCAGCTACTCTTCCAGAGAGCCAAAGTTCAATTCCCAGCACCCACATGGAAACTCACAACCCTCTGTCACTCCAGTCTAGCCTGCACAGGCACAGCTTGCACATGACGCATAGACATGCATGCAGGCAAAACACTCATACGCATAAAACAATAGTAATTTAAAAGTATATATACATTGTTATTAAAAGAACTAGATTGGGTTGCTACATGGATAAGTGTGTTTTATATATGTCTATGAGCACATGTATGTCTATAGATGTGTTTTGTGTCCAGAGAAAATAACTAGAGCAGCAGTTCTCAACCTGTGGTTCTCGACCCCTACAGGGGTCACATATCAATATCCTGTATATTAAATGTTTACATTATGGTTCATAAAGGTATCAAAATTATAGTTACAAAGTAGTAATAAAATCATTGTATGGCTGGGGGTCAGGACAATATGAGGAACTGTATTAAAGGGATATTAGGAAGGCTAGAAGAATACATAAAAATCTTTGAACAAAGGACCAGAGCTAAGAAAGACTTCTTTTTATTTTTTTTTTTTTTTATCTTCTGGTACCATGTGATATTTTTTCCATGTATTTATCTAGCTTTTCACATATATGCAAAACACCCTTCAAATAAGTCTCTATCTGCTTAGGCACATGAAGAAACAACATTCTGTCAACCTCACACTGCTGTGATGATTTTGAACGAGACAAAAACACATGGGGTGCTCTCTACACAGTGAGTTCTACGCAAACACAGAGTGCTAATACAACAATTCCTTCTGTTAAAGTAACAACCACAGAGTCCTGTCTCCTCATCACATCTTCATTGGCAGGTGCTGGCAACACAATGATTATCCTGAGGCAGGAGCTCAGGACCTTTGGGGGAGGTCCAGCTAGAGGTTCAGAGGGCCAGGCTAGGTGAATAAACTTCATGCAGGCTCAGTTTCCTCTTAAGACTGGGAAATCTACAGGCCTAAACAATCTCCACATTCCTGGGGGACTTTTCTTTTTTTTTTTTTTTTTTTTTTTTTTTTTTTTTTTTTTTTCTAACTGAAACATAGTAATTAGCTAAGCCAGAAGAAGAAATTTCTTCTTACAAAAGAGAAAATCTCATTTAGAGTCACTCTCTGATTCCTCCCAAAAGTACATGACCTTCTTTCTGTTCAGTGGATTCTTTCTGCACAATTTCAGCTTGTCCAGTCTGGACCACTGTTTTCTGCATGGCTCACCTCTAGATATACCTACCTGTTCCAGAATCTTCTTCCCAGGTAACAGGGAAAAGATGCCGAGTAAGTTTCTGTTCTGAGAACACAACTGACCAGTCCAATTTGGTCCTGCAGTTTGTTTGTTTTTTTAAATAAATATTTACTCAACAGCCACCAGGCGACTGGCACCATTTAGTCTGTGTGTCAGATGGGCACAAGTAATGGTTTCTGCTTTGCGCCAGGAAAAGCAAATACCTTGTACACTATCTCTTTTGTGATGAGACAAACAGACACTGATGGAGCCATCGCTCTGTCGTCTCCACCTCTTTTCTGTCACAAGATTACATAGCCAGAGCTCCAGGCTCTAACTTGAACCTGCCATTGAGTGTGGCTGTGGCTGAGCCATTCCAGAACATATTTTCTAGGTAAAATAAGCCTAAATTAGAAATCTGAGCAGAGACCACGTCAGGCATAACCTAGAAAGGAACCTTTCCAACAGGACCAGAACTCTGCCAGGCACTTGCAGCAACAACATCAGCGCAGCAGCGCAGGCGTCTCACCAGCTGGCAATAGCAGTAGCCATGGGAGACACTGACACCTTTCCACTGACCTCAGCATCCTGCTACGGCGTGCACAGTAGCAGATGGGTAGAGGCGTTGCCTTATGAGGTCCCAGAGGCAAAGAAATCAAGAAATCCCTCCCAAGGCTGGATGTAAGCTTCTAGGCGGAAGATTAGAGGTGGCAGGAAGGACTGACAATGCCCTAAGACGTACCCCGGAGTTCCCAGGAGTGCCTCTATCCACCTCCAGACGAACGCTAAGGTGTTTGATCTTAAATATGTAACTTGGGACTGAGTTTGTTTTGTTTTGTTTCTATGGTTTTACCTCGTGTTGAGTCCCAAGAATGAAGTGGTATCTCTCGTCTCTCAGCTTAAAGAGAGGGATGTTCGGGGAATGAGAGATTGAGAAGAAACACTTCTGAATGTCAAGTGCACAATAGCAAGCCTAGAAGATGAGAGACAGAATTCTGATCCTGTTTCTGCTCTGCTAGGCTGGCCTCCCATCATCCTGCTTTGAGCATTTGCTTGACCTACTCTGACGCCCCCTGCCCCCGCCCGCAAGCATCTGAGAGAACAGCCCCTTCACAAAGTGACTCTGCCCGAGGGTCACTCTCCCTCCAAGTCTTGGGTTTTCTGTTGCAGTCATGGTCTTGCTTTAAAAATTGAACCAACCAAAGTTTGACAAAAATAACGCTTAAAATTAATCCGTGTTTTTTGTAGTGTTTGCTATAGGGGAAGAGCTCAGATCTCACAACAACCTAAGCCACCCTTGCCTGGCACGAGAAGCCACAGAGATACAGGAAAGCCAGCCCTACTTGGAAACCCTCCTAATAACTATGGAAATGTGTCAGATGCCCTAAAGCGGGGATGAGGGTTTAATTAACTACAGTGTCTGATGGCTCTGATTAGGGAACTGAAGACTCAGGAACTGGGTGCCATTCAAGCCACGGCTTCTCCTCTCTCAAAGACTCAGTGAGGGTCTCTTAGCTACAACAGACCAAAGGCTGTAATTACACGATGTCAGGCCGCAGCTAGGCATGCTATTTTGGATTTCATATTTTCCTAGAGCGTTCTACAGCCTAGTATACGAAGAGCCTCCCCACTTGAGTAGCGGCTGTGTATTTAAGGTATTGAGTCCCTGTAACACTCTAAAACCATAATTACACTTTTCCAGGAAAACAGAGACACCAGCCAAAATCCGCGGGCGGTGGGGGGGGGGAGGGGCCAGGGGGGGGGGGGGCGGGTGCCTCATGCAGCTGTGTATTTTGTTGGAAACTGATAGCAGCTCCTAGCACGGACTGTGTGGTTTAAACAGCAGAAATTTATTCTTTCACAGAATCGAGGAGCTAGAAGTTCAGGATCAAAGCTGTGGCAATATTGCTTCCTTCTGAGCCCTGTGAGGGAAATCTGCCCCCATGTCCCTCTCCCAGCTCCTGGTGGATTCTTTTGGCTGTAGATACGTCACCCCTTTCTCTGTCTTCACCTTTACAAGTTGTCTCCATATGTACTCATTTAAATGGCTCCTTCTTCAGGGCACGGTAATCTATGATTGAGGCTTACTCTAATGACCTCATCTTGACTTTACCATCTACAAAGATAGTGTTTCTAAGGTCATGGTCCCAGGGACTGAGAGTTAAAACTTCAATGTCATTTGAAGTAATGAGATTCAACCCACACTGCATTGGTCCTGATTAAATCTTAGGTGGATATTTCCTGTTGGAACTAGATGCTGAGGTAAGCCCTCCGTCAGTCCTCCCAGCACCACCCCTCGCTCCCATCTCGGTGAGCCTGCACAGAGATGCTCAGCTTCCCCTGGTTTTAAAAGAACTAAACTAGGAGAAAAAAATAACCTTAATTCATGCCCCACCACACCATGAGGATGTGTCAGAGATTTATTTAATTCATTAATGAAAGAAGCAGCAAGATATTATAAGCAGATCAAAGGAGACCCTCTTGAGCATGCCTATCAGGAGACTCTGGAACGCTGAAGTGAATTCACAAATAAATGCCGAACAGTCAGAGCCACAATAACCAGCCTTATCCCCACTCGTCAAAATTCATTTATATTTCTATGAGCCAGGGTCATTTGCATTACTATCAGTTTCCAACAAAATACAATTATTTTATTAAGATGTATTTTTTATTATGTAGACAGTGTTCTGCTTGCATCTACACCTGCACACCAGAAGAGGGCACCAGATCTCATTATAGATGGTTATGAGTCACCATGTGGTTGCTGAGAATTGAACTCAGGACCTTTGGAAGAGCAGACAGTGCTCTTAACCTCTGAGCCATTTCTCCAGCCCCAAATTATCGTTATTTAAAAAAAAAAAAAGTGGGGATAAGCCAGGAGGGGGCTCTGCATGGGCTTCCCCGATGCTTGGACTGCCTCCTCAGAGGCCGCTGACCAGAGAGGGGCTGGCCTCTCTCAAGTTTCAGAAACTATCAAGATGGTGCCTATGGGGCCTGTGATGTTCTTCAGGGTATAAAAGTGCTTGCTACTTAGCCTGAGTTCAATCTCTATGATCCACAAGGTGGAAGGAGAGACTGACTCTTACAAGTTGTCATTTAGTCTCCACATATCTGCCACAGTGTACAGTGTGTGTGTGTGTGTGTCTGTGTGTGTCTGTGTGTGCATGTGTGTCTGTGTGTGTGTGTGTTGTGTGTGTGTCTGTATGTCTGTGTGTGTCTGTGTGTGCGTGTGTGTAAGAGAGAGGCAGGGAGGGAGGAGAGGGAAAGACAAAGAGAGGGACTAAATAAATAAACAAGTTTTTAGAGAATAATCCCTCTGAGCTGGGTATGCTGATATTTCCCAGTAATCAAATTCTTTTTTTCTCTCTCTTTCTTTTTTTTGGGGGGGGGGGGCGTTTCAAGACAAGGTTTCACTGTGTAGCCTTAGCTGTCTTGGACTTACTTTGTAGACCAGGCTGGCCTTAAACTCACAGCCATCTGCCTGCCTCTGCTGGGATTAAAGTCATGCCCCACCACAATCGAGCTGTAATCAAATTCTTGAAAGGCTGAGGTCTAAGACCAGTGCTGTGGACCAACAAAGCAAGTTTGCGTCTCAAGCAATAGTAGCAACGCAAAAGTGGTCCCTTCTGCACTCCACCCTGGCTGCTTCCAAGGCCCCAGATCTGGCCACTGCTTTCCTCCAGGGCTGTGAGGCTCTTTTGTCACCCTTCTGAGGCCAGGCTTTCCCACCCTCTGCCCTGCTGGTCTGTTGTTTAGTCTCTCTCTCTCTCCCTTCTATCCTCCCCCCTCCCCCACTCCAGAGTCCACTCTCTTCTGTCCTTTGGGACATGTTTAGGACTTGGCTCAGTCCTAGCTGGGCATGTTTCTAGTGCTATTTTGGGCCTAAAAGTTCACCAGCCTCAACAGCTACTTTTTTTTTCCCCTGTCCTCTCTGGTGTGTCCACCACTGATTTTGATCCCTAAGCTCAAGACTGAGACCAGTGTCCTGGATTGTTCTCTTAGCGCCACTTACAGCTATCTGCTTCGTTTTCCTAACCTCAAACCTCAGCGTGACCGGAAGAGTAAAGGACCATGATGACAACAGGACCTTCCACCTATGACATGTGACTGCCATCCCCCGCCCCCCCACGCCCGCACATAAGACAGTCCCTTCCTTGGAAACTGCCCTCTCCCAATAGGCAATGACTAGTCTCTGTGGGGATAAAAAGTACCATTTCTTTCTTTCTTCTCCCCCGCCCCATTTATTTCTTTAATTTAAAACATGTTGAAGGGCTCAGAAATCCTGTGGGATGAGAAATGTCTGTGGCAACTACCTGACAGTGCAGCTTCTCCTGTCCCTCCCTGTCTCCTTGGCTCCTTGGCAGTTCCCTTTAGGAGCGCAATCCTGCAAGGATAAGAAAATCAGAGAATATAATAAGGGCTCAAGTGTATTCACCAAGTTATATGGCCTTCATCTCTCAATGTCCCCCTGGCCTTGGTTTTTTTTCCTAAACCCTACAAGGAGTGTGTTGGCCACAAATAGTCATGGCCTTTCTTTTAAGCAGCAACATTCTCAGGGTTTCTAAACAAAGAGCAGAAGAATAGGTGTTTGGAGAAGCAGAAACCAGTCCATCACTGTCCCCATCACCGGCCAGGCTTCACAAATGTGTGATCACTTGGTGCAGATACAAGAGAAAAATGAGCCAGCCTTACAACTCAGCTACAAAGGGCAGGAGAGGGCCAGAGAGGGTGGCTCTTTCTCTGCTGGGCTCTAGCACAAGTTCCAATGACATGATGAGCAGGGACATACCCTGAGTGACCTGAGATTGCTTCCCCTCTGCATGCTGCCAGACTCCTGACACTGATAGCCCTGGGAAAGGCTGAGAGTTCCGTTACTTTCTCTCCCAGGTCAGCGTCATCTTTGGCTAGCCCTCTACATCGCACGTAAGAGCCGGGGATCTTATGTTCAGCAACTTGACAGCACCTAGCCCAGACAAGGTGCTCCCGACACTGCCCAGGCCATTGGTCAGCAAAGCACAGAAGCAGGGTCTTCTGTCTCTTGACTAGATAACAATGTAGGACCCGACTTGATGTTGCTCAGTCCCTGGTTAAAGGGCAGAGCATCTCAGGGTCCGTAGAGACCAGAAATACTGACGGAATGGTAACACCACACCCACACACACACACACACACACACACACACACACCACTTCCCACTGACACTCTTGCCCCTTCAATCCAAAGAAGACACAAACAATTCAAGCTTATATAGAATGCATTCATTGTGAGAGTTTGGGTAAATTAAAATACTCCTAGACTCAACTTTTTCACCTGTAAAATGGGAATGAATGTTATTTAGAGGCCATAGTTGTTCTAAAAACAAACCCCAAATATCTCAGTGCCTTAGCACAGTAGGAGCTAGTGATGCTCCCACTAAGTGGAAGTTGTCCCTTAGGTTTGCAGCTTCTATTACCCCATGCCTGTCTGCCAACAACCAGGAGGAGAAAAGAGCATAGAGGGTCTCACACGAAAGGGTTGATTTAGCCAGTACTACACAGCTGTAGCCAACATAATAGCAACAATAATAGCACTGTGCTGAACTGCAAAATAGCCCAGCAAAAAGAGTTCTGCTATGTGCCCTAAAGGAGGGCCAAGTTTGTAAGAAGGTAGCCTGGCCCTTCCCATTATAGCATTGTTGGACTGAACAGGATGGGAAGTGTTCTTCGCCTCTCAGTTGTTGGCAGGCCGGGAAGTGGGCTTTGGCTCCAAGGAAGGAGAAGGAGAAAGAGGGTGGGTTCTTCAGCAGTACAGGCAGACTTTCTCTATTACTGGGGCAAGTCCTGCGGTTCTCCAGGGCCAATTCTCAGGGTTCTTTAGTTATACAATGCCCAGATTCTTTGTTTCATGGACAGCCTAACAAAACACAGAAGCACAGTAATAATCTGTTTAACAGTGAGAGTAGAGGCATACAGGACACTCCACCGAATGGAGAAGGCTCAAGTAAGCATGGGACTGGCAGAACTTCTTGTGAGTCTTGGCAGAGGAGAGTCCCCAAGAGCAAGAATGGAATGGATCCTTGTCCTGATTGACAGATAGACTCATGCATAACTTTGTATAGGCTGTGAGGGGTGAGCTGTACATCCCATAGTCTTAAGCATGCATACCCTCCATTATGCATGATATGATAAATAGGGGTTTGGGCCTCTTGAGAAGTCAACTCAAGGCCAGACTTGCCAGTCTGGCTTACACCCATTACAGGTGTGTTAGTTACCATTCTGTTGCTGTGATAAAACACCATGACCGAAAGCTCATAACTCCAGGGATAAGAGTCTATCGTGGGGGTGGAGAGATGGCTCAGAGGTTAAGAGCACTTGCTGTTCTTCCAGAGGTCCAGAGTTCAATTCCCAGCAACCATATGGTGGCTCACAACCATCTATAATTAGATCTGGTGCCCTCCTCTGTCATGTAGGCTTACATGCAAGGCAGAATACTGTATACATAATAAATAAGTAAATCTTTGAGAGAAAGAGAGAGAGTCCGTCGTGGTGGGAAAGCATGCCAACAAGCAGCAGATGTAACAGCAGGGGCCGGAAGATGCACAAGAAGTGAGTGCACCGGAAGTGGCTTGAGGTTTTCAACTCTCAAAGCCCACCCCCCAATGAATAAAGCTGCTGAGGGTTGCCTTACCAGGAAGGGGTAAGATTTTTATTTTTTTCAAGAAGAGATGACCTGGACTTCTGGGTTGTTCTTCTGCTTGCCTGCCTTAGTGCTGGAAAGCTATCAAGACTTACAGTCAGGAAAAAACAAAAAACAAAACAAAACCATCCCTTTCCAAAAGTACACATTAGATGACAAGGCGAATTTATGTTCCTCCTACTGGCCCACTCCTTAGGAGGTAAAAGCCCGTATCTTCCTTACCCAGGTAAATGTGTGCCTCTTTCTTTTCTCTATTTATTTATTATTTATTTAAAACATCCGGATCCTCATGCCTCAGCCTCCCAAATACTAGAATTCTAGGCATCTGACTCTTCTTTATTTTATTTAAAAGGCCTCTGTGTTAGTATTTTATGAATTGGACAGGCTATATTTAGGGATTTCTGTGTATATACATACACAAATGTGCATACAATAACAATTAGTGAGAAAAAGACCGTAAATTTGAAGGAGAGAGGAGAGTGGTATATAAGAAGCTTTTGAAGGAAGAAAGGAAAGGGAGAAGTGTTATAATTAAATTATAATCTCAAAGATTAGGGCGGAAAGAAGTCTTCATGTTAACCCACAGGGACTTCAGGACCAAGTTCCTCCTCTCTGAACCTGAAGCATGGAGAAAAAAGGGTTTGTAGTTATGCCAGCATAGCTGGTGGACAGGAGAGGAAGTTGTTAGGGTCTAGGTGTGGACTGCTGCTGTTAATCCCACCAAACGAGAGTAAAGACCGCCAACCTAAATACATTTAGATGAATTAAATAGTCTTTATTATGTGTGAACAATACAGCTGGCCCAGTGACAGCCTTTCCCTAAGTTTGGAATTTGAGAGGTCAGCCCTGAGCATAGGAGATGTGGGGTTTTTATAGCCCCAAAACTCCAAGGCTAGGGGGTTTAAAAGGGCTGGAGGTTTCCAGGGGAACTGTGGTAATGTAGAAACTTGGGTGAAGGTCAGGGTATGGAATGCAGAGCATGTTAAATTCCAGAAAATGGGTCAAGGCACGGTTAAGCTCGTTTTACAATAAACAAAAACAAACTTATTTTGACCTTGTAACAAAATGGCTACTGAGCTGAAGACAAGGTCCCACCAGTTCATCACTGCCACACCCCTAGATGACTTGTGTTCTGAGAACCTGGTGTCTCCTTAGAAGATAAACGACCGTGTTAACTTTGCAGGGATGCCGTCACAAAATGCTACAGTGCAGGTGCCTTAAATAACAGAAACTAATTTTCTCACAGTTTTTTGGAGCCTTAAAGTCTGAGCTTAAGTGAGGGCAGGGCCGGTTTCTTCTGCAGCCTCTCTCCTTAGCTTGCAGATGGATGACTTCTCATTCTGTCCCTGAGGGGCCCTTCTCAACATGCATGTGCCCTTTCATTTACTATGAGGATGGACCCTAGTCACATCTGACTACAGTCCCCTCTAACCACCTTCTGTGTCAATATGCTTTCTGTTGCTGTGATAGAGCATTGACCAAAAACAACGTAGAGGAAAGAGCTCATTTCTTTTCACAGTTTCAGTCCATCGTTGATGGGAGTCAGGGCAGGAACTTGAGCAAGAACTGCCTGAGGCACAAACCATAAAGAATGGGAGGACACAAGGGGTGGGATAACCATTGAGATGTAACAAGAATAAATTAATAATAAAAAATTTAAAAAAAAAAAAACAATGCTTACAGGCTCACTCTCTGTGACTCCCCCAGCTTGCTTTAGTATACAACCCAGGACATGCCCAGAGATGGTACCACCCATAGTGATCTGGACCCTCATTGATGATTACTCAAGAAAATATTCCGCGGGCCTGGCTTGGTGGAACCCCCTTTAATCCTAGCACGTGAGAAGTAGAGGTGGATCTCTGTGAATATGAGGCCTGGATCTACTTACCAAGTTCCAGGACAGCCATGGCTACATAGTGAAACCTTGTCTCAAAAAAATAAAGAAGGAGTTGGGCATCTTTAATCCCAGCACTTGGGAAGCAGAGGCTGGTGGATTACTGTGAGTTCAAGGCCAGCCAGGTCTACAGAGTGAGTCCAGGACATCCAAAGCTACACAGAGAAACCCTGTCTAGAAAATCCAAAAGAAAGAAAGAGAGAAAAGAAGGAAGGAAGCCTCACACAGATATTCCTACAAACTGATCTAATGGAGATATTTTTTAACTGATGTTTTCTCTTTCCAGATGACCAGCTGTGTCTAGTTCACCAAAAACAAAAAACAAACAACAATAAGAAAAAAAAAAACCCCACTTACACCTACCCAGCACACTTGCCTTAACTTGATCACCTCCTGAAAAAACTTATCTCCAAATATGAGTCATGTTCTGAGATAGTATGGGTAATTTTTCCACATGTGACTGTGGAAGGACCCACAGCCAGGTCCGTAATAGTAATTTTGTATTAAGTAAAAAATTTAAAGAGTGGAAAATGCAGAAAAACAAAGGGGATGCAATGAGGCTGTAAGGAGACGGATAGATGGTGTGGGTAATTCTGGTCCCCGAGCTCTGCGGCTCCTCCAACTGTTACGTCACTTGATTGATTACACAGCATCAGAAATCCCACTTGTTCATCCCTGACCACGCTCATCAGGAAAGTCTGTGTGGATTTCAGCATCGTCATTGTCAAGATTTTCGTGGCAGGGAACGAATTTTCCAAACTTCTTGCTAATGCTTGAAAACATCGGTTTGATCACAAATACTGTTGGTTGGTTTCCTTGAAGCAGTGAGCTCATTTTGTTCATTTTAAGGAACATATTTGCCAAAGCCCTTCATCTGAGTAACCACAGTTGTCCTGTCAGCCAGCCATTCAACCAGAAATGGCTTCCACAAGAACAGCTCTCTGCTTAAGACAGTAACTGCCAAACTGGTATAACCACTTTGGAACAATCTGGTGCTTTCTCAGAAAATTGGGAATAGCTCTACCTAAAGATCCAACTATACCACTTCTGGACATAGACCCAAAAGATGCTCCACAAACAACAAGGACACTTGTTCAACAGTGTTCATAGCAGCTTTATTCATAGAGCCAGAACATGAAAACAACCTAGATGTCCCTCAGCAGAAGAATGGATAAAGAAATTGTGGCACATTTATGCAATAGAATACTACCCAGCCATTAAAAACAAGGCAATCATGAAATTTGCAGGCAAGTGATGGAACTAGAAAAGATTATCCTGAGTGAGGTAACCCAGACCCAGAAACACATGCTATGTATACAGTCATAATTAGATTTTAGCCATATAGTACAGGATAAACATACTACAATTCACAGACCAATGGCCAAACATTAGGCAGAGCTCAGGGACTCTTGTGGAAGAGGCAGAGGGAGGATTAAAGGAGCCAGAGGGGTCAAGAACACCACTAAGAAACCCTACAGAATCACCTAACCTGGGCCCATAGGGGTTCACAGAGACTGAACCACCAACCAAAGAGCATCCATGGGATTGACCTAGGCCCACTACACATGTGTAACAGATATACAGCTTTGTCTTCATGTGGGACCCCCAACAACCAGAGCAGGGTCTGACTCTGTTGCCTGCCTTGAGATCCCTTTCCCCTCACTGGCCTGCCTTGTCTAGCCTCTATAGAAGGTGCACCTAGTCCTCCCCAACAACCAGAGCAGGGTCTGACTCTGTTGCCTGCCTTGAGATCCCTTTCCCCTCACTGGCCTGCCTTGTCTAGCCTCTATAGAAGGTGCACCTAGTCCTCCCCAACAACCAGAGCAGGGTCTGACTCTGTTGCCTGCCTTGAGATCCCTTTCCCCTCACTGGGCTGCCTTGTCTAGCCTCTATAGAAGGCGCACCTAGTCCTACTGCAACTTGATATGCTAAAGCGAGTTGATATCCTTGGGAGGCCTTCCCTTCTCTGAGGAGAAAAGGGGGGTTGGGGGGGAGGAGAAGTGAGAGGAAGGGACTTGGAGGAGAGGAGGAAGGGGAAGCTTCGATCAGGGCGTATAATTAATTAATTAATTAATTACGATAAGAAAAAGAAATTTATTTTTCATCAGTGCCCACAGCACAGTGATGTGTTCGACCTTTAACAGTTCTGAGGAAAAACAAACAAACAAACAAACAGTTCTTGAGGTGCAGCTTTTCTGTGCCCAACAAACAGAAGCCTTCCTTTTCGGGTCACAAGATGATCATTTTGGTCACAATGGTCACATGCATTTCCTTTTTAGGTCCTTACTAACGAGGATGTGCACTAAGGAGATCAGCTCTTTCAGCTGTCAGTAGAGTGTTTCCCTTGCAAGTACAAAGACCTGAGTTCAATCACCAGAATCCACATAAAAAAAATGACACAGTCTTGTAACCCCACCACTGGCAATGCAGAGAGAGTGCCAAGCTAATGAGAGACCTTGTTTCAAAAAATAAAACAAAAACTAAGCAAACAAACAAAAGGATAGCACCATGGGAAACAACACCCAAGGCTGTCCTCTGGCCTCCTCGTGCCCGCATGTATACACGTTTGCACACTCCTGCACTATAGGCACAGTCACATACACAAACATGTACACATACACACACACGCCCACAAAAACAACAGGAGGGTGTTTCCAGGCCAGGTTGCCACTGAAGTTCAGAGACATGAGCGCGGACTTTGGGGTAGCTCCGAGATAACAGGACACACTTGCACTGCTACTCAACAATGGGATGACAGTGAGCAGGGTGCTAGGCCCATGAGCACTGATTGATTTGCCTCTATTTTTTTTTTTTTGTAAGTTCCTGATACAGAGCCTGTGAGCACCACCCCAGGTGGTCTATGCAAAGTGTTACCATAGTGTGAACACACTAAAGGACAGCTATGGATACTGGTACGTCCATTTAAAGACCTTTGCCATCAAGTCTTAGTGGATTATTTTATCAGAATTCTGGACTCGGTTTGACTCTACATTATTATAAGAAGTTTTATCAATACCTCTTCACTCTTCCATTTCTCCTCAACTTCCATTCAAGCTGAACTCTTCACAGCCAGCACCCACTTCACGAGGCAAGGCACACAGCCATTCTTTCTGAAGCATTAAGGTCATGTACTTCATTCCACTTAAATGCAATGCCAAGAATGGAAAAGCCTATTAGTTCTGGGAGAAGGAGAATGAACAGTAACTGCTAATAGATATTTTGTGGGGGTTGTTTGTTTGTTTGTTTGTTTGTTTGTTTGTTTTGGGGTGGGGTGGGAATGCTGAAACATTCTGGATCTAGGTTAGATATTAGTGGTGATTAAACAATCATGTGGAGATGCTAAACACCACTCAGCTGTACTCTCTGGATGGTGAGTTTTATAGCATGTCACTCAGTTTTAGAGGAGTGTTACAGGGCTGGGGGTAGCTCAGCTGATAAAGGCAAAGACTCATAACCAAATGCCAAAAGTTTGGTTCCCAGCACCCACATCAAAGCCTATGTCTCCAGCTTCCCTCCTGGGGCTGAGGAGATGGCTCAGTAGTTAAGAGAAATACTCTTAAGAAGAGAAAAGAGCAGTTAAGCTCTTGCAGAGAACCTGGGTTCGCTTCCTGCCATGCACATTGTGGTTGATGCCCATCTATCCTCCAATTCCAGAAGCCAGATGATGCCCTCTTCTGGCCTCTCTGGGCACGAGGCAAGCTCACAGTGCCCAGACAAACATGCAGGCACAACACACATACACATAAGATAACATAAATAAATCGCTTTTTAAAACAAAATTTAAGAGTATGACAAACAAGCTGGGCATAGTGGCTCATGCAGGTGGATCTCTGAGTTTGAGACCAGCCTGGTTTACAGAACAAGTTTCAGGACAGCCAGGGCTACATAAAGAAACCCTGTCTCAAGAAAACAAAACAAAACAATAATAATAATAATAGAAACAAACAAAACAAGAGTATGGCAAACTGAGAATCAAAGATGGCCATTTCAAACACAGGGGAAACTTAAGAGAACGCAACATCCGCACCAAAGAGTTTGGTTTTGGAAGAATGGGAAACATATTTCAAAGTGCGCTTTACAACTTACAACTTCCAGCATATAAACATCTTATTTATGTCTCTAAAACTTGTCTGGCTTTTCTGTAACACGAGGAGAACATTGTAGCAATAGTGGGACTGTTTGGGGATTAAATTAAATCATAGGAGCAAACTAGTATGCCCTTCTAACTGGTTACCATTTTATTATTATTATTATTATTATTATTATTATTATTATTATTATTATTATTATTATTATTATTATTTTCCTATCTAGTCCTTTTCTTGATATTTATAGTACAGAGATGTTGAATGTCTTCTTGTTTTCATGAGGATAATCTTAGAGAACTCTCTAGAAGATATGGCTTGATGGAAAGTCTGCTTTTAGAGTACTGAGATGTCTACTATGCTTCCGCCATGCAACACGCAAGGGGTACAAAAACTGCAGAAAAGCTTGTGCTCAGAATTTGATCATCCTATCAGGCCAACTAGCTGCAGAAGCATTTGCTCAGGGCACCCTCTTGTGGTACCTTGGAGTAAGTGCTTCTGTTCTGCCAGTACCAGACATTACAGATCAAGGTGTGACACTCAGAGAGACGTGGAGTTCGGGCCCCCAGTCAGAATCTTCATCTTCTCTGCTCCCAGGAGGTTTATATGTGTGCTAAGTTGGAGAAATGCTTGATGAGCATACATAGGAGGCATCGCCACTGATTCCAGAACCATCTCTTGGGTGTCTGTCCTGAGAACTGTAAACCCTGCTATAAACTTTTCCACAAGCTGTTTACTTAAGACTTTATATAAACTACAATGAATCCCACACTTTCAAGAGATTTCTCTTATGCTCCTTACATTGTGAGTATTAGCTTTGCTAAAACGGATGTGTCTGCTGTGATCCTGATATGAGTTTGTGCTTTGATGGACAGAAAGATGTCATAGTAACCAAGAGACAACAACCTCAGGCTCATTTTTCACTGGTAATGGGAAAGATCAAGAATTTAGCTTGGCTGAGCATGGTGGCATGCACCTGTAATCTCAGCACTCAGGGAGGCAGAGGCAGGTGGATTGCTGTGAGTTCGAGGCTAGCCTCGTCTACAAAGAGAGCCCAGGACAGTCAAAGCTACAGAGAGAAACCCTATCTCAAAAATAAATAAATAACAAAAAGCAAGCAAACAAACAAACAAACAAAACCTCCAGTAAACAACATACCGGGAGGAAAGGCTAGACATTTCAAAGTTTTAGTCCACGGGTCTTGGTCCTGTGGCACCACAATTCAGCAAAACAAGAGGCCATGGCAGGTGGCAGGAAAGGCCTAGTCAGTACATCACACCCAGGAAGTGAAAAGAGAGACAGAGGCTGCTGAAATGGCTCAGCCAGGGAAAGGCCCTATTGCTAAGTATGATGATCCAAATTTAATCCTCACAGCTACGGGATGAAAGGAAAGAACTGATTCCTGCAAACTGGTCTCTGACCTAGACACACACACACACTCAGAGAGAGAGAGACAGACAGACAGACAGACAGACAGACAGACAGAGATAGAGACACAGACACACACACACACACAGAGAGAGAGAGAGAGAGAGAGAGACAGAGAGAGACAGAGAGAGAGAGAGAGAGACAGAGACAGAGACAGAGACAGAGAGAGTCAATCAATTGATGTAATAATTCTTCTGGAGAAAAAGAGAGACAAGCTTGTCTCTCCATTTTTATACAAGTGTAACAACAGGAGTTCAGCCCTACAACACCCCAAAAGTACAGAAATAAACCTACTATGAGCATCCCAGCTGCACCCACACAACAGCTATGGTCCAAAACAGAACCCAGAGTAACTGCCATCCCTGACAGTGCATGACTGAGTGCAGTGTTGGGGGAAATCCAGTTGTGTCACAGCTGTCATTTCTCAAGGGAAAGACAGAGTCCTTTATTAAAACTGACACACCCCATAGACTAGCAGGAAACACCAAGGTCTTCAGAGAGCTGCCCAGAACAGAGCTCCTCAGAGGAGGAGTTCAACAACCCCGAGAGCCAGGTAGAGAGGAGCAGCTGGGAGTCTGTGGGCCAAACGTCCTGGGGTCAGCCAGCGACTCCTGCAACAGAGTGCAGCAATGGTTTTGGTCACTGCCCTGAAAAGCCAAAGGCAGTGCACAAAACCAGAGACCAGCCAGACATTATCCTTCTGGGGACCAGACGGAAGAAACAATAAGATTATCCATTGCTTTTTATGTTCCCCCCTCTAAAAGTGTGCATGCTGTGTATTAGAAAACACATGTGTGAAGTCCTAAAACTAAGTGTGGGGAGAAAAGAAATGAAGGACACAGAGAATATTTTAGGATGCTGAAAACAGTCCTTAATCATACAGATTACATATAGAAGGTATGCAAGTCTATCAAAACCCACCAAATGCATGTGTAAATGGATGTGCTTTCATGTATGTTATACTTCAATTATTTAGTTAGTTATTTATCACCAAAGTGTATCCACAGGGGTTTTTAATAAGAAAAAATTCCCTTGGAGGGCTGTACAGTTGCTGCCAGTTGGCACTGCACCATAGAATGTTTTGGCATCACCAGTGATGTCAGAGAAGCCTGTTGGTTGGCTCTGGTGACAGTTTGAATCCTCAACAGTCATGCTGGTGGCAGAGCCACAGAGCAAAGCCTCTGGGGGTGCTGATTGAGAGGATATGCCTCTGAGCATCTGGCGAGAGAGGAGAGGCTGTAGTTGGCTCTTTTGTTTTGGGGCTTTTCCTGACCCTCAGAAAAGTCAGATGTGCCTTACAACAAAGAAGAAACAAAAAGTAAAGGAGTTCTTCTAGAAGCTGCCTGGTGTGGATGCCATGGCGACAGAGATGAAAAGGAGAAACTTTTGGTAGGAGTTTAGCCTCTGGGGGTAGTGGGGGAGGGACAGGTGCTCTGTGCTGGTGGCTAAAGTCAGCTAGAAGTGAGAACTCAGGCCTCACAGGCAGCAAAGGGCCTGGGACACAGGAGAGGTTCGTGGGTTTAGCATCCTTCTTGCAGGAACCAAATGGACTGGAGAAGACCCTAAGTGTCCCCATCTCTGCTTTGTAAGAGCCTCCCTCTGGCCCTTTTTCTCTCCTGGCCATCCTCCAATACCTATGGCCAGGGGAGATCGGAAATGTGGCCTCAGGATCAGTTTCCCTCTCCCTACACTCCCTTTATCAAGAAGGAAAGGGAGTCAGGAGAATTGAAATCTAGATGGTGATAAATTCCAAATGACACCCGAGTTTAAATTTCTCTCTCCTACTATTTAGCCAGATCAGGGTCAACAAGTGCCTTAAGCTTGTTAGGCCTCCAGTTCTTCAGCTGTTAAATGGGTACAGTGGCCCATGGCTTGCAGGTTTGGTTATGTAAGACAGTTCTACCACCTGATGGATGCTCCAGAGGGAGTGAGCACTGCACCCTGGCAGGCGGGGCCTTGCTCTGGCCTTTGCTTTTGAGAAAGTGCACTTCTGGCACCCTGTTACTTTTTCTTTTCTGTGACTTAAGGAGCATGCAGAGTCAGCAATGATTTTATAGCTCCACAGCTGGAGGTAGCAGTGGGGCAGCTCGCTATATGTAATGGTGCTCGTGACTTTCTAACCCACCTTTCTGTGTGTGTGTGTGTGTGTGTGTGTGTATGTGTGTGTGTGTGTGTGTGTGTGCGCGCGCGCGCGCATTTGCCTGTAAATTTGTGCAGATGTGCATGTGTGAGCTCCAGTCTGTATGTACACCAGAGGCTAACCTTAGGTGCTGTTCCTCAGGACTCTTTTTTTATTTGTTTGAGACGGGGGTCTCTCTCCTGTCTGAACCTCACCAAGTAAGCTAGGGACCTGCCCATCTCTGTCTCTCAGACCCCAGGATTACAAGTGTGTACCACTATACCAGGCTTTTGTTGTTTGTTCACCAGCTGAGCCATTTCCCCAGTCTCTGTACCACCCTCTTCGGGAGCGGTAACTATAGCAGGAACACAAGGCAACAGACTGCAATTCTCCCCACAACCAACACCCACCAGGTAACACTAGAGCAGTGACTGGCGCCACTTCCCCACCCAGAACCTTCTCACTGGGTAGCATGGTGAGCAGGGAAGATAAAAGATGGAGATTATCTCCCCAGGTCCCCGCCAGTGGGCAGAGTACAGGCGAGGCGGGTCATTAGCAGTGTACCTGGAGCCTGAGGCTTCATCACGTGACCTCTCACCACCTAGCACTTCCGCTCCCATTCCAGTTCTGCTCCACCCAGGGGCGGAGTTCATGAGCCAGATGGAGCTAAGTCTCTGGTTGCTACTTACTTCCTCTATGATTGGCTTTGTACTTAAAAAGCAGCTCAAGGGAGCTAGAGAGGGAACTCTGCGGTTGAGCAGTGGCTGCTCATGAGGACATTCAACTCCTAGAGCCCACTTGAGTACAAACCTCTGAATACCAGCTTCGGGGGATCCAGTCCTCTCTCCTGAGCGCCTCGGGCACTGCACACACGTGCTGCGCTTGCATACCACACACACACACACGCGGCCAAAAGCCGCTCATATACATAGAAGTAACTGTAAAAGGCAGCCACCCATCTTCACCAAATGCCCTGAGATTCTGCGGGGTCCCTGCTGGCCCCACCGGCTAATGTCATGGGAGCACTAGAACTGACAGAACTGCTGCCGGGAGGAAAAGAGGGAAAGAGTCACCTGGGTGATAACTGCAGTCGCCACTTTTGTTTCTTAATGCAGGCATGACTGCGTGCCAGACCTCACAGTAGGCTGGACCTGGATCCTGCTGGCATCTCTCCTGGACCTGTTGCCCTGAAGACACACTTTCTGGTCCCTACGGGTACTGCAATTGTTCTGCTTCATGGATGGATGATGGGGCCTCACCAGACAGTTTCTATGAGCATGAGAGCAAGACCCTGAAGCCTAAGAAGAGCATCCTGCCCCAGGGTCCTCAGCCTCCCAGGTCAGGGTACAATTTTATGACAGTAGGACTGATGGATAGGCTCTTCTTGTTTGGAAGCAGATGCCAGTGCAGGGTCAAACTGCAGGTGCAGAAGGGGATGTGGCCAGGTGGTGGGACCGGCCACAAAGGCACAGTGGTTACTACACAACGCAAATACAGCAGAGTGCGGATTGGGAGGCCCCCTCTTAGCGGGTAGCGAATGCCGTGGGCTAAGAAGAAAGAGGAGAATCTGGGGCCTGAGACCGTCCAGGTCCTCGCAAGGTACACACGTCAAATCACTGGACAGGGAAGGGGAGAGAAAAAGAGCAGGCAGCCAGGCAGCATGCCCAGGGAAGTGGCTTAGGGACACAGCACGGCTGGGGCTGGGGCATCCCTGAGGCCCAACCCAGGTCAATATAGCTGCCAGGCACTGGGGAACTCTTGGGCTCGACAGAGGCAGACAATGGGCTGGAGCTCAGCTAAGCAATTTTGTCCTCATGGTGCCTTTCCTTAGTTCACCACCAGAGGTAGGACAGTGGACCCAGCCTTGGCCTTTGGTTTCTCTGTGCTCACCCCATTCCTAGCAGGCAGGGGGACACAGGCGTCTTGCCTATATACTCTTTAGGTAAGTTAGGCACTAGCATTATGGCCCCAGTGCTTGTCCAGGGAAATAGAGACATTCCCCCAGCCTGTGACTTCCGCTTGGAGTCATATTAGAATTTGCCAAAGGCTTTTATGGAATATGTACCTTGACCTTAGAGACACCCAAGAACTGAGCAAGCCAAAATCATTGCCTGCAGGAACCTGGGCACCTCTTCCCGTCATCAGATTCTCGCACCCTTTAAGTTAGCTGTCTCCTGGCAGTAGCCTGTTTTCTCTGGCAGCACCCTTGCCCCTCCCATCTTGAACTCCATAGGCTTCCTACGTAACCTAAAATATTCCTGGCATCTCCACCTGGCCTACAGCTGCGGCTGGGTTGTGGCTGCTGCTGTGGGTTCTTGGGATCTCAACAGGATTATACAGACTGTTTGCTTAGTAGCCCCACACTTGGATGAGCCTCTGGGAGGGAGTAAGAGCTGATCTTCTATTGGACACTGCCACCTGCAGGGTAAAGAACAGCAGACAGGCTGAGGTATTGTTCCCAGCATAGATAAAAAAGATGGTCAAGCACAGAGAAGTAGGGGGCCGCTGCTTAAGTGGTCACACAGAGATCATGCCCCTTGCTGTTGATTGACTAGCCACTAGCTATGGTGGTAGCCCTTTACATTTCAATTGAAATGCATTAAAATTAAGTAAAATGTAAAGAGATGGCTCAACAGTTAAGCACACTTTACTGTCTTGCAGAGAACCCAGTTTTGGTTCCCAGAATTCACATCAAACTCTGAACTGCTTATGGCTTCAGTCCTGGGAATCTACCACCCTCTTTTGGCCTCTGAAATTACCTCCATACATATGTGGTGCTTTTAAACTCCAGGCACACGCTTGAGACACACACAGTGATTTTTTTTTTTTTAATTTAAAAAAGTTACCACTTAAAAGTCTACAATTTAAATTCTACTTCCTAGTTGCAATGGCCCTGTTTTAAATACCCAGTGGCTACTACACAACTAGCGGACACCCTGTCTGGGTGCTCAAGTGCCATCTCCAGCAACCCCGCCCAAAGAGCCTTAAAGCCTGGGGATGGCCATTCACAATGCCTAGATAAGGAGTCAAGCCAATGTTTTGCTTAGAGGTCCACTCTGACCCTAACCTGTCCTTCATTTTCTGCCACCAGCTTGTTCTAATCCCAAAACTGCTGGAACCCTTCCCACTGAGATGCAAGTAAAAAATGACGTAAGTACCAAGAGTGCGGTCCTTCGGGCTTACCACAAACACCGGATGCCCAGCAGGACACTTTCTACACTGAACCTTCCCAGTGTGGTACCCACAACAAAAGGACATTGCTGACTGAGACCAGAGCGTTTCGTCGCCTCCCCCCCCCACACCCACCCACCCACCCACCCACCCCCACCCCCCCACCCCCCCCACCCCCACCCCCCACCCCCGTCACCAACTTATCACCCGACACAGGTCTCTAGAAGCTTCTGGCATTTCAGAAACCAAGGAAGAAGGTCAAGTTTGCTGAAAGCCCTAACCTCCTCTGGCTTCTCTACACTCAGAGCTTATATTAGAAGACCCCTCGTTCTCTTGTGAGCTCCAACTCAGGCCCTTGCTCTGCTTACCTTCTGCGAAAGCAGTCTGGCCATGACGGCCTGCTAACTGGTCTTCCGTGGAGGGACCGAGGCTTCAGTCACATTGACTTTCGGAGCCATACCCCACAGGGCTTTCCAGATGTGCCCTCCGTCTTCCCTGTATATCTCTTGCCTTCAGTCTTCAGCCCAGAGGCCACACCCCATTGCCTTGGTCTCTGCCTTCCTACACGCAGCTCCCAGATAGCCTGTTCTTTCTTCTGGCTGTGGGTAGGTCCTGCTCAGCCACTGCTTCTGCAACCCACAACTGAAGGCGGCGACGAAGGGGATCCATCTCGTTCTCCACTCCTGGGCTGCTTCTGCCACAGCTGACCCATGATAAAGTAGGAGTCAAGATGTCATATTGAGTACCCGGTCCCAGGTCCAGGCTGCAGAGGGTCCAAACCAGCATCTTCTCCTTCCCTTGCATGAGGTTGAGAAGCCAGGACCCTTTTTGTAGGTTTGCCTCCTCCATGTCAGACAGGATGTTTCTAATGGGCACACACTTCCTTCAGTAAACCCCTCAAAGGCATTTGAGACCCCTCAAAGGCATTTGAGGCCCTTCCCCCCAATAGGGAAGTTGATGCTATCTTTTCCATTGGATCTACAAAGAATGGGGACCAAGGACCTTCTTGCTGTTTGGTAACAAAAAAAAAAAAAAAAAAAGCTGAGACCTTGTGGGAAGAGGAGAATGAAAAAATGTGGAAGAAAAGTAGATGAGGAGAAAGAGAATTAAGACCATTTTTCTTGAATGTCACTCCATGTGGTCTATATTCGTAGCTATTCTGCTGCGGTTTTGTTTAACAAAGAGCCCATGTGACTTCTTGATTAAAAACAGGAAATGAAAGGCAAAGCTCACAAGTCAAGCAAGAATACGGAAGTGTCTAAAATGGGCCTGTGTTCGATTTCATGGACAGCCAAGAAAATGAAGCCTGTCGCTCTAGAAGACCACCTCACAACAGTTACATGGGCCAGAGTTGAAAAGGATGGTCACTTCCGGTAGTGGAAGCCTGCTATGTCAAGGAAATGAAGGGCTTGTGAATTTGCCCTCCCTTTGCTCATTGACAACATTTCATGTTTATGAGTGTCGTCAAAATATGAGGGACTGGAGTAACAGATGAGGGTCTCCCTCGGGGATAAAAAACAGACACAAGACACACAGCCTGCACTGCCTCCTCCATCCAGTCCCACAGGCCACAAGCAGACAAGTCACTCCACAGCCATGACAGAGAAAAGAGTTTTCTCTGTTATATCCAGGAGAGAAGCAGCTGTCCTTCCATGTGCCCCCTCACATCCCATCTCTCTCTAGAAAAAGGCCAGAGAAAAGCCTTTGCTCCTTGGGAGAGGATCCTGGATTCTCACCCTAGCCTTTTGGAATATAAGAAGCCTCTGTCCAAGAGCCCAACTCGTCGCAGGTTTTTGGAACCCAAGAGAGGTCTCCAAGGCATAGAGTGTAAATACTTGGGGTAAGTGAGAAATGAGCAATCCCCAGTTTCACCAGAGGTGTTAGTCTGGGTTTTAACTATTTGGTCCTCTTAGGGAGTTAACTGAAAGTTCTATTATCCTTAATGGACCAAAGAAATTAGAAAAATGGGTTGGGTGAAAAGCAACCTAAGCTTCAGGGGAAATCAAAGCAAACTGCCGTCTGCTGGCCAAGCAGGTCTGTGTCCCAGGAGTATTAAGACACTAGATAAAATGAAAACCATCATATCAAAGTTGGCCAGGGAAAACAGAAGGAAAAGAGGCCAAGAAGAAGCACTAGAGCCAGATACCCACTGGTTTCCACCCTCTGAAGTCTCATGAAAACATTAAAAACTGAAACCTCTAATTTATACACAGAGGATCTAGCTCAGAACCAAGGCTTTCACTAAGTTGCAGAGAGTGTATAATGGGGATTTTGCAGGTGGAAATGCACATCCTTAACGATTCTCGGTGGGGAGGAAGAAAAGCCAGGAAAGTCAGCTCTGGCCACACAACTTTGACTCCAGAAATTCCACTTTGTGGAATCGTGACAAAGATGAGGCATGAAGTCAAAAAAGGGATACAAGAGTCACATTAGCAGGACGGCTGAGATTGACAGACCCAAAAGCAAGATGCAAAGGAAGCAAGGCAGTGAAAATGGCAGAGCTGGAGTGACAGGCCTCTGGAACTGAGAATGGAGACCCTCTGAGGGGGAAGTGGTACCCTTCCCCACGCTGAAGACTATGACCTGTGTTTCCTAGCTTTTTTTCTTTTCTCTGCAAGTTATAAAGCTGGAAACGGTGACAATTTTTTCCTCTTCCCCAATTTTGCCAATTTGTGTCAATGTTTTGGCCTTGCAGTTTTCCTCTGACAGGGCATCCAGTAGTGCACCTGGGAGAACAGGTGTGACTACACCTGAGCTCATGGGGTACTGTTGCATCGCACTAGATTGTTTTTAAGTGATCCCTCTATACCCTGATCTGGAATACTTTTCATTGTCCACTTAAAATTGCAAAACACAAGTCTTGCTCCAAAAGGAATAGGAGAATTTGGTTTGAGCCAAATATGAGTGACCAGTGCCCAGAGACTCACATGACAGTGAATGGACAGCCTCTGTGGAAGAGGCTGCATCGATGGTTGTACATATAGAGCCAAAAGTCACATATAAATGTGTTTTCTCAATCCATTGGTGGGGACATTAGGGACATGGTCACAGAAGAGAAAGGAAACCTCTCTAACAGGACTGAGGTTTGGGGTTGGGGTTGAGGTTGGGGTTGGTGAGAGTTAGTGGTCAGACTCAGTGAAGACAGTCCAAACATTTTGCCTAACAGTAACAATGGCATTAGGTCAGAGAACACAGCCTGGTCACTAATGGCTATGGGGGGACTGAAGTTAGCTAGAGGTCACTTTAGCACTTGGAGCTACAACACTCCCAGCATGGATTCCTTGGTTGGGGTCAATTGCTACAGAAACTTCTATCCGGATATAGTCTTTTCAGGAAAACATAGCTCACAGCATAGGGAAAGGTGTGGAGTTTGGGCAGTATTGTCTTTGGAAGAGTACAGATGAGAAGAGCTTAAATTCAGCCAAGAAAAGCGCACTCCCAGCTCAGGGGCAATGAGAGTATAAGGTACCATGGGGTTATGCTCAGGTACAGACAGCATCCGCTTGTGGTCAAGGGCTGAGCTGTCATAGGAACAAATGGAAGTATTTTCTTAGGGCCTCAGATTTTTTCACTCAGCAAATATAATGAGTGTGGACTCTGTGTCAGGCACTGTGTGTGTTCTCCTGAACATTGGGTGCTGAGCAGAAATTGCTCTCCTGTGGGAGAGGGGAGAGGCGTTCCAGTCAGGCATAAATGTGCCCCACAGTGTCACGTGGCAGAAATGCCTCGTTGAAAAACAAGCTGGGTGTCCCCCAGAGACAGGGCTGCTGTTTTAAATGGGATGATGAGGGAAGGCTTCTCTCTTAAGGGACAATGACTGAGCAGAGACCCAAAGGAAGAGGAGTGCCAATCAAGTGCTTTCGTGGCAAGCACCATTTTGTGTTCCATTTCCAATCTCTCTCCAGTTCATAACACCCCAAACCCAACCCTAGAGTGTTTTGAGTGGTCTAGGGTAAGAAGACACATCCGTAGCCTGCCACCTCCGTTTCTCTGCATTCCAAAACACATTGGGAAACAGAAATTGGTAAAGGAAAATGGATTTATTTACAGTTTGGTTACAAAATAGAAAGAGGCAAAGGCTTTCTCTCCTGCAGCGCCCTCTAGTGTGCATCACCTTTTAGACGTGCATAGAGGCGCACATACACAGGCAGAGTGAGACTCAGAGGACCCTGCCAGATGCAAGGCTCTGGTGCCCAGTGCATGCTCCCCACCAATTCCTGTTTATTTCCTCGGGGTTTGAGAGTACAGTGTTGCACCACCACAGAGCAGAGGTGTGGCTACCACCTCCCTTTCTCTACTGTAAACATACTGGCTGCTGTTTATTACATAGGACAGCCCAGTTCCGGGAATGTATCAGAGTGAAAAGTACGCCATCTGGAGAGGCATGTCCCAGGCTCAACTCCTGCTTTTCTTTTGCGTGACCCTGACCCCTCTGTAATGCTATCACTAAAGCAAGGAATAATTTAACCTATCCCACAGAAACAACGCATTTTAAAGACGTCATTGGTGTCTATATAGAAGTGTTAAATCTATATCTTACTCTTTTGATTTTTTTTTTTTTTTTTTTTTTTTTTTTTTTTTTTGAGACAAGAGTTTCTCTGTGTAGCAATAACCCTGGCTGCCCTGGACACTCTTTGTAGACCAGGCTGGCCTTGAACTCATAGAGATCTGCCGGCCTCTGTGTCCCAAGTGCTGGGATTAAAGGCATGCGCCACCACCACCCGGACCTCTTACTGTTATTATTGATTGCTACTGACTTGACAATCAGCTCTTGCTGAACTTGGAAAACTCTTTTCCCCAAGTGTACTGAGTATAATGAATAAAGCTTTCATGTATTGAAGACAGTGTAATGTTTTGATATAGAGACCGTGAAGTGATTGCCAAAACCAAGCTCACTGATATCAGGACCACGCCTTCCCTTGTGTGTCGGGGGTGTGGGGGAGGGATATCTCAGATCTTAGCACATTGCAAGTGTCCAGTAATTATCCCTAGCTTCAGTCATTCTCGTTACATTATCAAGGGTCTAGAGTTAATTCATCTTGCGACTGCTACTTGTTGCCTGTGACCGGGATCTTTCTTTCTCACCCTGAGTGTTATGTATCCTTCTACCCCGTGTTCCTATGAATTGAACTTTTTTAGATTACACACATAACTGTGTGTCCTAGTTTCCAGTTTCTGTGATGAAATATCCTGACAAAAATCAACTTGGAAAGAGTTTGTTTCTGCTCACAGCTCCAAGTCACCATCTGTTACTGTAGAGAATATATATATATTCACCCATCTATCCACCCATCCATCCATTAATCCATTTGATTAGTTAGCCACCCCACCTACCACATGTCCATCCATTCATGCATGTATCTGAACTAGTCAACAGTCCATTCCATAAATATTTGCTATCTTTGTGCTGTACCTCTAAAGACAGAAGGACTTGGGCCTTGTTTTTAACCTCAATGAATTAGAGGTTTAAAAAGAGGTAAACATGTGATGGCACACACGCCTTTAATCTCAGTACTCAGGAGGCAGAGGCAGGCGGATCGCTGTGAGATAGAGGCCAGTCTGGTCTACAATGGGAGTCCAGGACAGCAAGGAGTATTACACAGAAAAACCCTGTCTTGAAAAAAAGTACAAAATAAAAATAAAAAGAGAGAAACAGAGAAACATCATCAAAACAATACCATTAAGTGTTAGAAGTGTCAGGGCAAATGTGGGATTCATTCAACAAGTCCCACAAAAAATAAAACAAAAATAGTGGTAGAGTGAGAGTGGGGTTCATAAACAAAGCTCTGAAGTAGAGGAATGACATGCACTGTGTAGAAAGTGCTGCTAAGACAGTATCGGTGAGGAGTTAGGTCAAGGAGTAGCAAGGCATGGCACCATTGTCTTGTAGAGAACGGTAGGTCTTAGGTATTGCTAAGCAGAGTGATAAGATTGAGGTCAGGAGTCAGCAAACTCCAGACAATTCTGGTCAGAACAAGTGTTTGATAAAGGATTGTAATCAAAGAAATAGGAGCTAGCAAAGTATGGCGGTGCACACCCTTTAATCTCAAAACTTGGGAGGCAGAAGTAGCCAGATTTCTGTGAGTTCGAGGCCAGCCTGGTGTCCACAGAGGCAGAAGAAAGAGACAACCAGAGATCCAAGTTGAAACCACAGGACAGACCTCCAGGATAGGAGGCCTGGGAAGACCCTCACAGCTGGGAAAATAAAGACCCCTACAAAGGTCTGTTCCCTCAACAGACATATGGTGAGTACCAGGTATTTTTGAGGTCTGGGGGATCCCAACTCAAGGAAGATAAGAAACCAGTGAAGACAGAGAAATGCAGTAACTTTAATATAGCGCATGAGCAGAGGGAAATTCAGAGTGGCCGGAGTGCACAGGAGAGGAGCTAACCAGGCACATATCGTAGACAATTCCAATGAAGGAAGGCTATGGCAGAGTGGAGTCTTAAAGGCTGAGTCAGAGCCGGCTGGGTGAGCCCAGATGCTCTAAGGAGTGCCAACATGTGCCAGGCAGCTGGCGCATCATGAGCAGTGGCGAGGAAGCAAGCAGCCAGGAGCATAAGTAGTTCTGTATTTCTGGGCTTCTGGTCAGGGAGGAGGGAGGAGATTGGCTGCAGGTGATGGCGGGGTGGGGGGGCGGGAGGGGAGGTTACAAGAAAGCTACTGGGAAGCCTAAGGAAGCAAGGGCTTCACCCTGAGGGCCAACGAGAGCCACTGAAGTATTTGACAAATGCGTAGCTGACAGGGAAGTGCCTTTAACTGAGAATCAAGTTGCTATGACTATAGAGACAAAAGGGGTTGGACATCAAGTACGTGGTGGAACAGAATGAGGAAGAATAAGAAAAATAGGAGGAAAGGCTCTGACCGGAGGAGAGTAGGAAGTCAGAGGGAGCAGCAGCATGGTGATAAATGGTGACGAAGGCTAGAGCAAGGGCCCATCAGTTAGAAGCACTGGTTGCTCTTTAAAGAACACCTGGATGCGGATCCCAGCACCCATATAGTACCTCATAGCCATCCTTAACTCCAGTTCTAGAGGATCCAGTGCGTCTTCTGTCCTTTCGGTCACCAGGCACACATGTGGTGCCCGTGCATACATGCAGACAAAGCATTCAAACACAAAATAAGTCAAGAAATCATGACTAGAGTATAAATCCACATTTATGAATGGGATAAGCATTCTTTAGGGGCTTGAGAGATACATCAAGTGGTAAGGAGCACTTAGGGCCTGGGTTTGGTTCCCAGCACCCACCTATCAGTTCACAACCATCTGTAGGTCCAGTCCCAAGGAATCCAATGGCCTTTTCTGGCCTGGGTGGGCGTACACAGGGCATACATGCAGATGAGATAGCCATACACATATAATTAAATAGATGAATGTAATTTAAGTCCACTAAAAATTGTCAAGAAACTAGAGAAATGGCTTAGTGGTTGAGAGTGCTTACTATTCTGGCAGAGGATCTAGATTCAGTTCTCAGCACCCACATAGCTGCTTGCAAACACCTGTAACTCCACTCCAAGAGGATCTGATGCCCTCTTCTGGCCACCTTGGGAACCGTAGACACATACTGCATGTACATACAGCGAGGCAAAACACTCACACACAGAAAATAAAAGTATTTCTACAAAATCGTCAAGTGAACTTGGCTATGGTGGCACATAGCTTTAGTCCCAGCACTCAGGAGGGCGAGGCAGGAGGATATCTATGAGCTTAAGGATATCCTGGTCTACAGAGAGAATTCCAGGCCATCCTGGTTTACATAGTGAGTTTCAAGCCATCCTGGTTTAAATAGAGAGCTCCAGGGCAGCCTGGAACTACAGCCACCTACATAGATAAAATTTTCAAGTAAAGAAGATGTAGGTTCAGTTTTCTTAGCCAATATATTTTATTATGAACTTATTAACCAAGCGTACATCACTTATAACCCGACTAACCTAAACAATAGGAAAAGAGGATTAAAGAATACAGTAACAAAACCGTAGGGATATCAGTTCCAAGGAACAATTCTCCTGGCATAATCAGCAGGATTTCTTCTGCTAGAACCTGGAGTAACCAGAACCCAGAACCTCAGCAGGAGCCCAGAGCTCCGAAGTCTTCCCTCAAGTGGTTCTCTCTAGAAGTGTCTCGAAGTGGAACGATGAACAGCCAAAACTATCTCAAGTCTCTAAAAGGCCCCGCCTCCAGTTCTGGGTTCATTTATATATCGCCTCCCAGAATCTGTTCACGGATCTTTTCAGCTGGCAACAATCAAGTACCTGCACGAGGTGGTTTGTCTTCTAGTGGATTAACCTCACCTGTTCTCTCGAAAGACCATTCCAATCCCGCACTTGGGACCATAACAAAAACAGATGTATCTCTCCTTCAAGAAGGGTCAAGAAGAACAATTTGACAATACGTGTTACAGTTTAAAATGTGCTGTGCGCACATGTGCACGGCTGCCCATACACTTAGAGAAGTCTAAAAGGAAAAAAGATAAGCCCGAGGCAGCTTTTCCCCAATGTCGGAATCCCAGGCAACATTTACTTTATTCTACCTCTTTCTGCGTTGCCTTTTTATTCTTCAGTTGGCGTGCCCTATCTTCACAATCAGAAAAAATCCGTAAATCTATTTTCATTATGAAAAAATGAAATCTAAGTCACAAGGTGACTTGGTTGGTAAAATGCTGCTTTTCAAAAGTAAGGACCTGACCTCAGTCCACAGAGCCCTAGTAAACAAAGCAGGCATGGTGGCATTGGGTTATAAACCCAGTGCTGGTGAAGCAGAAACAGGAAGGCCCCTGGAATTTGCTGACCGACAGCCAAGCCTGCTCAGCAAGCTCTGGACCCGTGAGAAGACCTGCCTCAATTTAAAAAAAAGAAAGGATGAATGGGTGGATGTGTACACACTCGAACACACATGCACACACACACACACACACACACACACACACACACACACACATACACAAACCCCTAAATGCAAACCCTCCCAAGACACCTTCTACTTCCTTGCCAGGTGTTCCTGGCCAGCTTCTCCTGCAGAATCAGTGAACTCCAAGTTCAATGAGAGACCCTGTTTCAAAAAATAAAGTGAAGAACAGTTGAGGAAGGCACTGAACATCGACCTCTGGCCTCCCTGCATGCACGTGTGTGTGTGTGTGTGTGTGTGTGTGTGTGTGTGTGTGTGTGTGTGTGTGTGTGCATGCCTACACATACAAATGCACACACATAAACACACACAAAGTTATAGAGGGTGCTGATGATACTCTAAGCCACAGCAACAACCCAACCCCTCTTTTCTCGTGCTCTTTTGTCTTCTTCTTCTTCCTCCCATCCCTACATCCATGACCTCTCATTTCTTTCTAAGAACATATTTCTCAAAGTTTGCTGAATGTGTGCATTGCTGGGAAACTCTGTTTACTGCATATTCTCAGGCCCCATTCACAGTTCTGGTTTCTTAGGTCAGTAGTGGGTTTCAAGAATTTGTATCCTCGGGGTGCTAGGTGATGTTTATCTTGCCCTGAAAATCATTGTCTCAGCCGACGTAAAAGTCTCTCATCATTCTTGCCACTGACATGAGCTGAGGGAGATGTGAATGGTGTCACACCCAACAGTCTCCATTTCTCAAAGTCGCTAACCCCCAAAACTCAAAACAATCGTGTCAGTTCAGACTTCACACTCATGGTGGGATACAGAGAAGGTGTCTGTGCAGTTCAAGGTATAGACTACAGCTGAGGGACAGCCTCCAAAGCCTTTTACATTTGACTCACAAGTGCGGTGACTTTGTCTCACTATATATCATAACAATAATTACCACTATCAGCACATCGGTAACTGCCATGTGTTAAGTCCCTAAGTTTCAAACACTGTGCAAAATCGTTTATTAGCATTGTCTTCCTTAATGCAGTAATTCTCTGCAGCAAGTACTATCATTAGCTCCACTGTCTCACTGAGGAAACTGAGATTAAAGGAGGCTAAGTTCAGGGTCATGACCTTTATAAACAGTGAAGCCACTTGAACCTAAACTGCTCTATGAATCCCATGTGTTTTCCCACATTCAGCTTCCTGATGCATCCTCCTCCTACATGGTCCCTGTAACAATAATGACACACACAAAAAAAAAACAATAATGGCACAAAAATGGTAATAAATAATGAAAATATCAAAAATGGAAAATGAAAAGGTGGGAGCAGCAAGATGGCTGCGCAGGTAAAGTCATCTGCTGCCAAGCCTGACAACCTGGGTCAGCTCCTGGAACCTACATACGAGTTGTCCTTTGACCTCTGACTGTTGGAAGCGGAAACATTTAGTACAGTCCGGTGGGATCTGGCACCATATAGACGTAATAAACGCAAGCTTGCTCTGTAGGGGAAGCAGCTGCACTGTTCTAAGGTTGCCACATTTTACCTGCTTTTGTAAAATGTTAACTCGAGGTGGATTATGAATTTGTAGGTGTGGAGCTAAGGATGTAGCTTGGGGCTAAAGTACTTGCTGCACTTCTATGGCATTCTATATTTAGACCTCAGCTCTGTAAAAAATAAAATAAAACAAAATGGTAGGTATGTAGGCTGTACTGAGGAAGTAATAAAAAACGCATGCACAAAAAAATTACAGAATCATAGACAAAAGCTGATTAAAACAGGATATTAAGTTTATCTAATCTGAGGGAGACAGGAAAGAAAGAAAACCAAGGTCAACAGAAAGTAATAAAATAGTGGAATTAATTCAAGTATATCAATAATTGCATTAAATGTAAAAAGTCTGAGGAGCGGGACCAGATGGGGGAAAAAGTGCTTGCCACGCAAACCTGATGACCTGAGTTCAATCCCCAAAACACACATAAAAAGCCCTAAAAAGTGGTATACAGCACTGTGCGTCTGGAATCCCAGCAGTCCTCTGGTGAGATGGGAACGAAAATGGGAGAGACAGCCAGAAGTCCCCAGTCCAGATGGCCTGGAGCACACTGCTTAGCAAAAACAGCAAGAGACTCTGCCTCAAGAAGGCGGAAAATGAGAATCAACTCCCAAAAGCTGCCCTTAGACTTTCATAAGGACCACGGGACATGTGCACTTGTATACACATATCCAAGTATACATAAAAACCCTTCTCAAGTTATATATAAATGGTCAATAAATATATTTGGGTTTTTTCTCTCCCACCCCACCCTCCTCCATGTATTTGTTTTGTTGCTTTTTGTTTGTTTGTTTGTTTGTTTTTAGGCTCCAACTACATATTGTCTATAAGAACCATACTTTGAGGCTAGGGACTTGGCTCAGTGGATATAGGTGCTTGCTGTGTGTGTTAGTTACTCTTCTGTAGTTATGATAAAATGCCATTACCAAAAGCAGCATTTTAGAAGAAAGAGTTTATTTTGGCTTATAGTTCCAGAGAGAGAGAGTTCACAGTGGCAAGGACTGCATAGCAGTAGGCAGCACGAGCAGGAAGCTCGTGTGTGTGTGTGTGTGTGTGTGTGTGTGTGTGTGTGTGTGTGTGTGTGTGTGTGTTTACCTGTGTGTGTATGTGTTTACGTGTGTGTGTGTATGTGTGTGAACATGTGTGCCTGGTGTCCTTGGAGACCAGAGGACATCTGATCCCCTACTTCAGGAGTCACAGATGCTTTTGAGCTGCCATGTGGGTGCTGGGAATTGAATCTAGTTCTTCTCCAAGAGCAGCCAGTGAGCCCAGCCATCTCACCAGCATCTGACTGATCACATTCTTATCCACACAGAGGAGAGCAGGAGATTGGGTCAAGGCTTTATGCCTTCAAAGCTGCATCCCAGTGACCATACTTCCTCTAGCAAGGCTGCATCTCTTAAGGGCTCCATAACCAAACACCTGGGGACCAAACAACTGGGGACCACACATTTAAATACATGAGTCTGCAGGGGACATTTCTCATCCAAACCACCACACTGTGCAACCCTAGTGACCCAAGTACAGGTCCCCAGAACCAGGATAAGAGCCAAAAACAGTACTGCAAGTTGCAGAGTCCCAGAACCTGCTACAGAGACACTGGAGGCAGAGACAGAAGGATAGTACTTGAAGGCTAGGGAGTCCGGCTCAGAAAACAGTGAAGAGACAGCGAAGAGGCTGCCTCAGGAAAGGCACCCAAAAGTTGTCCTCTAACCTCTAACCTCCATACAAGCTCTGTGATGGACAGTTTTGTATCAGCTTGATACTAGCTGAAGTCATCAGAGAAGAGGGAGCCTCAGGTGAGAAAATGCTATAGGCGATCCTGTAGGGCACTTTCTTAGTTAAATGCGTTGTGGGAAGTGCCATCCCTGGGCTGGTGGCAGTGATTTCTAAAAGGAGCAGACTGAGCAAGCCATGGGGAGCAAGCCAGTAAGCACTCCTCCATGGCCTCTCCATCAGCCCCTGCCTCCAGCTACCTGGAATGTTTGAGATCCTGTCCTGATGTGTGGATGTATAAGCTAAACAAGCCCTTTCCTCCCTAACTTTTGGTCATGGTGTTTCATCACAGCAATAGAAACCCTAAGTAAGACAGGCCCCATGACACATGCATGCCTATATCTACACACAAGAACATGGGCATGCATGTGTGCACTCACACGCACACACACACACACACACACACACACACACACACACACACACACTCCTCACTTTAGGCAGATATAATAAAACTAAGATAAGGAAATACACACCACAACAACCACTAATTAAAAGTTGACAAAGTAGACACCACAGCAAGGAATATTTATTGCCAGGTATAAAGACGTATATTACGTAGTAACAAAAAGTTCATTTGTATGGCTACACCAAGAAGACATTGTGGTCACATAAAACAAACTTTTAAAATATACGACACACACAAAAAAGAAAATCACAACCATAGTTGGAGTATTCAGGGTTTCCAGCTATTGGTAGAGGAAGTACCCAGAAAATTGGGAAGATACAATAAACCTTGTGCTGTGGAGAAAGCTGTTAGCAAAATACTTGCCATGCAAGCACAGGGACCTGAGTTCTATGCCCAAAACCCTTGTCAAAAGCCAAGCATGCTGGTATGCTCTTTAACCCTAGCACTCAGGAAACAGAGGCAAGCCATCTCTGAGTTTGAGTCCAGCCTGGTCTACAGGATCACACAGAGAATTCCTGTCTTTAAAACCCAGAGAGAGAGAGAGAGAGAGAGAGAGAGAGAGAGAAAAGAAGAAGAAGAAGAAGAACAACAACAACAACAACAACAACAAGGAGGAGGAGGAGGAAGAGGAGAGAGAGAGAAATAGGTTAGACAAATGGCTCATCAGTTGAGAACACCCACCACCCTTGCAGAGAACCTGAGTTCAGTTCCCAGCATCCACATCAGCTCACAATAGCCTGAAACTCCAGCTTCAAAGGGATCTAGTGACCTCTGCAGGCACCTGGACCCAGTCATATACTTACATGGACAACACATATTAAAAATAAAATAATCTTTAGAAAGAAAGAGAAAGCATGGAAGTGGTGGTGCAATCCTTTAATCCCAGCACTCGACAAACGGAGGCAGGGGGGATATTTGAGTTCAATGCTAGTCTGTTCTACAGAGAAAGGTTCAGGACAGCTATAGCTGTATAAAGAAACTGTCTCTAAAAGTGAAGAAAGGAAGGGAAGGGAAGGGAAGGGAAGGGAAGGGAAGGCAGCAGACAGGCAGATAGCTCCTGAGATACCGTACCCAGAAGTAAATAAACAGCCTTATATTCCTGCTGCAACAGCTGAGAGCCGCTCTCAGCACTGCCTTCTTGGCCATGATGGTTCACCCTCAAATTGTGAACCAAAGTAATTCCTCCTCCCTTAAATTCCTTCTCATCACATGACTGATCAAAACACTGAGAAAAGGAAGTAATACACTTCTCACGCAGAAGCCAGACGTCTCCCTACTTGTTAATAGGATAAGCACAGCTTTGAGGATGGTGGCACAGCCTTTAGTCTCAGCTTTTAGAAGGCAGAGGCAGACAGGTTTCTCAGTTCAAAGCCAGCTTAGTCTACATTGTGAATTTCAAGACAACTAAGTATACATAGAAAGATCTTGTCTCAAAAATAAAAAAAAAATTAACACAACACTCGTGTCACTAATACAGACTTAACACACAGCTAGCTGTGTGACTTTAGGAAGCTGCTGTTCCCCTTCTTTGTAAAACGGTTTGCTAAGGAACAAAAAAAAAAAAAAATACTATCAAATAGTTATATGCCTTTACCTTCTTTTTCATTAAGGAAAACACCGCCTGTTTCTCTGGTTCTTCCTTTTCCTACCCATCACCCTTCACCCCAGCACACTATTGGACATTCTGTCTTCACCACATTCTTTCCCCAGCTGTACTATACAGATGAAGGAATAGTTCTACTCATGTTGAAAGGGAAAGAGTGTTACCAGGTTTGAAAATGTCAGAAAAGGATAAATAGAAAGGAAAAGGAGGAGGAAGGGGAGAACAGGAAAAAAAAGAGAAATAGAAAATGAAATGGGAAGTAATTGAGAATATTTATTTTTTAAACACTGTACTATGTCAGTTTGAGAGATTTAGGATTTGAGTTAGACTAAGGGAAGAGTAAATGTGAGGCAGGCAAGTGAGGGGATGGATGATAAATATGTGAAAGATGGATAAACAGATAAAATGGATGAGTAGCTAGATTAGATGAGAGAGATATACATACATACATACATGCGTAGATGGATGGATGGATGGATAAGTGGATGGATGGATGGATGGATGGATAAGTGGATGGATGGATGGATAAGCGGATGGATGGATGGATGAGTAGGTGAGTAGGTGAGTGGGCAGGTGGGTAGATGGATGGATGGGTAGGATGGTAGGTAGGTGAGAAGATGGATGGATGGATGGATAGAACAAATGGGAAGGAAAGGGGGACAGAACATGACAGGATCCTGAAAGAAGGATCTGCTCTATCACGGATATATTTCTTTCAGGATTTTTCGTAGTTACAGGAATAAAAATTCAGATTATTTTTCATTGCTTACCACATAACAATGCCGAGGCAAGGCCACCAACTCAGGCTTGTTTTATAAGCCACATGGGAATAGCCCATTTAGCCCTTACAAAGGTAGAGAAGGTCCAGTGAGGTCCTGGGTACAAAATTGTAAAGGTTTTAGTATGATGCTGTCCATTTAAAAGTTAGTTTGCATCATTTACTCAACATTCCAAATGACCAGTTCAATTCCTAGCATCTTCATGGTGGCTCATGTCTATTTGTAACTCGAATTCAAGGGGGTCTTATGCCCTCTTCTGGCCTCCTAGGGCACTGTAGGCACATGGTCCATGTACATACACACAGACAAAAAACAACAACAACTACAAACACACCCATACACATAAAATGTTTAAAGTCTCTAAAATGTATGAAACGTGAGAAATAGATAAATGCTCAGTCGGTGTTTCTTTCTCAGCAATTGGTAGAGGAAATACACAGGAAATTAGAAAAGTTGTAATAGACCTTTAGCTGCAGAGAAAGTGGGAGACCACAGCCCCACCCCAAACACCCATGTGAAAAGCCAGGACTTATGGCATAATCTTAGTTACTGGCCAAGGACTGTGGTGATTACTAACTAGAGCATCTGCTATTTAGCGTTACTGGCCACTTACTAGCTGTGTTTCCTTGAACAAGGCATGAACCTCTTTGGGTGTCAGTATTCTTACTTCTAAAATGGGCCATTCTCCAAACTCTGCCAAGACAGGGTTAGCAAGTCCTCACTAGTTCCTGCCCCACAAATATGTCTGTTAGATATATTGGGCCAGAAGGCTGAAAAAGATACTCCAACATTATAGAGAGTTTTGGGTGACTATTCAGGTAGAAAACTGTCTCTGTCATCTTTTCATTTGGAAAGCTACTAACCTGCACCCCAAGCATACTCAGATAATCAAGTTTACTCCTCAAGTCTCTGAGGGAATTGAAGACCAGGTAGCTTAGTTTTACAATGAACCTTAATTGTTTAGCAGCTAAGATGTTTTTAGGTCTAGATAGTTGATCTAAGTTAATAATGACAATATGTGATGGAGACTGATTTACATTCAGACATTTAGATGCACCAAGATAGGAAAGATGTCTTCTTCAAGGTTATCAAATACAAATAGCCAAAACACTAAGGATATAACAGTTATATAATTCCTGATTGTGTCATGGTTCTTCTTGCCATAGGTAATCTATTGTATATATGTGTAATAATATAAATGTATATATACAAAAATAAAATAATTTTTAAAATTAAAAAATAAAATAAAATAAATGGGCCATTCTGTCCTCTTTACAATGTTATCAGGAAGCCAGGTGTGGTGATGCATGTCTGTAATCCCAGCACTTGGGGAGGCAGAAACAAGTGGATCCCTGTGAGTTCAAGGGAGTCTACAAAGAGTCCAGGACAACCTAGGCTACACAGAGAAACCCTGTCTCGAAAAGCAAACAAACAAATGTTATCAGGAAGATTAAACAAGAGAACGTATACGGTGCTTTATGTTAGATCACCCCTGTCTGGTGGCCTAGACCCCTAACACTGCTCTTTTCTACTGAACTGTTCTTTCCTCAGGACTGGCAAGAAGCAGTGGTCACATGGCACCGACCTCACTGGCTGCACTTAGCTCAGTAAAGCGCTCTCCCTCGAGCACAATCATCAGGGCGCAACACAAATTTATTTGCATTGTGAAACAGTCTGTCTGCTATGCGACAACAAATTAAGCTCCGGGTGACTATTCCTGTAAAACATGTCCTACACACAGCACTACTATTATGGGGTGGATAGACCTGGTGAAGAATCAATTAAAAACTCTGACACACGAACTGGAGCCCTGGGACCTGTTTCACAGGTTTACCCAGAAGAAAATAATCCTGTAACATTTGGCGCTTGGAAGCCGATGGAGGCGAGACTTCTGAGACGGCTCCCGGGGTTTGCAGAACAGACCCGACCGGAACTTTTCTGAAGCCCAGTTAAAGGATTACAGCTTTCTAATCACCAACGGGCCAACAGCATCATGGTGGAGCAAGAGGGGTTACCGCCACGTGGGCCACCTGAGGACAACCGTGAGTTCCCTTGAGAAGTGGAGGGAATGGGGGTAGTGTGTGTTCTTCGTTTGTTCCCATTTTGAAGGGGAGAGCCAATGTTGAGGAAGTAAAATCTAAGGGATATTAATTAATCTTGGAATCTCTTTCTGTTTTCATCATCGGGCCCTCTTGTGAAAAGGTAGAGCCAGGGCTCAAGAGCTGACTTTTAAAAATAAAAGTTGCAGGACTGCATCCTGGAAGAGCTCCCACAAAAATTTTAAAAAGGAAGGCTATCAGTGGACTAGGAACTGCGTTCACTCTGTAACCACCAGCGCTATGTCCCATGTTCGTGGTAATTCAGACATCTGTGTGTCTGCTGGATAAACAGAGGAGAGTTTGAGGTTCAGGCAGGATCATTCCAGAAATGGCCTCGTCCATGCCCCTCAGTGGGAGTCAAGAAGCCAAGCAGGCCAGGGGAAGTGAAAGGTCAGCAGCGGCCACTGCTGGGGTGGGGTGGGGTGGGGTGGGGACTCTGCTAAGCCCTTATTCAGGAGCAAAGAGACAATGTCAGGAGAGACAGAGAAAGCAAAGGAACCAGGCACAGGACAAGACAGGGCCTGCCCACTCCTGGGCTGAGCCTTGGTACAGTCGGGTATTTTCACAGGAAATGCTCTCATGGGTCAGGAATCCATTCAGTTCTTACTAAAAGATGTTTCATAGTTCTTTCCATTTTTAATATATAAAGTTGAAGAAAGGGTAGAGAACTCCCTTCCTAGCCAAGAACAATTGTTTCTCGCTATATTTCAAGACAGCTTTCTGATTCTGCTGTTAAGTTGCACATATGTATATAATATTATATATACATATGTAAATTATATATATATATATATATAATTTATTTACTCCTCAGTGTTGGGATGGAACTTGGGGCCTCACACATGCAAGGACAGCCCTTCATGTACCACTGAGCCACACTCTCAGCTCTTTAGTTGTTATTTAAATCTTTTTAAAAATATATATATTTGTTTTGTGTGCATGAATGTGTTGCCTGCATGTATGTATGTGGACCTGTGTGCTGGATGCTTAAAGAAGCCAGAAGAAGGCAATAGATTGTCCTGGACCTGGAGTCATAGATCATTGTAAGCCTTCATGTGGGTGCTGGGAACTAAACTCGGGTCCTTTGGAAGAACAGCCAGTATTGTCAACCGCTGAGCCATCTCTCCATCCCTGCTATTTCAATCTTAAAGACCCCTGTACTGCTTCAAAAATGTATTTCTGAAGAACAATATAAACCTGTGTCTATTAGCTTTCTTCATCTTTGAAAGGCTCAGAATACACAGGGGACTCAAAGTCTTGGACTTTTGCTGAAGTTCGTGGGATGCAAAGAATCAGGCCAAGCTTACGCCCCTGCCCTGCCTTCCCTTTCCCCTCACCTCTGCTCTCTCTTCATCAAGTACACTTTGCAGCCTTGCAAGGCTTCACCTAAAACTTTGTGTTTTCTTGAATTTTTTATTTATTTCTATTACTTTATGTATATGGTATTTTGCCTGCACGTGTGTATATGCCCTACATGTGTGCCCTGGGCCCTCAGAGTTCCAAAGAACATTATCAATGCCCTGGAACCAGAGTTATGGAGAGTCATGAACCAGCCCAATGTCTCTGCAAGAGCAACAACTGCTCCTGGTCCCTGAGCCATCTCTTTAGCCTCAGTTCATATTTCTCAAATCATGTTTCTACTGTATAAAGCAACAAAAAGGAGCTATGTATCACTGAAATATCTCGTCTTTTCATTTGACAGAAGAATGTGATTCCCTAGAAAATCACGAGTTAAAGGCAAACCAATAGCAAAAGCTTGGGAGCATGTTAACTAACGCTCCCACAAAGGTCTTGCTTTCTCTTTGTTCAAAGGAGTGGGAGAGGTTGTCCTGGACAAACTTGCTCCCTCTTCCTACCTGAGTTATCTCTCAAATTCCAAAGCCTCCCCACAAAGGCTCCCCACCTCTTCCTTAAAAATAAAACTGTTGGTGGGCTGGAGAGATAGCCCCACTATTGAAGTGCTCGCCATGTAAGCAGTGAAGAACAGACCAGGTCTCCACAAGACACATTTTCTTTAAGTTATCATGGCAGTGCATGTTTTTAATCCCAGGGATGGCAAGGCTGAGACAGGCAGATTCTTGGGCTCAATGGGTAGCCAACGTAGCCTAAGTCCTAGCCAGTGAGAGACCTTGCCTTAAAAATAGAAAAGGAGATGGATCTTGAGTTTGAATTATGGATTACACACACACACACACACACACACACACACACACACACACACACACTCACACACCTAGAGCCAATTCAATCCCACAAGCAATTATTGAACATCTTGCTTGTGAAGCCCCCTGTACCAGGTACTAGAGGTTGGCACATGAATTCCAGACTCAATCCCAGTCCCCAAATATCTATAAAATCTGTTGCTACTAAAGATATCTCCTTAGTTTACTATGACATACATTCTCTTGAACATACTGTTATGGGAACAGAGAAGAGAAGTAAATAGTCTGGTAGGTCTTTCATGACATGGCTATAGAATTACCCTCTGAGCCAGCGAGGCCAGGGATAGCTATACATTATATCTCAAAGAATATAAAATGGGCGCTCAAACACATGTGGATGTACATGCACTCACACTAGCCAAAAGATAAAGATAACTCAAATGCCCACTGGTGGGTTGATGGATAAATCAGATGTGAACTGTTGATGCAGAGGTACATCACTCGACCGTTGAGAGAACAGGGCTCTGCGACCTGTAGCCAAATGGATGAAATTTGAAAACATTAGGCTAAGCAACAGAGCCCAGACTCAAAAGTCTGAACAGCACATATGATTCCATGTATACACAGTGTCCAGAACAGGCAAACCCATAGGCCGAACATAAATTACTTACTGCTGGGAGACAGACTTGGCGGGGGGGGCGTTCTTAGAACATGATTTCTTTTGAGGGTGATGAAACTCTCCAGAAACTAGACTGCAGTTGTTTTAACACTTTTTGCTGTGACAAAATAGTACTTGAGGGAGGAAAGGGTTTGCTGCCTTGACTCACAGCTCTGGGGTCTAGTGTGTCATGGCTTGAAGGACATGGTGGCAGGAGCGGAGAGCAATGGATGCTGACACGTAGCTCAATTCCTTTTTATTCAGTCCTAGCCCCCAACCCACATTTAGGAGGGTTTTTCAAACCTCAGTTAGCCCAGACTAAAACGCCATCACAAACAGAGGCTGGCCCCCTAATGGATTCTAGACCCTCTTAGGTTGACAGAATAGTATTGTAAATGAACTAAATGCCAGAGAATGGATTCATCTGACACAAAGCTGGCCACTTTAATGCCAACTTGGCACAAGCTAGAGTCATTGGAGAGGAGAAGGCCTCAACTGAAAAAAAAATACCTCCCTAAGGCAAGCCTGGGGGTCATTTTTCTCATTGGTGATACGGTGGGCTGGTGGTCCTGGGTTCTATAAGAAAGTAGGTGGACGAAGCCATGAGGAGCAAGCCAGTTACTACTGTACTCCATGGCCTCTGCATCAGCACCGGCCTCCATGTTGCTTCCTTTTTTGAAGTTCCTGTCCTGACTTCCTTTGATGATGAACAGAGAAGTGGAAGCCATAGCCAAGAAAACCTTTTCCTCCCTAAGTTGCTTTGGTCATGGTATTTCATCACAGCAACAGGAGCCCTAAGACACATGGTTAGTTCTAGGATATGTGAATTTTTATTCCAATTGGAAAGAAAGAAAGAAAAAGATAGGCAAAGGCGGGTGGGGGGGTGTCTAAAGAAGCTGTGGGGAGTGTGGATGCTAACTGCTAGCATCAAAAGAGGATCAGTTCTTTTCAAGCCAGAAAGACTTTGGGTTTGATCCTAAGGGCAGAGGAACAGCCAATAAAGTCCTTCAAGTAAGAGGTCAGATCCATGGTTTGCCCTGAACATTTGAGTAGAGGGCTGACAAGTAAGAAGATGGATTCACAGAAGCAATACATGAAGGCCGCTGGCCCAGTGACAGATCACAAAGAACATTCTAGATATAAAAGCCCTGCCAGATCATTTTTCAGCTAAGTAACTAGAAACACCCTCTGCCAAATTCAAATTCAGAAATACTAGATAGGGCGGAGGGGAAAAGAACTTTCCAAACTGATTTTTAAAACAGCATAAACCCATCATTTTGCACATCCTACCAGCTTTGGCATCCAAATTAACCTACTTCCTCTTCCTGTGTAGATTACTCATAAAAAAAACGTGTCCCAGCACAAACACCTCACCAAAGCAGCAAACCTATTTTTGATGAGAACAAACTGCAGTCATAAAATAGGCTTGGAAGAAGAGCTCAGATGCAAAGTTAACATGTCAAGTTGGGTCACATTTGCATATTGAAAATCATACACCCTGGCTTTGTTAAAAATCGCCAGTTAGAACTGAGCACCTATAATCCCAGCAGTCAGGGAAGCATAGGCAGGCAGATCTCTGTGAGTTCGAGGCCAGACTGGTCTGCAAAGCAAGTCCAGGACAGCCACACACAATAAATTCTGTCACAAAAGAAAAAAAAATTCACCAGTTAGATTAGTTGTTTATACAAAGTCAAAGCTGAACAAGAGGCTGGAGAGATGCTACAACTGTTAAGAGCCCTTGCTCCTTTCAGAAGACTGGGTTCCTGGCACCCACATTGAGCAACTCACAATTGCCTATAATTCCAGCCATAGGGAATCTGACGCCTTCTTCTGGCCTCCGTGGGTACCTGCACACATATGTGCATATACACAGCAAAAGAGGTGCACATATAAATAAATAAATAAAATAATTTCTTTTATAATTTTCTGAATGAAGACAGAGTAAAACTTTGATCTGCCCTCAATATGTCCTAGTAGAATCAACTGAGTCAACGTGCAGGTGGAATCCAGACCCTAGTCTCGTAATGGTGATTTTGTCTACCAGTTTCCCCTTATTGTGCAAGAAAACCAAGGCCCAATGGGTTTTTCTGCATTCTCAGTGACAAAACCAGAACTTCTAGGCACCTGGCTTCCAGTACCACAAAACTCTTTACCAAAGCACGTCCTCAGGCACAGACTCGGCCTCATTTGGAAAGTGAAAAGATGACAGAGCCATGAAGAGGAGGGAAGAGCATCTGCCACCCATGATGTAGAGGAAAACACAGGCACCCGCCATAACCACAGCTTACTGGCCACAGGTTTCCCATTAGCAGGGTCCTAAGGCTCCGTCCGTGTCTGCAGACTCAATGACCAATCAAAAGTATTCAGGAAAAGTATGCAACTATACTGGCCACTAACAGACTTCCCCCTTGCATTAGTTTTGAAGCCACACCTCAGGGTGTTAACATAGCACTGGCCGTGTATTAGGTATTCTATGTATGTAGTTGGAGTACAAAGGAATACTGCATATGTCACATGCATATACTAAAGCACTGTATGTGAGGGACTTGAACACTCAGGAGCTGGGTGTCTGGACAGGTCCTGGAACCAATGCTCTGTCAATATGGAAGGTTGCCTGTATGCTTAAAGAGCAAAAATTCAAGTGAGTTCTTGAACTCTTCTGATTGTGAATGTGTACTGTGACCACATTCTGCCATTCTGTCAGTCCCAGGGCTCCTTTCAGTATGACCAGAGTGATGTTCCTAGTTCCCCTACCCTCTACCCCCCACCCCACCCCCACTCTGTCCTTTCTTCCTTGTAATTTTCAGTCAGGCTGTAGGAGGATTTTTTTTTTTCCTTTTCTTTTTCAAATCATTCAATAAACAAACCCTCCTGGGGTCCTCCATGTCCTAGGCTAAGGTTTTGGATACAGGGAGGAAGATGGTCCAGGCTAGTCTCTAAAGATGCTCACAAGCTCCAGGCTGAACAGAGGATGTGGTGGGAGATAACCTGTCTCGCACAATGGAACTAACAATTACAGGTCCCAATTTCTAAGGGCGAGAGGCTTGCATGCATTATCTTTCGTTCTTACAAGAAAAAAAACCCGAGAGCATCATTATTCCCATTTTAAAGATAAGGAAACATGAAAGCTAAGCATAAGGAAGCTGTATTATTCAGCCAAGCCCACCCAGCTAGCACTAGCAGAACAAAATACAAACCAAGGCTTTGAACAAGGTCACTGGGTTCCAGGCACTCTGCCATTCTGTCAGTCCCAGGGCCCCTTTCAATATGACCAGAGTGACATTCCTGGTTCCCCTACCCACCCACCCGCGTCCTTTCTTCCTTCGCTTCTTTTTAAAATGTAGTTTATTTTTAATCATGTATATGGGTGGCAGTAGCAGGTGGAGGTTCTGCACACATGGCAAGTACTTGCAGAGTCCTGAAGAGGCACCGGGTCGCTCCAAGCCCGAGTTCTCGGTGTTTGGGAGCCATTGGGCATGAGTGCTGAGAACTAGAGTCCTCTGAAAAAGAAGCATGCGCTGTTAACCATTAAGCTGTCACTCCAGCCTGTCATGGTCACTTTTCTGACCGTCCTCATTTGTCTTAGCCTTTTACCAGACAGCAGAATCTAAAGTCTGGATTCATAACAAAATAGCCAGGTTTTAAACATGCATGCCCAGTGGCAGGGTAGGGAACTGGGTAGTTACTCATAAGTAGCAGATATTCGGATACTAGTAGGAGTTGTATAGAGGAAGTATACAGAGTAGAAAATACCAGAAGGTTTCATGACTTGACTTTGGCTTTCTTATATAAGACATAAAAAACAAAAGGGGGGCAGGGGGGCGGATCTTCACTCAACTTCATCACAATGGAAAACCTTTGTGTGTGCGTGTGAAAGAAAGCTACAGCATAGTAAAGAGTGAATCTACGGAGTCCAGAGGCACAAGAGCCTACATTCATTAAAACAGTGGCTGGTGGGGAAACGGCTCAGAGGGGAAGCGTTTGCTATGCAAGCAGGCGGTTCTGAGTTCAGATGCCCCTAACCCATATAAAAAGCCAGCTATGCTGGCACATAGCTGTAACCCCAGCCATCGGGTGACAGAGACAGGATGACTGACTCCTGGAGTTCGCTGGCCAGCCAGTCTAGCTGAAGAGCTAAGCTCAAGAGAGACCCTGTTTGGAAAACTTAAGTGGAGGAGTTGAAGTGATGGCTGAGCCGTGAAGAGCTCTTGCTACTCTCCCAAAAGCTGCAAGTTCCATTCCTAATTGCCACTCTGAGTGCCTCACATCTGCCTCTAACTCTAGCTCCAGGGGATCTGACACCCTCTTTTGTCTTCCATGGGTACCAATACTCACATAGCATATACACTGAGAGACCCATACGGGAACAAGCAAAAAAAAAAAATTTTAAGTAATAAGGTGGAGACCAATTAAGAAAGACTTAATATCAACCACATGCACTCTCTCACCACAAACAAGTACGCATACGCACACAGGTGTCAATTGTTTCATTAAAACAAACAGAAAATAACAACTGGTGCCAAAAGACATAAAAAATGTGGAATTCTTGTACACCACATGTGAGAATATAAAACGATGCTGCTTCAATAAAACCCAGTAGTTCCTTTAAAAAGCTTTAACTAGGTAGCCAGGTATAATAAAGCACGCCTTTACTCCCAGCACGCAGGAGGCAGAGGTAGGTAGATCTCTGAGATTGAGGCCAGCCTGGACTACATAAGGAGTTTAAGAACAGCCAGGCCTACACATAGAAATTCTGTCTCAAAAAGCCAAACCAAAAAAAAAAAAAAAAAAAACAAACCTAAAACTGGAATCACCATATGATCTAGTGACTACTTTTATTCCCCTAAAAATTTCCAAATGGAGACATGAAAACACATTTGTGTTCCCCTGTCCTTAGCAGCATTGTTCACAATGGTGAAAACACATGAGCAACTCAGATGTGCAAGAGCTAACCCAAGAAAAGATGCTGGGTACACTCAGCTGTTAGGTCCAAAGGACAGGAGGTTTATACAACAATGGTATAACCTTCAGACTCTCAAAGAAGGAGGATACACACACACACATACACACATACACACACACACACACACACACACACACACACACACACACATGATTGGCATCTGGAGTAGGGGTTGGAGATGTGTTGGATAAGCACAGAATCTCAAAATTCAGGCTGAGGAGGGGGGAAGAAGGAAGCAGGAAGTCTGAGGAGGGGAGACTGGAAGCCTGGTTTGTGTTGACGGTTGCACAGCACCTCGGGTGCACAGAACTGTGCATATAAACTGCCTATAAAGGCTGGAGCTGTACATTTCATACAGTTTATGTTATATTTCATATATTTTATTATAATGAAGTTTTTTAAATGCCACACAAACACATGCATCTACCAATCTTGAATCCCCCCTCCCCCCGCAAAAAGGTGCTTTAAAACCCCATTAAAAAGCCAGGCAGTGGTAGCACAAGCCTTTAACCCCAGCACTCGGGAGGCAGAGGCAGGCAGATCTCTGAGTTCCATGACACCCTGGTCTTCAGAGTGAGTTTCAGGAAAGCCAGGGCTACACAGAGAAACCCTGCCTCAGGAAAAAAAAAAATCCACTAAAGGGCTGATGAGATGGCTCAGTAGGTCACCTTCTGAAGGGCTTACCCCACAAGTCTGGCAACCGAAGCTCAGTCCCCGGACCTATGTAAAAGGCGGAAAGACAGAAACAATGCCTCACAATTGCTCTCTGACCTCCGCATGCACACCCATGCACACACACAATAGCAAGTTAAACAAAAAATGAATGTAAATAAACAAATAATAAGTTAAACAAAAATAAAATAAGAACAGGCACGGTGGTACACACCTGTGATCCTACCGCACTGCACATGGGCTGAAGGTAGAAGGATTTGGAGTTCAAGGCCAACCTAAACTACATCTCAAAAGAAAATGTTTTAAACCTGACTTGAAGTTGTTTCATGAATACAGAGCTTCAGTTGTGCAAAATGAAGAGCTTTACAGCCGGGTGTGTAATAATGAACTTTACAGGCTGGGTGTGTACTAATGAATTTAGACACAACTGACCTGCATAGTCACAGATGGTTAGGATGGCAGACTCCTTGCTCTGTGTTTTACAATTAAAACATTTTAAAGGCAAGGCTGGGTGTGGTGGCACATGCCTATAAATCCCAGCAACACTGGCAACAACCGAGGCAACAGGATCATGAGCTCCAAACCAGACTGGGCTACGTTAAAAAAAAACAGTGTGCCAGCAGCCTACCTGAAACTGGGGAAATGCCAACTGACAGCCAACAGGGATGAAGAAATCTCAGTGGTTGTCCAGGAAGTTAACTGGGGCATTCTCTGGGACAGTCACTCTCAGCCTCTAGCCACGAGGAACTAGAAGACGGGCGAAAGCAGACTGATGGCCCACCCAGACTTTGTGATTTTGATGACCTGGGTAGAAGGAGAACTTTGGATTTCTAAGAAGCACAAGCTTCGGAACCCAGGGCTGCCGGCACGGCCAAGCTTGCCTGCCCTCCAGCCTCTTTACCCACTCAGAGAAATGCAGCATCTATCCCAGGTAGGGTGCAGGGTACAGGTGCAGGGCACCCAGGGAGCTAGGACTCTCCATACTAATAGAGACCTACTAGAACCTACATGCCCTCCCCACAGTGAAGGAAGGCGGTGACTGACTGCATCGCCATCATTGTAAGCTTGACAGATTTCTAAAGTCCAGAATATCCTCAGCCAAGGGTGACTTAGAGAATTAATACATGAGGAAGTAGAACCAATCAAACCAACAGGATCAGAAGATATATCCCCTATTCTCATACTTAAGAGGAGGCGAAAGAGACTAGAAGGAAATCGTAAAGACTAACAAACGCAGCATGCACCAATATTGAGCTCAGTTGCAAATGGAATTCACTCTAATACCTGGAGATCATGTGTAGACTGTGGGCACCTGAATCCAAATGAAGACTAAACCCAGGCCCCAGACATGGTGGCCCACACCCATCAACTCAGCGTTCTAGAAGCAAGAGGGGCATGAGTTTGAGTGTTCTACTACACAAAGAGACCCGGTCTCTTAAAAAAAAAAAAAAAGGAAATAAAAAGAAATTTAGAATAGATCAGATCCATTCTTGCAGAAGGCTCCTTCCCCAGCCAATGACACCCAAAACTCTCCCTCCAACCCCAGATGCCTAGTTCGAAGCCTCATATAAACGGAAGCACAGACTGAGTGGTCTGTGGCATGCACCCTCCTTGTTGTGATAGCAGTGGCTTGTCTTTCTTTGTCATCGGTAGTGGCATTCCACAGATGAGTGTCACACTTGTACACTGCTGTTGACAAACATCTGGGTTGTTCCACTTAGCTTTTGTAAGTGATGCAAACTATTTCTGTGCATACGGGCTGAGGAACATGTCCCGCGTCCATGCTGACTGGCATGGTTTGGACCTAAGGCTTACTTGGCTTTAGTTAAGACCATCCAGTGTCTGAGAATTCAGGTCATTCTGTATACTTTCCAACACCCGACAGCATCATTGTTTGAATTACTGTAAATGATGAGGAAGACCCATGGGTAGTTTTAATTTGCATAATCCTAATGAGTAATGGTAAGTACTTCTTTATACACTGACCATTTGAATATCTCTCTTTGGTCTTTAATCTATTTTGTTATGGGACTGATTTTTTTTTTTTTATTGATTCATGAAAGGTCTTTACATATGATATACAGAAGTCCTGCGACAAAGGTCTGTGTACCGTTAGTTATTCTCTACCAAGTTGTGGTCTCCCTTCTTGGCCTTACAATGTTTGGCCTTTGGGCTATTAGAAGTTATTCACTTTAATGACGTTTCTTAGCCAGCTTTTTGTTAGTTTGTACTTCTTTGCATCTTTAGATTCTATTCTGAAAGCTGACACTGACCCTCAAGTATGTGAATATTTTAGAATATTTTTAAAGATTCATTTTATTTTTAATTGTGGGGGGCAGGGTATGTTCACTTGAGTGCAGGTCAGAAGGAAGCATGTGACTCCTCAAGTTGAGATTAAGGGTGATTTGTGGCCCAAAGGTATGGGTTCTGGGAATAGCGCTCAGACATTCTGCAAGAGCAGCAAGTGTTCTTAACTGATGAGCTGTCTTTCCAGCCCCTCCCTTCAGAATCTTCATTATAGCAATCACTTTTGTCTTTATACTTATAATCTGACATGTAGTCTGTATATGTTCTGAAGGATCCAGTTCTTTCCTTCCTTCCCACCTCTCTCTTTTCCTGGAACCCCAATTGACTCAACCTCATTTAATGACATTTGACATTTTACTGATCAGCACTGCCACTGGCTTGCTATTAGAACATGTGGCTCATGAGTGAGACTGTGGCTGGACCCTCCAATCAATTTCAGTGGTCTACCTGCTTTAATTACTTTAGGGTATTTGCAGGGATGGGGACAGGAATTTTCTGGTGGTGACTCTTTAGGCTGGGTCTCAGTTTGCAGCTCTGTCTAGCCTGGAACTCACTATGTATACCAGACGTCCTCAAACTCACAGAGAGCCACCTGACTCTACCTCCCAAGTACTGGGATTAAAGGCAGGCACCATGAAAATCAGTTAGTTTGCTTTGCTTTGCTTTTGTTTTTTGTTTGTTTGTTTGTTTTGTTTTGTTCTGAGACAGAGTCTTACTATGTAGCCAATGATGTTCTGGAATTCTCTTTGTAGACCAAACTGGCCACAAACTCACAGAGATCCACCTGCCTCTGCCTTCCAAGTTCTGGGATTAAAGGTATACACCACCACACTCAGGTTTAGTTTGTTTGCTTTTAAAAAACAAGTTTCTAACTGGTGGTGGTCCTCTTAACTACCCATCTTTAGCTTTTGTTGTCCTAAGTCTTTGCAGTCACATAAATTTTAGACTAAATGCCTCAGTGTTCATTAAAAGGAAACTGGGATTTTTGGAGTTGCAGACGGTTGTGAGCTGTGTGATATGGCTGTTCAGAATCAAACTCAGGTCCTCTGGAAGATTAGTATATGCTTATAAGCACTGAGCCATCTCTCCAGCAGAGGGTAATTTTTTAGAACTAAAACTGTGGTGCCTGTGCAAAAAACATGACCAAAAGCAACTATATAAGAATAAACTAGGTAGTTTTCTAACTTTGCACAGCAAATTGTCTCAAGGCTTTGCTACCAACAGACATCATCTTCAATAAGAATTCTGACAATGGTGGTACAAGCTCACTTTTGCCTTTGAAGTACAGCCATTTAGTATAACATCTTGCTTGTATCCCTACCTGGGAAGGCAAGTGAAAGCCACAATTCAGGTGTGGACTTAGAGATGGACAAACATGGTTAAAATATGAACTTGTTCTGATGCATGGGGAATGTGTCTCAATCAGACTCCTTAACATGTAAGACTTTCAGGGATGGAGATGGCACGGTGGTTAAGAGCTCTGGATGCTCTTCCAGGGGACCCAAGTTCAATACTTAGCACCCATCTGGCAGTTCAGTACCATCTATAACTCCAGTTTCAGGGGGATCTGATGTCCTTTGAGGGCACTGTGCTTGCGTGTAGTACACATACGTACATGCAGGAAAATAACCACCCACATAAATAAACAAAGCTGTATATGCATACAGTGTGTGTGTGTGTGTGTGTGTGTGTGTGTGTGTGTGTGACTTTCACAGGCTCTGGCTCCAGTAAGAATGGTGGTGCCTATGTCAAAGGTACATTGTGATGAGAACTGTTTGGAAAGCCAAAGTAGTGAAATACCTAGTGAGCGTCAGGCTTTCAAGGGATGCTGTCTGTTATCACTGGAACAGGTAGGGCTGTCCCCTGAAAGAATGGCTATGTAAGGCAGGAGATGCAGAGTGGAGAGAGATGCTTGGCTGAAGGCTGCTGGGCAAGTGTGTGCCTACGTGTATGCACTTATATGTATACTAAGAGCTGTCAGTCCAGGCACATGTATGGTGAAGTTGCCATAAAAGAGCACAAGCTAGTGATGACAGTGGGGATTCAAGAATGACTCTGGGCACCAGCAAGATGGCTACTCCAGTAAAAGTTCTTGCTGCCAAGTCTGACAACCTGAGTTTTATCCTCAGAACATCATATGATGGAAGGGAAGAACTGACTCCTGTGCCACATAAGCACTGTGGCCACATGCAACAGAGAGAGAGACAGAGAGAGAGAGACAGAGAGAGAGAGACAGAGAGAGAGAGAGAGAAGAAGAGGAGAGACAGAGACAGAGACAGACAGGGATGGAGAGTAAAATTAAAAGAAGAAAAGAAAAAGAAGAGGAAGATAGCGGCGCCTGGACCACCTGTCTCAATCACAACCACGAGGGCACGCTGAATGGACAATGCTGTGCAGCTCACACACTTGTTCTCTCTCCTTAAACCTGGGGGAAATTACACTGACTGCTATCTTTAGGGCTGGAGCAATGTCCTGAGGGTCTTGGATCTATCTCTGGACACGAAGCCCTGAGGAAGGAAGAAGGGCAGCCTTACATCAGATGAGGTGGGAGTGTCAGACCGTTTCATTTGCAAATTGGAAATACTGACATAAATCTATGCATAGGCACTACCACAGCCCTTTAATGAATGTAATTAAGTCATTTGATCTTCCCGGAAACCCCATGAGTAGATCCTGTTGTCAGCTCCATCCCTCCAGAGCCACACAGTCAACTAGAGAGAACCCAAGAACTTTGTTCTTTTTTGTGTTCTTTTTCATTCATCCTGGTCACAGCTTCATCCCTCCCCTCCTCCCAGTCCCATCTTTGCTCCCTCGTCCTCTCCCCCTCCCCCTTCCTCAGTAAAAAGGAGACCTCGCCCTATTCATCCACCCCAGCTTCTCAAGTCACGTGAGGACTGAGTGTGTCCTCTTCACCTGTGGCCTGGCAAGGAAGTCCCACTAGGGAGAAGTGATCAGAAAAATGGCATCAGAGTCCATATCAATATGCGGGGCGAAGGTGGCTCTGGCAGAGACTCCTAGTAGCAGGGACCATATTGACTGAAGAGGACACCCTCTAACTAGATCGGACTCCTAGTAGAGGGAGGAGAACACTAACCCACCCACAAAAACTTTGACTCAAAATTTACCCTGATTACACGAACTATGTACCATGTTCCTAACCCCTGGACCCAAGGGGTGAATTTGAGCACGTAAGTGTAGCACTGTCTTCATAAAGACACCGTGGCACCATGTCCACTTGGTGCTTTCAATATTTTCCACTTTCAGCCATAATAGACACTTCCGCGCATGTAATTTTTCTCTTCTGTTGAATCACTTCCTCACAACGACCTCCTGCAAGTGACAGGACTCCGTCCCAGGTGATAAAACGGGTTACAGTCATTGCTACAGGTTGTGTTTGCCAAACAGGCGGCGCCGGTTTATAATGTCGTTACCAGCATATGCATTCGCCACTTTCACCACCACCATAAGGAGCAAATGAAGGATCATCTGTAGAAATAAACACCCAAGTCTCCAGTATTTAGATCTAATAGATGCACAGCTGGCAGTCTGTTGCATCTGGCGCAGTGATAGCCTTCCAGCTGACACTCTGAAAGTCTTTCTTTGTTCACGGCCTTTTAGTTCACTATATCTGCGTAGCTGGAGCTGAACTTTCATCCTCCATCATTCTAGGCCCTGGGCTTCAGTCTGTCTGGAACACGAGACGGGAGGGGCCCATGCTTCTGACTTTGTAGCTACAGTGTGCGCTAAATGTGCAAGAACCTCTTGGTCACTAAAAGAGACTGTCATATCTTTATTTTGTCTACAAAGTCCATGGGATTTCATTATAATGAAAACTTTAAATCAGCTCTGGGGCGGGGGTGGGGGATCAGCTGCTCCAGCGTGGGGGTGGGGGAGTCAAGGGAAGAGAAGAGCAGTGATGAGAAAAGCATGGAGATCTAGAGCTTTCCAAAGCACTGAGGAACTTGTGGGCCACAGCAGTGTGTGTGTGTGTGTGTGTGTGTGTGTGTGTGTGTGTGTGTGTGTGTGTGTGCGGGTGTGTGCAAGCATGTGTGTGCGTGTGTGTGTGTGTGTGTGTGTGTGAAGAGTGATGACAACCTCTCATGCTGCCTGAAGAAAGGGCTGGGGTGAAACTGGAAGGTAGGAAGATCACTTCTGCTAGCATGCAGATTAGGCTGGAGAGCAGGAGACTGAACATGGCAGCATCAGGGGCAAGCCTTGTTAGAGTCAGAGCAAGAGACAGTGAAAAGGCTGGCCAGGGATGGCAAGGATGGGAACGGGATAATTGGAAGAACCAGGACAGATGTGGGAGGCGAAACAGGCAGATTGGGCGAGGCAAGTGAAGAGCAACAGCCAACAGAAGTCCTAGCGACTTACATCACGCACACTCATGTCCTATTCATGTGCCTGTGGGCCCACTAGGCTTGCGCTCGCTCAGCTGGACGTGGTTCCAGGCTAGAGGTCAAGATCAGGCCTGCTCCAGGATTCCCCCATCCAGGGATTCAGGCAGCAGGCCAACAGCTACTTACAACATCTCTAGCTTGCTTGTCTTACCACGGATGGCAGGAATGCAAGGCAGACACAGTGAGAGACCCTAGCACAGTGTCATGACAGCCTACTAGGAAACGTCACATGGCCATCCCCTTGCTCAAAGCAAGACCCATAGAGAAAGCAAGTCCAAGCAATGCAGACAGAAATAGGCTGAGTTGAAATGGCGGGGGACTGTCGGCATTGCAACAATATGTTCTAGAACAGGAAGCCAGGCCAGCTCCAGGGAGGCACCACTTGAAGTAAAGAACGCAGAAGAGAAAAGCCTTTCTAAAGGGAGGGTGGGGGAAATGAAGAGAACCTTCTGGAGTATTTGAGTGTACCGCCACTGAGATGTTCCAGTCGAGGTATCAAAAAGGCATCTGGAGAGATGGTCCCCAGGGCTCGGTAATGATGGGTTGAGATAGTCTTGGTGAGTCACCAGCATGAGGTTGGTCAGCAGAGGGGATGAGGTCACCCAGGGAGAATCTGCAGACTTAGAAACGAAACAGCCCTAGCACAGCACAGTCAACATTTCAAAGTAAGGATCTTGCAGGGGAAAGTACCTGCCAAGGAGTCCAGGAATATTGTTCTTAGAAACTAAGGCTGGAGTATTTTAAGGGACAGTAGTCAAGAGATTCAAGCGCCAAAGCGAAGTCTGATGGTTCTGACAGAGACCAGTTTCCGAGGCTTGGGGTGATCAAAGACTGGCCTCCTGCCTGGGGCTGTGTACATAACTCAGTGGTGGAGTACTGGCCTGGCACGTGCAATGAAGCTAGACTTTAAGACGACAAATGATAGGGGCCAGAGACATGGCTCAGCACTTACGAGCACGTAATACTCTCTAGGAGATCCAAGTTTGATTCCCAGATCCGGTATCTTACATCCACCTGCAGGGAGAGCTTACAGGACACCTCTGACCAGTTCCAAAGACACACACACACACACACACACACACACACACACACACACACACACACACACACCTTTTTCTTAAGATAACAAATGTGGGAAACACCTTCAAAGAAACTCAACAGCCTGGCCCTGCCCTTGTAAGTAAGTTTCAGGGATGGAGGATGGATCTGTAATCCAGGATGATCATGTCTGCCGTGGTACAGATTAGCCTTGATAGAATCTGAGGACACCAGGAAAAAAAAAAAAATGCTTGACCAAGCTACGGATGGCCAAATGCCTCTGGAGCTCCATTCAAGCACGCATTTATTGGCGAGCAACACGTAAACCCCCATGTGCACTTCTGAGTGCAACATCTTCGTAAGGTGAGCACACCTGTGTGAGAAGCTGCATCCCCAAAAGTCCTCCATCTGCCCCCTCTGATCCCCTGAACCTCGAAAGTTTGGATCCAGAAATTTTCCTGTATAGGAAGTTTCCAAACTCAGAGCACACCCCACCCCTCACCCATACCCCTCACAGCTCCATTCACCCCCCAAGCCTGCTTCAGCTCACTAAGTCTTCTCTGGTTCATCTGTTCTTCCATCTGGTCGTTGTCCTTTGAGTTAACTTGCTTGGAGGGTTGCTGTCCTATGCTGTACACGGTGACAGGGGGAGAATGCAAAGGCAAGCGACACCAGGCTTTGAGCTAAAAAGACTAGACATGTCCAAGGGCAGTTGGCACACAGTGTGGTGACCGTAGTGATGGCGTGGTGCCGGGCTGGGGTGGAGAGGGTGTGTTCTGCCACAGTCAGGAGACAACACTTAGGAAAATAATTGAAATTGTGTGGGCGAGAACAACAGGACTTCCAAGTCTGGTGGGATGGAAGAGAACTGGCCTTCTCTTTGTTACATTATGGACTTCCATGGATGAACTTGGTAGCTCACAGCTTATTTTAGACATTTTTTTTAAAGAATTAAAAAATAAATAAAAAGCTGTAGCACCTGCTTTTGAGAGAGGCTAGCAAATCAGACCGACTGTGCTGTGGTTGAACAGCAGAGGGCGCCAAAGACTTGTGCTTGGAGTTAACATTATGCACCCCATCGCTACCACCACCCCCACCCAAAAAAAAAAAAATCCATTTCATGAAAAGTTCTCTGGAAAGAGATAAGAAAGCACATGGAGGCCAAACAGGCTAAGGATATGGTGAGAGTCACACGGCTCTTCAGCAGCAGAGAGTTCCCAGTGCACCAGGCTCATTCAATCACTGCACTGCTCTCAATTTTCCAAAAACCTCAATTCCTAAAATCCAGATGTTTCACACATATCTTTGTACATTTTCTCCCCCCCCCCCCCTTTTCTTGAAGAGGTGATGTAGAGAAAATGAGCCATGGTATAAAGGCATATTTAAGTATAAATGTCTTATAAATAAGATAGGACTGGCCTTTCCTCCTGCCACTGAGTGAAGTTGATGGCTCAAAGCCTGGGTGTCTTGGATTGAATGTAAGTTCTGCCTCTCCCTGGTGTGATCACAGACACATTCTTTTCAAGTCTGTAGATGCCCGACTGTAACATCTGGTGATGGTCACGTGGATACCTCCAAGACTGTCAGCAGAGCTGGGAGAACCGATGTAAACTCGTTCCAAACAGTCCCTGGCAAGAAGCATGCGGTCCATCAAGCTGTGTTCTTGCTGGCAGGCTCAGCCCCCATGGTCCTTGGTACCAAGTCCTAGCTAGCTCTGTCGTAAATGACACAAGTCCCTTCTCTGTCCCAACCCAGTCACCTCAATCTTCAAACAAGGCTCATGACATCACTGTTATCCCTACTACTCTACTGCCGAAATGAATTGTTTCAGTTCAGCAAAATAGATATTTTCTGCTATCTTAGTACATGCTTCAGGAACAGTGCTGGGCCCCAGAAAGAAACGGACAAGTGGGGTGGACTCAAATGCTCAAGAGTCTAGCAACTAAGGGCACTGGATCAGCTCAAAGTCGTAACAAATTATCAGGGGCCATATTAGAAAGGAGTGCTTGTGCAGCAGACATGTCATACCGGCTACTCTAGGGGCTGAGTAAGAGAGATCACATGTTCTAGGCCAGCCTCAACTGCTTAGTGAAACCTTATCTCAAAAAGGAGGGTGGGGGTGGGGACGGAATGTTGTCCCGTGGTATTTACCTGGCATGCTCAGATCTCTGGGTTCAACCCCCCAGTCTGTAAATAAGATAGAAAAAGAAAGCACTGGAAAGAACACAACTCAGAGGGTATTTTCTTTTTCACTGGAGTAGGGGAAATCTGTGTTGAGGGACACAGAATTTGCCAGGTTCACCCTCCCTATGTCAGCAGAGGTAACTTCTAGAATCAGAAATCCCAGAGGACCATGTAGGGCACATACCAGATAGAACTTTTACCTTAGGGCTCCCAGGCCCATGATGCCAAGCCCTTCTCTGTTTTCTCCCAGATGCCCCCTTACTGGGAGCCAGTAGGGTCTAGCTAAGTAGGCCAGTAGAATTAGGGGTCCTTGAAAAGAAAAGAAGCCAAAATTATGAAAGCTAGAAGGGGTGAGGGGAGGGTTGCCCAACCGACACTGGTGGCTTAGAGGAGGGGGTACCTCATAGCTCCAGACCCAGTTTCACCCTACCTTGCACACCAGGGGAGAGAAAATGGTACCCTAGTTCTTCCACTGTTCAGCTGAGTGCCCCTCCCCCATGCTCTCCCAGTATCCAGCCTCTCAGGAAGCCGTAGCTGGGTCCCTGCAAGTGGGTTCTGTGTCTGTGTTTTCTCTGTCTCCAGTTCCTGGCACTGAGCCTGGTGGTGAGGACCTCACTCAGTCAATGTTTGCTCAATTGAATTGAACTGAGCTGCTCTGTGCCCAGAGTTATTGACCTTTCCAGGCACTGTTTTTGTTTTCTTGTCTTTGCAGAAAGCACAGGGCACACTCAAAAAGGGTAATTGGAGAGTATGTCATGGAGAGATTGCTGAGAGAAGGCTGGACAGGTTAAAGGAAATAAAGATGAGAAAGTGTACAGACATCTGCAGGCATGGGGAGCAGTTACCGCTCCCAGACTTAAAGGGGCAAAGGAAGGGGGCCCGGGGAAGAACCTGGCAGGCTGCAGACTTTGGGAGGAGTTGAGGACAGAATGCAGCCACCTGGCAAAAGACAGCCAGTGGGCGGGGCAAAGCAAAATCCACCCTACACTCTCCCTTCTCCACTCTCCTGTATCCTGATGTTGCCTCTCAGTGGTTGGACCCAAATGTAAGGCAAAGAAGCCCATGGTAGAAGCCATAAAAGGGTTCAGAGCAAAGGCTTGGGCTACACGTGCATGGGTTCCTGTCCCATCTGCCTCTCCATCCTGATGCATACAGTATCATCTAGACACCATAAGTAAGTGGGTAGAAAGAGGACAGATAAACCAAATTAATTGTCAACTTTTTGTATGGGAAGGGATTGTCCCGGAGAAGATACAGGGCAAACTGTCTCATTAAACTCACTAATGTAACAGGAGTGAAGTCAGGTTTTTAAAACTAAAAGAGTTTACCAGTTAGCCCCACCCCCCACCCCCCATATTCTGTAGCCGTGTATCAATCAAGAACAATGTTATGCTGGAGAGAGGAGCAATGACTGAGTGAGCAACCTCTTGCAGAGGACTGGAATTCAGTTCCCATCCATCTATGGAGTAAACACTCCATGATTGCTCATGGAGGTGCAGGGGATCCACCAGCCTCTGAGGACACCTGCACTCGTGTGTGTATACATAATAAAAAATAAATAAAAATAAACACTCAGGACCCCTGAGTGCTGTCCTTCCAAATCAGGGCTGTCATGTAGGTCTCTCAGAAGAGAGAATTACTCCCCTTGGTATCAGTCACCCCCTGTGTTAATGCTGAATAAGAAACCACTCCCCAAATTCAACATCATGAAACAACCATTTGTTTGTAGTTTAGTTGTGCTTCGTATTTTTCGCCTTCCCCTAGGGCCTAGCGTCACCTGGGGTAATCTTTCTGCCATGGGAGTGAAACTACACATGATGAACACAACCACAAAAGACCATCCCAGTCCCCACTGGCACTCAGTCTTCTAACATGCCCATACTAGTCTCAAGGCCAAGGCCAAAGTCAAGCAGAAGGAAGTCCACATGGCACCGAGCATGGTTATAGAGGAGCCCAGGACATAAACAACGGACCTTCCCCTCATTCGTAAGGCTGAGCTCTAGTGGCATGGTCCTCTTAAGAGCAAATACCAATGACTTCATTCTTCTCCTCCCCTCACATATAAACTCCATGAAGCCAAGGTCTTCCATGAATTCCCCGGGACCTAGAACAGCGCATGGCATATTGCTATTTTCTTTTCTTTTCTTTTCTTTTTTTAATTTTTTAAAATGTATGTACCTTGGTATAGGGGTGTCAGATCTTGGAGTTACAGACAGTTGTGAGCTGCCATGTGGGTGCTGGGAATTGAACCTGGGTCCTTTGGATGATCAGGCAGTGCCCTAAACCATCTCTCCTGCCCCAACATATTGCAATTTTCTAATCAGTACTTGTTGAGTGAACACATGAGTACATTCTTGACTGCCTCTTTTTCCTTCCTTCCTCTTCCTTCTCTAAGATGACGTCTTAAATTAGGTGGCCCCTGTGACTTTTAAATATGACAGCTTGGGCTCCATCCGGTGTGGAGGCCACTGCACAGTGCCAGGCAGAAGCGTGACTGTTTCAAAAGTGTGCTTTCACATGTCGCAGCACGTTGAAGAGGAGTAGGGGAGGGGCGCAAGTAGGAACTGGTAGATGAATTGGGAGGTCGTTTTCAAGAGGCCAAGGATGAGACACACAGGTCTAAGAGCAGAAAGCAGGGCTTTAAAGGGGGCGAACAGTATTGTATGAGTTAAATGGAGAAAATGGCATCTTCCGGGGTGCAGCGGGGACAGTATTAGCACGTGGGGTTTGGAGTCTGGGTAACTGGGGAAATAGCCAACAGATAAAGGAACAATTTACATGGGACAAAACTTACCCATCGGTTTGAGACTTGTTGAGTTTGGGGTGCGCATGGGACATTCAGGCAGAGGGTCTTCTAGCAGACACCAAAACTTTACGTGTCCCTCAAAAGCAATTCTTCATTAACGTGGTGACAGACTTCATATCCACGAACCTCACGTGGAACACTCCTGTAGACAAACTCTTCCACAGCTGATAGATGGCAAGCAGCTTGTGGGTACCATAAACACACAAGCCAGGAACAGAAAATCAGAATGAGAGGCCGCCTCTGCAGGGGAATGCCCCCTGGCTTCCACACATTCAACCAACAAGTGTGTGTAAATCTCTGCTCTGAGTGTAGACAGTGCGCTCGGGGCTAGAGGCTTGTAAGAGAACAAGAAAGGAGTCCTGTCCTCAAGGAGCTAGGTCTCAGTGGGAAAGAGGTGGAATTTAAGTATTTCCCCCAAGAGCAACCAAGCTAGGGACCCTGGGTAAACATGGGGGGGGGTGCAGGTGTCGAAACTAGATCAGCCAATTATATCTGGACAGATTGTGGTGACATTAACAGGTACTAAAGAGTCAAGAGCTAAGAAAGTGTGGAGGGACAATGAAAGACATTGTGGATATGGCACCTGGCTTGAGCCAGGACTAAGGAAAGGAGTGAATATATATTATGATGGTATATGACAGCAGTTCTCTTATATTTTTGGTTGTGAGCCATCTCTCTAGCCTGATGACAGCAGTTCTCAACCTGTGAGTCATGACCCTTCAGAGTCATATTAAAGATATCCTGCATATCCGATTTTACATTGCAATTCATAACAGTATCAAAATTAGGAATAGAAAATAATTTTATGGTTAGAGAGTCACCATAACACAAGGAACTGCATGAAACGGTTGCAGTTTTAGGAAGGTTGAGAACCACTGTATATGGGGAGGCCTGGTCCACAAGGACACGAAGATGGCCAAAGAAAGGGGACAGCAAGTGACACTCACCAAGAGAAAGATCCAGGCGTGTCCAGAGCCAGGTGTAGTCTCCCACGCCTTTAATGCCAGCACTCAGGAGGCAGAGACACATGGATCTGTGTGAACTCAAGGCCAGCCTGGACTATATGGATCCCAAGACAGCCAGAGCTACATAGTAAGATCCTCTCTCAGAAAAAATAAAAAAATAAAACAAAATCACCAGACAGGTGTCAAGGATCCCCTTCCCTGAGGCATTTTTTGGGCAGGCATCTCAAAGATTTGGTTCTTGTAATGAATGCTAATTAGTTTCCTTAAATTAGCAAAATGGGGCCAGAGAGAAAGGCTTAATGGGTTAAGAGTTGTTCTGCTCTTGCTGAGCACCTGAGTTCAGTTCCCAGCACCCACTTTAGGTAGCTCACGACCACCTGTAACTCAGTTCCAGCGGGTCTGCTGCCCTCTTCTAGCCTCTGAGGACAATTGCATTCACATGCATATACCCTACATAGACCCATATACGTATACATAATTAAACATAAATACATAACTTAGGTGAGCTGTTTTCATTCTCTCCATAACATACTCACAGTGAAAGCATTTCTAATTCTGTGTGTGGCATTTGTAGTTCTACCAAAGGATCACATGCCTTGGTTTTTCCATCCTCACAGCACACAGGACACAGCTGCTATTCACATCTGTTTGGAAAATGAACCATCGGGACACACAGGGAGTCCCCAACAAACACCTATAGTGAAAGCCTTTCTTCAGAGAGCAGAGAGATTCGTGTAGCAATGTTTACTAAGCAGGGGCGTGCACTGTGCACTCTGCCCTCAGGAGTAAGATGAGCAGGGCTGACTGCCACGCACCTTTCAGAGGTCTGTGGTGACTGGCCCGGTGCTTCCCAGATGCTCTCACTGATGGACCAGTTTCACCCAGGAGCTGCTTAGTAATGTAGTTTGTTACTCTCCTCCAGCCTGGGTGAAGACCAGGAGCTACCATGGCGAAGAGGTTTTCTGGGTAGCTCAAATGCAGTTATTGGGAAATTGATTTGGTGTGGTGCTTACACTGTCTGCCTCAGCATTGCCCAGATGTCTTCATGCCAATGCAGCTGCCTGGGCCCACTGAGACCTTCCAAACCAGCCTCCTGTGGTCCGTACTTTAAACAAGCCTCCAAGGTCCATTGGCTCATTTTACTTAACAAACATTTCTTTGGGTCTAGCTACATGATGGACACCAATCCAGGTGTGGGGATGTGCTAGTGACTACGACCAATACCTCCATTAAAGAAACATGGTTTGTCTCAGCTCTTTCAGGTGGAGTTTGAGAACCATTGCTTTAAGATAATAAGGGGAAGCACTTGGGAGGCAGAGGTAGGTGGATCGCTGTGAGTTCGAGGCCAGCCTGGTCTACAGATTGAGTCTAGGGCAGGCAAAGCTACACAGAGAAACCTTGTCTCAAAAAACAAAAACAAAACAAAACAAAACAAAATAACAACAACAACAACAAAAACCCCAAGCCAGGGTTCAATTCCAAGCATCTGTGTGGCAGCTCACAGCTGTCTGTAATTCTGGGATCTGATACCTTCACACAGACATACATGCAGGCAAAATACCAATACACATAAAATTAATTAATTAATTATTAAAAGGAGTTTTTGTTTTTGTTTTTTGGTTTTTTAAATAATAAGGGGTGTCACCAAAGAAGGACAGCAGAGGTGAGGGAGTTAATGGAAGAGAGAACCACAAAACACAATTTGTTTGAAAGTTTTATAATGGTATCTTATATATTGTATGCCTATTTTAAACATTAAAATAATAACAAGAGGCTATTGTAGGGCTATAGGAGGCAGTGCTGAGGTGGGGTTAGGTGAGCAGTTTGCCTGTGGAAGAAGTCAGGGATTGGGTAAAGCCACAGGGATCCCCTGCCCCGACTGCCTGAGTTATATGTTGCTGGCAACAAAAGCCCTTCAAAATACAGTGCCTGGAAGCGCCGCTGACTTCTTTTTTTATTTCTTATGGTTCAGTGTGCAGGCAGGCAGCTCTAGAAATCTGCTTTAGGCTGCATGACTGGGGCCCTCCTGACAGAGAAGTTAATCCTGGCATTCTTTTGGTGTTGAGGGTGGAGCTCAGGGCTCATACACATTGGCCAAGCACATGAGCAGCCACGCAGGTGCTGTCAGCTCCACTCTAGGCTTCTTCCTTGGGTAATGGTCTCAAACAGACATCCTTGGGTCTCTACCTGCTGAAAAGACTGATGTCCCACTGGTCAAATCAAGATGGGAGCCATCACAGTGGTGTGGACACCACGGAGTCACTTCTTTGGCTGTCACTGCAGTGTGTCAGTTACTCTGGCAGGCTCCTGATTCAGGGATTCTCCCTTATGCCCCCTGCCTGTCCTATTTGGGATCGAGTATAAATTACCACATGAAGGAATCCATTTGATATCCCAAGCCTCCCCTGGCTTTTGGGGATTCTTACTCATGGGGATGTAAGATTCACCACTAGGCTGTTGTTGTCAAGGAGCCATTAAAGCTCCCATAGGGCCATCAGGAAATCCTGCAGTGCTATAGTCACCCTGAGTTAAAGGCACGTCCCGTGTCTTTTGTGCGTTTGCTATATGATGGTGCCCTTATGGAGATGTCTTTGTGCTGCGGGTCTGGAACTGGAACTAAGGTCTCAGGGTTGGCAAGAAGCGCGTTTTGCCTGTTGAGGCACCTCTCTGGTCCTCTTCTAGACATTTGTACGTGCCCAAGTGTCTTTATTCACTATGCAATGTTGTGAACGCAGCTTTGTGTCCTCTGATGTTCACCTCAACTGTACCGCTAGAAATGTCCCATGCAGTTACAACCCCTGCCAAATCCCCAAGGTACACACTTGGTTCCTATCTCTAGCTATTATTATCAGCCAAGCTATCATGACTCATTTCAGTACAGAGGTCTTGACCTGCACTTGGATTTTGTTTTGTTTTGGTTTTTGGTTTTTTGGGGTTTTGGTTTTTTGTTGTTGGTTTTTTTGTTTTGTTTGGTTTGGTTTGGTTTGGTTTTTGGTTTTTTGAGACAGAGTCTCTCTGTGTTAGCTTTGGCTGTCCTGGACTCGCTTTGTAGACCAGGCTGGCCTCGAACTCACAGCGATCCACCTGCCTCTGCCTCCCGAGTGCTGGGATTAAAGGCACGTGACACTATGCCTGGCCCACTTGGATTTTTTTTTTTTAATCCCCTTTAAATGCCGAGATGTTCAAGATGGCTTCAATGTTTCCCAGTGACTAGCTGAGTAGACAGTTGTCTCCCACACTGAGTTCTTCCCTCTGCTCCAGTGCAAACGCTGGCCAGCCAGAGAGCCAAGCCTTACAGAATGGGCCTGTTTCCTCTTGTTTGGTTTCCTCTTAGTTGACAGTCCTCATCTGTCCCCGTTTCCCATGCGGGTCCACAGGACAGCCTGGCTGGCCTGGCTTTTCTCAGATCCTACCACAACTGGAGAAAGCTGCACATGTTCCCACGGTCACCTCTTCATCCAAACTATGGAAAACTGGCCTTTTCTTTTCTCATAACTGGCATGGGCTGTGTTAGGGTCAGGAGCTCAACATAAACTACAAAGAGTGACCTCAACCCAGGGAACTTGAGAAACATCTAGATAACACTGTTAGGAAATTGTTCCCTCACATGAACTGGCATTTGAAATATGTACTGGTTTTATGTATATTTTTAATAGCACTCAAGCTAGTGCAATGGGAAATGCTGTACTAGCTTTCATAAGCCAACAGACCTAGCTTAGGGTTGAAGATGCAGCACAGTTGGGAAAATACCATCCTGCATTGGGCAGGTCCCTAACACTGCATAAATCAAGCATGGTGTGGCATACCTGTGATCCCAGAATGTGGGAAGTGGAGGCAGGAATATAAGAACTCCAAGATCTTCCTTAGCTACATGTATTTGAGATCTGTCTGAAAGTTATGATATTCCATCTCAAAAAAAAAAAAAAAAAACCACACAAACAAGCTTGGTTTGGCTCAAGTATGTCAATATTGGTATTCTGGAGCTGTGAGAGCATAGTGGCTGTGAGTTCAGTGGCTGTGTGTGCATGTAGTTCACTAACTGTGACATAGTTCAGTGGCAGTGAAAATAGTCCAGTGGCTGTGAGCACACTCCAGTGGCTGTGAGCATGGTCCAGTGATTGTGACATAGTCCAGTGGCTGTGAGCATAGCTCAGTGACAGTAAGAATAGTCCAGTGGCTGTGAGCATACTCCAGTGATTGTGACATAGTCCAGTGGCTGTGAGCATAGCTCAGTGACAGTAAGAATAGTTCAGTGGCTGTGAGCATAATCCAGTGATTGTGACACAGTCCAGTGGCTGTGAGCATATAGTTCAGTGGTTATGGGCACAGTTCAGTGGCTGTGGGCATACTTTTTTTTTTGCTACAGACACAGTTCAGTGGCTGTGGACATAGTTCAGTGGCTATAGACACAGTTCAGTGGCTGTGGACATAGTTTACTGGCCGTGGACATAGTTCAGTGGCTGTGGGCATGCTTCAGTGGCTGTGTGCATGCTTCAGTGGCTGTGGGCATAGTTCAGTACCAGAGAACTTATTTAATATGCCAAGACCAATCATTTAGTCTCCAGCATCAAACAAAGTAAGGCAAACAGGCTGCAGAGAGACGGCCCAGTGGTTAAGAGCAAGAACTGCTCTTCCAGGGAACCTAACATTCATGTCAGGTAGTCATAACCACTTGTAACTCCTTAGTTCTTCCTGCCTTCAAAGGTGCCTGCACTCATCTTCACACACACACACACACACACACACACACACTTAAAATAAAAGAGAGAGATCTCACAGTTGGGATGACAGATTGGCACAGTGGTATATAATGTGTTAATGTGTGAATCTGGGGAATATAAATGCAAGAGGAGGGGGTCCCTCCACCTGCCTGTGCAAAGAAAGCTGAGTACTACAGCCTGTGTAAAAGCCGAGAGACCTAAGGCTGCCCAAATGTGCTTATTCAACGGTGTGAAGATGAAACATTGTCACAGGAGCTGACAGAGTTGGGCAGCTTCCTGTGGTTGAGACTGTAGTTGATTCTAGATTGCAATGAAATTGCAGCCATGAGACACGAAAAGATTTTACCCTCTCATTTTTGCCTGGTAATTTCGATGGGGATTTTTACCAGCTGTGTTATTGTCTGTCCTTCTGCCTAAATGTGGAGGTTAGGGGCCCCAGAGCTGGTTTGAAAACGGCTCACTCAGCAAAACAGGGAGTTGAAAGGGTGTGGCCTTCACCTGCAGGTGACTCTGTTGTGGAGAAGGGGGTGGGGACAGTAAAGCTCTAACTCTTTTGGCTGTTTCAAGAAGGCAAGGCATTGAGAGGGCATCCTGGACACCCAATCTGTATTTATGCTGTCTTTCAGGGGACAATACCATATGTATTTCGTCCTATTTGTCTACATCACTTCAATCTAGCCAATGATTGATCATTTATCAAGCTAGCAAGCCAAGTTCTAAAAGAATTTAGACACAACAGAACTCTTTCTGTTCACGGGAAACAAGCGAACATGAGTTGCCATGTGGGTGCTGGGAACCAAACCTGGTTTCTCTGCAAAAAGCAGTAAGCGCTCTTAATGGCAAATCCATCTCTGCAGCCTCAAGGAAGGAAGGGTTTGTTTCAGTACAGTCCACCACGGCAGGGAAGACATATGGAGCCCCTGGTGACACTGCATCTGCAGTCAGGAGACAGAGAGTGGGGAATACGGGTGCTCAACTTGCTTCCTCTATTTGTTTTGCTCTGAAATCCCAGCCCATTGGATTATGATGCCCACACTGAGGGCGGGTCTTCCTGCTTAATTAACCCAGTCTAGAAATTGTCCTACAGGCACGCCCAAGGTATGTGTGTCCTGGGTGATTCTACACAATCAAGACCACATCGCAGAGGCAAGCAGGTCTCTGTGAGTTCAAGACCAGCCTGGTCTACACATAGCCAAGGCTACACACATAGAAACCCTGTCTCGAAAAGCAAAACAAAACAAACGAAAGACCACATCACAAAGTATGGACCCTTCTGGAAAAACAAAACTAAAGTGAAGAACAGCCATATTGGGGAGAACTTTCAGGGGCATTTCCAGAAGTCTTCTAAAGAGCTAGTAAAATGAAGATCAATGTGTGATGTGAAGCAGAAAAAAAAGTATCCTGAACACCGTATGTGGCACGAGGTTAGTGGACTCTTGGCAAGTGGTGGCCATCCGGAAGGAAGGCTGCTTGGAGACAAGCTTAAAATCCAGTGTGATTTCGGCAGGCAGGCTTCGGGGTCTGAGTCCTTTCAGGAGGATGCTGTGGTTGCCTTTCATTCCATAAGGGGAAGCAAGCAAGACGCATGTGCCACTGCTTTGGGCTGGCGTGGCCAAGGCTGACCAATGCGGTGGCATCAGGGACCTGAGAGAAGCTCAAGAGGGGTGCTATGGTTTAAGTTTGGTTTGTTCCCTCCAAAACTTGTGTTGAAACTTGACTCACTGTGTGGTGAGAAGGGCTGAGAAGGGTTGGGGGGGTCTAAAAACGGACACCTTTCTCACAGGATTGGGTTAGTCATTGCCCCGCCCCCAGCCAGGACAGATTATTCATTAGTGCTATGTGTCTGTAATCCTAGGTGGCACCCAGAAGCCTGAGGTAAGAGATCAAGAACATTCTAGGCTGTTCCAGAGGCTGTACCAGGCTAGTTTGAGACTTTGTTACAAAACAAAAGGAAACAAGAGCTGGGCTGTAGTGGCACAGGCCTCTAGTCCCAGCACTTGGCAAGCAGAAGCAGGTGAATCTCTGAGTTCGGGGCCAGCCTGGTCTACAGAGTGAGTTGCAGGACAGCCCCTCCTAGTTTGTCTCTTTCTCTTAAGTGCCCACTTCTCACTTTCACCCCATCATGGAGCAATGCGAAGCCTTCACAGGATGATCAGATGCGGCTGCCCAGTCTAGGTTTTGCCAGCCTCTAGAACCATAAGCCCAAACCAAGTATCACTTTATAAATTATTCAGACTCAAGTATTCTGTGGCAGCAACAGAAGACAAAGATGAAGAAACGAGATGGTGACATTTTTTTTTTTTTTTTTTAATGTGGCTGCTGGAGAACCGCATCACGGGAGACAGGCAAAGTTAGGAATGAAGAAGGGCAATGTGTTTGTGCATTGTGCAAGCCCTCTGTGGCTTCTGCACTGCCTGGACGTCTTGGCAGGGAATCCTAGAAGCCTTGTCAAGCCACATCCCTTAAGTGAAGATGATGTCCCCTGAGAGCCCTGCTGTCCCCCACACGGAACGCGAGCCCTTTAACTTCACATGCGACTCGTGTTTACAAAGGCATGGCTCGGCTGCCTGTTTGTACCATGATGCAATGGATGTGTGTCCCATGGAAAAAATGAAAAAGCCATCCCAGCAGGACGCCAGGGCGCAGTTGAGGAAATCCTGTGATGTGTCATCCGTGCAACGCTAGAAGGTCACCAGAGCACTGGGAGGCCCAGCAGCAACTCTGTTCTTGAAATGTCATCAGGAGGTGGAGCGCAATGTCCCGGCACGGATCAAATTTCTGGTGTCTCGGGGATGAACTGGAAACCCAAGCAAGCTGAGTTCCCAGGCAATGTCTTTGCCTAGATGTGAGTTCCCACAGAGGCCTGGGCACGGAAGCTCTCCCACTGGTTTCTCCCGTGACGGTGCTGGACCAGCTATGTGAGGAAAGCCTCATCCCTGACCCCGGGGTGACTGTGGCCATTTTTCTTTCTCTTTTATCCTCATCCAAAGCTCTGTTTCCTGTTCCACCCTTCAACCATGTGAGTTTCCAATGGGAGTTAAGAGTGCTTGAGGCAGGGCACCCTTCCAGCACCCTCTCGATTACTGTGCCCTGATGTAGCCGGGGCCTTAATGTGTCAAATACCCAGTGCTTTCTCTTGAGCAGTGGAAACAAAAAGCAAAATATTTTTGCAAAAAAAAAAAAAAATTAATAAATAAAATTAGGCATTCATCCATGACTGCTTTCCCTGGAGATACAATGCCTTTGTTGTTAAATAGACTAGCATTCACATGGTACAAAATTCATAAGACACCAACATGTTTAGGGGAAAAGGGTAACTAGCCACCCCTCCTTCACTGACTCATTCAGTTTCCCCTGGGAAGGCAATGACCTCTCTGGGTTCAGTTTTCTGTGTATCCTACACACTCTAATACATTGATTTTAAGGCCTACTCCCCTTAGCAAACATCATCCCTGTGATTACTACCCTCCTTACTCCCTCCTCTCCTGTTACAGGATTAGCTGCTATTGGCCTCAGGAGAGGAAGCCCAGACCAAGGCCAGAGGACCTGACATCTGGAAGTCTTTGTCTATAGGCGACACCCTCCCTCCATCTCCCCTTCTTTCCCCTCTGACCTTCTGTCTGGTGAGGACAGGAACCCCAGACCATGGATGGGACACCTGAGAAACCATTCTTTCTGGAAGGTTCTAGAAGGGTATAGTACCCATTGCAGGAGAGGTCTTTGCTTAAACATGGCAACTGTAACTCAGGATCAGAGCTTCCTTCCTCTGGCTTCTCGTTGTCTCTGTTTCCGGTGCCTCAATGCATTGGGTTTCCAGAGCAGGACCCCGAAGTCCTTCGACTTACACTTTTGCTGTCCCAAACAGCGGCAAATTCTATTACGGTCTGGTTCTGTCAGCTCTAAGGTGCATCCCCGAGGGCCTGCTCAGGGATACTTGAAGGTTCAAGCATTCTGAGAGACATGGTCAACGGTGTCTTTCTTTATATGAACAGTTTGGCTGACCTTCCAGTCAGGGACAGGCGCTGCATGATTTTTCATCCCCTTATTTGAATCTGCCAGCACTGTCAAGTAGACTGAGAACGGCATTTACCTTTGCATGTGTCAACAGGTGCATTTAGCGGCCAGGAAGGTGGCCATCTCTGAAAGGAGGGCCGAGCCCTTCCTCAGGTTGGTGGAGAAGGCTCTGGTGTCAGCCCTCCAATGGCCTCTTAACTTGTTTTCTGCCTCTTTCTCCAAGGCCTCCTTCTTGTATATCTGCTCCCCCAAGGGCCTTAGTTTTTGTTTTTGTTTGTTTGTTTTTGTTTTGAGACAGGGTTTCTCTGTGTAGCCCTCGCTGTCCTGGACTCACTTTGTAGACCAGGCTAGTCTCGAACTCACATCGATCCACCTGCCTCTGCCTCCTTAGTGCTAGGATTAAAGCCATGCACCACCACGCCCATTTTCCCCAAGGGCCTTAGGACTGGCTGCGTCCCCCGTCAGAGATTCTGTTCTAAACTCTGTGGCTGTCTCCTCCCCTCCTTTGGGTCTTTGCTTAAGTGATTTAGTTTCTTGGTTCTGTATAAGTTTGCTGTCTCCAGGAGAGCCTTAAACCACAGGATTGTAGAGGATGACTTCAGGTTTTTGTTTTCATTTTGGTTTTTGACACAGCGTCTCGCTGTGCATTCCTAGTTGGCCTAGAACTCACTATGCAGACCAGGATGGCCTCAAGCTCACAAAGATTCCCCAGCTTCTGCCTTCTGAGGGCAGGGATTAAAGGGATGTACTGCTGTGCCAGACAGTTTGACTTTCCAATCTCCTACCTCTCCCTTCAAGTGCTGGGATTACAGGCATGTATCAGGTTGTGGCCATGCCTACTTTTGTGCAGTGCTGAGAAAACAGTGGTTCTCACCTTTCCTAAGGCTGGGACCCTTTAACACAGTTCCTCATGCTGTAGTGACCCCCCCCCACCCAACCAGAAAATTATTTTGGTTGTTCTTTACTTCATAACTGCTACTTTGATACTGTCATGAATCATAACATAAATATTTGAGATGCAAGATATTTGATACTCGACCCTGCGACCCAAAGGTTGAGAGTCACAGGAATACAGGCTCCTGCACGGTAAGCAAGCCCTCTATTGGCTGAGCCACACCAAAGCTTGCTTCCTGCTCATCCTACAACTCTGAATTAGAGTAGTCTCCCACAAGAGAGGGAGGGCTGTATGTTCTGCCTACTGCCGCTGGTGCTTCCCAGACACGTAGAGTAGTGCTTGACACACAGTTGGTGCCTAATTCATAGTTGACTAAAATGCTCTAGGTTTGAGGGGCCCTGGACTTAATCAACATTTCTTAACTGATAACTGGCCACATCCTCCTCTCTCTTTTCTTGGGTCAGGGATCCGCCACCCACTGCCACCACAGGGGAAAGGCCTGCTTGGTCCTCCAGGAAAACGGTTTCTTCTCACATTCGGTAATCTCCGAGGTACCGTTCTTCCTCTCTTTCCGCATTTCTCTCTTGCCAGCTTTGACATTTGCTACATATTTTTAACCCCTGACAATCGAAGAAACCAGGCTTACTGTAAAACGAGAGCCTGGGAACCCTGAGGACACCCTCACACACCTAAGATACCTTCTGTGGCTGTGCTTCTGCTCCTAAACACAATGGTACAACCCAGCCACCATCCCCAGGCTTGTGCGGCTCGTGTTCAGTCACTCTGACCCACGCAATGGCAGCCTTCCATGGTTCAACCTGGGTGATTTTAGTCTCCATGGGGGCCGTCCTATGCACAATGCTCTCAGCCTCACTCTTTCCACGTGCTCCATCAGCTCCACTTACCCTCTCTGTTCTGGAACCCTTCGTGAGTTTGCATTAACAGCACAAATAATTCATAAGCATTAGCAAATCAGCGGGGAGCCCTGCCACTCAATCACTGTCCAGATTTCCCGATGCGAATGACTGATGGTCTGCGGGGCTTTTTCCAGGAAACGCTTCCCACTAATCCTCCCAAGCAATTGCTGCCACGCAGTACTGAGCACTGGACACTCTACATAAATGCTGTCTTCCTGGGGTGGCTCCTACTGCGCTCCTCATCCTACTGCGCTCCTCATCCATCAATCTGGTCATTTATTAGTGGTGAGCATTTAACCCGCTGCATCTCTTCCTTTGTCATGTCTGGAGGCTTTTTGATTTCTGGGCCAGCACCACTAAAACAAAGAGCAAACTAATTTTTTTTTTTTTTTTTTTTTTGAGCCCAATAGTAAAAGGGCTGCTCCTGGGACCCCTGCTTCGCTCCAGCAAACACCAGCAGGGCTGTTAACTCTACATTTCCTCACGGATGACGCCTGGGGGAAATCTATGGACCATGTGTCTCCACTGAATTGTGACCCTGAGCCCCAAATGTCTGTCCAGGGATACCATCTATCTACATAAATCTCCTCAGGCCTGGATGCATTCTCCAGGGCTCAGTGCAGCCCTACTCATTCATAAGCGGGGCCTCATCTGCTTTAGAGCTGGCTAAATGCAACCATGAAGATTACGTGTCCATCCAAAAGCCCCATTCACACAAGACTGGGCGTGTAGACTATAAGATCACCTGTCATCGAGGCTAATAGCATCAGAACAATTGAGCTGCGCCAGATTAAAAGGCTGGACTTGAATGTTTTGGCCCCAAGAACAAAACAGTAACAGGAGACTAGACCGTTAAAAGTAATCTGCAGTACACAGAACACATCAAAGGAGAGGGAAAGCCTGGTACACAAAAGATAGAATAAAATGACAGCCCCCTCTGCTTATCAATCAATGGCTAGCTCCTTTACACGGAGGCAACAGACCATAAAACCTGAGACCCAGCCACGAGGTCAATGGGCTTGGTTTCAAATCCTCCCCAGTGTGTCACCAGCTGTGAATCCACCCGTCACCAGCTGTTTTCTGTGAAGCCAAACATGTGGGCAGAGCACTGTATGCATAATAAGTAAATAAATCTTAAAACAAAACGAAAACAAAAACCACTTACTGTGAGGATTAAAAGAAAGAAGTCATGGAAAACATTGGCCACATGTGAACTTAATCCCAGCTGTTTAGATATACAGGAGACAATTTTAATTTGATGTTTTGTGTATTTATTTATTTATTTGAGGGCAGATTTTTCTTTGGTGTTTGTTGTTGTTGTTTATTTTGTTTTTGTTTTTTGAGACAGGGTCTCTCCACATAGCCCTGGCAGTCCTAAACTTGCTTTGTAGACTAAGCTGGCCTAAGACTCACAGAGATCCGCCTGCCTCTGCTTACAGTGCTAGGATTAAAGATGTGTGTCAGGCCGGGCGTTGTGCCGCACGCCTTTACTCCCAGCACTCTGGAGGCAGAGGCAGGCGGATCACTGAGTTCGAGGCCAGCCTGATCTACAAAGTGAGTCCAGGACAGCCAAGGCTACACAGAGAAACCCTGTCTCGAAAAACCAAAACAACAACAACAACAACAAAATAAAACCAATACCTAAAGATGTGTGTCATTATACACAGGCCTTTATGTCTTTGCTATCACAAACACAGCTTCAAGACATTGACTTTATTTATCTTGGTGCTTCGAGGACAACTTGCAGCAATCAGTTCTCTTCCACCTTGTGGGTCTTGGTGATTGACTGAACCCAGGTCATAAAGCTTGGCTGCAAGTGCCCTTACCCACTGAACCATATCAAGGACCAGGAGAGATTTAACTGGAATAATTATTTTATCCAATGTATCGGAACACAACCAATGATTACCCTCTCCCTCTGAACATCCACTTTGTTTCTAGTTGAGGGAGTGTGTGTTCTTTTATTATGTTCCTGATTCTATTACAGTCATTTGAAACAAGTAATTAAAAAATAATCTCGGGCATTGGGGGAGCGTGCCTTTAATCCCAGCACTCAAGAGGCAGAGGCAGGCAGATCTCTGAGCTTGAGGCCAGCCCAGTCTTCAGAGAGAGAGAGAGTTCCAGGTTTCTCTGTGTAGTCCTGGTTGTCCTGGACTACCCTTTGTAGACCAGGCTGGCCTCGAACTCACATCGATTCACCTGCCTCTGCCCTCCAAGTGCTGGGAGTAAAGGCGTGCGTCACTACGCCCTGCTAGCTGAGACCATTGTTAAACAATGATGAGCAGAGAAAAGGTAACGATTTATTCCAGCAGACTTCAAACTGTACAGATCTAAGAGTTCCCAAGTCTCTCATCTTAGCAGTCCAAAAGTGTTAAGAGGATGAGGGATAATTGAGACAGGCACTTCAGAAATGAATTCTGGGACAGGGCTTTTAACTCACTGGTAGATTCGTGCTTACTGTGTGCAATGGCCTGGATTCAAGCCTCAACAAGGGGGGGGGGATGTTTAAAGTGGACTGAATAAATTCACATTCTTCTTATTCTTCTTCTTCTTTTTTTCAATCCCCACACTCCCCCGGATCCAAGCGTAGGCATTTGTATTATTTAGGGCACAGAGAGCGCAAGGCTCCGGTAGCAGATCACACAGCAGCTGGTAGAGGACAGTGTGTGCCGTCAGCTGACTCTGAATTCCAGATCTTCCCACCATGCTTGGGGGAGGAAGGTTACTCAGCACTCCCTGCCGGGAAGAAGAAGGCTGAGTCGAGCATGGCCAGGTGGGACTCTATGGGCAGCCTCGCCAACCGCTCCAGGGGGCTCTTCCTTCCGGACGCTGGGCTCCCCAGGCTCCGAGCATGCCCAGTGCTCTCCCTGCCCGTCCGAACAGTGCTACCCTGGCGCCGTAGCTCCAGGTTTTGCGTGCGATCCTAGGCGGGGCCAGGAGAGTGCAACCCTTGGGACTCCGGGTTCTGTCGGAATTCCCCGGACGCAGAGCTCTGGTGGCGCCCTCAGCGGTCCACCACCTGGGGACCAGGGTCCGGGATCTCAGCTAGATCTCATGGTGGCATGGGAACAAAAGGTTCTCGGGACATTTGGCACCCAGGTCCGATCACAGGATCCTAACTGTCTCTCCATTCTTTTGTTAATATATTCATCCAACAAAACGTTTTTAGTTCTTACTGGGTGCCAAGAGTTGTTTAGACGTTGGGTCTCGAGAGGCGGAGCTACCGAGCTGACACTGAAGGGAGGTGCTCCTTAAGGGGGGGATCTAGGTCAAGAGAGACAGACTGTAACGGACCCCCATCTGCCCCCTCCGCTTTCCTTCCCGTTTCATAGGCACAAAGCTAGCACTCGTTTCTTGCTCCTGCTTTTCCGTCCCAGGAAAGCTTCCCCGTTTAGCTGCGTGACTGAATGGCATTTGTCACCTGATCTGGCCGGTCCACCAGCTCTCACCCGGCCACCCCCTAGCCTTCTAGCCTGGCTCCTTTCTCCTGTTCTTAAGAATTTATCACCTCATGCACTGCGTTGTTTGCGGACCTGTTGTTTGTTGCGAGAGCCTCCTTTCCCAAGTCCCAACAAGAGACAGAATTTCTGTCTATATATTAAGTGTGAAGAACGTAAGTAACTGTTGAATGGATAAGTGATACATATTTGGAACGAGAGGAGTAGGCAAGAGGTCAGGGCTAGTTCAGATAGGTAGCCAAAAGAGTCTCTCCTACGAAAGGTACAGGTACAGGTGTACGGTGAGAGGGCGCAGGGTACCAGCAAAACTGAGGAAAAAAAAGAACGCCCTACCCAGAGGGAAAGGCAGTGGAAACGTCCCGAGGCGGGTCAAGTTCAGAGGGTGTGATGGAAAGGAAGGTGCAGTCGGAGCGCAGGAAGACAGGTGTGGGAGGAGGCGGAAGAGGCCGGCAGGAACGCCCGCCAGTTAGGGGCCATGCAAGCTTTGGGAAGGACTAATCAGCCTGGCTTTCCGGGACCAGCAAAGGAGCGCCGAGACCTCCAACTCAGCCACGGAGCCGCCGTGCAAGGCTCGTCGTGATCTCAAAGAATCGCTGAGCGCCCAGGTCCTTTGCCATTCCTAGGCATGCAATCCCGGAAAGCCAAGCACACAGTAGGTGTTCAATAAATGCTTAAGGCTTGAAGGACTGCGTACGTGAGCCAGGGGACTCAGAGGTCTGCGAGAGTTCGGCAGGTGGCCCACGAAGGCGCCCCCCAAGGCCTGCCCCTGGCCCCGATCCCCCCGCCCCGCGCGCGGGCCCATCGCGGCCACAGCCCGGCCGGCGGGAGCCGCCCGCGGGCTGCACTGGGCATGCTCAGACGGCGGCCAGGTCGCGGCGCGAGCGAGCTTCCGCGCCGCCCGCCCGCACGACCTACCTGGGCGCCCCGCGCCCCCGGATGCTGCAGGTATGGGCGGTCGTGACCTCCGCGGGGCGGACCGGGGCGCGGGATGCCGCGATCGCGGACACTCGGGGCGGCACCCCACCCTTCACCCGACCGGCGGCGCGGCGGACACGCGGGAGGACTAGCGGGAGGTCTAGCAGTCCAAAGGTCCCCGCGCCACGTCGGGCATGGGGGCGCTCAGGCCCGAATCACCTGGCGGGGCGGGGGCGGGGCGGGGGCGGCGGCGGCGCAGGGCTGGGCGTTCAGGACGAGGCAGCGCGGGCGTGGGCGTGCGCTCCAGTCTGGCGGAGTCTTGGGCCCCGCGCCGCGGTGTCCACAGCCCAGCCGAGGGGGCGCACGGCTGCCGGGATCCAGCCCTCCGCGGAGCCAGAGGCTCGCCACGCACCCCCCACCCCAGGGCGAATTCGCCTCCAGATTGCAAAGATGGCATTTCTTGGGCCTGGCACGAACTCCGGGGCCAAATCAATCCGCCCCGTTCCGTAAGCGACCGGGGTGGTTTCTCTGTTAACTTGCGGAGACACTGCTGCGCAGTGCGAGGAGAGAGCGCGCCCGGAAACCCCCGCCCCTGCTTGCTGCCACCCAAACTTATTATGAACTTGAGAGTTGCCTTTAAAAATTCATAGGAAGTTTAAGACAACTTGACACCTGGTTGTTCCGTGAAGGTGTAGGGAGCTTGTGGTTGAGAAACGCGAGACCTAGGTTCAAGTTGGTCACCTGGTTGGCCAACTGATGACCTTGGCCGAGTCTTTTAGCCTCTCTGATTCTCCATTTCCTCCCCAGCACGCAGGCAGTAATAATGCCCACCTCGCCTGGTTGGTGGTGGATTAAGTAGGATAAATGATGTGGAGGTGTTTGGCTCAATGCCCAGCACAAAGCAAGCGAGCAGTTGGCGTGATGTGATTTTAATTCAGTTAGAGACCCTCGTGGCACCCATTTCGTCAGGAAGTTAGAATTAGGCAAGCATTTTCTAGGCCTGTGTTTGGGCCCAGGAGAATGTCTGCTGAGACCTTGAAAAAGCAACTCAACAGAGCGGTGGTGAGCAGAGAGCCTCTTGTTTAACGGCAGTATGTGAGTTCAGAAACCCCAGAAGTTTGACACTTGGGCCCCACATACAGAAAGAACTGTTTTTGCAGGATGATCCGCCTCGTAAATGAAAGCATGGTTGGGAAAAAAGATGCCCATGCTGCGAAGCTCCCAAGCCTAAGCTTACGTTCTTGGGTAGGGTCTGTCGGTTTCTCACAGTGGGATTGCTCATTCTTTGTGGTGGGTGCTCCTTGTGCGTTATGGAGGCTACAGAACACCCCTCCAGTGGCTGCCCCCTCCCAGCTGTGACAACGAGGACCGCCTCCATGTATTGTCTGGCTTGAAGTGCCCCCTGCCTCCCTCTTTGAGGAGAGTAAGCTGAGATAACCCCTGCTTTCTGTCTAGCCTGGGCTGTCTGAGAACCTAATCTGGGGCTTTTTGTGGTAATACCGAATCTTTGCAGTCACCTCGTACAGCTGTACAGGGTATACGAGGCATCTCGTTTGGGTTTTACAGTTCTCCCAGAGGCTGGTGCTGCTCCTATTTTATAGAGGAGGAAACTGAAGCTCTGAGCCGGCAACTGTACAGTCCCGGGGTCTGGGGGAAGGGCTTTTTCTTCTGGATAAGACTGGCATGTGTGGTGTACAAAGACCGCTCATCGATGTCTTTCCTGATGATGAAGTTAAGGTCTAGACAATACGTATTAGAAACTGGAAGCCTTCCTGAGATTGACTAGTTGAAAATTAACAACGGTAAGCTATTATCGGCCAGAAAGCAGGCCATTCTAGTTACAGATTCTAGCATATGAGCACTCCCATAAATCCCGGCATACAGTTAATGGAATATCAATCTGCCGCCGAGAATTAGAATAGAATAAAATGTGCCTAATACTCTATATTGATCTGGGTTGTCTCTGGTGATTTGTCCCCTCTATAAAGACTAGCATATGCAGATTAGGCATGCATGGCAGGCTGGAGGTTACCTAGGCACTTGGAGTAGCTGGTGGCAGGTGCAGGCCTGTGGGTAGACAGGCATGGTGAATAAGTCAAGGGACCCCCCACCCCCACCCCGCCCCAGCCTGGAATCCAGGGTGTCTGGATTCACTTGCCTGCAGCTCAGGCCAGATCTGTGATGATGGGGCTTAGTGTGGCTCTGGACTCCCACTGTAACTAGGAGCGAAATCCACGATCTCAGCTTGAAGCCCTCATTTTTACCTGGTCTCATAGCAAAGGTTTTTATTATGCTTGTTGAGATCTCAACTCGGTCATAGCCAGATCTTATCCCAGGAAGACGTTGAGGTTCCAGGTTGGTCAATGGTCTCAGTCCTAGGATGGTAATTGCTCTTAGTTTTTGTTGGCTGCCATCTGGAAGTTTAATTGGGTGCTGTGCCCGACTCCCTCCCCACAATACACACACACATGCGAGCTAGCAAAGATAGAGCGAGACCAGAAGCAAGAGGGACTCACTGTGGCCTTCTAAGCTGCATACAGGTCTGTGAGTGCAAGAGTCACTGTTTCTAGAATAGGTATAGCCTGCTGGAGGGAGCCAGAAGACACGACACATCCTCCTTCATTCCAGTTCCCGGGGAAGGGACCAGTGATTTGTGGTCCCCGCTCTTGACCATAATCGCAGGGCTTACCTTCCTGTACCACACAGTTCCTGGAAAGCAAAGCTTGGCCCCTTTCCTCTCCTCGGGCCCTGACAAACTGGGCTAGCTAGAGAGTGCTGGTGGTATTCTGCATACCCTAGCCTGGCTGACCTGGTGGGTATGTGGGCCAGTCCTCAGACTGCAGATGAGAGGGGACTGGGCCACGTCCACATGGCCCTTGCCTGGGCCTAGTGACCGCAGGCTCTGATCTTACAGAGGTCTCCTGTCTTTTGACAGAGCAGACTCTGTGGCGCTCTTCATAGGCCCCTGGCTGAAATCTGGTCTGGGTCATGACTTTTTTTTTTTTTAAACATCTATGTATTTATTACATATATAGTGTTCTGCCCACATGTATGCCTGGACAACAGATCTCATTACAGATGCTTATAATCCACCATGTGGTTGCTGGGAATTGAACTCAGGACCTTTGGAAGAACAGACAGTGCTCTTAACCTTTAAGCCATCTCTCCAGCCCCTGGCCATGACTTTTTAAGACCCAGAAGTCTTGCATCTCTAGAGGTTTTTTTTTCCTCCTTGAGCCAGCACCCGAAGCCATCTCTACTTCTAAGTTACTTGCTTATCCCAAGGCCCTTCTGAGTGCAGATCAACAGCAAATGCAGATTTCTTCTTTTTTGAAGTCTGTACTGTGTGTCAGGTCTTAATGCCCCAGAGCTGAAAGATGAACTGGGCTGCAAAAGTGTGCAAGTGGGGACTCAACATATATGTATGCGTGTCTCCAGCTACCCACCTATCTCATAACTTTTAAAAAAGAGGAGCGAGTTAGACGCAGGTGCTGCTGAGAGTACCGGCCATGCACCACCCAAAGTGTGCTTTCTCCTCTCTGTGACCAGCTAACTGACAAAAGCAGCTTAAGGACAAAGGGTTTATTTCGGCTCCCGTAGTATAGTTCGTTGTGTCAGGAAAGTCAAGACTTTGGTTATCAGGTCACGTTGGGTCCACAGTCAGAAAACAGAGAGTGGTGACAGATGGCCGCTGATGCTCTGCTCACTTCCTCCTTTTTTTTGTTTTTTCTTCCTGGTTTTTTTGAGACAGGGTTTCCCTGTGTAGCCTTGGCTGTCCTAGACTCTCTTTGTGGACCAGGCTGGCCTCGAACTCACAGCAAGGTGTGGAGTTCTGCCTGCCTCTGCCTTCCGAGTGCTGGAATCAGAGACGTGCACCCCCACCCCCAACCCGGTCCTGGCCACCAGGCAATGTACAGGGAAGGGTATGCCTTAGCACTTGCGTTCAGCCTCCAAGGAGGCTGGCATTCAGAATAACTGGGATGCTGCTTTCTACTTACTGAGCAAGACAGACCTCAGCTAAGGGCTGGATTTTCTTTCCGCTGCATTGGAGTACCTTGTACCACAGATGCCTCTGGGTATCTCTCATCCCAAATTAATATGGTCTTTACTGGCCCCCCAGGTGTGACAGCTCCAGTGCTTAGTCCTCACAGCCGCCCTCTGGCCATTCTGTCTCCCCAAGAGTGCTACTTGGAAGGCAGGTGGGCGCTGAGCTACCCTGCATGGGTCCCTCAGTGGGTGATAACCTCCCACTGCCCTAGTCAATAGAAAGCGCCTGCTGGGCAGCTATCAAATCAGAGATCTCAGGGAGGAGGAGTCCTGGTGGCCCTGGGCTTTTCCCCCTGAAGCTGTTTCCTTTTGGGGTCAGCGGGGATGTGCTGACAAGATTTTCTGAACCAAAGGCTGGGCTGCTTCTGTGTCCTGTGAAAAGAATGTGGGCACAGGCACTCCATGTAAGAGGAGGCCCCAGGGGTGTTTGGCTATTGGGAGAGTGGAATTTCCAAGGCAGTTTGATGGTTTATGTGGAAAGCTGGAACACAGGCTGTGGAACTCGCGTAGTTCTGGACACCGCAAGCCCCTGATAAATTGTTGCTATGCACATGCTTTAAGGAACATGCACGCAGCTTGGCTGTCATAAGGGATCTTCAATGCTGAGTCCCTGGTCTGAAGCACGGGTTCCCTCCCTGCCTCTAAGACTCAGTAATTCCTCCCACCAGGTGTATTTCACAGAAGCCTTGAACACACAAGCCTCAGAGGCAGCAGTCATTTCCCCCAAAGGTCCTCCTCGCAACAGGGTGAAGACTTGAACCTGCGTCTGTCTCTAGACTGATGACTTGTCTGTAAAAGTGAAGACCATCACAGAACTTAACTTCTCTCAAACAGGCTTTCTTAAATGAGCTTGTGATCCTCTTAAAGTTTGGGACAGGAGAAGTCCCCTCCCTCTGGTACTGCAGTCCTGGAGTCACTGGTGCCTTGAGGAGGCCTGCTCCCAAGTTTAAGGCTATGATAGGTTTCTTTCCTCAGGACTGAAGGCAGGCAGGATTCAGGATTTTGCTGGCCTGTGCGATGTTTATGAGTGGAGAAGAGAGCAGCGTGGGCGTGAGGTGGAGTCCTGGCCTCTGTCCCCGCCTCCCTAGATGAGTCAGCTTTGAGGGCCAGGCTAGAGAGGCAACAGCTCCCTGGCAGCAGCCGTCCCTTGCCCACTGTAGGCATGTGGCGTGACTCTTATTCTTACCCACCACATGCCCTCCCTGTGTCTGGTGGGCAAATGCTTGCACGTGGTGGTAGAACGTTACGGGGGCAGGAGAATACACACAGATGGTGCTTCTCCAAGAGGCAGCTGTCACCACCGCCACGGTGGCCTCCACATGGCCTGTCACCTGTCCAGTCTATTGCTCCTAGAGTAAGGACAGATCCAAGCTCAGCTCCTCCTTTGGCCCCATCCACCTACTCTGGCCCTGAGCCTCCAGCCCTGCCTCGTGGTCCTGCAACCTGCCACTTACAGATTTGCAAATGGCTTCCTTCTGCCCAGGGCTGAGCTGACCTGGGGGTTAAGCTTGGAATGCTCAGGCCACCACAGCCTTGCCTTAATAGCCCCCCCCCCCCTTTTTTTTAAACAGATGGTTATGAGCCACCATGTGGTTGCTGGGAATTGAACTCAGGACCTTTGGAAGAGCAGGTGGCTCTCTTAACCACTGAGCCATCTCTCCAGCCCCTTAATAGCCCTTTTTACACTGGCGATTTTGTGGTGATCAGCCCAGTTTGTATTAGTACCTGTCTCCACATCTGTGTGGGGAACCCTGCTGCAAAAGCAGGCTAGCTCTCTATCCGTCCCTCTTTCTCTTCCTCCCTTTCCCCCCCCCCCCCTTTTCTCTAAGTTGCTTTTAACATTATTCTGACCTAGTCGGACTTCCAGAAAAGCTTCAAGAACACCACGAGGAACTCCTATGTCCTCTTAACCCAGATCTCCCAGCCCCCACTGCCGTTGTAACCCACTTATCATATCCTTCAGCGTGTATTGTTTTTCCTCAAGTCATTTGAGGATCATTGATAGGTTCTTCCCCCTAATGTTTCCTGAAAGCAACCACATCCTTTGACATAACTGTAGTACACAATGTATTTTACTTTTTAGCTGGAGCACAAAACAAAACAAAACCCCACAGGTTCACAGCCTTTCCTTTCCATACCCTTGGACTTTGCTTGTGCTACCCCTACCCTGCTGCCACCTTCCCGATGCCCTGTCCCTTCTTCCAGTGGAGCCTTTCCTCTCTACAGATAGTGCCTGTTTGCTTTCATATTTTCAAATGTGTGTGCACGCACGCTTGTGGTTGTGTGTGTATGTGGAGAACGACTTACATACGAGAAAAAAAGACTAGTCACTTGTACAAATTTTACTTTTTTGCTTCTGAGATGGAGTCTTTTGGAGGCCCAACTAACCTCAGTCTTTTTTTGAGGGGTTATTTATTTATTTATTTATTGGGGTTTTTTTTTTTTTTTTTTTTTTTTTTTTTTTTTTTTTGAGACAGGATCTCTTTGTGTTAGTCTTGGCTGTGCTGGACTCGCTTTGTAGACCAGGCTGGCCTAGAACTCACAGCGATCCGCCTGCCTCTGCCTCCCGAGAGCTGGGATTAAAGGTGTGGCCCAGCTCTAACCTCAGTCTTACACGCAGTTGAGCATTACAAGTGTGAGCCACCACGTACAGGTTTTTTGTGCTGTTAAAACCTAGAGCTTCACGCTTGCTAGACAAGCATTCTACCAAGGGGTCTTTATCCCTATCCCTCCACTCCACTCCTGGAACTTGTAGACTCACAAAATTAATGGGTGTGGTGCTGCTGCCTTGGCTCCTGCCACTTGTCTCAGTAATGGCCTTTGTGGAGCAAGCAAAGCCTGTGCTTGAGTGTGGCATGTTCCTGTTATCACGTCTCCCTGTTGGAGTGCTCTAAAGGAGAGCAGCCCTCCAGCTTGCCCGTGACCTTGGCATTTTTGCTGTGCTTGGGTCAGTCATTTGGTCACTTGGGCCTTTCTGTTTTGACTCACCATTGCGTCCCGAGAGCCCAGCACAGTGCCTGGACAGTCCCGGGTGCTCAGTAAACACTTGATGAGTGCGGAGGGCAGTTACACAGTGGTAGAAAGCGAAGCGAGTTTCCTGGCTTTCTGCATCCCCAACCCTTGCCTTTCCAAGGGATGTTCGCGCTATTTGTTGCAATCTTGCTATAAATAGGTTTGAATCCTGCTATTTTTATCATAGCCTTACCCCCCAAAAGGATGCGATAGTGATCCTGCTGTTGTTGGCACAGATACACAAGCAACCTCAATGATGGCTTGTTGACGGATATATTGGAGAGACCAGGGAAGAGTTGATGAGGAAGGAGACTCACTCTTGAGGTTCCCTTACCCCCAAAGAGCCCCCTCCAACTGCACCTTTGACTTCTTGGTCTCGGGGCTCAAGCATCTCATCCAGAAAGAACATTTTGAGAGTGAAAGGGCATATTGTTATCAATTACAGCGGATTGGCAGGCCTCAGCTGGAGCTACTGTAGGTACCTAAGTGTATGTGTGCAGTTTGCCCAAGCATGACTTTGTGTTGAAGTCAGCCCAGCCTAGCAAACCTCCCTGCACTAGAACTCCTCCATCTGGCCAAAGAGAAACTCATCAATGCCCTTGGCATTGCTCAGGGGCCTTACGTGTCCCCTTTGGTCCTACACCTCTATGCTCACTCTATTCCTGGATGTGCCCTTACCTTGCCTTTGCTCTTTCCTGCCTGGAGCCTCACTGCAGGCTCAGGTTGGATGGAGAAGCAGGGCAGGTGTATGAGACAAACGTCTCCCCGCCTAGCCCAAGCGAATCCCAAAGGAATTCCAAGGCCAGATGTGTAAGCATGGCAGAGCAGGGGGCCACACTCTCCCTAGATCAGGGTTTGTCTCCCCAACCACTCACATGGTTCCCCTATGCACCCCCCTCCCCCACCCCCTGGCTTCAGCTCTGTGATCAGATCCATTGGCAGAAGCATGCAAGCAAGTGGCATTGCGGGCCTAGTCACAAGTGACTGGGTATTTCATGTCCAGTAGGTCCAAGGCAGAGGCATTTCTCTTACTCCACAAATACATATGTTGCCTTTGGGGCAGTTTTCTTGTTCTTTTATACAGAAGCTGTTAGGCTTTGTTTGTTTTTTGGTGTGTGTGTGTGTGTGTGTGTGTTTAAGATTTTGTTTATTTATTTTATGTATATGAGTGCTCTATCTGCATGTAAACCTGCATCCCAGAAGAGGACATTAGAGGGTACAGATGGTTGTGAGCCACCATGTGGTTGCTGGGAATTGAAGTCAGGCCCTCTGGAAGAGCAAACATATATGGCTATATGAATGTTCCATTGACTTTCCATAGTCAGTGGTTGTGTTTCTGAGACCCAGAAGCCCCTGGAGGACTTGGTGAGATGTCAGGCCACATTCTCTGAGCTGTATTTGTCTGCCTCAGATCTTTGGTGGGCCAGAACAGTTTCCTTGCTACCGGCAATGGGAACCACTGACTCAGAGACTGTCCTTTGATGAGGTAGGCTAGGAGGTGGTTGAAGATGGTAGCTCTGTCCTGACAGCCAACTGACTCTCCCGTGTGGTCTTTCTCTGCTCTGATTGGTTCACACCCCAGCCTTGACCTCTGCATTCATTCTCTGCAGGACTCCCTCACTTCTCCAGTCACCCCATCACCTCTGCCTGTGATCCTGTACTGCTGGAGGCATTTGTAGGAACCTCCTCAACGTTCCCTGCTTTTCCTCATCTTCCGGCTCTTCTCTCCTGCTTTCCATCCTCCAGTCTGAGGAAAATGAATGTTTCTGGTGTGGACTTAGGCCTTTTTTCACTCGGATCACCACCTAAAGGAGAAAAGACCCCCACCCTCTTCCTGCCAGGTCTCTGCCCAACTTCTCTCCTTACCACCAAGCACCCCAGAGGGACAGTCAACAGACACTGCGAAAGAGTGGCACTCACCACTCATGACACAGCTTTGTCATTCAATTCCAGTTCAGGTTTGTGGTGTTTTTCGTTTTGTTTGTGCATACATGCGTGCATGTGTTGTCACTATAATGAGAGAAAGGCCTCATTTTTTTTTAAAAAAGGTGTGTAAAATAGTAGAACTTAAAATTCACCCTTGAGGAGCTGGAGAGATGGCTCAGTGGTTAAGAGCACTGTCCGGTTCTTCCAGAGGTCCTGAGTTCAATTCTCAGCAACCACATGGTGGCTCACAACCATCTGTAATGGGATTTGATGCTCTCTTCTGTGATACATGCAAATAGAACACTCATATAAATAAAAATATTTTAAAAAATTCACCCTTGAAGTATTTGTGTCCTGGTCAGGGGCATTAAATGACTATGTGCATTTTCACTGTTGCACAGTGGTCACTGCCCTCCACAGGACTGCACATTTCACATTCGGGAATAGACAACCATAAAAATGGCAGCCTCCTGTCTTCCTCCCTTTGCAGCTCCTACAATGCCGCCCTAACTTCTGTCTCTGGATTTGACTGCTCGGAAGTACTTCAGCACTGTTCCTTTAATGCTGAGTGGCTGATGACACTTAGCATCAGTGAAGTCAAGCCAGGCATGATGACACGCGTCTTTAATTTCAGCACTACAAAGGCAGAGGCAGGTTGTTTTGCTAGTTCAAAGCCAGCCTGCTCTATATAGTGAGTCACAGACCAAGAAGGGCTACATAATGAGATTCTATCTCAAAAATAAATAAATACAAAGTTTCCCAGTGTTTAAGAGCTCCAAAGTCACTTTTCCCCGGTCTCCACATGTGCCCTGGGCAGGTTCTGCCTATCACACCTCAGAGATTTTTTTCTCCACCTCACTCTTCGCCTTTCTCACACCAGCTTTCCCCCAACACTTTCCCTTTGTTTTCTCACTTTGCCAACAGTCCCCTAGACTACTCCTTACTCCCCTAAGAAAGCATGTGGGCCAAGCTCATTCTCTGCTGGCTCTGTATGAACTGGTGACATCTGTCCTTGCCTTCTGCCATTTTCCCTCAGGACCTTAAACCATGGCTCCAAGCTGGGTTTCCCCAGGTTCTGTGTTTTAGTGGAGATGCCCATTTCCTTGGGCTCTTTGTTTCCAGAAGGTTCCCAGAACATGCTGAGATGTGGTCTACAGACCACCAGCAGTGGACAAGTGGACTCCAGGACACACCCATACTCATAAGTGCTGTAGGCCTATTTTCAGGCTATTTGCAAAAGTTGTGTATGTGTGTGTGTCGGTGGGGGTGTGTGGTGTTGATGTCAAGTGTCTTTCTCAATCACTTTCTACTTTATTGAGTTGTTGAAGTTATGATGATATAACTATTTCTCTTAGCTTATTTCTTAAACCTGCGTATAACACAAATAATTGAGACGCTTTTACATTTGTTTAAAAATATGCTTCACAAAACAATCTTGGGCAGTTTAAGTCTATTCTTGTCCTTCAATGTTATTTTGTCTCACTCCCAGCAAACGTCCCAGCGATGTTTGTAGCTTTCCTTGGCTCCAGCTCTTTCCTCTTGATCTTCCTTGGACCTCTACCCATGGCTCAATCCTCTCCTCCCTCCTCTAACTAACTCCTCCCCTGGCTGGCAGGAAGTCCAACCCTTTTCTCCCCCCTGCTCAGCTACTGACTGTAAGCTGCGTTATTCGCATATCAGGCAACAATTGGGGAGCAGTGTTTACACAACATTGAGACAGAAATCAGAATTTAAACTACATAATAACCTTATGCCTACATAGCCGGCTCATTGAATCCTGAAATGACCTCTTATGGCTAGGCTGGGGTGGTGATTTGCATGAGAATGACCCTCATGGACTCATATACTTGATTGCTTGGTTCCCAGTGGTGGACTTGTTTGGGAAAGATTAAGGATTGTTACAGAAGTGTGTCCTTGAGCAAGCTTTGAGGCTCCCAAGGACTCCTAAGATTTCTAGTGGGCACGCACGTGCTCTCTCTACCTGGTGGTTGTGGATCAAGATGTGAGCTTTTAGCTGTTACTTTATTTCCATATCATGGACTCTAGCCCTCTGAATCATAAGCTAAATGAAATGTTTTCTTTTATAATTGGCCTTGGTTGTGATGTTTTTTTCGCAGTAATAGAAACCAGCTGGTGCTAAGGATGCCTGTCTCTGCTTCCTGTGTGCTGGAGTTAGAAGTGTTCATCCTGCCTGTCTAGATCTTTATATGAGTGTTGGCATCCAACTCCAGCCCTTATAGGACAAGCGCTTTAACCTCTGAGTCTTCTCCCCAGCCCTTGCAAGGATCCTTAAGTTTTGTGTTGTAATCTTAATCTTTCCATCTTTTATAAAGCTGGTCTTAAATTGCTGTAGTCAGGAAGGCAGATTTCTTGCCACATGTGATAATAAAAGAAATTTTTCAAAGACTTAATTTTTTAAGTCATAGGCTTCCGGCATGCAAGGTGTGTGGATGGAGACTTTTTTTTGTTTGCTTGTTTGGGTTTGGTTTGGTTTTTGAGACAGGGTTTCTCTGTGTAGCCTTGGCTGTCTTAGACTCACTTTGTAGACCTGTGAATTCAGGCTGGCCTTGAACTCACAGCTATCCGCTTGCCTCTGCCTCCCGAGTGCTGGGGTTATAGGCATGTACCACCTTGTCCTTCCTTGTCCCCCAGTGGAGCCTCTTTGAAAGGGGATCCCTCTGTGGGGATTTCTGGGTCTAAGCACCCTCTTACTCAGCTCTGTCACCGGGACCCACCATGTCAGAGAGAGGCTTCTAAGGCTATTGGTGGAAGGAGCAGGAATGCCCCAATGCCTCCTGGGAAGAGATGAATGTGGGAACCAAATTCCAGGTGGGAAGAGTGCTCACCAGGAGTGCCCTTCTGGGGAAGATAATGTCACTTGTGTAAGAGAGAGAGAGAGAGAGAGACCTGACACTAGGTCTTCTGAGAGGCCCTTCAGACTTGTCTTACAAGCTTCAAAAGTCTTTCTATTTGAGAAGCCAGCTGTGGAGAACCAGATGTTCTGGCAGTTTCTGGGAGCCAGGGAGTGGGGGTTTCTGGAGGACTGAAGGTTGTGGGAGGTTGAGCTGGCGACAGATGGGGATCTGTGCACCTGGGAGTCAGACAGGGCCTTTTGGGAGAGTGGAACGTTCCAAGTAGGGACCTTGGGGTTGTTGGATGGGGAAATGAGATGGATAGCAGAAAGAGGGCTTCCCCAAACTTCACTACGTTCCTGACCCCGCTCCCTCCTGTCCTTGAAGGATTTTGCCACCTGCTCTCCTCTGCTTGCTGAACAACACTCGCTCTCCTCTTCCAAGTCGATTGCCCCCGCTGAAGTGCATGTGTCTGTCCTCAGTGCCAGCTTTCACTCAGCAGAGTAGGATGTGCTCAGGTGCACTGCTCAGCACTGTGTCAGTTGTGAGCCTGGGATGGCAGGCTCTTCCCTCACCCCTTGTGACCCCAGCCGAGTCCCTAACAGCTGTTTACTGTTCTGCACCCCTACCTAATGAGGTCATACGAAGGCCCCTGATGGCACAGTGGGACATGTTGACTACTCTGGCATTGCTGCTGGTTGTCAGTTTTTGCTTGTTGTGTGAAATTTGTCTCTGGTTTGAGCCGGTGGCCTTAGGGATGGAGGAAGCTGAGAAAGTCTGTGCTTGCTGCCTGAGTAGAGGATGGTGACAACCGCAGAGATGGCAGCTGGCAAACAGAAAGGAGGGAGCTGAAGATGTAGGGAGCCGGCATCAATTGCAGCAGCACCACTTCCACTACAGCGAGAGTGCAGCAGGGGTGGATTTGCCAGGCATGGGGGGACGGACCCAAAAGCCTTTTGTTTTGTTTTGGTTTTTGGTTTTTCCAGATGGACTTTCTCTGTGTAGATGGTCTTGAACTCACAGAAATCCACCTGCCTCTGCCTCCTGAGTGCTGGGATTAAAGGCGTGCACCACTACTGCCCAGCTAAGCCTTCATTTCTAACAGGCACCTTCTGATCCTAAGCTGTTGGTGAGAGACTACACTTGCTTGATGGTTGTGAGAATCGTTACGAAAGTACAGTAGTTCCTAGTGTGCTATGGTTGTTCCTGACTGTATACACCTAGGGTGCTAACCTGTAAATTAAGCACAGTAAGGAATTAAGAACTAAGCTGGGCAGTGGTGGCACACACCTTTAATCCCAGCACTCAGGAGGCAGAGGCAGGTGGATGTCTGTGAATTTGAGGCCAGCCTATGTAATGAGACACTGTCTCAAAATAAATAAATTAAAATAGAGAGCTGTGTTAGGGTTGGGGAGGTGGTAGTTCAGTTGGTAGAGTGAGCTTGCATGTCCAAAACTCTGCATTCTAGCCTCAAGAATCTAGAATAAATGGAGGATGGGGCCGAAGACCGTAAGGTCAAGGTCACTGTCAGTTATGCAGCCAGTTTGAGGCCAGTCCCTCCCTCCCGCGCCTCTCCGCTCCCCCCCAAAAAAACCACTGAAGAGTTATATAAAACATATGAATTGAGAGCTTAAAGTATCTATCTTGACAGTGGCCCTGGGGTACCGGGTTCCAATGATCTCCGGCACAGCATACCCACCAAAACAACCCTTATGACTTGTTTACTTCTAGAACTTCCCATTTTATGTTTTCAGAGCTCCTTAATTCTGGGTAACCAGAACTATAGAAAGCCATGTCCGTCCGTGCTGTACACTCAGCCTTGCCCTCAGCTCCTTAGTGGGCCAGATGGACCCAGAGATCTGGTGTGTGTGGCATGCTCCATAGCAGTGAGATTGTAAATGATGTGTTGGCTCAGTGCAGTTAGAGGCCTAGGGAGCTTTTGAGATTTCAGGATGGCGATGTTTTTGGTCGCCTCACAGTTAAATTTCCCTTAGAAGGTGCTGCTGTCTGCCCCCACTGAGCTGTGGTCAGTGGTAAACATGCTTGAGGCACCAAAACGAGCTAATTCAATACAAGTTAAAGTATATAATTGCAGGCCTATTGAGATCCGCTCTGGGAGGGTTCACTAGTGGAGGTTTGCTGAGAGAGGAGAAAGGAAAGGGGGCAGGGGGGGGGGGGAGGTGACCAAAATGTCTGGATAATATAGTGAAGAGCCTCTTTGGGCGGGGAAGCTCCCCACTTCACCCCGCATGAGTTCAGAGTAGAGGGCAGGGTAAGCCAGCCATGCTCTACAGCAGGTAGGGACTGAGGGATGCTGGGAGAACCTGGAGGGCAGGTTCTGTTGTGGTTTAAAAAAGAACCACAGCCTCTTGTCCCAGCTCTGAAACCTAACAGCCAACCCCCGTAGGCGGGGGGGTGGGGGGAGAGGGGGGGCCTGAGGTAGCCCAGTATTCACTTCCCTAAGCACCTGCCAGAAAACCCTCACAGAGAAGAGCCTCATTAATGTCTGAGGCGTTGTAGAGCAGGCCACGTGCAGAGTTCGTGAGGGAAGGATGTATCTGTCCAGTGCGGATGTCAGGCCATCAGCAGGTCTGAGTTCTCAGGTCTAAGAAACTGGGGTGTGGCGTCAGTAGGCTCTCCAGTGAAAGCACTGGGAATATCCCTCCAAGGGATCAGGGCTGGGACTGTGGGACCAGACCAGGGCCAGGAATTCTCTGGAGCAGGCAGAGGGTCTACAGAGGGGGTGGAATTACTGTGGTGAAGCCGGAAGTGCATGACAGAGCCCAAAGTGAATTTTCTTTTCTGCTGCTTGGAAGACAGGACCCAAGCCTAGGATCAAGTCTTCCGTGTCTGGGCCTTAGGATGCTGCCCTCAGCAGCTCTCCCCCAGACTTCAGGAGTGGCTGCTGGTACCGGAACCACCCCGGACAATGAGGACTCTGCAGTTGCTGTACCTGAGGAGAAGGGAATCTCTGCTGGGCTCTAGCATCTGCTGCAGGCCTAGGGCTGGGTGTGTGGGAGGGGGCCTGGCTGAAGCAGAGCTAGCTCTGGTCTGCAGGACGCCTGGAACAGGCCAGAGCCACCCCTCCTGAAGAGGAAGTTAGGCAGGTTTCAGAATGGGAGGAAGTTGGGAGGTGTCAGGCAGGGGGAAGGGGATTAAGGTTTTAATCCGTGGGACCCTTAAAGCCTCAGGTGGCTGCATTTCTTTCAAAATTCTCTCTGCTTGATTTTCCTTAAATTCATCTTAGCTTCTTACAGAAAATCATCATAGATGTGGCTTTTGAAAACCTAATACGTTCATTGTTTTTCATACTATAAAATTTCTCTTCCTGTTTCCCGGCTGTCATTTCGAGGCAGGGTCTCATGTAGCCCAGGATAACCCAAAATTCACTGTGTAGCTGGAGATGACTTTGAACTCCGGACCCTTGCGCCTCTCTGTTTCCTGAAAGCTGGGATTACAAGCCTGTGCCCTGGCCACCATTACTACCATCATACCTGGTTCATACTGTCACATTTTCATGGCTGTCTTGTGGCTATTTGTACCACACCTTAAGCGGTCCCAAAAGTTGGCAGTTAGCCTCTTCATTTTAAATTTTCAGTGTGCTCGATGTCACCAGGAGGAAGAACTTGGAAGCTATAACCTTTCCCATGTCTGATTGTTTCCTGGCAGTAGGTTCCTGGGATTCATTTCCTGTAACCACCTTCTGCCTTCAGTGGAATGTGTGAAGTCTGACAGCCCTCTCACAGTGTGGGCACAAGCCCCGTGTGGGTGAGATGGCCTCTTACTCATTCACACGTGCGTCTCACAAACATCTATTACGGGTGGAGATTCCGTCTCCCCTGCCTAAGTCAGTTGCCACAACATCTTGAGCTTGACTGACAGAGATAGGAGTGTTGGACTACATGTGATGGGAGTCTCTGCCCTCCTTGTCCTTGTCACAGCTCGGGTCCCAGACAGCCAAAAGTAAGTGTGGGTGCCTCTGTGGCCACACCTGTACACATGGGGCCATCTAGATAGCCTTTGATGTTTAGTGGGATCAGATAGATGTGAATACGCTGTCCTCTCTTTCATCCACTTATGTGCTCAGGAGAAAAGTTAAGCAGGGTTCTGGGCTTAAGCAATGACGTGAAAAGCCGAATTAATAAGGAAAATTTGAGCAGACACCTGAGGGAAGAGAGAGACAAGTGAAAATGTAAAGATGGGTGTCACAAGGAGAGAGAGCAGCAAGTAGGAACCCCTAAGGTTGAATAAGCTTGGCTGGCACAAGCTGGGAACAGTCAAGGGAGCTGTGGCTAGGCAGAACAAACATGATGGAGGTGAACAGAAGTGGCCATAGCCAGATCATGCAAGGCCCTTATGTAGCTAAGGGAGATCTGGAAGCTGGGGTGCCCACCCCCAACCCTTTGAAATGAGTCAGAGCAATAACATGGTTCTTCCTTGCCTATCAGTGGATGAACACCTGGAGACACACTATGCTTCCTACTGGGAAAGGCCCTGGGAGTTGAAGCCCAGGCTGGGGGTGGGGTAGGGTAGGGGGGGTGTTCAGTCCCTCATTCGTGTGATGGGGACCCAAGACAGGAAGCTGGTAAGAATATGCTGAGCTTCCCAGGGCTGGGACCCTCCATCCTGTCATTGCTTAGGGGTGTTTATTTGAGAATAGTGTCATTTTAGGCTTGCCAGTGGGTGTGTGTAAACACCATGGTCTGTTCATACATACTTAGTCTTTAGTCTGTGTAGTCGATCAGGTTTAACTTCCTTGCCAGGAAGCAGCCAACTGCCTGCTGTGAGTGGTCCCGCAGCAGTCGGGAGTGGCAGGTGGAGGGAGGGGCTATGCATGCCCTGGGATGGTTTTTCTACTCACAGTGGCTTATCCACAATGAATTGCTGATTGGGGGCTGGGCTGGTTGCCTGTGCCACAAGGCTGATCTTTTACAGGCCGGTGTCTTAATTCTGCTTCATATCCTATCCAAAAAAAAAATCAACTCAGAGTATGTTGATGACCTAAGTACAAAGGCTGAAGCCACAAAACCTCTTAGGGAAAGCCATAGGGATCATCATCTTCAGTGCCTTGGACTTAGCAGTGGGTTCTTGGCATGTGATGATACCCAAAGCCCAAACCACAAAGGAAAAAGAAGCGCATTGAGTTGCACCAGAGCTAAAATTTTGGTGCATCAAGTAAGTGACAGCAGCCTACAGAGCGGGAGAAAATGTTTCAGAATCATAAGCTCGTAAGTTTAATAATGGGAACTTATTCCTAAAATGGGGGCTAGAGACATGATGGCTCAGTGGTCAAGAGCACTTACTGCTCTTCCAGATTACCCGAGAGTTCTGTTCTCAGCGCCTATATTAGAAGCAGCTCAGAACAGCCAGGGGCATACCCTCCTTGGCTTCTATGAGCATTGCAATCATAAACACAAACTCACAAAAGATATATACACTTAAAAATAAATCCTTAGCCGGGCGTGGTGGCCCACACATTTAATCCCAGCACTCAGGAGGCACAGGCAGTTGGATCTCTGTGAGTACAAGGCCAGCCTGGTCTACAAAGTGAGGCTAGGGCAGCCAAGACTGTGCTATACAGAGGAACCCTGTCTTGAAAACCAACAACAACAATAATAATAATAACAATAATACCTGTCTTGAAAAACATGATTAATAATAATAATAATAATAATAAACAACTATCTCTAAAGTTCATCACCCCAGATCTTGACAAGTTCATCTCAGTAATAGGTGGAGGACTTGAATGGAAAATTCTTTAAAGATGGATGACCAATAAGCATGCATGACGGGACTCACTCACTGTTGTTAGTCGTTATGGCTGGGAAAATCCAGGCCATGAAGTACCACTGTATACCTAGGAGAGAATGGTCATAAGCAGGAGAAAATGACGGAGCCCCCACATGTTAGCAGGGCTCATGTGGGAGATAGGAGCCACATCGCTGGTGGAAATGTGGAGTGGGTTAGCCTCTGTAGGGAAGAGAGGTCAGCAGGTGTTGTCTCTTATGGTTACCATTACTATGATAAACACCACGAGCAAAAAGCAACTTGGGAAGGAAAGGGCTTATTACATTTCCACACTGTAATCTATCATCGAAGGAAGCCAGCACAAGAACTCAAACAGGGCAGGAACCTGGAGGCAGGAGCTGATGCAGAGGCCAGTAAGGGTTGCTGCTTACTGCCTTGCTCCCCAAGGCTTACTCATCCTGGTTGATTAATCAATCGATCCATTGATTGATTGGTTGGTTGGTTGGTTGGCTGATTGATTTCTTTTTTTCTTTTTCAAGTTTCAAGGGTTTCTCTGTGTAGCCTCGGCTGTCCTGGACTCACTTTGTAGACCAGGCTAGCCTCCAACTTGGAGAGATCCACCTGCCTCTGCCTCCAGAGTGCTGGGATTAAAGGTGTGGGCCATCACTACTATTATTCCTTAATAGACCCCAACCCAAAAATGGCAATACCCACAATGGTCTGGGCCCTCCTCCTTCAATCACTAATTAAGAAAATGCCCTGCAGGTTTACCTACAACAAGACCTATGGAGGCACTTTCTCAGTTGAGGCTTGCTTTCTCCTCTCTGATTACTCTAGCTTGTATAAAGTTGACATAAAACTAGCCAGTACATCTTGGGAAGGGTAGTGGGTGTGTGTAAACACCATGGTCTGTTCATACATATTAGTTTTTAGTTCCCATACAACGTGGCAGTCTGTCCTTAGGCATTGACAGAGCAAAACAACCATGGGATTTGTTGTTGTTTGTTTTTTGTTTTTTGTTGTTGTTGTTGTTGTTGTTTTAAAACAGGGTTTCTCTGGGTAGCCCTGGCTGTCTTGGAACTCTCTCTATAGACCAGGCTGCTGCCCTTGAACTCTGAGATCCACCTGCCTCTGCCTCCCAAGTGCTGGGATTAAAGGCATGTGCCACCATGCCCGGTTTCAAATGGATTCTTGCATGCTCAAGTTGATTGCATCACTAGGCACAACTGGCAGAAACTGAACCCAAATGAATGAATGCCTGTGGAAAAATGCACTGAGCTAAAGAAACTGAATGTTGGGTAGTCTTGACAGGGAGAGAAGTTGCGACGCACACTAAAACAGAGAAGACCTCAAAGAACATGCTGAAGAGTATTAAGCCAGACTCAAAAGGAGACATTTCCTGATTCCATTGTGTCCAGGTTAGCTTTTTTGTAAGCTTCACACAAAGTCAAGTGGAAGAGGCTTCTCAGTTCAGAAATTATCTCCATCAGACTGGCCTTTAAGCCAATCAGTGGGGTATTTTCTTGACTGCTAGAGGGCCCAGCCCACTTTGGGATATACCACATCTGGGCAGGTCTTCCTGGGGTGTGTAAAAGTGGGCTGAGCAAGCGGTGAGGAACAAGCCAGAGAGCAGCACATTCCCCCATGGTCTCCTTCCCCTGCCTTGGCTTCCTTTGCATTGACTGTAACTTGTAAGCCTAATAAGTGCTTTCCTCCTTTTCAGTCAGGGTTTTTTATCACATTAGAAAGCAAGTTAGGACACACTTAGATAAAAGATCAAACCTCAGTAAATTCACAGAGACAGAGGTAGAGAGGTTGCTTGGAGTTAGGGAGAGGGGTATTACTTAATGGGTACAGAGTTTCTGTTGGGATTGATGGAATTTTCTGGAAATAGGTGATAGGTCTACATTGTGTATGAATATAATGTCACAGAATTGTACTTAAAAAGTAATTAAAATACCCAGTTCTAGACCATTTATATTTTGAAGAGCACTGTTTATTTATTAATTTATTTAGGTTTTTCAAGACAGGGTTTCTCTATGTATCCTTGGCTGTCCTGGACTCCCTTTGTAGACCAGGCTGGCCTTGAACTCACAGCAATCCGCCTGCCTCTGCCTCCCAAGTGCTGGGATTAAAGGCTTGTGCCACTACGCCCTGGCCTAAGAGCACTATTTAAAAATAAGGTTAATGTTGACATCCCGTGCCTGGGGAAAGCTTGGTTCTGTCAGGAGCCCCTGGGATGGACTGTGACATGAGATAACTGCAGAGAAACAGGGGCTATATCTGTGTCTGGGATGGGCTGTGAGGTAGAAATACCTCAGAGACACACAGGCCCCCCTCAGGGGCTGAGCCCAGTTCTTCTGATATAGATCTTCAGGAAGATAGTGTATCTCACTGGCATGTGTGGCATTCAGGATGTCTCCCCACCTCCCTGTGTCCATCTAGTCCACTGGAACGATCGATCAGCCTGGTCAAAAGACAGAAAATGGTCAACTCGGGTGATTTTTCCCAAATTGTCCTCAATAGCCTGTTCACTGGTCTTGCTGGTGGTGTTTTGTTTGTTTATTTGTTTTGTTTTGTTTTTTGGTTTTTTGAGACAGGGCTTCTCTGTGTAGCCTTGGTTGTTTGTTTTTCTTCCTGGTGTTTTGCCTGAGCTTTGGTCTAGCCTCTTCCTGTCAGCTTACACCCACTCAGCTTTTATGGTTTCACTCTAAAACACATCTCTTCTGGGCCCTGCGGCCAGGAAGTTAGTTAGCGGCCTGTCCTGGTCACCTGCTCCTTCTCTCCGGTTTTCTGTGTTTCCTTTTGAAATCTGAGCTCCACCAATGAGGAGTCAGTTGAGTGTCCAGCCTTGGTCATGCACACCCACTGGGAATGCTGGAGGCCGGTGACGTGTTGGGAAGTAGCTGAACACACGTAGGCTGGTGATCGTCAGTAAAGCTTTGTGAACCCCATGAATACAATTCAAACAAAACCATGGTTCTGGCTGGCTTGTTGCTTTGCTTCAGGCATGCTCCCCAGAGGGTGTCCTTGGAGATCGTCTGTATTATTGCCTTCTTTCCCTCCAGGGTCAGCTGTCACCCAATGCTCAGAGCCATCTTCCTTTGGCACAACCTGGTAGATTCTGCTTGGGCCTGACACTCACCCACTGTGTTTTAGATTCTGAGGATCTAGGTCCCTAACATACTCATGGTGTCTCTCTTGCTTATAGACCCCGCAAAGACTGTCTTTATTAGAGCCTCTGATTGGAATCGTTAGGTGTACCTGCAGATGTGATGAGAGAGCTAAGGTCTGGCTGAGTTCAAGTTTACAGAGCCCAGGCTGCTGTGAGAACCTCCCTGGGATCATAGGATAGGAGGGGCTCAAGGTCAAACCCAGGATCTGGCCTGAGGCACTAGGCGGCTTACTCCTGCTCTGAGGAAGCTAATAATTAACCCTGGGCTGGCCCACACCTTTTACAAAACCAAGAAAATCATTTGCTGTGTTTTCTCAATTCCAAAAGGCACTGACATGGCCTTACCTTCACAGAAAAAGGACTGTGCGTTGGATGTTGTTTCTTTCCGTTTTCTGGTACACCTGTTAAAAAGCACTGTGTCTGTCACCTTACAGTAGAAGAACACAGGTAATAAACAGCCATATCATTCCCCGAGTTTCTAATGTTGCAGAGTTAATTGGGGAGAAAGGCGGCTTTTCTGGACCATTTCCTTCATAAGAGGAAATTCACCTACATGTGAGCCTTGGGGAGTACTTATACAGATTATCTCCAAAGGGGAAGAATGGACCTGTAGTTGGTAAATTACAGAGACGGGGTGATTAAGTATGGGGCCCTGTTTTACCCGCAGTGAATCACCTGTAATTCACCTCCTGCCCAGTGGCATGGGTCAGGAGACTGGGAGCTGGCGAGTGTAATGCTGGAGCTGAGGCGGGGAGCCATATGACTGTGGGAGCTGACCGTGACGGGACATGCTTTCCTGATCTAATCTACTGGCCTGTACAACGGATCAGTGGCTTCCAAAGCCGAGATGATAATGGAAAAGCACTTGGAAACCTCCGATGCCCTGTGGGACCTTCTCTTGTTCCTCCCTCCCACAGCAATTCCAGCTGTGGATTACAGGGGAGGCAGCTGAGACCAAGAAAGTGCATCGTCGGCCCAGGATGCTGTTAAGTCTTCTAGAATGGGCTGATATTCAGGACACCAGGCGCTCCTGGCCTTTAACACATGTTGGGGCTCAGTCCAGATAAATGCAGCAATACCAGCAAAATATATTTTTGCGTGTGTTTTTTTTTTTGTTGTTTTTTGTTTTATTGAGACAAGGTTTCTCTGTGTAATAGCCCTGGCTGTCCTGGAACTCTCTTTGTAGACCAGGCTGGCCTTGAACTCAGAGATCCACCTGCCTCTGCCTCCTGAGTGCTGGGATTAAAGGTGTGTGCCACCACATCTGGCTACATATTTTTTTCTTAAGAGTTTTTAAACATTTGTTTTTATTAGTGCTAGGAACAGTGGCAGATTTCTGCATTTTGTGCATGTTTAATTTGTAGAACATGGTGTTTTGAATGTTCATACACATTTCTTTCAGTTAGTCCCAAATACCAGCATTCTGCACACTAACTCTACATTTTAAGTCCTTTTTTTAAAAAAGAAGGATTTTATTTATTTATTTATTTTTAAGAAGGATTTTATTAATCTGCCCTCATTTTATCATGAGACAAAAACCCCAGGAAGCTGGATAGGCGCCATGAAAGTACATCTCTTTCTCAGTTTCTAGAGGCACTGGCAGCTAGCATGGTAACGGTGCCTAGTCTAACCCAAGATGACCTGTAGGATTGAACCTTCCAAGCAGAGGGCTTTAGGGCTGGACCGAACCACTGAGGGCTCTTGCCTAGGAAACCCATGAAAGAAAAGATAGCTGGTGAAAAGCCCCTCAGCCTGATACTCACAAATGGAAGGATGCTGGGCAGTAGGGGCGGAGGTGGCAGCAAGGATAGGGTGGGAGCATTTTCCTGCGTTTCCTTGAGATAAACCTGTGGTGAAGGCTGCTCATGGGAGTGAGTATTGGTTTTCTCTGGCCCGGCTGTCCCTGGCTTCAGACTTCTTGGCAGGGACAGAGGCTGGCAGGACAGTCCACTGTGAGATTCCAGCCTCTTGGCTGGGGTGCACCACGATTAGCACATCTCAAACCTTTCAAAGTGACTTTAGCTGTTTTCTTTAGTGAAGGCTTCTGTTGCTTGTTTGGCTGTAAAGGGGTGGGGGCCGGAGCCGAAGACAGAAACATCAGAGGCTGACACCCAACCGGGTGTGGCCATGGCTGAGGGCAAATATTAACACAGTATTTTTGTAAAGTTTATGCAACTTGATTCATGGCCCTGTAGAGTAAATTTATTCCATCCTGTTTTTTCCAGTCTGTTCCGAGCTTGGTGGAACTATCCACAAGCAGGCTGAAGAGAGAGGTTGGTCGCTTAATTTTAGGTAGAAAGTGCTAAGAATTGAGCGCACCTCACTGTCAATTTTTATGCCTTACATAATGCTTTGCTGCTTCCTCATACTGTTTTTCCCCCGTAGCTCTTGATTTGATGGACTCTTTAAAACTTCCAAGAGTGAAGTCTCTGTTTAGAATCATTTCCGTGGAAATCTGTGTAAGGAGACGAACTCTGAACAGTGGTACAGTTGAGTATGGCTTCCATAAACAGAAGTCATAATAGAAATTTGGTCCCCAAAGCTTAAAGCGCATTTATCAACCCCTTCATCCCTCGCCCCAGCACCTTTCTCAACATGAGTGTCAGCGACTTCCTCTACTTGACTACCTCTAGTGATGGGTGTTGGTCAACTAAGAGTTGCCTACACTCTGGACCCAGGTTCCTCGGAGCTCCCCCAACCTTTCATGGGGAGCTCAGGGTTGTCCACGTTTTTTACGCAGCCTTCTCCTTAAACTCTGTTTCCTTCTCTGTCTTTTGTTGTTTGTTGCTGTGTGTATGCGGGCCCATTGTGTGTCTGTGGGAGTCGGAGGATAAACATGGGTGTCGATACTTGCATTCTCCTGAGTTTGAGATCACAATCTCTGTATTTCACGTTCGTGCACTGTATTCCAGGTTAACTGGCCTGTGAACCTCTGGGAATCCTCCTGTCTCTTCCTCATGTCTTGCACAGGAGCTCTGGGAGCTTACACAGAAGGTGCCAGCTCGCCTTAGCACGGCATCTGAACACAAGGTCTCAGACTTCCGTAGCAGGAGGTTTGCCCACTGAGCCATTTCCTGGGCCCTGAAACCTGTGTATTTCACCTATTTAACCATTGGGTTAAAAAGAATCAGTCCAACGAAAGTCGCTAATTTGGATACATAATTCTCTGTAAGGCTCAGAATTGGCCCTGGAAAGCAGGAAAACGTCCTTTTTTCTAGAGAAACCTTAGAAAAAGTAAGCTGTTACTCTGTCCACTAGTAAGGGATTAAACTGGAGTTCCCACCCTCCTACTGCCCAATGCTAAACCTCTCACTAATCCTGATTCCTCTTTTGTGTTACTGCCTGTAAAAGAACCTGGCCTGATCTTCCACTAAGATACCAGATCTCCCTCAGGCTCCTCCCTCGCCTCAGAGTGCCTAAACTTCCCAGAACTTCTCCTCCTTAGACCTTTCACTTCGCTCCTGCCACTATGGAGTCTTCGCTGGTCCTTTCACACACACCTCACCCTAGAAGGTCCCTATCTCCAAGGCTTGTGGCCTGCCCTCTAGGGCTTCAAATCCCATGGAAGCTAGGCTCCCAGCACCTCTCTGCCTTTCCCCCACTGGACTGCCACTTCCTGGCTTGGCCTGGGGCCGGAGTAAATGAACTCCTTTGCTAAAGTAATAACAAAGGAAGCCAAAAGTAATTATAAACAAGATCTACAAGTCTTGGGGAAGGGAGCAGGGACAACACTGTGATTACTTGAAGTTACTTAAAGGCTGTTAGGAGACACCCTGGCTCAAACTTGAGCGAGTTCTAGAAGAATCTCTTTCCACAGCAAGTCCTGGTCAGAATCAGCCATGCCTGGAGCTTGTGCTTGTCTTGCTTGTCCTGTTTGTCCCAGCAGAAAGGTTTGTGGCTCTTAGGATTCACTGAGGTGACAGCGAACAGGGCAAGTTCACCAGTGACTGTTGGGTGACCGGCTGCGTGGGCAAGGCCCAGCACAGCCTTCACCATGTGTGCCTCCAAGGGCGGCTGTGTCTCCCAAGAAACAACCCTGAGAGGAGAGGTGGGTCCTGTGAACTGTCAAGGCGTGGCTTCAATAGGATAACATCTTCCCAAACATTAAAAGAACGAATAAAATCTTCTTTTTAACAGTCTCACCAACAGATAGTGTCAGTCTGGGAGAAGTGTCTCCTAAGGGAGGTTTGGGGCCTAGGGAGTTGTGGCTGCTTTTGCCCGTTATGGTACCTCAGGAAAAAAAAGGGAGTGACCATCCTCCCATGCTGGGCCTGGCTTCCTCTTGCTTGAGGCAGACCTGTGGGGAGTAGCTAAGGCCCTCAGGGCTGGGGACCTGTTTCTCTTTACACTAATAAAGTTTATAGGCAACCAGCCTCTCCAGTAGCCTGCTTTCTGTCCTGGGCTCTGAGGAGCTGAAGCGACTTCTTAACCTCCCAGTATCTAGGATAACGTTTTTTTAAATTTTGTTAGTTTTGAAAGTGTCATGATGCCCGACCTATAAATAAAACCTAAAAATAAACCCGAGGCTCTAGAATCAGAAAACTATTTTGACATTTTGAAGTTGTCTGAGAACAAGGGTGCTAATTATGGGCCTTGGTTTGAATTGAACTACATTTTTTATAGCACAGCTTTGGGGAGGAGGTCTTCTTTGGGAGGTCCCCTCTCTGAACAAATGAAAGGATCTAGGGAACACAGTGAGTTAAGTCTACAGTTATGCTGGGAGCATGAGGATTGTTGGTGCAAGATAAGTTGAGTAGAGAATTGTGTGGAAGTCAAGACTAACTGCCAACGCTTAAGTGTACTTCCAAATAGCAAAAGGTATTAGGTGCTTTTGTAAATGCATGTATAAAATGTTTTAGTTTTCCCCCCACCATTTGTGATTATCATATTGGTTAAGCAGGTTTTAAAGCTTTAAAAGTATTATTTTAAAAGTTATCCTTTCTTGGTTTATAAGCTTAAGAGAGTTTTTTTTAAATATTAATTTAGCAAGAAATATGAAGATGCCTTGTTTTAATGAGCAGACTTGTTTTCCTAATTTAGTAGGTTTGAGTATGCGTGTGTAGTGTGTTTATACCTGTGGTGCAGGTATGTGTGCCGGTGCAGGCTCTAGGTTGGTGTTGGGAGGCTTTCCCAATTACTCTCTCTTATCTCTGCCTCCTGAATGCAGGGGTTACTCATGGCCTGCCATGCCTGCCCAGCATGTATGTACATGGCACTTGGGAACCAGATTCCTACCCTCACCCTCTGGCTGTGAGCAGTTTACAAACTGAGCCATGCCCCACCCCCACCCCCACCTTCCCCAGTTTACAGCCCCCAGTACTGACTTTGTACATTGACAACTAAAGTTAACAGTAAATTAGTATATTAACCGGTGCATTGTTATGCAGTGTCGTATTTAAGAAATCAGGAAAGCCAAGAAAATGAAAAGACAGTGCATAACATTGATCGGTTTACAAAAATCACAGGCATGAGGAAAAAGGTTAGATTCCGTGTGCTGTTTTATAATTGTGCTACCAGCTGCACATAATTAAAATTGATCAAACGAAACCGTGTTGATGGATGTGTTTTCCCACGTATGCAGGCATTTCACAAGCAAAAGTGAAACCACTCATTTTTAATTCATTTGGCTGGATTGAACTTCGAAACATTTGGCAAGCCTAATAAATCATACGCGGTGTAGGCATCTCTGTTTCTTTGCTCCCTTCTTAGGGAAATGCTGGCTGCCTCTTGCACACTCTGCACATGTGTCCTGGTCTTTATTCTCAGATGTTATGGTGTGATAAGAATTTGGGGTCTGGACGATGCCAGCTACTTTGAGGGAACAAGCCAAGGCATCTGGTTACCTGATAGCAAGGTGACGGAGGACTTTTTGTGTCTGTTTTGACACCGGTGCTAATGCTAGCACTGACATATAGACTGGAAAGCCTGTCCCTTCATCAATGATTTATGTAGCTCTGGGAAGCAACTTGTAGCATAGGCTCGGAAACTGACGTAGCACTCTGGCCCCCAAGACCCTGGATATAGGCACAGATGGGCAGAACCAGAAGCACTTGCAGACATGGTGGTTGACAGTGTTCCAGTGTGTGGCTCTTCGGTTGCCTGTTTTGGGGTAGGGGGTTATTAAACACATGTCTTCTCTGTGACAGTAAAATAAGGCGTGGTTTTAGATTGCGTACTGGGGGGAAAGACAGAATCGGAATAGCCCGTAACATTTTTATACAAGCTGTAAGATACATGTTTGATCGGTGTTTGCTTTCTTGAGTGCACTAGTTTCACTGTGCTTATGAAATACTCCTTGGTCTTAGGGGACTCATGCTAAAATATTTAGAAGTAAAGTGATAATCAAACCTGTAGCATGTGCTTGAGAACACACCTTGGGTTCTGTACACTTGTACATGTGTGTGCATGCACAGAGGGTGTGTGTGTGTGTGTCACACGCATGTGCAGGTGACCACCTGCCTCTGCTTTAGGAGTATTGAGACTAAGGGACACATCATCACGCCTGTTTTCCTTAGTTTTTAAGGTGTGTGTGTGTGTGTGTGTGTAAATGTACATGTGAGTATAGATGCCCACAGAGGCCAGAGTTTGATGGTAGATGTTTTCCACCATCAAGCTCCATTTTAGTTACTGATACCCTCTCTCACTCAACCAGGAGTTGGTGGAATCTGCTAGTCCAGAAACCCAGCTTGCCCCAGGGACGTCCCATTTCCTCCGTCTCTGAGCACTGAGATTACAGGTGGCCTTGTTGCCTAGTTTTTATCTGGGTGCTGGGATCTGAACTCTCAAACTTCAGTCCTCACACTAGATAATGTGTGTGGATAAAATACCTTATCCACAGGATCATCTCCCCCCCCCCACCCCCCTGTAAAGTTTTATTTGTAGAAAGACTTTCCCACTTCCTTTAGAATTTAAGGGCACCTTAGCCTGGTCCCAAAACAGAGGGCCTGAGGGCATTGTACCTCAGGTGGAGGCAGTGGTTGAAGAACTGGTTTGTTTTCTTGTGGAAGAACCATTAAAGCATGTGAGTGAGTGATGTGATTGTTAAGGACCCAGCTGAGTATTCTGTGTAAGTAACCATGGATGGGCCTTGCTACTAGTACCAACCCAAGTAATCCAGGGAGCAGAAAGAGCTCGCAAGCGCTCTCTCTCTCTCTCTCTCTCTCTCTCTCTCTCTCTCTCTCTCTCTCTCTCCCTCTCCACCCTACACCAGGACTACATTAATACAAAATGTATCCCAACTTCCCTGCATTCCAAGAAAAGAAAGGCGGAGGGGGTGGGGAGGGGAGACAATACTGATACTCTCTTAGCAGTCAAATAAAGCATCTTCGTTCCATTTATTAAATATTAGTAATTGATGAGAATTGCTATTGATTTGGTGCACCATTGCATCACGTGACTGATGGTACGTTGTGTTCCTTTCTGTGCTAGAAACTCTCCAGCAGATCCATCATCTGTTGATACTCAAAATTAGAAAGAAGGAAGGAAGAGGGAGGAAGAAAGCTTTCCTCAGCCCAGTAGGGAAGAAGGGCTAGGGAAAAGAAGCTGAGCTGCAGAGAGGTCCTTATGTACCCAGAGAGAGTGATTGCATGGTAAACAAGAGCAGAGCCAACTATGTCACCCTGAGTCACAGGATTGGAGGGGAGGTGCTTTCCTCGGTGGCCACTAGATGGCACTATTGGCAAGGTGAGCTTGAATGTGATTACCTAGCTATGTTAGACTAGCACGGCCCACCCAGAATATTCACAACATTTGTTTATAAATCAGACTGTTTTCTTTAAAAAGATCTGGGTGTGGTGGGGCATGCCTGTAATCTTGGCATCTGGTAGGTGGAGGTAGGAGCACCAAGACTTTCAAGTCTATCTTCCACTACGCAGCAGCTTCTAGGCCAGCCTAGGCTGCAGAAGACTCTGGCTCAATGAAATTGAATTAATATTTGTTTATCTTTTTCTGAAAGTCTTAAGACCTTAAGCTTCTGCTCTCCTTGCCTCCACCTCCTTCCAAGGGGCTGGGATTACACGTGGTTCTTGTGTGTTTATGAGGCCCATGCATGCTACACGGGCAGTCTGCCCACTGAGCGACATCCCTAGGCCCTGAAACATGCATTCTTGAATTAGAGGCCTAATTCCCTTCTTTTGTTTCCCAGAGGCATATAGCATCTGTAGTAGCGATTGCCTTCGAGCACCAGTGAATCGCTTTAAAATGGGATAACGTTGCGGAAATGAAACCTTTTCACGTCTGTAAGAGATTTGACATCAAGATAGCCCTACAAAATCTGGACTCTCAGCACCAAGTTTACATCAGAAACTTATCATTACTAAAAAGCCTTGGATCCTGGCATGGTGGCATATACCTGTAATTCTAGCATTTGGGAGGCGGAGGCAGGAGGATCACACCCAACTGCAGCTGTGTAGTAAACTGGACGCCAGCTTTGACTACATGACACTTCATCTCAGTGGCGATAAGCAAACAATGCTCTTTGCCGACTATTTAGTCTGTCCTCTGCAGTGTGCGAGGCACCTTATGTATTCCATCTCTGACTTTGCAGTACTTGCTGAGCCCCAGCTGGGTGCATAATGAGATCATGCTTTCTCCATTGTGTGTTTTCCGAATATCGTCTCTGATTAAGAGCGGAATCGGAATGGAAGCCGTAGCCAGTGCTCCAACTATCCCACAGCTCTCTGATTAAGAGCGGAATCGGAATGGAAGCCGTAGCCAGTGCTCCAACTATCCCACAGCTCTCTGATTTGAAACACTGTACAAATAGGCTCTCCTCCCATGATGTCACTGGTAACACCTGCAGCTGTGATATCTGTGGTTGCTGAGGCCAGTGTGTTCCTGTTTGGGTTTTGGCTTTGTTTAGAATTAAGAGGCTTATAAAGGAAGCCATAGAAACCCCCGAGTTCCCCAATTGCTGCGGTACAGGAAACAGGACAATTAGTCAGCATCCATTGTCCAGCCAGATTGCTTAAGATACAGTTTCAAGACAGTCTGGAAACACCTCCCAGCTTGATAATGTGTAGTTTAGCGCCAGCATCAAGTAAGCACTTATCGAGAGGTTTGCTTTAGGGACAATCGCAGGAAGAACATTCTGCAGTTTTCATAAAATATCTCTTAATGACACTGCCCCTAGGTCCCAAGGCCTTCATGTGACAGTCAGGGAGGAGGGGAAAGTCTCTCTTGAGTGTACTCTGTGAGCATGCTTGGAAATATCATCAACCATGGTTCAATTTTCAGTGCTAGGATCCCCATGCTGGCACAGGGATAAAGGGTTGCCTGGGAGGAACAGCACTTTGTAAAACCCTGCCTGTGGTTGGCACAATGGCTCATGTTGCTTTCATTCCCTTTTGGTTTTCTGTCCAGGGTCTGTGTGGGGGATAGCTTATCTGCTCTGCAGACCTAGCTGTGTTCTAAGGCCAGCTGTGTGAAAAGCCACTGTCTGGGATTTGAGGGCGATCTAGCTGCCACATCTGTCACCCCATTGGTCAACAGGGTCTATCTGGCTAGCCAGGCAGGTGTCCTCTTCCTCCCTCACTGCTCCTGTGCATCCCTCCTGAAATAGCAGACCTTCCCCGAATAGAGGAGGACCTGTCTTTAGTCAAGAACCTGCTAGAAAACTCTAAACCAGCTCTCAGGGTCCATTTGTAGGAGAACATAAGGTAGCCAAGCTTCTAAGACCCCAGACAGATCCAAATGAGGTGCTGCATGCGGCAGCCTGCCTTCCTAAATAAAATTAAATTGGAAAAATGAAGAAGAAAAGCCCTCCGCCCCCAGTCTTCCCTTCGAGGGGCTCCCAGAGGACCAGGGAGCTGAGCTCCCATGGGCAGTAGAACCAACAAAAGCAACATTTTCAAGAAGCAAGCAACAGAATTGACATTTTTAGTTGCATATGGGATAAAGCATTCGGGAACACATTTGTTGTCTTTTGATAACTTTTGTATTACTCAGAAAATGCATCCCTGATTCCAGTGACATTTTTATTGAAAAGGGCATGGTGGAGGTGGCGGGTGGGTGGAAATTTCTGTGATTGAGTAGCTTTTTTTTTTTTCACTACGAGTCCCAGGAATTTTTTTTATTATTATTATTATTATTATTATTATTATTATTATTATTATTATTATTATTATTATTATTATTATTATTATTTGAGATTTCTCGTCCCTAACTAGCTACAGAACTTTACCTAGAGGACCTTAAACTTATTGATATGGACTCGATGCACACCTTCTGTCATCTTCCTGAACTTGGTCTGTGGTCACTGCTGTCCTAGAGGTGTGTTTTTTAGTGTCTGGTCTGCTCTGCCCTCCTTTCGACGTCTGAGTGACACATATCTGTCTTCCTACTGCCCAGGCTTTTGCCTGGCCCTGCCCTGGTATTTAATGTTTATCTTTCTGGGTATCTGTGCCTTTTTCGTCCAGACAGACCCTGGATGGATAACTTGATCCTTACATGGAAGACTTAGAGACACAGACAGGTGCTCAGATCCCACTGCACTTTGGTCCAGTCCTGGACTGACAGACATCTCCACTCTACCCACCCTCCCTCACCTACCCTTCTGTCCTGCCTGTTCTAGTCAGCCCGGGTTTGCCTGTCACATTCTAATATTGTTCTGGTTTGGTTTGGCTTGGTTTTTCAAGACAGGGTTTGTCTGTGTAGCCTTGGCTGTCCTGGAACACTCTTTGTAGTTTGAGGCTAGCCTGGAACAAACAGAGATCTGCCTGCCTCTGCCTCCCAAAGGCTGGGATTAAAGGCATGCACCACCACCTGGCTCTAATATTGTTGGGTTCCCCCCCCCCCCCCGAGACCTCTCTGACATCATTTTCTGTTTCATTCTTCCACGCATTTATTGGTTTACTCGAGCACTTCATGGATTGCCCATCAGGCCATCAGACGTGCCTACCAGAAGTACAGTGAGCAAGAGCAGACCTTATTCCTACCCACTTGGAGTTTGGTGCATAGTAGGAAATGTGGCTAGAAACACACACTGTGAGTTCTAAGTGCAGACTTAGAGTGAGCACAATTGAGTGTATCAAACTCTGTAAGGCTGCCTGGGAGACCCAGGAAGGCTTCCCAGAGAGGTGGTACTTATGCAGAACACCAAGAGTGAGTAGGATAACAGAAGGAGAACAGGAAGCACAGCGTAAGCCAGGGTGGGGGTGGGTGGGGGATTGGGGGGCGGCATGTACTCACAACCTTCATCTGTGTTTGCTCTTCCACTTACCCCCTTAGTCCCATCTTCTTCCTTCTCCTGTGGAGTTATGCTGCCTACAGTCTCTGTTAAGGCCGACACCCTCAGCATAGCCACAGGGAGGCTGTAGTCATCTGCTCGGTTGCAAATCTCTCAGGCTTTTTTATTCTGCCATTCCATTGTTGAGCTCGCTAGCAAAAGCCAGTTTCCTTACTCTTCCAAAACTCAGTGGCCAGATCTTAAATTGTCCTCTATTACAGTAGATCTGACTGCCTTAGAAGGCACTTTGTGGACCAGGCTGGCTTCAAACTCACAGAAACCCAGGTGTCTCTGCGGGCACCACCACTGCCACCTGTCCTGATGCTTCCTTCTTATAAAGTATCTCAAGGGCCTGGGGAGGTGTGAGGACCAGAGTCTGGATCCCCTGCACCCATATGGAAAGCCAGACGCAGCAGCACACATCTGTAATCCCAGCAGTGGGGAAGCTGACACAGGAGGATCATGGGATACCAGCCAGGCCAGTAATCTCTGGCTTCAATGAGAGACCCACCTCAAAGTTAATTAACTAATTAATTTAAAGATAGAGGGCTGGTGTTGATGAGACACCAACAACACAGCAGGTAAAGGCATCTGCCCTCAAGCCTGACAATCTTAGTTCAATCCCTGGGACCTCCATGTTAGAAAGAGAGACCTGTCTCCTGCAAGTTGTCCTCTGATCTCCAAGTGCTCACTGTGGCACATGTGCGCGTGTGTACGCGCGCGCACACACACACACACACACACATTTTTAAAACGTAAAAAACAAAATGGAGAGTGACTAAGGAAGTCACTTAGCATCAGTCTCTGTTGACCTCTGACTCCCACTTGCAGGCATCAGCACACACATACGAACATCCAGAAGCATTCTGGACCACCTAGAACATCCACTAGTCATCTTCTCCCAGCGTTATTAGTTTTGCCCATTTTTAAACTTTCCATACCCGCAACTGTGCTGTAGGTAATGTGTTGTGTCTGGCCTATTTTACACAAAGTACCATTAAAGAAAGCCCTGTGTTGCACACGGCAGGAATTCATCTTTCTGCCTGGGTTTGTACAGGCGCATGGCCTGAGCGTGTGATGGTTTATCTGTCCTACAGCAGATGGAAACTTAAGGTCTCTTCCCATTTGGCTGTATTAGGAGGAGCCCTGTGCAAATATTTCTGTGAATAAAATGTGCCGTTGTTGTTTTGTTAGGAGCATACCTAGGAATCAGATTGTCACAATCACAGAGCATGTGTGTGTTCAGCTGGGTGGAGATAGTCCCCAGCCGTTTTCCGAAGTCGTCATTTAATTTATGTTCCCTGCAGCAGCTCAGAGAATTTGGACAGCTGGGGGACTTCACTCTCACATCATAGTCCTGCAGCGGGCATGTGGGACTTTGTTTTGTGACTTTACTTTGCATTTCCTTTCAAGCGATTCATTTCGTCCCATTTTTCTCAAAAGATAATATTTTACTTTTTTTTTTTTTTTAATTATTGGTATGCACTTGTGTCTGAGTATGGGTGTATGCAATGCCCTCAGAGGCCAGAACAGGGCAGGACGTTGGATCCTCTGGAGCTAGGGTTAACAAGCAGGTGTGAGCTGCCTCATGGGCATGCTGGGAATAAAACTTTGTTCCTCTATGAGAGTTGAACGTGTTCTAAACTGCTGAGCTATCTCTCAGCCAAAATGCAATAAATCTTTTTTTTTTAAGTTTTTTTTTACAAAAAAAGTAGAAGTTCTCTTTTTTTTTTTTTTTTTTTTTTTTTGATTTATTTTTATTTTATGTATATGATACTTTATCTCCATGTGTGCCAGAAGAGGGCATCAGATCACATTATAGATGGTTGTGAGTTACCATGTGGATGCCGGGAATTGAACTCAGGACCTCTGGAAGTGCAACCAGCGCTATTAACCACTGAGCCATCTCTCCAGCCCTGAAGTAGAAGTTCTTAACTTTAATATAACTTCTGACCAGCTTTCTCATGTTTTATATCGTATTTATTTCATGCTTAGTTTTGCAAAACATACAAATACCTAAGGTAGGAATTATGCTCTGGGGAATTAGAAGGTACAGCCTTGGAGATAATAAAAAAAAAGAGATAAGTAAGCCATCTATTTCCTTGACCTAACATGGCATTACATCTTGGAGCCACAGATGTTGCTTAGCAGTGGTTCTCAGCCTTTCTCGTGCTGCGACCCTTTAATACAGCGTCTCATGGCATGACCCCCAACCAACTACTTCATACTATAATTTTGTTACTCTTATGAATCATAATGTAAATGTTTTCCGATGGTCTTAGGCGACCCCTGCGAAGGGGTTGTTTGAGCCCCAAAGGGGCCTCGACCCACAGGTAGAGAGTAGACCAACCACTGGATTAGAGTGTGTTAGAAGCCGGAAGTGAAGTGCAAAGATTGTTACCCTCTCTCCTCCCACCTGCAGGTCCCGCAGCTGATGCTGTGCAGATCCAAGCCGACCCGTGTGGGGAGCTGGTAGGACCTGTTCTCGTGCTTTTGAAAGCACTGACAAGTTATCTTTTATTACAGGTTACTCAGCGGTCGTTATGACCTCCCGGTTACGTGCGTTGGGTGGAAGAATCAATAATATACGGACCTCCGAGTTACCCAAAGAGAAAACGCGATCCGAGCTCATCTGCAGCATACGCTTTTTAGATGGCTTGGTACAGACCTTTAAAGTTAATGTAAGTTCTTCATTTTTTTTTTTTCTGCCTAAATCCTCTTGAACAGTTTTGATCTCTTGGTTTACAAAATGGGGAGAAAAAAAAAAAAAAAAGATTAGCGAAACAATGAAAGCTTGAGATTTCAGGTCTCACCTGGTGAGATAGGGCTGGGCGTGGGACCCTTGGGCCCTGTCTCGATTCTAGTTAGGATTGTGAACCTGCTGGTATCTTCCAATGTTGATGTGTTTGGGACGTTGTCCCTTTACCAGCCCACCCCTACCTCCCACTTACCCAGACAGAGCTGGTCCTTGGATGACTATGTTCTGTACGTGATTTATTTGAGCCCATGTGACTTTGTGTTTATAAAAATAGTAAAAATTACTAGGATGTAAGCGTCCTACTAAAAACTGTGAACCCCTTGGGGACAGGACGGGTGTCCTGGCCCAGGGCTGGGCACACAGCTGTGCTCTGTGAGATAGCCAGCCTTGTGGATGGCAGGACTCCTAAAGGCCCTGGCTCCTGCTCAGAGCCCTTGATCTCAGGTCTTCACGTAAGCAACTATGAGAGGCAAGTACAGCAGCTGCCTCAGCTGGCTCCGTACCCAGCCACTACCTATGCCCAGGACTTCTGTGTGACTCTCAGTCCTAATGGCATCCGCTCCAGCCCCACGTCACCTGTGCCCCAGTTTTTTAAAGCGTGTGCAGAGGAGAAAAGTGGTAGAGGAAATGGGACTGGCTACAATGGTACATGCCTGTGGTTCAGCACTTGGGAGGTGGACTCAGGAGGAGCAGAAGTCTGAGGCTAACCTGGGCCTCAAACAAGCAACAAAGGGAATGGGGGAGAGAGGTGACCAGAAAAGGCCGTAACAGGTAAACCTGAATGAAAACCCACGGACCCCTGCTGTATCTGTCACTGCTCTCCCACCCCACCTTTTTCTTCTTCTTTGACAAGGACTCACTCTGTAGTTCGGCCTGGCCTGAACTCGCTATACAGACTAGGCTAGCCTAGAAATCAGAGAGATCTGTCTGCTTCTGCTTCCTAAAAGCTGGGCTTAAAGACTTACTCAATCACACACTCACACTCCCCACCCCACCCTTACTACCACTAAGTGGTTTTGGTGCAGGCAAACGGCGATTTTCAGCTCTTCCAATCCAGAGCCAGGGGAGCTGCCCCATACTGTAGATGTGAGAATGTCTTCATCAGTACACAGGACTCAGGTTCTGCAAATAATGGTGGTGACCAGTGGAGACTTATTTCCGGCCTGCCTTCCCGCTACCCGGGTCTCTTGTTCAGCTATGCTTTGCTCTTCTGAAGATGGGAAGTGTTACTTACTGTATCAAAAAAGCTCAAAAAGCCAGGCATGGTGGTGCACACCTTTAATCCCAGTACTCAGGGAGGCAGAAGCAGGTGGATCTCTGTGAGTTCGAGGCCAGCCTGGTCTACAAAGGAGTCTAGGATAGCCAAGGCTACACAAGAGAAACCCTGTCTCAAACAACAACAACAACAACAAAGAAAGCTCAAAAAAGGACAAGTGAATAAAGGTGCTTGCCACCAAGCCTGACAAGCCTTGGGACCCATGTGGCAGAACACTGGTCCATCTGTTACAGCGTGAGGCCTGAGGGAGAAGAGCCAGAGATAGGTGAGGTCAGAGAACTCCCAAGGCAGGGATGGGGTGGGAGGCCAGCTGGAGCTTCCTAGGTCATCCTGGGCAAGCTGGGTTCTACACTGGGCCATGTAGTGAGCACTGGCGTGGCCTGATTGGAGGGTCGCTTTGTCTGCAGCAGCCAGGGAGGCAACGGGGCTGAGAGAATACAACAGCAGTCCCTGGGGGAGATGCTGGTGGTGGGCAGAGCAATCTTGGGAGTTTGGCTAGAAAAGGAGGCACCTGGAAGATGGAGCCAGCAGGAAGTGCAGGCAGGGCTCTCTGCTGTGCTTTGCTGCTCTAGTTGTCCTTTCTCTTTGTAGTTCCAATCTTGCACTTTGTGTTTGTTTGTTTGTTTGTTTGTTTGTTTTGGAGATACAGTCTCGTTGTATATCTATCCCTTCTGGCCTGGCACCCAATATGTAGTCCAGGCTGCTCTGAAATTCAGAGAGATCCACCTGCCTCTACCTTTGGTGTGTTGGGATGAAAGGTGTGTGCCACCATACCTGGCCTTGGTGCTGTTTCCTCCCCCCCCCCCCCCTTGGTGCTGTTTTAATTCCTTTGGGAACTAGAAGAATAGAGCAGAACTGACACCCGAATGTTCGGATTCTGCAGTTCAGAGGTGAGAGACTCAGTCCAGCAAGAGCACAGGGCTTTGGTGTTGTGCAGCTGCACAGCTACCAGTTGATAGTGTGAGTGTGCCAGGCATGGCGCCTCTCAGTGCCTCGTTCTCAGTGGCAAGGCAGATGCTGAGGGCTACTCGGCTGAGCGGCAGCAAAGTGAGTGTGGCAGCGTATCTTTGCAAGTGTTCGATAAATTCATTACTGATGATGTAATAAATCAAAGTTACATAGATGATAGACCAAAGCGTGTAAGTAATAATTATGGTAAGGTGAGAAGATAGCTCTGGTGCGTTGGGAGACCGTCTCGTGGGCTGGGGAGATGGTCAGTGGGTAAAGAGCTTGCTGTGCAAGCCTGAGGGGTTCAGATCTCAGCTCTGATGCTACATGGTGGCTGTAACCTTGCACTAGAGTGTGGGATAGGGGGCGGAGATAGCACCCCTGGGGTTCACTGACCAGCCAGTATGGCTGAAACTGTAAGCTTCAGGTTTGGTGAGCAACCCTTTCCCCGAAATGAGGTAAGAAGTGATTGAAGATATTTCAGCATCAACTTTTAGCCTACACAGACACTTCCAGGGTGAGTGTACTCATAATTGTGCAAAACACACACACACACACACACACACACACGAGTATCTTGGGGGAATGGACTGAACTATGGAGAATGGTGACAGGTCCAGAGGCCTTCAGGATAGACAGGTGGTGCATTCTGGAAATAGGCAAGGCTCATAACAGACCAAATCCCACAAAGTCACATGGAGGAAGTTGCTGCAGGAGCGTCCCCACATTACCTTATCCTCCCCGCCCTGGTCTCTGCGACCCACTTTCCACACTTTACCTGCCCTCAGAAGCTCACAGGAAGAGCCTCTTCTGTACATGTCTATTTTTGACTTGCATTGTCCTGAGTTAAACGGGTTGGCCTCAAAGCATTCCTGGGAGGTCGACCTCTTAAAACAGAATCTGAAATCTCCCGGGTGCTCCATTGCCGCTTTTGTGTGCATGTCTCGCCCCACCCGCAGCCACCTTCTGTTTGTGCCATCAGCTTCAAACTGGGTGGGCCACTAGATAGATGGGAGGGGTGACACTCCACCTAAACACAGAGGGGTTCCTCGTCCCTGTCCCCAGGTGGACCCCACTGTTCATACTGTCCTCTAAGAAATCTGTCTCCTGTGGCTTGACCAGTTCAAAGCACTTGACAGCGTTTGACACTCCATGTTAGTCATCACTTCTGCAGCCAAACAAGGAAAGAGGTGTTTGCTGTGGCGCCGTCCCAGTGCCCACATCAGGCTGTCCCATAAACACGGGTGCGGGCCACCCAGTCCCACTCTGGAGAGAAGTGTGGTTGAGTGTCCCCGCCGGCTTCTCACTTCAGATGACGGGAAGCAACAGGGCAGATAATCCCACAGGGGGACACAGGCCAAGTCACTTTAAGGGTGTTTTGGATGGCATTGAAGTATTTTTAGCTGTTAGTGGAGAGTTTTCCTCCCTGCACACCCCTTGGGTTCCTCCAGGGAAAGGAGCTGCCGCCGGGCCCCCAGCAGCCAACAGGAGCTGACCTGGGATTAGCGTTTGCTGGGGGTAATCCGCGGCAGGTCATGGCGTGTTTGCTGGGTAATGTGTGAGTTTTCCAACTTAGAAGTCACCGGAGAACCTCAGCTGAGGCATGGAAGCAATTTAAGAAAGCTAAGTTAGGTTCACAGTGCAGTGTGTGTGTGTGCGTGTGTGTGTGCGTGTGTGTGTGTGTGTGTGTGTGTGTGTGTGTGTGTGTGTGTGTGTGTGTTTTCATGCATGTGGAGGCCAGAAGACAACCTGTGATATTACTTATAAGAAGCCATCACAGAGTCTTTCATGTGTTGGCCAGGCGGCTGACAGGTGAAACCAGAGTCCTATATTGGGTGTCTTCCTTCATTACTCTTTACCTTATTTTTATTTTTTCAACATTCTGTCTATCTATCATCTATTTATCTATCTGTCTATCATCATTTATCCATCTATCTATATAATCCTTTTTTTTTTTTTTTTTGAGACTGCATCTCACTGTGTAGCCCGGGCTGGTCTGGAACTCGCCAGGCTGGCCTTGAATTCACAGAGATCCAGAGTGCAGGGATTGAAAATGTGCACCACCACTAAGCTTTTTTTTTTTTTTTTTCTTTAATGTGTCTCTGTGTTAATAGTGAACATGCAATCAGAGGCCAGAAGAGGGCTTAAACCACCCTCCCATCCCCCCATAGCTGCAGCTATAGGTGCTGTGGGCTGCTCAGCTTGGGTACTCAACCACCGAGTCCTCTGTCCAGCCCCTGCCTTAGTGTTTTAAGACATGATATCACTAAACCTGGGCCTTCCATATTTGGCTAGACTGCTTGGCCAGCAAGTTTCAGGGATGTGTCTTCCCCCCCCCCCCCACATGGGCTGTGGGGAATCGAACTCAGATCTTCACCTTTGCATGGCAAGCATACTACTGACTTATTTTTTTTTTCCTCTAAATTCCTACACTTTCCTTAAATTCAGAGTGTCTCAAATTATACTTATATAGTTTGCCTTCACCCTACTTCTGTATCCCTCCTTGCAGCCTTGAAACTTGAAATTTATTAACACTTTTGTCACTGTGGGAAGTGTATATTCGTAACATCTCTGATGATTTTAGTTTCTCTTTGCCCACTGTTTAAATAAAAAAAAAATTACTTCTAGTTCTTGGTTCATTTTAATACTTTCTCCACTTGATATTTGTCATGTAGAAACAAGATTTGGGCCAATCGCTTCTGGATATGGCATATGGCCACCTGGGAGTGACGGAGAAAGAATACTTCGGCTTGCAACATGGCGATGACCCAGTGGACTCCCCTGTAAGTTTCCACACGTAAGATGCGCTGCTTGCCTGCTTGGCTTGGTTTCATAGCTTGTGTTTTCTCACTCAACAGAGATGGCTTGAAGCAAGCAAACCCCTCAGGAAGCAGCTGAAAGGTGGGTATGTTCTCACTTCGCATGCTCACTGGGTGTATGGCAAACTGTCTTCTCCTCGTGGGTGGGGGAGGGGCAGTGTCAGGAAGAGATGCTTCAGAGCACCCTTAGGGATCCCAGGTATGCAGAAGGGAGAGAGGAGAGAAAGGAGGCAGCTCAGAACTGGAAGGGAGCAAGTGGATGAAGGATGCTCTTTCTAGGCCCAGAATAATACTTAGTTGGTAAAAGTGCTGTCTATAAGAGCTCAAGGACCCAAGTTCAGATCCCAGCACCGATGCAAAAAAGCTGGGTACTGTGGTGCGTGCCTGTAATCCCAGTGCTGGAGAGGCTGAGGCAGAGGAATTCCTAGGCTTTGCTGCCCAGAGCATCTAGCCAAATGATGAGCTCCAGGTTCAATAAGAGACACAGGAGCAGTGGAGAACAACACCTGACGTCAACCTGTGGCCTCCACGTGCACATACGCACATCTGCACAGACAGACACAGGAGCAGTGGAGAACAACACCTGACGTCAACCTGTGGCCTCCACGTGCACATACGCACATCTGCACAGACAGACACAGGAGCAGTGGAGAACAACACCTGACGTCAACCTGTGGCCTCCACTTGTACACATGCACACCTGCACAGACACATACAAGCACACACCTGAAGGGAGACAGACATAAACTCCTGCTCTTTCCAATGGCATTAATACCGGCCCATCCGTCGTGAGCAGCCCCCTGTGTCGCTCTCAGCTTTCAGTAGACAGCTACTGCAGCCATGCTCAGCCTCCCTTCTGGCCAGCCCTTCCCAGCCTGGCTTCCCTCATGCCTCTCTTTGGCCCTGACAGGTACTGGTGGCCTGGATTAGGTTCTGGTGGCCTGGATTAACTTTCAATCACCTCTCTCTGTAGCAGATGCTTTTCTCCTTGTCCCTGAGTCCAATTCCTGCCGTTCCTCAGGGCATCTCCTGTTACCTGAAGGGAAGTGCTAACTCTCCCCTTCCCTCTCAGTTCTGTCCCTTTGTGGCTAAGCGTTCTTGCTGTCATCTCACAGTCAGGCTCTCAGGACTGCAAGGTAGGGGACCCTCTCTGCATTCCTCTCTGTACCCTACATGATTCTTGACACACAGGAGGTGGCCAGTCACATGAGGTATAAGTCACTGTTGTCTCTCTGGCTCATTCCTGCAGCAAACACATCCCACTGTGCTGAGCCTGGGAAATGCAGTCCAAACCAGATTTGAATCCTGCTCTCACGGTTAAGTGTAGAAGTAGAAAAGAAGAATTCTATGAAAGTACACACACACACACACACACACACACACACACACACACACACGTGCCCTGAGTCCACAGAAGAAACAAGAAAGACAAAGCTACCATGCCTGAGACACCCAAGCAACAAATGATGAAAGAGAGATAGTGAATGGAAAAACTGTCCTAATTGCCACCCACTGGCGGCAGCTAGGTGTGTTTACAGAGGCACCCACCCACCCACCATCAAAGACTCTTTTAGAACCAGCCCCCCCAGGTGACAGGAAGGAACTAAGGGATTGGGGAGAGGGGCTGCAATTTGGAGCGGTAGAACCAAGGCAGAAGGCGAGATGAGGAGATCAGCCAGCTTGGCAGACAGACCACAGACGGACTTAGATTTCAGAGAGCCCGAAAGTACTATGCGAGCCAGTGGACAGGACCTGGGCATATTTACCAAGTGCTGGACACAGGGTGACATCAACAATTTCTCCCCATGTCCTGGCAACACGGTCTGACCTAACCCATCTGATCTTCTCACAGACACAACGGCTCGTTTGTGTGTGTGTGTGTGTTTTTTTTAATCCACACAAGCAAACTGGCCCTCGGTGTTGATGCGTACGTCGCATCTGAGTGGCATGTAGCGTAGCACTCAGGACCACATGCTCTGCGCTGAAGCTGTAAAAATGTTTTCTAGTTTAAAAATAAAAAATCAAGTCAAAAACGTTAGTGCTTACTGAATGTTCTGGTCTTGTTACTGGCTGCCTCATCCCCAGAGCTGTCTGCAACCCTGTACCTGTAAGAACCGTTAGCCCGCAGGTCACTGTGTGGTGTTTAGGATCTAGACGCTATGTGGAGATGCTGAGAAACCATAAGTCACTGTGTAAATGTGAGCTGCTGAAGTTCTTTGTGAATTTTCTTTGTAGATGATGATTTAAGGCTTAAACTTTTTTTTTTTTTCCTTCAAGACAGGGTTTCTCTGTGTAGTCCAGGCTGTCCTGGACTCACTTTGTAGACCAGGCTGGCCTCAAACTCATAGAGATCCGCCTGCCTCTGCCTCTCTGAGTGCTGGGATTAAAGGTGTGGGCCACCACGCCCGAATCAAGACTTAAACATTCTTAATAGAGATATCATTGTTTGAACAGGGGCCCTAAGGCAAACGTACAGCCGGAAGTAGGTGGTGGAAGTAGGTGGTACCACAGTCGAGGCTGATGCTATGTAAATGCCTCTGGTGCGTGTGGAGACTTCTAAACAGTTACCTTAAGCACTCTGGATTTGAACCTGGGGCTTTTAATAATGGAAGGCACTCCCTTAACAGGAGAGTAGCAACTGTTATGCATTGACCTTTTTTTTTTTTTAATAAGGGAAAAACCTAATTTGTTTTTGAAAAATGTTGTAGGCGGTTTCCCCTGTACCCTGCATTTTCGAGTAAGATATTTTATACCTGATCCCAACACACTGCAGCAGGAACAAACCAGGTAACAATCTTTTCCTCTTGCTGTTCTTTGACTGGTATTTATGAATTAGTCGCGGCCAAAACCAAAAAAACGGGCTCTCTGTTTTCAGGCTATGAACAAGTAACTGATTTGGATATGAATTCCCCAACCATCACATCCAAGTGAAAACTGGGGCGCAGAAATTGAAATTTTGATCGGCAGGTTTGTTTTTAGTTTGTGGCCTCTGTCCCTCAGCCCCAGTCTAGTCTAATTTCTAGCACGTGCACAGGCACTCTCTCTCTCTCTCCCCGCCTCTGTCTGGTAAGCACTGTGTACACTGAGGATGCTAAGTCAGATCTTCTCTTGAGGAACAGTATGCAGTCTGAGGGGCTGCGATGAAGTCTCCCGAGGGTGCGGATGAGTTCTGGCTGGACCCAGCTTGCCGCCTGGGTGAGTCAGCAGGTGCAGGAAGTTTGTGAGGCAGATAAGGGAAGGAGGGGACGGACTAGGAGCTGTTTGCTGCGCTGGCTCTGGTCGGTCCTGGGAAGTGGGTTTTCTAAGTGGGGAGACGGGAGTGGGTGTGTAGGATGGGCAGGGTGCAGTGAGAAAGCACCCTCGGGATGAGAGGCTGGGCCAGCTCCTCCCCCTGCCTTATGGCCGTGCTGAGCCTTTGGTTATGTGTCTCTTTGTTGTCCTTAAGCAGGGAAACTCTTCCCTGGGAAGAAGCAGAAGCTGTTCTGCATTATTGAATGCCATTTTATGGCCGAAAGTGCCACCAAAGAGATACCATTAGCTCAGAGAATCCTCTCTCAGGTCTTCTTTCTTCTTTTTTAATGACAATTACCACGATCATGCTTTAGCTTTTAATCTGTTTAAGGGCCAGTGGTTGGTTCACTACTCTGACTTTCCTTCTTGTGTGTGTGTGTGTGTGTGTGTGTGTGTGTGTGTGTGTGTGTGTGTGTGTGCTGCTGTCCCCCACAGAGACAGGCCTTGGGGCTGGACTGTGCTTATCGCTGTGGTAAATGTGAAGTCTATAAAGGAGGCCTGGGTGGCTCATTGGGGAACCGCAGTGAAGTGCATGCTGCTTAGAATCAGCATGGCTCTTCCTCCACCCGCCCCACCCCGAACTCCCACCCTGCCCCTCACCACACCCCACGTTGCTCTTTACTCTGGTGGACTAGGGACAGTGGTGAGATGCTCAACCCAGCATGCCATGTCACAAGGTAACTGACACCAAACTGGTGACATCATCTGTAAGGATGTGTTTTAAACTGCCTTACCAAGAGCAGAACAATACGGAATAGCAGATTCTGACTGAGGGGTGGGAGCCAGACACACTGGGACACACCTCTAACTGTTACTGGGGAGGCAGACGTGAGAGGATCACTTGAGCACAGGAGTTTGAGACCAGCCTAGGCAACATAACAGGCCCCCATTTAAAAAAAAAAAAAAAAAACCTTGAAGAATTGTAAGTGTACATGTCAAGATTTCCTTTTTTAAGTGACCATTGTGGCCCAACGAGTTGGTTTTACTCAGCTTGAAAAGTTGCAGCTCATGCACTGTGAACTGTCACCGTCCACCTTATCTCATCCCTGGGATGCTGGAACCCCAGGTGTGTGACACCCTGTGCACGTGCTCAAGCTTCCAAGTGGAAAAGCTTGAGGGTCAGCTAATCTCATGGTCCCCTTCAGTGCCCTCCATGGCTGTCAGCTTCTACACCCCCCTCAGAAAGAAGCCATGGGCTTGTGGAGTGAGGCTTCCTGCCTCCAAGGAGCATCCAGGGAAACATAGGGTGGAGAGATGCCTAGTGGAGGAGTGAGGCCGTCTTCAAATCCCCAGAGTGGCTGCAGGGATGGGGAACAAACAGGGCTACAGTGGGGAGCAGACTTTAGCTGGACGTGTGTAATAGACCAACATTTGTCTTACCTAAGTAACAAGTCTGCCTCTCCTACTCTTCCAAGTCACTGGTTCTGACCTGACATCCACGCCCACTCCTGTCTCTAGTGCCCACGTCCCACCTTAGGGTGCACAGTGTACAACCCACACAGCTGTTTCCTCCTGAACAGCAGAGTACTAGCAGGAACCAGGACAGCATGGCACCCAGTAGCTGCTGAGCTTCGGGGACTGTTCAATCTATTGCCCAGCGCTGGGCTTGGAGTCCTCCATTGATTGACACATGGGGTTGATTTCTGTTTGTTTGTTTGTTTGCTTGCTTGCTTTTTAAAAAGATTTGTTTATTAATTATTATGTATACAGTGCTCTGCCTGCATGTACATCTGCAGGCAGAGGAGGACATCAGATCACATTACAGATGGTTGTGAACCACCATGTGGTTGCTGGGAATTGAACTCCTGACCTCTGGAAGAGCAGACAGTGCTCTTAACCGCTGAGCCATCTCTCCAGCCCCCTTGCTTGCTTTTTATATGTGAAGTCTTTACCTATATTCCTGGCACACATGATCTTCTCATGATCTAGGATTTCAGCTTGTCCAAAGAGGACTTTCCTTTTCAGGAAATTTGGCTCCCAAGAGTCAAAGAAGGAATGTAACAAAGATGCTATTGATTGTCTTGTTTCTTATCTAGGAAAGGGGACAAGTCATTGGGGTTTTGTTTGTTTGTTTGTTTTTTGTTTTTTGTTTTTTCCTGAAGTTGAGGTCTGTTCCGCTTTAACCTACATTACTGTGATAGAGTAACCTGACTAAAAGTAGGGGTGGGGGGGTGGCGGGGAAGGGTTTGTCTCAGCTCACAGATTCAGGTTAAAGTCCATCACTGTGAGAAACTGAAAGGAGAAATGTGAGGCAGTTGGTCACGGTCACCTCCACAGTCAGGAACATACATACTCGTTTGCTTGCATGTGGTCAGCTCAGTTTCCTCACTCTTATGCAGTTTCTGAGCCTCTGCATAGGAATGGTGCCACCCACCACAGCCTGGGTCCTCACATATCAGTTGACTTAGTTAAGGCTATCCCCATAGACTTACCCAGAGGCCAACCTGATATAGACAATACCTCATTGAGCCTTTCTTCCTAGATGATTCTGGCTGTGTTCATCTTGACAGTTAGCCATCACAGGATCTGGTGGGATACACACATTCTCAAAGGGGGTCAAACGTTTCTAAAGTTAGATGTGCCAAGTTTCTCCCATTGATGGCTTTCCTTTATTCTCAAGGGTACTTAAATGTCTGTTTATTGTGAGCCTCCACAACTGCTGTTCCTGATAAATTTAGATCATTCTAAGCAGCATTCCACTTGCTGACAATCTCCAATTACAATTAGAGCTCCCTGAAGAAAATGACAAAGCCTCCCTAAGTTTGGGATGCACCCTGTGACTCTTATTTCCACGCATGTGGGGTTGATTCGGATTTGCTCTCCAAAGGACCAGGTGGCATTTGATGAAGGACCTCTGCATGTGTGTGCTCTCACTCATGCCCTTCAGTGGAAGACCAGGTTTTATCAGTAGATCATCTATAACTCCGCCCCCTCTCCTTCCTCCCGGTATTCTTCCAGGAGGAAAGAACACTTAATTCTGGTTGAATGTTAGCTTGGATAAACATAGAAACCAACTGAAAGAATTGGTTATGTTCTCTTGGGTGGGGGGGGAAAAAAAAAAAAAAAAAAAGATCCCGCTACTGAATAGCCATGAGTTAGCACAAGAGTTTTCATTGCTTTCTTTATTGCCGTGACCAAATACTTAAAGAAACCACTTAAGGGAGGAAAGGCTTGCGTTGGCTCACAGTTCTGGAGGCTACAGTCCATTGCGGTAGAAGGCATGGCTGTGGGGGTGTGAGGCATCTCATCACATTGTACCCACAGTCAGGAGATAGTGGTGTTCAGCTCACTTCCTCCGTGGGCTCGTGCCTCCCAGATTCAGGGTGGGTCTTCCATCTTCAGTTAAACCTTCTGGAAATGCCATCAGATACACCCAAGAGGCCTTGTTGCCACGGCTGTTCTGAATCTGGTCAAGTGGACAGAAAGGTTAGCCACTTGTACGTCTTTGTGAATAATATCACCTCTTAGCGCCCAGCGTTCCACACAACACAGAGTGGTGATGGTTATATCAGAGTTATAACATAGGTCCTCAGCTTAGCAATGAAGGATGTGTAGCCCACGGAGACTGTTCTCGTAGCATCTATGCCCAGGGTAAAGGAAGACAAGATGATCCATGTAACTTCCGAGCCTCGTTCCCCCAGATTGGCAATTCTGACTCTAGAGAGTCTGTTGAGACATACAATTTCTTAGGTCTGCCTAATTTTGTAGTGTGATTTTTATTTATTTTTTTAAATTTGCGAGTTCCTTCTCATACAGTTTTTAATAGGTTAAAATAGAGATGGCATACCAACCTCGCAGATTCACTGGGAGGCTGAAATGAGGAAGAAAGCGTTAGAGCATCAGGCACCCAGCCTTAGCCTGCAGAGAGAGCTTGCAGTTGCATCCAGGTCTAAACCCAGCCAGCTCCCTGACCTTTCTCAACCCCGAGGAATATGAGACTGGTTTGTCTAAATTGCCAGAGCGAGTTCTCTCCTCCCCCCCCCCCCCCCCAGCACTTCTGAACTGTCTGTATTAGCTTTCAAGAGGTCTCCCTTTGTCATCTTTGGCCAGACCCTGGAATGTCAATCCGCTTGAATCTGGGTTTTAAAAAAAGAGTGGGAGGTGGGAGCCAAGCGTCACATGTATGCCGCGTCCCTAAATATAAATGCCTCCACGGTGCTTCCTGGCCTTGGCCAGGGCTGTTGATGGTGGCCTCCTTGTCCCGCAGAAAACATGCAGCCTGCAGGGCAGAGGGGACTTACATGCTTTGCCCTCGGGACAGCTCTGGGCTTTGAGAGCTAACTCGGCTGCTTGCAGGTCGTGGCAGCTAAGCTTCCAAGACTTTTTTGTTCCAGCACCCATAGTTTTTAGGCTATAGCAAAAAGCTCAGCTGGATGTGTTGCCAAGGTGTGATCTTGACAGGCCCACCTCCTCTTAGCAGTTTCACACACACGAATGGGGCTGTGAGGTGCCCGTGAGGTGTTTAGAACAGTGGCCCGTGAGTGTGCGTGGGTAGCTTGTACAGAATGTTGTGGGTCCCCAGGCCTAGTTGAAGGCTCATGCAGCAGGCAGCTGGGACACCCTTGGCTCCTACCTCATCCATCCCATCAGCCCTCCCTAGCACAGGATATCTAGGCAGTTTGCAAATAGGTAAAATGGTGTTTGCATGTATTATATTTTTCAAATGTGCATTTTTGCTGTTGCTTGCTTATTGCGTTTTTGAGCATTTGTTAACAGACACCTTTGTTTCCTAGGCATTTGTATTTCCTACAACTGAAGATGGATGTTTCTGAAGGAAGGTAATAAGAATTCTGTATTCTTCTTTCCCTGTCAGTCTAGCGAGATTCCTGGTTCAATCTAATGAGCATGTGTTCCTGACACCAGTGCTCAGTTTAGACAAGGCCTGTACATTAGGCTGTTTTCAACTCCCATCTTGGTTTGCAGAGGCTAACGGTGAAGGACTTTCACTCCACTTTACTACAGTTGTCTTACAAAGCACACAGCGATCTTTCTGGTAAAGACCTGGGGGATTCTCAAGGGGAAAGGAAGAGCCTGAGTGTAAAATAGACCTCAGTTCAAGTAGATATAGGTGCAAGTAAGAGCCCCTTCTGAGCCCGTGGGCCTTGTGGGTAATGACTCTTCTCTCTGGTAGGAGTTGTGTTCGCACAGGAACATCTGCTTGGGAGCCATCATTCTGGGTGCGACCAGGCCACTCAGTGCTTGGAAGGTGTCTGAGAGCGGCCAGAGAGGGAATTAAAAATTCCAAGCCCACAGAACCCTGCCTTCCAAATCCTAATAGTATCTATCTTTAAAAAAAAAAAAAAAAGTTTGTTCGTTATTAGATATGGAATGAGTTTGTGTGTGCATGTGCACATGTATGCACAACAGTACATGTATGGGGAGTTGGCTCTCCTTCCATGTTTACATGGATTGTAGGGATTGAACACTTGGGTCACCAGCCCTTACCTGCTGAGCTCTCTTGTCTGCCGGCCCCTTAGCATTCTCTTGACTTATGAAAAAACAAACAACAGCAACCATCAAAAATAAATAAATAAATAAAAATTAAAAATAATAAAAAAATTTTAAAAAGGCAGCAGGAAAAGAGCACCATCCACTTCCATTCTCCCCATCCCCGCTTCCTGCTGTGAGTTTGGTTCTACTGCAGAGGATCATCAGAAGCCACTGGCCTGCTGCACCACAAGGAGGCTGGCATGACGCGTGGCATGAGACAGGAGCCCATGAAGCTAGTGAGACCCGTATAGGCAGTGGGGAATCCCAGTTGGCCCAGGATTTCAGGAGCTCTGCTGCAGCCACCCATGGCCTAGAAAAGTCTCTGTGGGGTTCTGGGGTAAGCCAAATTTAGGGTTGGTGGAGACAAGAGAAATCAGATTTCCCTGGACAGTAAGAAGGTCCTCCCATCCCCCACCCCAGCTGGAAGCCATATGTGGTTGACTTGTAGGGAAACAGAGAGAGAGAGAGAGAGAGAGAGAGAGTCTCTCAGTCTTTTCATGCCCAGTGGAAGCATGTCTTTCGCGCCCACCAGATGGAAGAGAGCAGCTGCAGGGTCTTAAAGCAGGCCACAGGCTGCTATAAGAGCTATGTCTGCAGAGATGGTGGCCATGTGCACTAGGAGAGCTTGGAAGAGACCAGGGCTTCCATCTGCTGCAATCCTGCCAGCCAGAGACAGGAGCCTCCTTGAAGGGGCCAGCAGAACCGTTGACTGTCAGTGGTCACAGAGTACGGGATCTTCCTGAATTCTCTGCATGCTTTCCCCAATCCCTCTTCCAGCACAGGCTATAAACAGTGCTCGAGGCTCCTTTTTTCCCAGGTAGCCTCATTACTTCAGGAGAGCTCCATGTTGCAATGCCCACCTCCCGTCTTGGGCTGTTCTTGGCAGTCATGGAAATCTGTTCCGTGGCACCCTTACATGCAGACACCTTGTTTTTCATTAATACTGTTCTAGCACCCATTATAGGCAGCCTGTGCTGGCCACCAGGCCGGGGCCTCCCCTTCAGCCTTTCCATACATCAAGCTCCAATGCTACATTGGCCTCCTTATTTTGTTTTTCCAAACGAGATACCCTTTGGGATTTCCAGATAAGTTAGTAGGAATCCACACCTTGGAGTAGACACCCAGAGTGTCTTGTTGGGTCTCCAGGTAGATCTCCAGGTGGGTCTCCAGGTGGATCTCCAGGTGGGTCTCCAGGTGGATCTCCAGGTGGGTCTCCAAGTGGGTCTCCAGGTGGCCCTCGCCATCCGCTCTCAAGCTCATCGCAGGTGTGGATCAAGCCATCTGTGGCCAAAGATGTTGTCGTGCGGTTAGCAGTTTCCTTGCTATGTCAAGTCTCCTGACTTGTTTGAATAGTCACTGGGGGCCAGCACTGCGGGACCATCGCTTCTCTGCAGAGGCAGCTCATCCAGAGCATTCCCTTCCCTTCACACATAGGGACCTGAACCGCGGAGAAAAAGAAATAAGCACAGGAGCATGTGGCATGCCGAGAGGAGAGTGGAGGCCGTCATTGTTCTACACTGTGTATTTTGAACACCAGTCGTTCTTTGGAAAGTGTATTCTTTCTTCAGTCTCCATAGGCTCTTTCTGTCCAGTCTGAGCCCCCATAGTCCATTCAGCTAGCTGTCCATCTTCCAGCAAAGGCACGGACCAGATGTTAAGTGAAGTTCATTACTAGGAGAGTGACGGCCGGTGTTTATCACGTGTCTGTCTCTCTGCTCTCCTGAAAATGCTGGGGCTCAAAATGTATCCATGCTGAGCAAACCCTAGATACATCCATAGACATGGAGAGACATGCACGCATCTACAGGGACACACAGTTACCCGTGGGGTCAGGGCCCTTCAGATAGGGAGTGCTGCCTCCATGTGCACCTTCAGAAGCAGAGGGGGCACAGCAGACAGACAGGGAGACTGCTGGGGGAACAACTAGATTAGACTGGCAAATGGGATGACTCACACGTGGGAACTTCACGGGCTGCCATGGAAACTGCATGTTCTCTCAACTTGCCGCGGGGCTGGAAGACACTTTTAAAATCTCCCCAGTGTTAAAAAATCTCCCAGTGTTGCTGGGAAGGCTGGCTCCCTCTCCTAGTCGCTGACCCTAACTTTTCCCAGCCCGTCCTTCTTTCTGTTCAGCAGTGGCCCTTGCTCCATACCTGTTTAGTAGAACAGAGCCAGGTTTGAATGGGAAGAAGAGAGCAATAAAGACGGGTAGCGTCACTGAGAACAGGCGTTTGCCAGGACAGTGTGGTGAGCTGGAAACGAAGACAATTGCGTGGCAAGTCTGTGGCTTTCTAGTTGGGTGGCAGACGGCAGAGAGGCAGGCAGATGTTTGAACCCTGCCAGCCCCAGCAAGGCTTAGGAACAGTCAGTAGTTAGGGCCCTAAGCAATTTAATTACAAAATTGCAAATGCTAAAATACACAATACCTGGCTTTCCTCTCTTCTGTTTTTCTATATGATAAGGCATCACCATTCCAGGAAGGAGGTACCTAAGAATCCTAGAGTCTCTCAGGACTCGAGGAGGTAGTCAGAGCCCTACAAAAAGTCTCGGGTCTGCATATTTATCTCAGATACCCTTTTCTCAGTTTTCCTTTTACAATATGAGCGTACTGTCCATTTGCTTCCTGGTATTTATGATGGTTATAATTTTAAACCAAAAGTTAAATTTTTTTTTATCTTCAAAAAACTCTAATGTTTTCCATGTGCCATTCGAGATCAGTTTGTGTTGTGGTTGCCTTAAAGATTCACGTTGTTGCTCGTTTAACAGTTAATGGAGAACAGGCAGCCACGGGTTATCTGTGATTTGAGTGTCTGCAGTTCATCTGACTCAGCTAATCTTTATTTCTCCTGACAGGTTAACCTGCCCTCTCAACTCAGCGGTGGTTCTAGCATCCTATGCAGTACAATGTAAGTCCTGAGGGAAGTTGGTGGCCGGCTCATTCCAGTTAGCATATGGAGAAAGCCACTGGCTGCTTTCTTTGAGGAAGTCTCTTAGACCCCAGGATGCCTGGCACAGAGCACGTCTCTTGCTGTCCTAATGGTAGAACTTTTAACCTGAGCTACACTCTCTCTTGCTTGGGGTATCAGATGGACAGTGGTGCTGGGGGAGGGAGTGGTGTGGTATTTACCTCCCAGGGAGCTATGAAACAGTAGGCAGCTACAACCAGCTTTTTCCAGAGCCTCTGCCCAGGTATTTGGATCTGGTCTCCATACAAACCCCAGTGGAACAATATTCATAGCCCTCACCTCCTCTGCAAATGAAACCAAGACCTGGCCAGGTTCAGGAATTTGCTGGAAGGTGCTCCTGCTGCTGGCTTGATGCCTGTCTAAAATGCTACCGAGAGCTTATGAATTTGTTTTCAGAGCTTCAGTGTAGCTCATGGGTTGTATAGTGGTCTATGACCATTCAGAGCAGGAAGATCATGAGTTCAAAGTCATCCTCAGCTCCATGGTGAGTTCAAGACTAGCCTACATGAGACCCTCCTTTAAAAAATGTGTGTGTGTAGAAGATAATTTGAATATTTTATTTAGCCCATTTAAAAATATTATTTTAATATATAGTCAGCATAAAAAATGAATGAGCTATTTCTGTGGGGGCTGTTTTGTTTTGTTTTGCTTTGCTTTCTAACTAAGTCTTGGAAATCCAGTCTTGGTTTTGCTCTTTCCACACTTCTCCAGTTGAACAAGCCATACTTCACTATTAGCTGGGTGGTGCCAGCACAGAACACCGTGTTGCTTGTATGAAGTCACATGGTATAGCATGAGACTGAGGAGAGACCCCATCCCCCAACATACACACACACACACACACACACCTTTCCAGAAGCCTCAGCCGACAGCATGGCAGGTAGCTAAGAAAGCAAGGTCAGGCCTCAGAGCAGGTACAGGCCAAATTACTCATCTTACTAGGATCACAGAAACATAATGGCAAGGGAGGGAGGGAGGGAGGGAGGAAGGAAGGAAAGAAGAAAGGAAGGAAGGAAGGAAGGAAGGAAGGAAGGAAGGAAGGAAACCTTAGACTACTGAGGAACCCCCAGGTGCACTCCCTCCCTTAGCGACAAGGACAGGAATAAGGGAGGTGAAAAACAAGGATTGTTCCTGCCTACTGCATGGAACCAGACAGTGGGGGAAAGCAGATGTTGGGTGACCCGATGATGTTGAGCATACAGCAAGCCTCCACACTGTAAGGTACACCCAGCGTCAGCTCCGTCTCACCAGCCTCCTCATGACAGGAAGCTCAAAAGAGGCCGCCCTCTCTCTGTGTTACCTCTAGGACAGACCAGCGTGGTGCATCCGTATGGGAAATGTCAGTGTATGCCTTTTCCTGAGAAGCCATGACCAGGAGACAGGGAACCAACAACAGACCAAAAACACTTCACTAAATCCAGGCTTAGTGGATCCCCAGGGCCTATACATAAAAAGAGTGGTGGCTGACTCAGAAAGTGCTGCATCACCAGAGCCCCACCCTACATGGAGGATGCCCTCCCCAAAGCTGCGTGGATGGAGCCACCCTTCAGCTAACATTTCACCTACTGTGTACTATAGCAGCTTCTGAGAGCAGGAAGAGCTGGGGCTGGAGAGAACGAGTGGTCGGACTCTCAAGCAAAGGGCTGATGACCCCTCCTCACTCCATCTTGTGAGGCTCTGGACCGTTGTCACGGCTGCTGTGATTAAGGTGGTGTCGACCGTGTGGTGACCCATAGCCAGACTCAGCGTGTCCTCATCAATCTCTAGACTTGTGGTTCCCATTTCTTCTGGGCTGATCAGTGACAGGTAGGGACTTATCTCACACTGAAGCCAAGGGCTGGCTGTTCACAGCTAGAGAGAACATCAGGGCTGAGGGAGAGGAGAGAACTGTGCTCAGTTTAACCTCACCCTGTTCATTTGTCCCTGGGACGTCACCTGGCTTTCCCACTTGAAAATGGACACGTCCCTGATGCTTGTGCGATATGGCCGCTTCAAATTAAACAGCGTGCTCGAAGGTGGCCCATAGCCAGAAATTCCTTAAAGCCAAGCCAACACCAACTGAATCAGTAAGAACAGGGATGACAGTCAAGTTGTCTGGGTCTTGGCTTTTCCTCTTGTCTGCATGAGGCCTCTCACGGCAAGCAGGACTAGAAGTATCTGTTCCACGTTGCAGGACTGTAGGAAAGAGAGCACAAAGAACTCCTAGCGAAGTCTTAACTCTTAGTGTCTTTTCAAGACGGTCCAGAAGAAAGCTGTGAAGCTGTCTATAGGGTGGGCGAGATGACTCCTTGCATAAAAGCTCTTGCGGCCAAGCCCGCCGGCCTGAGCTCCAGCAAGGAGCCAACAGTGGAAGCAGAGAACTGACTCCCGAAAGGTGTCGTCTGAACTCCACGCGTGCCATAGAAAATAAAAATTTAAGTTTAAAAGTTGTGCCCATGAAAAACAATAAGCTATAGTTAGAGAAAAATTAAAGACCTATGTTTAAGACATCCTGTGGAGCCGGGCGTGGTGGCGCACGCCTTTAATCCCAGCACTTGGGAGGCAGATCAATGTGAGTTCGAGGCCAGCCTGGTCTACAAAGCGAGTCCAGGACAGTCAAGGTTACACAGGGAAACCCTGTCTCAAAACCGAAACCAAAAGACATCCTGTGGAAGACTGATGGAATGGTGACTGGAGGAAGTCATGAGAGCCTAACGGGTGCAAGACGGCTAAGGTAGAAAACTATACATTGCTAAGAAACGGTAGGTTGTCAGACACGGTTTGAGGTATAAGCTCTTTGCTTTCCTCTAGTCTTGATAAATAAATACACGTGTATTTGCATCCTCTGCATACATTTCTTATAGGACTAACTCAGATATAAAATTAGTGGCCCAGAAGGTATAGTAACTCCATTCTATCAGGTTGTTCCAAGATGGCTGTCAAGTATTTAAGTCCTATCTGCTTTTGCTAACCGGAGCAGTTTCTTATTAAGGACTTCCAGCCCAGTGGCTGAAGGTTGCTGCTGGCCAGTCAGGGGTCTCTGAGGCACAGGGAAAGGTGTGAGAAGGACATAGTCTGTGATGCTTTCTGAGCTGCTGCCACAAGTAGGCTCTGTACTACCCTCGGGATGAAGGAAGCTTCTCCTCCTACTGGGGATGCTGGCTCTAGGGAAGAGTGCACAGTGTGCCCTGTCCTGCTTGGGGAGGGGAAGGGAGTCTAGAAAAGTATCAGAGGACTGAGCCCCGAGTAGAGGCTCCAAGATCAAGTTAGAAAAATAGAAGGTGGAAGACTTGCCCGTTGGGCCAGATTGGTCACTTGACACATGAGTACCTGGCTGGGAGTTTGGGGCATGTGTTCAGCAAGTAGATAAGACAGTTCCTGGGGTGTGAGTGTATGCATGCAAGCCTTTGGTTCGTTCTTCTTGTCTGTTTAATAAGAGTCGCTCGTTGATTTTTTTTTTCTGGTCCAGGGTGGGGTGGGGCGGGGAATAGGGGGCATTTGTTCAAGCCCTTTGGTGACATGATGTCATTGACGCCACTTTCAGCCCAGTCCCCCCCAGGGCTTTTTGCAAATGTGTATGCATGTGGCTGTTAACTGTTTCCCCCTAGTGGTTATCCCAGAGCTCTGCACGGGGTAGCAGCGTTAGTTAGATTTCCAGTGGAAAAACTACCCTGCAAGGAAGGTTCGCTGGTCCTATGTTGATCAAAAAGTTTGTCGATTGTTTTTGATAAAGCGAGAAGCTTATAGTTTGGTCCTGTCGAATGGAAGCTGGGTTAGGGCGAGTAGGTAACAAGACAGATGAGCAAATAGATGCTTCAGATGACCTTATATGAGTCAACGAAACCAACAGGAAAATTAAAGAGGTCTCTGCCTCTAGGCTTGGGGAAAGCATCTGCAGCACTTTGTGGGCCTTTTAGGACATCAAGAGAAGCCTCGGCAGCTCACTGGATGGGCAGGCAGGGGAGTAGGCGCTAGCATAGATCCCTAATCTCCTAGGTCTTTACTCTGTTGAAAGTAGCCTGTATTGGGGGCGGGGTCCCTTCTCCCTTCGTCTCAGCTGCTTCTTCTTTAATGTCAACTGCAATGCAGCTGTGTTAGTCCTCCCTCTCTGGGTGCCCTGTAAGAACATCCCAGCAGTGTCTTTCTCAGCACACTGTTGTGAGCTGAGCCACCTCCTCCCTTCACCTGCCACCCTTGCACTTACATGGAATTTAGCCCTAAGCAGGAGAGAGAGAGAGGTTCAGATTAGAAGCGTGGAATTGGAAACTAATGAGGCATTGATTCACCTGGCTGGAAGCTTATCAGAAATTGTCCCCACGGAAGGTGTTTCCTGGGATGTTGTCGACGGGTTGTTGATGCAGACCACACGGAAGAGGCAAGGCTAATTATGGTTTTTCCTCATTGTGTCTTACTAGCTCATTTTGGAGACTTTAATCCTTCCATACACCATCCAGGCTATCTTGCCGACAGCCAGTTCATACCAGATCAAAACGACGACTTTTTAAGCAAGGTGGAGTCGCTCCATGAACAGCACAGGTGCGGGTACTGGCGGGGCCAGTTGTGGCGGAGGGGGGGGTGCGGAGCAGGGGTAGGATGGAGGGGCTTAGGAACTCAGGCTGGGTATTTATAGATAACTCATCACTTTGTGTTTAATGCTTCCTTGTCTTCCTATGGTTTTTTTTTTTTTTTTTTTGAACCTTTAAGATGGAATGGTGGCAAGTACATGTTTAGCATCGCTTGCGGTTTTTTGTGAAGCGTAAAAAAAATGTGAGGGCGATAGCTGGCACATTCCTCCTTCGAGATGTCATGGGCATTAGTTAATTCCTCAAGGAAATGCCCATTCTCAGTTTGGTTGGTTGGCCTACAAGCTGACGGAGCCAGGCATAGCTTTTAGCCATTTACCCTCTTTAATAAAACAAGCCCTTCCCTCAGGTGTTGTTGAATGGAGAGGCAGGTGCACTGGAGAGCTGATGGGGTGAGTGGTCCTGGGTCCTGGGTCCTAATTGCCGCTTGTCCTCCACATTGGGAGTTGCCCTGGCACCAGCTTTGCCTCTAACAAACTTCCCGCTCATCACGTGACTCAAAGCTACTGTGGCAGCTGTTCTGTTCCCATTAACTGGGGACCATGCTGACCCAGACCAGCTCCCCAGAGACCATCTCATTTCTTAGGAAGGCCATAAAAACAAAGGGCAAGCTACCAGCGTACCTTCTTAGAGGGAGCTGCCAGCCCTCTCTCCCGGAATTGCTCCTGGGACAGAAGTCAGCATCCTAAAATAGCACAAGGGCCACTGGCGTCTGAAGCATGAGGCCACTGTTGAGAGAATAGGCAGGCAAAAAAACGATGAAAGATCACCTATTAATTGAGCGACCTGGCACAGTGAGGGCAGGCGTTTTGAGAGGCGAGAGATAGTTTCCACTGTCTGAAGACCTCTCTGAGAGCCCACTAAGTGAGGGAGTATTTCTTCGTAAAAGCCTGAGGGGTCTAGAGGAGGTCAGGTTCCATGGACAAGAAGGAAAGCCTGCTTCATTAGAAATTAAAGTTGGAGTGCTTAGGGGGACTAAGCCAAAGCATTTAGTAGCTTTTAGTAATTGTTACAGAGGGCTATACCAACACTTTCCAGGTATTTTTAATTTTTTTTTTTTTTAAAGCTCGAGTTAATCTCCACCTATTGCGTGAGCTTTGCATTTTCTCTTTTCTTCTGCAGTGGGCTAAAGCAGTCAGAAGCTGAATCTTGCTACATCAACATAGCTCGGACCCTTGAATTCTACGGAGTGGAGCTTCATGGCGGCAGAGTATGTACCCTTTAGCTTAGAAAACTATTGGCTAGTTTTACTTATGTAAGCTTGAAAAGGTCCTTGGGGGATTGTTTCTCTCCCACTGTAACAAATAAGACCTTTTAAAAGAAACTTGGGGGCTGGAGAACTGGCTCAGCGTTTAAGAGCACGTGCTTGCAGAGGACCTGGGTTCGATTCCCAGAACACACATGGCAGCTCACAGTCTAATTGGGAACCAGACACGCATGGGGTACGCAGACATACATGCAGGCACAACACTCATGCACACAAAATAATAAATAAAACAAATCTAAAATAAATTAGTTTTTTTAAAAAGAGAGAGAGATACTTGGAAAGTTTTATTGAGTGTCTGATTCCTAGCTGTCATTCAGTTGATTGCTTTGTTCACACTTCTGAGGGATTAGGGCATAGGAAACTTACAAGCTTTCCAACACCATTCCATGTTATGGTTCAATCTAAATGGGCAAAATCCATTTTTTCTGTCTTTTAAAATGATGATTTGGGGCTGAGGGTGTCTCTTGTCCAGCATTCATAAAGCCCTGGGTTCAATTCTCAGCCCCACCTAAGCTGGGGGTGCTGGTGTCCACCCATGATCCCTGCATTCGGGAGGGAGAAGCAAGAGGGTCAAAAGTTCAAGGTCATCCTCAGCTATATAGTCATATTGAGGCAGCCAGGGCCTCCAGCTCAACAGTGCAGGGGAGGTGTTCATTGCCCTGTACGCATTGCATTGTGTTTTGCTCGTGTTTAAACCACTCATCACCCTCTCTAGACTCTCCTCCCTGGACCCCCTTCTTCCCCACAAACGCCCCCCCCCCTTCTGCAGTCACATGATTTTATGACTCCATTTTAAAGTGGCAATTTACTGAGCCAAGCTCCCTGCTGCATCTTAAGCATTATTCGAGCTGCTTACTCGAACACGGTAACATGTGTATGTTTGTGTATGGTGTGTGTAAGTTATGTGTATGCGTGTTTGTGTGTGTGCATGTGTAGCAGTATGTAGGTATAGCTAGATGTAAGATGTATACATGCCTATGGAAGCCAGAAGTTGGTGTTGGCGTCTTCTTAGTCACTCTCCACCTTTATCTTTTAAAAGAGCATCGGTCGCTGAACCCGATATCTACTGTCTGGCTGCCCGCTGAGCATCAGGGATCCACGGTCCCCACTCCTCAGTGCTGGGGTTACCATCGTGCACGACCAGGCCCGGGTGCTAGGGAGGTTGAGGCAAAGGGGATGTGATTTTGAGGCCAGCCTGGGCTATGTAGTGAGTTCTAACACAGCCTGGTATACAAATGGAGACCGTATCTCAAAAGAGAAAGAATTCACTTGGTGGTTAAAAGTACTCATTGCTCTCGTAGAGGGTCAGTGTTTGATTCCCAACACCCATATGTTGGCTCACAGCCATCCATAGCTCTAGTTCCAGGGGATCTGATACCCTTTTCTGACCTCTGTGGGCATCAAGAACAAACAGGGTGCTTCACATGTATGCAGGTAAAACCCTGGCACATAAAATAAAATGAATAAATCAATTACACACACACACACACACACACACACACACAGAGGACCATTCTGGGTTTTGAGGCAGATCAGCTGAGATCCAACCTCAGTTCCTCCAGGTATTAGAGGGATTGCTGATAGATGCCTGCATCCCCGACACTGGGGAGGCGGTACTGAGTGGACACTCCCATATCTGAGCAGCTTGGTACCACACAGAGCAGTTTTCAGTAGAGTTCTACCACTCAGTAACTCCCCAGTCTAGGCTCCTTCACAATGTCATGGTCTTCTCGTGGGGCTATCAGACGCCCGAGGGTGGCACACAGCTTTTCAGTGCCTCCAACCAGGAAAGTCACATCACTTATGCCCAGAGCGTGGTGGTGGTGGTGGGGACCAGAACTGGTCACGTGCTCTGTTCTTCTGCGAAGGAAGCTGGGATGTGGGACTGGTGTGGGAATTTATTAAATGGCTCACTAGGGTAAACTATAATTGTCTGGGTAAATGTGTACACTGAAAGACAATAGAATGCCTGGTGAGATCCGGTTTTTAGCCCACCGAGCCATTCGTTCAGTGTCATTTACCAATGTAATTCCTTTTCCTGTTACCGTGGTGTGTGTCACACCTGCAACAGCCTTGTTTTTCGTTGCTCCGTATGGCGTTGCCTACATGTATGATTTTAGCCTGGCGCCTGGTGTGAATACTCAGGACTTCCTCTGTACCAACACCACTTCCTGTCCAGCTCCTGTACCTCCCCTTAGCCCTTTGATACTCGTAAACAGCGAGCCTACTTCATCATTTGTTACACCGGCCATGTACCAGTTCCTGAGCCGACGTGCTGTACACAGCTCTGTTCTGGGTGCTTCCTGTTTTCTGTACCACCAGCCTGGCCCTCCTGAGCTCCATCCGACACAGCCACCCTGTGAGTGGCAGGTTAGAGGTTCACACTCACTTGTAACTGGCTCTGCCCCATATCTGATTAAAAAACAGAAATACATGTCCCTTTGAATGTAATTTGCTTATGCTCAAGTGGATTTAAAACCGCTTTAATTCTTTGTGCTTTCCTTCTGTGCCTGTATAATAGATGGCAGTGCCAAGCACACAAGCCCTCAGCCAGTGTAGTTGCACTGGATTTATAAGCAACATTTATTTCTTAATTGGATTTAGAGTCGTGTCTACATGCGTAATTTTTCTTTATCATTTCATAATAGCTAAAGCCTTTTCAGTAATTGAAGTTGAGATTTGTACAGAGCTGTTCAGGAAAGAGGCCTGTTTGAGTCTCGTGTGGCTCTCAAATGCTGATGGTTGAAAATTCAGAAGTGTTTATATAGGACTCTGTGGAGTGTGTAATCTTATCTGGTAACCCCCTAAACCAGGGACCAGGAATCATGACACGCTGTGGGGTGTGCGTGTGCGTGTGTGTGTGTGTGTGTGTGTGTGTGCGCGCGCTTATGACGGGCTGTGTGTTGTGTGTTCATGCTGTGTGTGTTTGTTTATGACGTGTTCTGTGTCCATGGTATGCTGTGTGTGTGCTTATGACATGTTGTATGTTTGTTTATGACATGCTGTGTGTGTGTTTATGACAGGCTGTGTGTTTTGTGTTCATGCTGTGTGTCTGTTTATGACGTGTTCTGTGTTCATGGTATGCTGTGTGTGTGCTTATGACATGTTGTATGTTTGTTTATGACATGCTGTGTGTGTGCTTATGACAGGCTGTGTGTTTTGTGTTCATGCTATGTGTTTGTTTATGACATGTTCTGTGTTCATGGTATGCTGTGTGTGTGCTTATGACATGTTGTATGTTTATGACATGCTGTGTGTGTGTGTGCTCATGATATGTATGTTTGTTTATATGCTCTGTGTGTGTGTGTGTGTGTGTGTGTGTGTGTGTGTGTGTTTTCACTTTAGAACTAGGTACCAACTATTTGCTCTTAATTGGCTGCAAAGTGGGGACTTTTCCCGTGCTTGGAGGCACTTCCCCCTCCTGAGTGGATATATACCGCTATTTATAAAAGCGTGGGTGCTTTAAAGTTAGCAGAGTATAAGCATGGCTGTAGCACACGGTGAACCTGGACTCTTCCTTTCCCCTCCCCAGGATCTGCACAATTTAGATCTAATGATCGGAATTGCTTCTGCGGGCATTGCAGTGTACCGAAAATACATTTGCACAAGTTTCTACCCTTGGTAAGTGCAAACACTTGAAATTGTCTGAATCATGCTTTAAAAATATGCTAAGCAAAAGTAAGGCTAGCTCTAAATTTAAACTTTTATTTCTGAAGAATGGCTAGAGCTCCCTCACCACCAAGTTGTAAACCCTGAACTCTGAATTTGATCCAGATCTGGCACGTGGGAAGATTAACCTAGGTTTTCATTAACTTCCCTCCTCCAGTCATCTTGTGGTTGAGGTAGTTAGTGGATACTGATACAAGGCTGCTCTTGGCGTTGAGAAACCTTCTACCCCCTTGTATATGTGTGCGATCAATTCTAGACTCTGGAAAACCCTGAACCTGTAAATAGTAGCAAGCCGTGTGTGTGTGTGTGTGTTTTCCCTTCAGCATACATACCTGTGGTAAAGTGTAATCTACAAATTAAGTCCACTAAGAGATTTAAAACAGTACATAATAAAAATCAAACAGTTATCCCAGTATACTGTAATGAAAATTACGTGGATGTAGCCTCTGTCTCTTGAAAGAGGCCAGACGGTAGTATTTTTAAACTGTGGTTGACTCCAGGCCTTTGACTCTATAGGAAACAAAAGCAGAGATGGGGAAGGGAGAGTGGGCTGACTTTTCTAGATGACTTTGAGTTTACCGTACCAGGCAACAGGGAGCTTTCTTAAGGGAAATATTATGCTACCTAAGTGAGACCCTGTCATAAATGACAGCATGAGTGCGTGCAGGGCAGGGGTGGGGACAGGTTGAGGAGAGCGAGTGCTGCAGGGAGATACAGAAGTGCAAATGCAAAGAAAAGCAGCCACACAGAAACCTCTAGGAAGGGGAAAGGGGACTTGGCTGGCAGGGTTGTGGCACGCCAGATTTTTTTTTAAACATTTTTTTTAAAGATTTATTTATTTATTATTTATACAATATTCTGCCCACATGTGTGCCTTCATGCTGGAAGAGGGCACCAGATGCCATTATAGATGGTTGTGATCCACCATGTGGTTGCTGGGAATTGAACTCAAGACCTTTGGAAGAACAGACAGTGCTCTTAACCTCTGAGCCATCTCTCCATCCCAGCATGCCAGATTTGACATTAGGTTTATACGTGTTCCTCAGTTTGACTGCCTAGAACCTTCGCAAACTGAGACGTGAGGATGTTCATCACAGCATTGTTTATGACAGGGGGAGTGGGGGACCCTATAAATAAAAGTCTAAGGGCATTAAGCAGGAGTAGCAGCTGTCGTATGACTGAGTGTTGGCTGTATCCACGTCGTGTTGCTGTGTATTTTACTTACCGCATTTAAGCCTTGAGTAAGACATTCTTATCCCTGGTTTCGCAGCAGAGGAAACTGTAGAACAAGGGCCTTTGTAAACGCTGTCAGTCTCGTGCTGCTAATAATGGTGCAGTTGAAATTCGCATCCAGTTTGTCACTCCAGGACCTGTATTTCATCCTACCACTAGTAGTTGTATTTGTGGGGAAATACTTAAATGGCATACACACTTAGAGACACTGGTTTCTCAGTAATTTTAAGTACATTTAATTTTCAACCAAGTGTGCCATGGTCCTCACTTAGTTTTGCCATAGGGTCAGTATGACAGGTGATAAGAGCGTCTTGAGCTCCCCACTGGAAGCATGAAACCCGAGCCATGGCTTAGCTAGCTGAGATGTGGCCTGCTAGGGACAAAGGACCAGGCAGTGGGTGTGGGCCTGGCTCTCCTCCAGTACTGCAGGCCAGACTCCACCAGAGTCCAGCTCCGTCTGTGGCTGAATCTGTGAAGGTCCGTGAGCAGGGTCTACATATCTCGTTTAGAGGCAGATTTGGCTCCTTTAAGGATACTTCAGCTTGGAAGCCAAAAACTTAGCACAGCCGATCTGTAAATGGAAGCATTTGGGAAGGACCCACCCACAGGGACTTTTAACAGCCATCCAGTTACCCGGGAGCTCGCTCTGATAACCTCGGTTACCCTTCAGCTTCACACCAGTTCCCCGTTGCCAGTGCTGTATTAGTTTTCATAACACTACAACACAATAACTGATAGAAGCAACTTGAGGGAAGCAAAGTTGGCTCACCATTCAGAGGATCCAGCATGCCATGCAGGTAAGGTACTTGAGTGGCTCAGCGCTTGGCAGTAGGAGCTTGCCAGGAGATGGCCTTTCTACCTCTTGGTGGGTCAAAAAAACAAAAGAGCCCAGGTTGAGGCCTACAGGGCCCACTGCCACTGACCCACTCCTGATAGCTAGGCCTTATTTCCCGAAGGCTCCACAGCTTCCTAAAACCGTATCACCAGCTAGGGGGTGAAATGTTCAAACACATGAGCACTTCAGACTCTTAACTACAACCAGTGGGGCAGTCAGCCCTGCAGAGTAAACTCTTAATAGGCCAGGACACAGGGCAGGTGCAGAAGGGCCCAGAGCCTACAGGAATGACTCTAAAGAGGATAGGCTTTGGCCTCGGGGACTACATTCTAGAAAGAAGGTACAGAGTGTGCATATCTCCAAGAAGAACACAGCGATCAGTCCAGAGTAGATGGTTGATTAAGGTTAGAGCATGTTGTGCCTTGGCCAGTCACTAGAGTGACCTGACCATGGAGAGCCTCATAGAACCCTGGAATAGACTTAATCCTTGGTGCTCTAATGAGAACTAGTTTCTCCTGCGTGCAGTGGTCACCAGGACGTGGCTGTGTGTATCATCTGGTGCCTGTCTCCTTCGGTAGATTCTGAGTGTCCCGATGGCAGTACCCACTGTCTTGTTCTCTCTATCCCTGGGACCTGGCCCAGGACTCTGTCCCTCTAGACACTGAGTGCATTTCCTATTTCCTTGTGACTGCCACTGAAGGGCCTTCAGCCTGGAAGTCACATCTACCTTCTTCAGGTTTGCACTAGTAACTAATACAGGCTAGGAGAGAGTTGGCAGCACCAAGGCAGAACACTGACCCAGCAGGCCTAGTGGGGGAAACCCCCCCCACTGACCCAGCAGCCTAGTGGGGAAACCCCCCCCCCAGGAAGCGATTAGCATGCAAGCAATCTGTGCCCAGCAAGACCAAGGTGGGAACTCATAAACTGATAAGTGTGTTCCCAGACTCCTGAGAAATGGGAATTCCTGTGTCTGCCCGTCAACACAGACTGTATGGAGAAGACCTGCCCAGCTCAGGGTGTAACCTGTTCCAGGATGGCCACCTCGAAGAACTGAACCTAGGGGCCTAATGGTCCTTACAGAGTAGCCTGTAGTCACTCCCAGAATTCACTTGTCAAGTAGGCATATCTGCCAGCAGATTACTTATAATAGGTTTTAATATATAATGAAAGTGTTTTCTGTTTGTCTGTCTCGGTCTCTGTCTCTGTGTCTGTCTGTCTGTCTGTCTGTCTGTCTCTCTCTCTGTGTGTGTGTGTGTGTGTGTGTGTGTTATGCATGCGTGTGGCTGATCCCCTGGGGACATGCCGTATGATTGACTTTTCACTTTACTTGCTCTACCTTTCTGTTCTAGAATGCTATGTCAAAGTATTGATATGGTCCTAGAGAACAGTAAACTTCTTTTCTTCCTCCAAATACTGTGTAGATTATAGTCGCTTGTCATAGTGAATAGAGTCTGTTTAAATGGTGAGCTAGCACTGAGCTTGTGGGTACACATCTGCAGTCCCAACACTGGGGTGGGGTGGGGGGGGGAGTCAGGGAGGTTAATCTCTGAGGTCACTGGCCAGCCTCACCTCATGTTCTTGGTGAGCTCCAAGTCAAACCAGAAACCTTGTCTCAAAGAATAAGCTGGACAGCACCCGAGGAAGGACACCCAAGGTTGACCTATGGCCTCTACATATGCACCCACATGAACACACACACATACACACACACACACACACACACACACACACACAGGTGTCATTTACCAGTTTTAATGACATGAACCAACACTGAGAGCCCGTGGTGCTTCAAGAATCATGTAAGAATTTGACACACTTACTCCATCAAATTGTCATAAGACTGTGCTGAGAGAGGCTGTGACAGGCCACCACTCAGCGGATAACGTAGGGTCCAAGATCATGGCTCCCAGCAGCGACTCCTCTTCTGGGTACTGGGTACAGGATGACTATATAGTGTTTGGGACTATTGCAAGACTCAGTAGAAGCCGAGCTTGTAAAGCCCGTGGCAGTGGCCTGGCATATGAAAATATACTTGGTGATGCCTGGTGACATCCTTTCTATATTATGCACATGGTAAAGACCTTCACACGTGGCTGGCTATTAAGTAACAGAGCTGGGGTATAACCCAGATCTGTCCTCCCTCTGCTCCACACTGCCCTCCACTGGCTGTCTTTGCCCCCGCGTAGGCATCAGCTCCTGCAGGGAGGGCTTCAGTGTCACAAAGAGACTTAACAGCAAAGAGTGCGCATGGCCCATGCTCCTAGTTATTTAAAAGCTGCCTCACAATCCAGAGGCCCCGTGGAGCTCCTTGAGTTTGGCCGACGCACACTCCCAGCAGCTCACGTCCAGTCGGATCACAAAATAGAGGACCCATGTCCGGCTGAGCCCCGATGTCTTTGTTCGCTTTGCACCCTGTTTTATTTTTTGTGCTATGTGTGGTTTTGTTTTGCTTTGCTTTTTACAGGGTGAACATACTCAAAATTTCTTTCAAAAGGAAAAAGTTCTTCTTACACCAGCGGCAAAAACAGGTGAGTTCTACCTATGCTTGCTGTGTTGGCTGCGTTTGTTGAGGCTTCCCCCCACGCTCGGTTCCTCAGGGATTACTTCCTGTGTCTTAGGATGGAAAGACTGAAAGCGTGTTGAACAAATATTTTCAATTTTTATGGATAAACCTAATGAGTTATGTACAGAATTTATGAGCTGAAAACTAAAACATTGATAAGAGAAACAAAATTTGACAAAAACTACTGGTTGCATATACATAGTTTGGAAGGCCTGGTATTACTAAATGGCATTTACTACTGTATGCTTTCAGTCAGCATTGAGAATTAACTTTCATATATTGAACCTACAACCTTGCTTATCTTTACATTCAGTTGGAGCCATCACAAACTTTTTGTAGCCTTTTACTTTTCCACAAAGATAATCATGCTATATATGAATAAAGGTATTTCGACTAGGGGGGGAAAAAAAAAGGATGGAAAGACGGTGGCCATTAGATTTTCAGACCCTGTGGTCCTCTCCGTGGGTCAGTCTCTGTAGGTCCAGCTCCTGACTCCTCTGCTGAGCCGCTGGGCAGTTAATTTCACCTCCTCTAGCCCCCACGTTACTTTGTTTCTAGAAGCTCAAGTAATGGCCACTTGTCAGGGAGCTGTATGAGTAAAGATCCAAGCGCCTGGCAGCGCCTGCTGCCGCGTAGCAGGAAGCATCCATGCAGCTGAGCTCTGAGAGTGACTGCTTGTTAGGGGTGAGCAGGGTCCTAGACGACTCTGTTTGTTTGCTTGGCCACAGCAACTCTTACTCAGTGAGAAAGCCAAGGCTCCCACAGCCTCAGAGTGAGGGAGCTGGAATTGGAACCGAGGCGCCTGCCCTTTCCACACCACACCCTGTCTTGTTATGCCGCATAGTTGTCACTGGCTGTCACTGTGTCCACTTCCCCACTGTGCAAAGAGGATATGCCCTCAGACTGGCCCCGCACTGAGAATGGACCCTTAGAAACGGGATCACTAAAGCTTTGAGTACCAAGGCCTGGAATCCTGGTTGCCTGCCTGCCCCCAGCCCCCACCCCTAGTACAAGGACATCAGGATATGTATTCCAAAATGCGTATGGAATCAGAAAACCTAAAGAAAACAGGTCGCCCCAAGGCAAAGCCAAGGGTAAGGCTGCCTTGAGCACTTGAATTCACCCTGCAGCAAGAAGAGGGGAATCGATCCCTAGGATTTTTAACACCTCTACCGTCTGCTTGGTGGAAGAGCTGTTCCTAAGGCTGGGCTTTAATTTTATCAGCTGGGAGCTCCAGATAAGCCCCCTCTTGAACTATAAGCAGCTTTTAAACAAGAGTGTTTGTGAAGGACCCCACATGGCGAGGAGACCTAGATTCAGGCCGTTTTTATTATCACACCTATGGTGGGTTGACAGTCCTGCTCCAAAATAGCCCTGGGACACTGGGGTGTGTCGGGGGAGGTGTCTGGAAGCCTGTTCCCTCCCTCCTTCACATCTTCTCTGATTACTGTGCTTTTTATTATCCTATATCTTTAAAGTTAAATTTCTACTGTTCTTCCCCCTAGGCGGAATCCAGGGAACATATTGTGGCCTTCAACATGCTAAATTACCGATCTTGCAAAAACTTGTGGAAATCCTGTGTCGAGCACCATTCATTCTTTCAGGCAAAAAAATTACTACCTCAGGAAAAGACTGTTCTGTCTCAGTACTGGACTCTAGGGTCCAGGAACCCCAAAAAGTGAGTATACTTCATGGGACCCATCCATGCTAAACTGAGGTATTAATGTGTGCTGGTCACTACCTGGTCATGGCAGAGAGGCAAGTCCCAGGCTGGACCTCGGGTTTTAGATTCCTGAATGGTGTCTGAGTCTCTCCAGGGGAAGCTGAGCCCTTTGTACACCTTCTCAGGTACTTCTCACATTCCCAGCATTAGTTTCTGCCCTATGCGACCCTGCTGTCGTCTGAGTTCCCAGACAGCCAGAATTGGCAACTGCCACCACACCCTGTCCAATAAAGGACACTGAGTGTCATTCTGTTGCCAGCATATTAGACTTTTCACAGCCAGAGGCCACTAAGCCAGCCCCTCCCCCACAACATTAGTCCATAAAGCCCCCCATAAAAATGAACAAAGGTTTCCAGAGTCAGGTGGCATTGGAATATATTACCAATAATAGCTATAAAACAATAATTATAATTGACAATTACCTAGTATTTGTAAAAGGAACATAATTGTATTTAATTCTTACAATGAACCTAAGAGGAATGCTGTCCTCTTAGGTTCTCCAATGCTACCTGCAGGAATAGTATTCAAAATATTACTGATAAGAACGGTAAAATTAACTTGCACCTGTGTGTGTCACGTATACATTAGGTCTCTAAATAAAGGAACTGTGGGACTTACATTTTTGTTTCATTCATTCTAAGCCAGCTTTGTATAAGCGGCGGCAGAAACTTTTTATCAAGTTGTTAGAATTTCTAAATCATTTGCTGTTTTTTTTTTTTTTTTCAGTACTGTGATTGATTGTCCTTACTGTGGCTTTTTCTGAATGAGGCTCAAGTATGAGCTATTATTTGATGTGAAATTTGATAAGAATGTTATTCTATGGCTTTCCCGTTACATGTCGTCTTTAGGTAACATCATGATTTAGTCAGTGGCAAATTGCCTCTGGTAGGGGTTGTACTGTTTCTTATGAGCCAGCAGCAAGCATTTCTTTAAGGTGTTTAGCTCTTAAATCCTGTCTAGTATTTGTATGCATTCCATATTCTACTAAGAGTAGGCCACAAGAATACTATACTGGGGGCACCTGGGGAGCTGCCTTGTCCGCATGACGTCACATGGAAACTGAATCCTCTTCCTGTATGGTGGCCCCTCTAGGCAGCCGGAGACCTAAGTGTGGTGCAACTTAGCTACCAGCAATAGTGGCGCTGTCTACAGAGGGCTCACCCAGCTGCTGTTTCGCTGGACACTCACTGGGTTGTGCCATCCTGGGGGACTTCCCTGATGGGAGTAATGCTGAGCACTCCAGGCCTGGCCTCCCTCACCAGGCACCTCAGGAACCTAGGCAGCAGCAGCCATAGCAGATTAGTAGCCCCGGCAGTGAGAGTTCTAGGAGTGTGCTTAGAGCCGGGATGGAGTCATCTGAGGTATGGAAGGCAGTAGGGGGTGCAAGTCATCAGTTTCTTATTGGTACCATCTTTCAGTATACTGTTAATTTTGATTGATATATATGTGTGTGTGTGTGTGTGTGTGTGTGTGTATACACACACACATATATATACATATATCCATTTATTTTCTTTTGAAATTTGACTCTTAAATTGTTCTTTTTTTGTTGTTTGTGTGTGTGTGTTTTTTTTTTTTTACATTTACTTATTTATGTGTAGGGCTGGGGTGGGGAAAACACATGAATGCTGTGGTGCACATGTGGAGGTCCAAGGACAACTCCTGGGACTCAGTTCCTTTCTTCTGTCGTCTGGGTCTCAGAGGTTGAGTTCAAGTCCTCAGACATGGTAGCAAGCACCTTTATCTGCTGAGCCATGTCACCAGTCCTTGCCCCAGCCATTCATTTCACAGATGAGGAAACCAGGGTCTAGCCCAGCCCTAGAGCGACATCAGTGGGTCTGCGGGTTGGGCCCTCTGATAGGTTCCATAAAAGATGGATGTGTTCATTATTTTCCAGGGACAATGGAACAGTTTCAAATTCTATTAATAACCTGTGACGTGTGCTCTAGGGATCTGCCATATTAAGCCTTGGAGTCATGTTGCCTGCTTCTCTTTCTTTAATTTACAGTGGTCATGTGGCTTCTGATACAAGTGACCTGGAAGAGAAAAGGTTCCCCCTAGTGATGCTGCAGTGAACCCTTTGACCAGAGTGTCAGTGGCATTCATTACTGTAAACTAGTACCTGAATTTCATTTTAGTGTCTTCTCACTCTTATTTCTCAGGTACAAGAATAGAGGACATGAGACTGCCCAGTGCCCTCAAAAATCAGTGGGGACAGCAGGGAGACCCTGGCTGTTCTGTCACAGAAGCCAGCAGACCACCAGGCACATTTCTTTGTTCTGTTGTTTCTGTCAGTTGGGCTTAGGCCATAAGGAGATACATGGAATATTAAAGACATTAGAGCATGGTGCTCATGGAAAGGCCAGAACTGTTACTGCTAACCAGACTTCAAACAGCTTACTAAGTCCACCTATTCCTCAGGACTTCAGTTCCCTGACTATAAATAAAACCCAGAAATATCCCTTAGATAACACTTTCAAAGACTATGACTTGAAGCTGTTCTAAGATCGCCCTCAGGTTCGCTGTCACAGAGTTCCCAGTGGTGTACAGCCATCGCATCTGCTGCCCAGGATGACAGATAACATCTTGAAGGACGACTGTTCTTTTGTTCATGCCAGTGGGAGGCTGGTCTGTGCTATTCTGGCATTCCTTCTAACCTTGTAGCTTTGGTGATAGGCTAGAGACAGTTCAGCTGTTTTCACCAAAATGCTGTACCCTAAGCTATAGCTATAGCCTAAAGAAAACCCAGACCAAGAAAGGAAGTGCAGGGCCAACGGGATGGTTCAGCAGGTCAAGGTACTTGCTGCCAAGCCTGACGACCTGAGTTCGATCCCCAGCCTGACATGGTGAAAAGACAAAACGGATTCCTGCACGACGTTTACTGACCTCTACAAATAGACCATAGCACACACATACACACACACACACCACACACAGGTATACACATCCACACAAAATAAGTAAATCTAATCTTTAAAACTTCTAAAGGGCACTCTGGAAGCTGATTGCCTCTGCTCCTCGTAGTCCAGCCACTGCCATTGTGGTGCTAAGTAACCGCCTTCAGAGAAAGCGCTGGGGACGCCGTATTTCACGGAAGCTGCGCTTGCTTTCTTCTTGGACGCGTTAGTGTGGAAAGTGACCCCCGCATCTGCTTTTTCAGGTCTATAAATAACCAATATTGCAAAAAAGTGATTGGAGGAATGGTATGGAACCCAGCCATGAGGAGGTCCTTATCAGTGGAACGGCTAGAAACCAAGAGCCTGCCTTCCCGGTCCCCTCCCATCACTCCCAACTGGTAAGTCTCCTTTTATGCCATACACCAGCAGATACCTTCTCTCACTTAAAAACACAAAGTCAGCTTTAAGTTCTTCAACAGAGATGGCCTACAGTCAGACTTCCCTTGTGTGTTCCACATGTTGCACAAGGAACCAGTCCCCTGATAATGCTAAGGTGACCTTAAAATAAATAAATAAATTCACCTAGATAATTGTATCTATTTGTGGAATACATTGTGCTATTCCAATACATGTATAGTATTCAAGTCAAGGTAACTGGCATTTCCATCAGACAAATAGCATCTCTTTGTGTTGAGAACTTAAAAATCCCTCCGAGTAGCTGGGCGTGATGGTAGATGCAGGTAAGCTTGGCATTCAAGAGCCTGAGGCAAGAGAATCAAGAGTTCAAGGCCAGCCTGGACTCCATGGACCTGAACCTAATGACTAAATAGTTATTTCTTCTGACAGTTTTGAAATGTTTAAGTGATTATTGTACATCATAGTTACCCTTCTGTGCTAGAACATCAGATCCCTCCTATCTAACTACACTCTTGAAGTGCTTCTTTTAAAAAAAAATTAATTGGGGCCTGAAGAGATGGCTCAGAGGTTAAGAGCACTGGCTGCTCTTGCAAAGGGCCTGAGTTCAATTCCCAGCTACCACATGGTGGCTCACTTCCATCTATAATGAGCTCTGGTGCCCTCTTCTGGCCTGCAGGAGTACATGCAGACAGAACAGTGTATACAAAATAAACAAATCTTTAAAAATAAGTAAATAAATCATCATCATCGTCATCATCAGGCCAGGGCCTAAGGGCGAAGTGCAGTGGTAAAGTACATATACAACACGTGCAAGCCCTGGTTTCATTCTACAACCCTGCAAAATAAATAAATAATAGCACCTGGAAGCTGAGGCTGCTGGGATGCCCGCCTTAGAATCGTAGCATATGGTAGCACCTTTCAGCTCTAAGAAGTTCCCATGGTAAAGAAGTTAAAAGGATGAAGGATGGAAAGAAGCGAGACCCTCAGGGTTTTAAGTTTCCCACCAATGGAATAATGTGTGACTGCTTCTTCATAAGCAGATTTCAGAAAATGCTCGAGTGAACTTTTCTATTGGTCACTTTAATAGTCCACAAAGATAGCAGTTGTTTTGGTGAATGTCTCCTAATGGCCGAGCACCAGCAAGAGGAGAAGTGAAGTGGGGAAGATGGTGTCCTGCCTCCGTAGGCTTAGCATTGCAGCTTCCAAGACAGGTGGACCCAGACATTCCCAGCTAGGATCTATGGGATTGTGGGATATAGGAAGAGAGACCTGCTAGGAAAGAGCCTTCCACAGGGGGCCACGTGTCCTGCGATGATGATAATGACATGTGTGAGGTAAAGCACCACCTTAATGCATATCAACTCTGTCAAGCAGGCAGAGAAAGCCCTGGTGAGCTCCAGAAAATGGCAAGGTTGGATGTCACCTCATCACCACTGGCTTGGCTCCCTTGATGCTGATTGTAGGTCTTCTCCCAGGAGTCACAAGAGCCATCTTTCTTCCACAGTGGACACACACTATTGATTGTGCAGCAACAGGGGGATTGTAAGTCCCTGAGAGTCCCAAAGAGAAATAACTGACAAAAGGAAGCTGGGAGTGCTGAAGGAGCAGAGAGCCTAACTGAGGTCATGTGATCCAGGGCCTGACAGCCAGGCACAATCCTGTCTCATTTGACTCATTCTCAGGGGCTGTGAGCACACTGAGGTCCAGAGAGGTGATGGGACTTATCCAAGATCACCTGACTACTGCTAACTATGGAAAGCAGGGCAGCATGCCGGTGCCCATCACAGTACAGGCGTGGGATAAGCATCTCTGGTCTGTACGTGCCTGTGTAAAATGTCTGCTGTGCAAACAGGAGGGCCTGAGTGCAGATGCTAGCACACACAATTGAAAAGCAAGGCATGGACTTGGATGCCTGTAATCCCGGGGCTGGGAGGCAGAGATTAGAGAATCCCAGGGGCTGACCAGCCAGTTTGGCTGGGTTGATGAGCCTACACACACACACACACACACACACACACATACACGCGCACGCCACATAGGCACACGATTTGCTTGGTTGGTTGGTAGGTTTGGTGTTTTGTTTTTGTTTTTGAGACAGGGTTTCTCTGTGTAGCAGCCCTGCCTGTCCTAGAACTCATTCTGTAGACCAGGCTGGCTCAAATTCACAGAGATCCACCTGTCTCTGCCTCCCGAGTGCTGGGATTAAAGGCGTGCACCACAACACTTTTTAAAGTCATTTATTCCTTCTCGGATCAAGAGAAATTCAGTGAGAAGTAACACACTTTGCCTGCTAAACCTGTTGGGGTACGTTGTTGAAACAGTGAGGAAAAACCGTGAGGGTTTGTTACTCCTTGAGCCTTCTAGAAGAGTAACTCACCCTTAACCAATATTCACTGACCAATGGCACGAGGCAGTTTAGCTCTTCCTATTTCTAACGAGGAGACTATGGTTCTGGCGGCCAATCCATCTCCCCAAATGTGTCAGAGACCTGTGTCAACCCAGCTGAACTCTACTGAGTAAGAACGACCTTACTGGCTCTGACTTATATTTGGTTTTGTATTTTTTGTTTTCATTTTGTTGTGGTGTTGTGTTGTGTTGTGTTTGAGACAGGTTCTCATTAATTCCCCCAAATGGCCCTTAACACTGAATCCTCCCTCCTGCTGGAGTTACAGGTGTGTACCCCGACTCCTGACTCCAGTCAGGGCATCCATGGGGAGTCCCCATCACAAGATCACACAGCCACCACTAGGTCAAACCTCTGTGTGAAAATTGGTGTCAGCACTCTGCCGCTCTTCTCCCCTTTGTAGGCGAAGTCCTCGGCTCCGGCACGAAATCCGCAAGCCTCGCCATTCCTCCGTGGACAACCTGGCCAACGAGATGACCTATATCACAGAAACCGAGGATGTGTTCTATACCTACAGGGGATCCCTGTCCCCCAAAGACAGTGACTCCGAAGTCTCCCAGAACCACAGCCCACACCAAGAGTAAGCATCACATATTCTCCATCTTTGTGTCCGCTTTGGGCTCTTGAGGAATTTGCTCAGTCTCGGGTGTCAGTTGAGAGGAGAGAGGAGCTGGTGCCTGCAGCAAGCCCTCGCAGGCGCTCTCCGGAGATGGGAACACAAATCCAAATGCCCGTGTATACAGGAGACAACCTGTGTGCTGGAGCTGTGCTGCAGGTCTTGTACAGCCCTGCCCAGGGCACAAGCAGAGCCCGGTGTAGGATATTTCTGTGTTGCCCAAGTAACAGACTCGAGGGCACGCTTGCCGTGACTCCTCTGCGTCACTTAAGCTCGACATCCCTGTGACCTTAGTCATCAGGAACACACCAGCAACTGGGAGCCTTCTCAGAACAACGCTGCCCTCAGATTTTGTTTCCTTTTCATTTTAAATTAATAGTGTAAAGCAGAAAACCAAACAAAACAGTGCTCTACCAAAATGGCTCCGCAGGTAAAGGCACTTATTAGCAAGTCGGTTGTTGACCTGCGTCTGATATCCATATGGTGGAAAGACAGAACCAGCTTCTCCCCTTGCACTCCACGTGTGCCCCCACATGCACACACTAATTAAAAAATTTTAAAGTAGGCCTTTTTTTTTTTTTTTTTTTTTTTTTTTTTTGGTCAAATGTTTGTCGAGGACAGTTTCTTCTCAAAGTAGCCAGTCTTTCGATGCTGCTTTAGACAGGTGAAGCAGTGTGCTTCTTCCTACTGTGGCTTGCAGTCTGGGACCATTGATCATCTGGTCTTTCACTGTCCCGTGTCCCGTGAAGCACCCACTTGCAGCAGGCTGCCTGGAGCCTGGGCTTGCCTCTGACATGCTGTGTGGCTGAAGATGATCTCGAACTCTTGATCTTCCTGTCTTCGCCTCCCAAATGCCAGGATCACGGACATGTGTCACCACACCCAGTTTACATCCACTCTTCCTAGAGTGACGTTCCCCTCATTGGTCAAAGGGGGGTGGGGTGGGTGGGGGGAGTATGTCTGCTCTGAATGGCAGACCTGAGACTTTCGGTTAGTTACTCAGTAACAGCTGATGTATCTGCCCCTTCGCCTTAATCATCAAAGAGCTTAGAGCTCTCAACTGTTAGACTCAAATGCATTTGCTTACCCCAACCCAAGCATCTCGTCCTGTCTCTTCTCCTCATTCCTCGCCTTTAGTATATACAATTCTATCATACCTGAGTGTTTGGGGATAAACTATCTCAAGTCATATTTTGAAGCAGATAAGACATAGATCATAAACTGATACCTTTAAGTTAAGTCATGATAGGAAGGATTAGGCATTAAGAGGTCAATCTTAGCCATTGGATATTCAAACGTTAAGGCCCAAATAACGGCCAAAACCAAGAAAGGTAACGTCTTCAGATGATCAGTACTTTTGTTTTGTTGTTTTTTTGAGACAGGGTTTCTCTGTGTAGCCTTGCCTGTCCTGTGCTCACTTTGTAGACCAGGCTGACCTCGAACTCACAGAGATCTGCCTGCCTTTGCCTCCCCAAGTGGTGGGATTACAGTCATGTGCCACTGCACCTGGCTAAGCTTTTATTTTATTGTATTGTATTGTATTTATGATGATCTGCATTTTTAACATCTCGGCCTAAGCGATCCCTGTGGTTATTTCTTTGTGACCTGCACTCCAGGATCCTTTTGTGGACGCAATCACTGCTGATCCCTGCAGCTTTCAGCTTGCCACAGTGTTGTGGAGGCCGCAGTAGACACGTGGGTTTCACTGCATGAACCTGTGGTTTTACAGACTTTGAGCATATGCAGTACAGAGGAAGAACTGGTCTGAGTCCTCCAGGGCCCCCAGACTCTGTTACTTTGACATGAGGAGAAAAGAGGCCTTAGGGAACCCCATCCAAGCACTTGGGGGAGCCCACACATGTTCTCTCCGTGGAGGGAAACTGAAGATCTTCTAGATCTTCGCCCGCCAGTACAGAAGCCACCCACCACAGGCAGCTGCTTAGATTTAAGCCAACTGAAATAAGATTTGTGTCCCACAATTAGGACGTGCACAGGCAGTTCCATGGGTACTGCCCGTTCCTGTCATGCTAGCTTGCTGCTGGGATGGCTCTGCCATTCACTGAAAATAGAGCAAACCCCCCAGGAGTCAAGTTTAGGATACTCAGCTGCCTCACCAGTGAAGTACCTGCCACCTGTCACCTGCACAGAGGTAGGGTAGGTAGGGAGCCTCTGGGAGCCTTTGTGTTTCCATACTTCTTGTGACCGAGGTCACGACCAAGTACAAGACCGTTGTATCTTATCCGGTGACATGTGGACATTTAAAAGAGCTTTATTCCTCCTGAGTTCACCATCGTACTTTAGACGTCCTTGCTGATTGTAGAGAAGGAACTACAAAACGGAATTTGATAAGGCTCCCTTTTTTAGGTGCCCCCAGGCCTGCTGGGTCAGTACTATGTCATCAGCCTTTACTGTCACAGTCAGGTTCTGTGGCTTTGGAGAACAGTCACGGTTGGGAAAGGCGTGGCTCCACTGTTCTACAGCCACAGGGGTGCTAGCATGTCTAGGCTTGGTGGTCAGGTCTGTGTGCCACCACCCACATCAGGCTGCTAACATTTGCACTCTTGAGAATGAAGTACAGTTTAAAATCTGCTTCGTTGATTTCTGTGATTTTTCTGCCCCGTTCATTTCTTCACCCTGCGGGCTGATTCTCCAAAATGTCTTCATGAGACCTTCCTTGTAAGGGGACTGCCCGGGACACTTCTCCATTTGGAGCCCAAGATTAGGAGAAACAGACGATGGTATCGCAAGAGTGCTCTTGACAGTGCAGAGTGTTCTGCGGCCAGGCTTTGCAAGTGATGGATGGTTGGAAAACCAAAACCTGGGTCCCCTCCATGGCGTCAAGGACCCCTCCTCACGGGAGGGAAACCACTCTCTCCTTGGCTTTCTGAAGCATTAACACCCAGGCATGGAGCTGGCTTTATTCCCCAAGCAAGAGATACATACAGGCTGGTCTGAACTTAATTGAGAAGAAACTCTGCCGGTAACGTTGTATTTACAAAATGTTTAAGAAGCGTTTGACATGTTTTCTACAGCAGATTTGTGCTAAGACTCTAAAAGAAGCCTTCTGTCAAAGAAATGAGAGGAGCGAGCTCACAGACAGCGAGGAGGGCTCTTTTGAAGAAGAATTAAGTGTTCTTCTGTGCTCATTCAAAAAAGAGAAGAAAGAGAAAGAGAGAAAAGAAAGCATAGCCCACCTCCCTCACCCCGCCCCGCCCCACCCCCAGTAGCACAGGGAAGGAACATCGTCCCGGCAGATGAGTCACTTGCTGGTTTGTTCCATATTTATAGCAGAGCCACAGTTTATGATTATAGTTTTGAAGCCTTGGCAGTGTGCTTTGTGCCAGGCAGGCTGTGCGCTTTTGTTATTCCCAGCACTGTTCTCTCCCCCTCCTCGCTTCCAGGGGAAGTTCACATTCTAGCGGAGAAGTAGCTTTCTTTCCTTCACGGCAAAAACAAAAACCCAAATTCCCCCATCCCTTTGCACCCAGATAAAAGGGAGGAGGTGTGTGCTAAGAAAAAGCTCACCTTCAGAGCCAACGCTGGGGGAAAACAAGGGTAGCAGCAGCCCAGGCTTGGATCCTGTCGACTGGTGTTTCTCTGTCATAGTTGTTTTGGTGGGTCACCACTATGATGCCCCAGAGCCTCACTTCCTGTCGTAGTGACTTACTGGCTATACTTTGCCCCTTTCCTGAAGGCCTGCCCTCTTCTGTAGGACATAAGGCAGCTCTCACATCCATTTTAAAACATATACTTCGGAAGGGACCTTGGGCAGGTCTTCTCCACATAAAACCACAATGGAAGAGTTCCTGTGGTCCATCTTCTGTCACCCTGGGGTCTGTGAACCCTGCCAGCAACAGGGATCCGTGTGTGTGGCAGTCTGTTGTGCTGTTACACACTCAAGTTGTTGGTACAGTTGACCCTCTCGGCCCACGTCCAGTGTCATGAGGCCTGTCCTGGTCACTGGGTCGGAATTAAACGTGTGCCGATTGTAGTTTTATCTCATAAGGACAAGTGTTTGTGCGGCATCAGCACTGAATTAGGTATTGTAAGTAAGCTAAAGATGACCTTTAAAAACACAGGAGAGTGGGCATAAATAAAATGATCAGATTAGAGCATTTTATATAAAAGACTTAAGCATGTGGATGGTGTCCTGGAACTGTTCCTCAAGGGACACTGAAGGACATTTGTGGTTTTCTCAAGTTGTACTATACATTTATTTTATTTTTATTTTATTTTCATTTTTGAGGTAGGGTTTTTCTGTGTAGCCTTGACTCTCCTGGACTCACTTTGTCGTACATTGTGATGCTGGCCTGGCATGCAGGCTCCAGGCTCTGCCTCTTAGAACACGTGCCACGTTGTCTTCCAGTTCTCCTGGTATCCCTGCCTGCTTTTCTTTAAGTTAAGCAGTCTGGTTCTTCTTGTCACCTTCTGCCGTTTTCCTCCTCTGCCACTGCTCTCTGGCAACACACGAGCCCCTTACCAGAAGACAGTGCAATACCGGATGTGGGAGAGGATCTGCTACCATCCAACGTTCTCTTCAGGGCCAGCCACGGACAGGGTCTTATTATGTATAGGTGGGGTGGTGGTGATAGCCATATCCCTGAGCCACAGGCTCTTGAACACCCACAAGAGCCTGGAACCTTCCAACCTAGTCTGTGCTCTGGATCTTTGTATCGGTGTCCTAGCTCCCATGTGTTTTGGGGAAGGGCCGGTGTCTCAGAGCCACCCAGTTTGCACCTGCTGGGAACCTCAGTCTTCCTGGGTCCTATTTTTCCTTCTGTGTTCTCATTCATGTAGTTGATCCTGATCTGCACCCCACCCCCGGGCACCTTTTGAATCCGAGAAAGCTTCGCACACTAGTCTTTCATGGGAAATGGTGCTGTTTCTCATCTCTCCAGCACTGCAGCTCTTCAGAAAATTTGCTTCTCTCATAACCTTCGTTACTGATGCGTGTTATATCCATAATCCTCAAATGCCCGACAGTCTGTCTCTGTCCCCCAGGGACTGGGGTGTCCCTATCCCACTCTGCCTGCTGTTTCCCAGAGGATAGAGACACGTCTCTTGTGTTGCCTGCCTCCTGTTCAGAGTTGGCTTATTGCTTCCTTCCCCGAACCCCTTTCTCAGTAGGCTCTATAAATCCCTCATCCCATGGGGCCGGGCCTCCTCCCTCCAACTTGGATCCCCCAGAGTTCCACAGGGAACCCTGACCAGAACAGAGAGGAAGCCGTGCCATTCTGACACCTTCTGTCTTGGCATCCTAGCGTTCTGCCTGGCCAGTTCTTCCTTGAGTCTCTCCCTCCATCCACCCTGAACACCAAGCAGAGTGGCTCTGTGCACTGCAGGAATGAGCCTTCTGTGTGGAGTTGAGCTGTTCAAAACACTGGCCACTTGTTCATTAAACTGCTAATAATCTCTCCACCTCTACTTAGAAGATTGGTTGGGGTGAGGGATGTCTTAAGACATGTCAATGTTTATAGCAGCTACTGCTTACTCTTTTAAAATGTTTTTAGACTTATTATATTTTATGCCTATGGGTGCTTCACCTGCATGTATCTATGTGCACCGTGCGTGTGCCGGATGCTCATGGAGGTCATAATAGAACATTGAATCCCCTGGAACTGAAGCTGTGGGTGGTTGTGGACCACCATGTGGGTGCTGAGAACCAAACCAAGTCCCCTGCAGGTGCTCTTATCTGCGGAGCGTCTCTCAAGCTCTGTGTTCCCTATGTTAGATAGATCAGAGGATTTGGTTTGGTGTTTTGTGTTTTTTGTTTGTTTTGGTTTTGGTTTGGGGGGTTTTGTTTGTTGTTGTTGTTATGTTTTGTTTTTTTTGAGACAGGGTTTCTCTGTATGTAGCCCTGGCTGCCTTGGACTTGCTTTGTAGACCAGGCTGGCCTCAAACTCACAAAGATTTGCCTGCCTCTTGTTTTTTGTTTTGTTTTTGGTCTTGGCTTTGTTTTGTTTTGTTTGAGGCAGAGTCTCTCTGCATAGCTGTGGCTCTCCTAGTGCTTACTATGTAGATCTGTCTGCCTCTTAGACCAGAGTTTTGTGTTTAGAAGAGAAAAACACATTGAAATCCTGTGAAATAAAACTCAGAAACTAAAATTTTAAAACCTACATAAACAGGATACTCATTGATACCATTTCGTTGAAAGTAGTTTTTATTCACAGGCTGGGGAGATGAGAACCAGTAAAACTCCAGGCCAGATGCATCCCTTACTCAGATCTGTTTCCACATTGGTCTCCTGCTGAATAGTTTGTTCAAATAAATTAAGACTCTGAATCATTGTGTGTGAATAGGTGCCGATTTTATATTTAGAGCAGGCTAATTTAGGCTGGGGATGTAGCTCAGTGCTTGCCTACCCTGTGAGAGGCCCTGGGCTCTCAACACTGAGGGGAAAAAAACAAAACAAAAAAACCAACCCAACCAACCCCCTAGTTTAACTTGCTAGGAAACAGAAATATCACTTAAAGAACCCTCTATAGACAAGGGCCTGGAATAGAGGCTTAGTGAAAGGCAGCAGCAGAGGTGGGGATGTTAGCCATATCATCCAGGTGGAGAAGCCATCCTGGGGGTAGGGGGGCAGGGGGCCCTTTGCAGGCTGCAGTAGCAGGTACAACACTTACCAATATACGACCCCTGCCTGTAGATTACTCTTTAATGATGCTCTGTTCCCTGGCAAGATCAAATAACTGGGTTCCTGGCTGAGTCCCAGTTACTTAAGGAGCTGAGGCAGAAAAATCTCTTGAGTCAGCCTAGGCAGTGGCTCCCATGTTAAAAAGTAAGATGTTAAACCAGAGTAGCCTTGCACGTTTCCCCAGTGGCCTTCAAAACAGCCACAGGGGGAGCTGTTCTCGAGGGTCATCAGTGGCCATCGGTCCTCTCACTGCTCTTGACCCCTAAGGCAGATGTGATTATATTTAGCCTAGTCCATGGGTAGCCGAGGACTTTTGCAGAAGTGCTAGGTTCCAGGACGCCGTGCACATCTCAAGATGCAGCCAGCCTCCCCAACAGGCAGTGATATTTACTCTGATAGTATTGATCGACTCATTAAACATATCCCCCTTCCCCCGCAATAAAGGAGTTTGTCCGAAAACAACCCAGCCCAAAGCTGCCTGACCCAGAAGTCATCCAGTTCTGTGTCTCCGTCTTCAAACGCTCCAGGCTCCTGCTCCCCAGATGGAGTGGACCAGCAGTTCTTAGAAGACTACCACAAGGTGACCAAAGGGGGCTCCATCGAGGATGCCAGCCAGTACTACTGTGATAAGGTGAGGGCCTTTCCGGCTCCTGCCACGCTTGCTTGAGTGGCTCGGTTGACCCACTCTCATGGGCAGGCAAATGAGTCACTGTGACTGCTGAGGGAAGTATCGTGAACGACACTGTCACTTGTCTTCCAGAATGATGATGGTGACGGCTACCTAGTCCTGATCCGCATCACACCGGATGAAGACGGGAGATTTGGATTTAATCTTAAGGTATGCTGTGAGCATGTTGCTACTTCCTTAGGTCATATGCAGTCTTCAGGTGGCTTTTGAATTTCAGTCAGAAATCTGCTGCGTACCTACCTACACTGCATTGGCAAAACAAAACAGCAAAAGTTGCTTGAGGCTAGAGAGGTAGCTCAGCCGACGAGGTTGTTGCCATGTAAACGTGAGGCCCTGCTTTCAGGCCCCGGAATCTGCCTAACGGTGGGGATGGGGGCTGGGGTTGAGGGGGGAGGCGCTCCTTAATCCCAATGCTGCAGAGGCAGAAGCAGATAGACCCCTAGCGTTACTGGCCTGTCTAGCAGAATCAGCGAGTCTGGACAGGTAAAAGACCCTCTCTCAAGAGTATGAGACCCCGAGGGTGACCTCTGGCCTCCACCCATCCACACATGTGTGCATGCATATACCCATACATGTGTGCACACTCACTCAAAACTACTCGGGGCTAAGAGCTGGGCCTTTTCTATGGTTGCACAACTGCCTTATAGTAAGTGTCTGCTGTGTGCCTGACATTTGCAACACCGTGCTCCAGTCATGCCATCTTAGTGAGGCCTTGGCCTGGGGACAAATGTCTGTAGCTCTACCACTTCAGGGGCTAACAGAGGAGGATTGTGAGTTTGAAGCCAGCCTAGACTGCAGATCAAGTCCATGGCTATAGAGACTTTATCTCAAAAGAAATAAAGTGTCCGACAGTTGTCAGACACTTCTTTCAAATGGACCCGGAGGCTCAGAAAGTTGAGTGTGTAGGTTGGTGATCTAATGCAGCCCACAGCCTACCCAGGAGGACTTATTTAGAGAACCCTGCGGCCTGGCTAAGCTGATAAATGAAGGCAGCTAGCTCTTCAGGTTGCTGGGCCTGTGTCTGATGGGTTCCTCTAGGCCGTGGCTGCAAGCTGCCACCACAGACCAGCACCCATCTGTCTGTGTACATAGCGTTATTGAGACAGGTGCTGCACCCATTCAATTACAGCTTTAGGGAGTCAGTGGTGACATCATGGGCCTGCCTCAGGGCCCTCTTTCCCACACAGCTTAAATAGCTATTGAGGAAACATCTCACTCACTCCCATTCTCACTTCCTCACTCCCTCACCCACCCCGACTCCTGGTCTAGAATGTATCAGGAAGACCACCCCTGCCGCCACGTCATACCTGCTCCGTTCCGCCCTGCAGCCCTCTTGGGCTCTCTCTGCTCATATGGGGACCATTCACATTACACATGGCGCTTCCTTTGTGTCTCTTTTGGAGAAGCAAACAGTTCTTTTCCAGGAAACGTTGGGTCCTCCCCAGTTGTCCTCAGTTCATGTGATGCTTCTCAGCAGAGTTCCAGCCAACCTCCTGGGTAAAGAGAGGTCAGCAGGGTGCTCTATAGTTCCAAAAGGGGTCCCCAGCCCCGTGATTGGTCCCCCTGTAAAACCTTCCTGAACTATAAGGCTCACATTCATTGTGCCTACCTATCTTTGTTGGCAAAACTACTCAAGTGCCTTATTTTTTGATTTGGTTTGCTTTAAAAAACATTTACAGGGAGGAGTGGATCAGAAGATGCCTCTCGTGGTCTCAAGGATAAACCCAGAGTCGCCTGTAAGTAAGCATGTCTGTGTTACTCCCTGTGTTTGCATTCCCCTACGTCAAACATGTTCCTGTTTCTACGTCCCCATTCCTGGGTCTCGTTGGGATTTGGTTTTGGTTTGATGAGTTGGATGGTTGGCTGATAGGCTGCTTGCTTGGTTAGATCAGGGGCAACTTGTGTTTGGTAATACAGACACCAACAGATGGAGACAAAGAGTGGGGGACAACCCCCCCTCCCATTAACTGCCACCGTGCTGTGCAGTATTGTCCTTGTAGCTGCAGCACCGTCTCACTCAGAGCCTTGTTCTGTATGCAGAACCTCAGGCCCAGCCCAGACCTGTAGTCCTATGTACCCTGGATCTGTTTGTAATAGCATCCTTGGATGGTTTGTGTGCACACTTAACTTAAGCAAAGGAAGCTGAGGCAGGGTTTGCATTCTGCATTCTTCCAGTAGAGATCCTTTGCCTTTTTCTGAGGTGTGTTTTTTTTTTTTTTTAACCATTTTCTTTCTTTCTTTTTTCTTTTTTTCTTTCTTTCTTTCTTTCTTTCTTTCGTGTGTGTGTGTGTGTGTGTGTGTGTGTGTGTGTGTGTGTGTGGCATGGGGGGAGCGGGGGACGCGGGTATTGAGATAGGGTTTCTCTGTGTAGCCCTGGCTGTCCTGGAACTCACTCTGTAAGCCAGATTGTCCTGAAACTAACAGAGATCTACCTGAGTACTAGGATTAAAGGTGTGTGCCACCACCGCCCAGCTTTTCTGTTTTTTCTTGCTGTGTATGTATTTAAAGACTAGCGTGATGCATTGGGAGGCCTATAGGGAAGGGCCAGGTGAATATGCCCACCGTCTTCCCCGGTTTCTGTGTGGTGGTTTGCTTTCCGAAAAACATTGCAACATGAACAAGTCACTGTGCCTTCTCAGAGAGGACCGCGTAGGCAGAGGGTTCACTCCTCAGTCCTTCTCATACAGCTTACCACTGGGGCCTGGCAAGATGACTCCATGGACAACACTCATGCCGCTCAGACGTGAAGACTAGAGTTTGCCTCCCCAGCACCCACATAAAAAAAGTCAGGGGGCAGGTGTGACGGCCACCTGTAATCCTGTTGTGTGGGAGGCAGATGGGATCCCCAATGTAAGGTGGATAGCTAGACTAGGTGAACAGGCAAGCTTCGGGCTGAGTGTGAGACCCTGCCTTTGTAGATACGCTAGAAAACAATCAAGGAAGACATGCGTTCGTGTCTGTATGCATATGGCCACACACACAGACATGCTCACACACACATACACACGTGCGCACACACATATACACACGGGGGTTTGGTTTTGTTTTTAAATGCTGTTTACCAGTTGCTTTTTGCTTATGGTTTCTGGGGGTGAAGGAGACTAGCTTTCCCACAACAGTTTGTTCATCCCCTTTGCTGTGCAGAGGCTTCTGCCCCTGCTATTGGGCTGACAGTGATATATTTCTCCCTTATAAGAGAGATAAATGCTCATTCATAGCTGGCTAAGCATTTCCAGACAGTATATCCAATAAAAAGGTTGGCATCATCAAGAGAGTCATTCTAATCAGCAAGGTGGGCTCCCGTGGAGAAATGGCCTCAGTAAAGGTAGCTTGCCTGTTCTGAAGTGCCTCATAGCTTACGTTCTGAGCAGCTACTGTGTCCACCTAGCAGCAGCTCTACAGATGATGACAGTGATGCCCAGGGGAGAGGAGGTAAATTTGATCGCAGTCTCAGGTGTCTGGGATCAGGGAGAGGCGGCCTTCTTCGTCCCCTTGAGGCCGGTGCTATGGTAACTGAGAAAGTCGCTTGCCTCCACCAGGCGGATACCTGCATGCCCAAGTTGAATGAAGGGGATCAGATCGTGCTGATCAATGGCCGGGACATCTCAGAGCACACTCATGACCAGGTGGTGATGTTCATCAAAGCAAGCCGGGAGTCCCACTCGAGAGAACTGGCCCTGGTGATCAGGAGGAAAGGTAACAGGCTCCTGGGGGCGGAGCCACGGGGGACACCAGAGAGGAACAACAACGTCTTGTCTACCAGTTGCTTTGTGTTTTAGTTTTCTGGGACAGCTTCCACACTGTAGCCGAGGCTGTACTCCAGTGTGCAGCAATTACTTCTGCTTCGGCTTCCCGGATGCTCCGGATATAAGCTTGAAATCCTGTCCTCGCTGCTTGCTGTGTTTTCTATGTTTTCTACAGTGGTAGTCAGCATATGAAAATGAAGGGGAAAAATTTTTTTAACGACTAGAATGTCTGGCTTGTCACTGCCAGAAACAAAAAGAATATAAAGGTTTGTCTGCAAGGGCCCTGACTGCTCCTGGCTAGGCCTCGATGGAGAGGCAGCCCCAGAACCCCCTAATTCTCCCAGCCCCAGCCCAACAAGCTCACATTCCACTGTTAGCTTGCCAGGCTCAGAGGCAACTGCTTAGGTCCTACCTTACTTTGTCAGGGAGGCAGTTAGGATCAAAGGGCAGGGACCTGACCCCACCTCCTACACTGAGAGGAAGCTCCCTTTTAACCAGTGTTCCTCCCATATAATGTTACATGAGCATAGGTTGCCTGCTCTCTTCCTCAGGGGCTCTTGTGCAGATTAAATGACATACTTAGAGCACTGGGCATAAGGGGATTAACTGAAGAAAGGGCTGTTCAATACCGTTACTATGACTGTTACTGTTTTAATATTCTGAGCCAAACACCTCCCAGTAGGGACAGTGAGAGAATGGAGAAAAGACAGACACACAGACACATGTACACTGGAAAGCTGGGATCAGGTGGGCTGTGTGCATTTTGATGGATAGCACCCACTACTTCGACAGCCTAGAAGCTGGGTGTGTTTATTGTGCTCAGCACAGACGGGAGCAGTTGGCTAGTCTCTGGGAGGTCTCTGAGGCGAGCAGTCTCTGGCTGTAAGCTTCTGGGAGGAAGAAGCTGCAGTTGCTAGTTTTTGCACACACTGGCCAGTCATCCACAAATACTCACACTTGAGCCGCGGGAAGGCTTTGTCATTTCTGATGTCCCATGGGTCCAAGGAACTGGTCCATGATGTGCCGGTGCCCGTGAGAATCGCATCACTCAGGACTTCATCTGCTCTTTAGAAATTCACTTGAGGCTTCCTCGGCTCCCCACGCTTTGTTGTTGTTGTTGTTGCATTTTTCCATCCACTGTATTTTTGTATGTATGTGTGCGTGAGTACTGTGTGTGCGTGCACTTAGAGGCCAGAGGACGAGCAAGGAGTCAGTTCTCTCCTTTTACCATGCGGGTCCTGGACTCAATTCCGGTTGTCAGGCTTGGTGGCAAGCATGCTTACCCATTGAGCCATCTTGATGGTCCTGACATAGCTTTAAGTACTAACTTGAATAGAGATCTGGCCTTAGTGTCGGCACAGTGCCCTGATCTCTGTTCTGATTAGGACTCCTTTCCTGAGCCAGCTAGAGCCATGCCCAACCTCACCTTTTTTGGGAGACCTTAGGACAGCTCTCCAGCTCCCGTCCATCCCTGTCCTGACACCCCATCCTACAAATTGCAGCAGCCTGCTAGAGCAATACCAGGACTCAGCGGGGAAGTGTGCGTTGTGCCGACTGCTTTATGGCGGCATCCTTTTAACCCTCATGATTGTCCAGAGTGTCGAGATCCTTGACCCTGTGTAGAAAAATCAGGAAACAAAGCCACAGAGTGGGCAAAGCAGTTTCGTCTCTGCCATGTGGCTGTTACAGCCACACATCAGTAAGGAGCCAAAGGTCTGGTCCACCCTTTATGACACCCTGTATGTCCAGGCCCACAGGGAAGGCCACCTCTCTTGGCCACAAAGGACTGGTACCTGCTGGAGGGAAGGAAAACCTCTCATGGACTGTTAGGGACCACCTGCTCTCAAGCAACTATAATAATAATCTTTTTGTAGCATAAACGTCTGAGAAATATGAATTGATTTAAGGAAAAATAAGTCAGCTAATTTAATATGAAGGGTTGCAAATAGGATAGATAGACACCATATAACACAAGAAAAACTGATTTCCTGTGGCCAGTGACTATCAGGCAAAGATGTAGACTGCATTCCCACGAATTCCCCAGACAGGCTGGGTGACTTTTGGACACTCTGGAATGGAAGGCTCGAGAGCTGACTCAGAAGTCTGAGGATTCAGTTCAACTATACAGGGAAATTTGAAGCTTTGTAGTTACTTTCTCCTTTCTTTCCTCTTGTCCTGAAAGTAGGGAGCCATTGAAAGTTCAGTGAGGGTGTTATTTCCCTTCCTAAGTTACATGAGAAATTGAGAAATAATCCTAATGTTTCAAATTTAGGAAGAGGAAGTAAGGGTTGGTAGTGGCATCTGGGGTGAAGTATTGTATAAGGCAGAGAAGGGGAGGGATGCCTGGAAAGACGGCAGAGTGGGAACTGGAATTCAGATCTCTAGCACCAATGTGAAAAACAGGGTGCATTATCTCAGTGTATGGGAGGCAGAGACGGGTCCCCTAGAACAAGCAGCTAACTTGACTAGCCAGTTCATAGAATCTAGGACCAGGTAACAGATTGCCTCAGCAGTATATAAGACAGAAAATGGTAGAGAAAGGCACCTGGCGTCAAACTTCAGACTCTATGCACACATGTATGTGTGTACACACACACACACACACACACACACACACCACCACCACCACCCCCCGTGGGCCTCTGTCTTTCCCCATAGAGTTTGGCATGAAGGGAGGAGTTGAACTTGAAGCAGTGGGGCTGGTGTACAGCGAAGTTAGCCTAATCACTTGGCAGAATTGATCTCAAATTAAAAACTAAGCTGAGGGAAGCAGCAGCACAGTGGGACAGTGAGGTACAGCTCAGCTGGGAAAGGCTCCCATCACCAAGCCTGACGATCTCAGTTCAAGCCCCAGGACTGACATAGGTAGGAGAGAAGCAACTCTGTTGTCCCTGACATCCACACATGTACTCACGCACATAAACAAATGCACAGGAAATGATAAACAGAAATGTAATTTAAAAATTTTTGTAGAAAGAGCTAGTGGTGTGCATACCTTTAATTCTAGGACTTAGGAGGCAGAAGCAGGTGGATCTCTGAGTTTGAGGCCAGCTGGGCCTACAGAATGAGTTCCAGGACAGCTAAAGTTACACAAAGAAACCCAGTCTTAAAAAAGATAGATAGACAGACAGGCAGAGAGACAGAAAGAAAGGAAGGATTTTTGTAAAAAAAAAAAAATCTAAACTCTAGGGAATAGCAGTACCACAGGACAGCTTGACTCCTCCCCAGGTACCTAGAAGACCGCCCATGTTAAAGATGCCAGGTGTGAACCAGAGAGCCAACTGTCTATATGTCTGTCTTTCTTCCTTTGAGGCTCCAGGAACTGAACTTCAAGCCTCACACATGCTAAGCAATCTCTCTACCACTAAGCTGTATTCCCAACCCATCAACTCTTTCTTCAACAGCGTGCACTCCCATGCCTCACCTGTAGCCTCCCAGGGTCACTCACCTAGAAGTGGCATTGGGTACAAGTGATGCCCATGTACTTGACCACTTAATGAGCCAAGTGGACCATCACATGTGGTGTCCTAGGCTGATAATCAAAGGGAGTGGCCCAATGCCCTGTCTATTCTGTCTGTTCCAGCTGTGCGCTCACTGGCGGAGATCAGATCAGAAGATGAGCTGAGTCAGCTTTTCCCAGAAGCCATGTTTCCTGCATATCCTGAGGGTGGGGACAGTCTGGAGGGATCCATGGAGCTACTAAAGAAAGGTCTGGAAAGCGGTACAGTGCTGATCCAGTTTGAGGTAAGGGGCTCCCAGGGCCTGAGTCTCCATCCAGCTCCTCTCACTCACCATGTTCCTCGGCTGCAGCTGAGCAGCAGGCAGCAGAGTTGGAACACGGTCCTGTCTCTTTGGCCAAGGTGGCTATGGCTCACAGGCCTCAGACAGCAGAGTCTCAGTGAGGAGGACCATAGCAAAACTTCAAGGACTAGTGGGGGCTGTCTCTCAGGCTCAGAGTGATGAAACATGAGGTGAAGGATCAGGACTTCTTCCAGGCGTTCAGCTCTCCCACTCTCTTCCAGCGATGGTCTGTAGGCAGAGACTGGCTGAGGATGGGGGACACTGAACCTGAGGGGCTGCCAGCCAAAGCTCAGAATTCCACAGGAAAAAAAAAATGGTGCCATTTGCAGTGTCAGCACTTTACTGCCAACTAGGGAATTTAGAGTTGGGATCATCTGACAAGGACACAGTGTCTGGCCTCCAGAGGCCACCAGGCCATAGGAATGTAAAGTCTGTCCTGTTTTCTCAGGAAGGACAGATCTGTGGTACAGGGGGTAATACCTCTGTCTGCCACAGCACCCCAAGAGGTCTTTCACACCACCTCTAAAGCAGAAGAGACCCTGCTTTTAAGTCAGTTTATCCACCACTAACCAGATGAAAATAGAACATGTTCCTCTTCCGTGCACGTTTGAAGGTAGAAGAAAGCAGTTGTGCATGCTATGAACAGATAAAGGTATGGTGCCTCAGTATGTTGGAGCCTTAGGCAGAAGGGTCACAAGTTTGATCCCAGCCTCCAACATACAGAGTAAGACCTTGTCTTCGAAAGGAGCACAAGTCAGGGAGAATAAAAGAAAGAATAAGGAAGAATCTAGTGAAAAGTAACTGGGTCACGATTTTAACAATGTCATGCGTGGTCTAGGCCCACAGTGTAAGTGTTAAGAGCTCCAGTGGGAACCAGAAAGAGATCAACCACACATCGTTTATTAGAAAAGCCCTGGAAAGGAAAGGTGGGCATTTGTCAAACGCGTTTGACTGCGGAGTGACTCAGGAAGAGTGTAATACCGCTGGCAGATGAAAAGACATGCAAAGCAGAAAGCCTCAAACAGAAGGCTTACCTCGTGGTAGGCGAGGGCCCAGAACGTAAAATACGCTGGAGCAGTGTGAATTGAACAGAAACTCCATGAGAGAAAAGGCAGAGGTGGTTGGATTCTCCCTTTCTATCTGCCACCAATAGAAGAAGATTCTCAGTTTTTCAATTAACTGGTTGTCTGAACGGATAACATAAACGTTTGCATCTTGGAGCAGTTGATATTTGGATAAGAAACGGCCTCACGAACACTCCAGAATAATTGAGACAAGGATTCAAATCCAGGCTCAGACTGCACAGTTTTCTCCTTTTGGTGCTGGGCATGCTGCGAACTGGGCGAGGCACGGGTGGATTATTTGTTGATTCTGCCAGTGTGTCTGAGGTACCTTGGGAGCATGAGGAGGGTAGCCACAAGGAGCGAGCTCTCTAATTCTGGTATATTTAAAGGGGACCTATCGTAAGACCAAACAAGAGAGGGTAAGATTTTGTAATAGTATGTGTTCAGCTGGGAATCCACAAGGAGGCACTGTGGGCTCTCCTTGGGAGCTCTTGAACCGTGCTCTTTTCCTGAAGCCACCTCTCTGCGCTCTTGGCTCAACTTTGGTCTGCTTTTTACATATGGCGAGGGGGTTCTCCTTGCAATGATTTCATTGGCCTCTAAAAGTCTTCTAAGAGTATTTCTTAAAGGATGAGCCTGTAGCCACTTGTATGGAAATCACCTGGGGAGCCATGGGGCTAGCCCACAGCTACTAGACATTGGTTCTTTAACAAGGTCGTCCAAGGGTTAGTGTGTTGGGGGTGTTAGTTTATTATTATTATTGGTACATGATGTTGGAAGTGGGCTTGTGCCATGGCATGCATGTAGAGGTCAGAGCTCAGTCTTCTAAAGTCATTTCCTTTCTTACATGTGAGTTTGGGAGATTGAGCTCACGTTGTCAAACATTCACATCAAGCACTCTTAACGAATGAGCTGCCTCTCCATCCCTCACTCGAGGCTTTGATGCATCAGTTGATCCCAGAAATGGCATCAGATCCACTGTGCCTCTCCCAGCCCTCTGTCAATTGGATGGTGCCTATAGAACTTATACATTTGGGGCTTACACGCCAGTCTGGCACATTTGTTTCATGGTCTGGGAGGCTCCTTGTTTAAATAATGACTTTCTGGGTTCTAAGATACTGACTAGGTAAAGTCAGGTCTTGCTCTCCTAGTGTCCCTCACTGGCCCTCAAGGAGCCCTAGGCTCCCAAGAGCATCTTGGGAAACCACCGTCCCAGGATGGAGGGGTTCCTTTTAACACTACATGAGCAGAGAGACCCAGGGGAAACCAGACCAACAAGAAGCTACCAGGATAGAGCCTTGGTGAGCCCTGCTGTGCCAAGGGCATCACCTTCTATAATTCTCACAAAGCCCTTGTTAGGTGTCGTTTCATCCATTAGCACACGGGACGGAGGAGTCGCGCAGACTGTGTATGTGCTCCGAGGGCTCATAGCAGAAGTCACAGAGCCTGACTGTAGCCCAGGCAAGGCACCATTACCCCCAGCTTGTTCTTCTAGCCACCCCATAGACAGGCTTAAGAAACTGAGATGTTCGTGGCCTGTGAAGATGTTATTACAAACATACACATCAATGCTATCTGGGATGCAGTCTAGCCACATGGAGCCAGACAGACTTTAAATTCTGGCTCTACCCCTCACCCCCATCTCTTAACCTCTGTGGCTCTTGTCTCCTCCCCATGTGTAAATTGGATGTCTCCTGAATTGGTTGTAAGGAATGGATGAGATAAATGCTTAATGCGTTATCTGGCCTGTGATAAGAACACTATAAAAATTAATAGCTGTTATTATCTATAAGCCAAGAGATGCTTCAAGAGCATGCCCCGCCTGCATAAGGTGTCATCACTTGGCACTGAGCTTGGAGCCCTAGGCTGTCAATTCCAGAGTCGTGCTGTCTGGGGCCTCCCATCCTCCGGTACCGTGACAAGTGGGCTGCTCACCTAGTGGACAAGTGCAGATTAAAGATCCTGGTCCCCAGCAGGCATCCATGCTGCCTCCTCCATAACACAGAATGCCTGCCCTGGGGTTGTGGTCTGTACACAGATCCTACCCACCCACCCACCCTCACTCTTGTAAGGCTTATTCTAAACATTTTTTTTTTCCACTAAGGGAATTCCTTCCTCCTTTTCTGTGTCTTTCAGTAAACAGAAGATATTTGGCCCCCGATGTGACAGAATAACAATGCATTTGTACAGCGCTTTACAGTACAGTACTGTTGCCTATATTAACTCTCACAGTTTCTGTGAACTAGATGTGGCAGGAGTTATTAGAATCAGTCTTTATATTCTTTCAGTACCAAATACTGAGCCTGGGATGCCTGCCACACTCAGCATGCACTCTGCCACTGAGCCACAACCGCGGCCCCAGATCGCTCTTAGAAATGGATACAAGGAGGCTCAGTGAAGTTAAGGAACTCATCCAGTGCCCACACCTTGTCAGGGATAGACCTAGAGTTAGAACCACGGAGCAAAGAAAAAGCCCGGGCTAGAGAGATGGCTCAGCTGTTAAGAGCTCATACTGCTCTCCCAGAAGACCCAAGTGCACTTCCAGCACCTATGTTGGGTGGCTCTTCCTGTAACTCTAGTTCCAAGGGATCTGACTCTCCCTCTTCTAGCCTCTTCATGTGTGCAGAACACACACACACACACACACACACACACACACACACACACGAATCTAAAAGCAAACAAAACCCTAAAAAATTGAAATATACCTGGGTGGGTATTGGACACCTATAGTCCAAAATACTCTGGATGCTGAGGCAAGAGGGTCATCACTGAAACCCAGGAGCTTTGAGACCACCCTGGGCAGCGTAGTGAGACCTTGACACACACACACACACACACACACACACACACACACTCTCTCTCTCTCTCTCACACACACACACACACACACACACACTCTCTCTCTATCTCTTTCTCTCTCTCACACATACACACACACACACACACACACACACACACATCCAATCACTGTCAGTGGCTCACGCTTCCTGGGTGTTAATCAACTCTCACCCTGCGTCTTTCCTGCCTACTGTGTGTTACAGCCTCTTGAAGACTCGTGGAGTTGAGTTGATTTAAAACAAATATCACAAGGGAATAGCTTCTTCCCTGGATGAATAGACAGGGGATGGGTGGGTGGACAAATGGAGGAGGAGGTGGATGGATGGATAGACAGGTGGGTGAGCGGATGGATAGGGGGTGAGGGGGATAGAGAGCAATATTCACAAAAGACCACTGAGGGTCTTTTCTGCTGCACCTAACTTGGTATATCACCTCACATTCTCCATCTTTCCCAGCCCCAGAAGTCATCTCTGTCTGGGCCCTGTTTCTTAATTGATGCCTACATTGACACTCAAGCAGCTGCCCATCAGGGTCAAAACAAGTGACGCACCGGCGGCTGTGATAATTCAGAATTTGGATCTGGAAGGATAGTTAGAGGTAGCCGAACAATAAATGCTTCAACAGAGATTGAGATCAGTGCATGTGGCAATTAGTAAGGACAATTGTACCTTCAAGATTAGATCTGATTTCTGGAAAGAGTGCATTTTTTTAAAATTAGTTCCTGTCAGGTGTGGCGGCACATACCTATAATCAGGAGGCTGAAGCAGGATGGAGAATTCTAGGCCAGTCTAAGTTACATACCTAATACTTATAATCTCAGGCCTCAGGAAGCTGAGGCAGGAGGATTGCCGTGAGTTCAAAGACAACCTTTGGGGTGGCGGGGACAAAGACAACCTTTGGCCACAGAGTAAGACCCTACCTCAGAAAAGAAAACAAAAAAACTACTAAGTATTTTTTTTCTTTTAAAAATGCGTTATTCGGGCTGGACGCAGTGGCGCATGCCTTTAATCCCAGCACTCGGGAGGCAGAGGAAGGCAGATCACTGTGAGTTCGAGGCCAGCCTGGTGTACAAAGTCCAGGATGGCAAAGATAACACAGAGAAACCCTGTCTTGGGGGAAGAACAAAAAAACAAAACAAACAAACAAACAAAACACAAGATGTCAGCCACATATGCCTGGGAATATGCATTCATGGCCCCATAAGGGTCCCAGACTCACGGGCACCTGTTCCTTTGCAGCACACCTGCATGGAAAGGTCAGCAGAAACCCCGGCGGTGCCTTCTAGACAGTGCGTTTTGACCTCTGGCTGGGTCAGGTACAGAGGAAAAGGGATGTCCTCACTGTGGGTGAGCTGCCCCTGAAGGGTGAACCAGATCATACCAGGACAACCCTGTCTTGGCACCATTCTGAGAATAGGCTCTCCTTAGCTTAATTATATGACACCGTGTCCAAGAAAGCTTGACTTGTCATGCTTTAATCATGTGGCTGACACCTTTGGTTTTCTTTGTTTTTGTGCAGTACTGGGGACTAAACCTGAGGTGTTGTAAATACTAGGCAAATGCTCTGCCATGGAGCTACATCTCCAACCCATCCATCCATTCATTCATTCATCTATCTATTCATTCATTTTTTTTCTTTTAAATTTATCTTGTATTATTGAGTGTTTTTCTGTATGATGTCTGTGCATCACATACATGCCTGGTACCTGTGGAGGTCAGAAGAGGCCCAGGAGTCAGATTCCCTGGAACTAGAGTTACAAATGATTGTGACCTAGGAATCGAACCCCGATCCTCTGCAAGAGCAATAAGTGCCCCTAACCACTGAGCCATCTCTATAGCCCCCACTTATTTGTTCTTTGAGAAAGGATCTCACTAAGTTTTCTAGTCTGGCCTTGAGCTCACTGTATAACCCAGGCCTTGAACTTAGCATGGTCTTCTTGCCTTAGCCTTCCAGGCAACAAGGGTTGCAGCCCATGACCCCAGGCTTGGCATTAGCTTCTGCCCTTTTGTAACATACCAGCTCCTAGCACTGCAACAGTCGGTTTGGTTGTTTTAAGTTGTTTTTCCCCCAAGACACGGTTTCTCTGTGTAGACTTGGCTGTCGTGGACTCGCTTTGTAGACCAAGGTGGCCTCGAACTCACAGGAGATCCACCTGTCTCTGCCTCCCGCATGCTGGCATTACAGGCGTGCGCCACCATGCCTGGTTCTGTTCAGCTCTTCTGAAGCATCGTAGGTCAATAGTTGAGTTCTTGGAGAGTTGGTGAATTCAAAACATCCAGTAGATGTGTAAGGTACCCATACAGTACCATTCTTACGACCCGACTCTCCGTGTTAACTCTCCCCTGATGCGTTCTGTGTCTAATAAAAAGACAGATCGAGCAGATGCCAGTTTATAAAACAGCACAGTACACAGCAATACAGCTGGTGGTGGGCGTCCAGCCTCCCCACTCAAAATGCAATGAAATCTTAAGTGAAGATGCTGGCTGCAGCTTTGTGACCTAACCGGGCTCCATTCCTGCAGGACAGTTCGGCTATATGCAAATATGCTCGGCTGCTGTAATTCTGTTCTCAGATGTTTGTCAGAGGGGGCATATAGAACGGGCTAATAGCAAAGTAGACTGAAAATTAAGGTAAATTATAATAATTAAATTACTGAGCCGTTGAAAATCATCGGTGTGGAGAATATCTTACAATATGGGAAACAGACACCGTTTGATAATGAGGATGGAACAGGCTTCAGAATTGCAGCAGTGTTTCCCAGAGAACTGGCTGTGAGATGCCGGCATCTTTTGCTTTACATTAACTTAAGAGATGTTTGGCTGGTCAGAAGAAAAGAGGTGTGTGATGCATCACAGGCCTTGTCTTGTTAAGAGGTTTGTAGAACGCAGAGTTAGAGAAAATTGATACCGAAATTTCTTTCTGAGGAATATTGTGTTCTTTTTGTTGCTGTGTCAAATGCTCAAGAAAAGAGGATGGATTTGTTTGAGCTAATGGTTTCAGCTGCCTGGTTCCATGGCTTGTAGACCTGTGGTGAGGCAGGGCATGTGAAGCAGAGATGCTCTGCTCACAGCAGCCAGGAAGCAGAAAGGAGATCCCACAATAGACAGCCTCCTTTTTGCCTTCCATTCCATTTTGGTCCTGTGGGGATAGTACCACCTACACTCAGTGTTGCTCTATCCCCAAGTTAGTCATCCCTGCAAAGAACATCCCATATTCAGAGGTTCACTTATCTAATCTAAGTGTCTCTCGGTCCAGTTGACATTCAAGATTAACTCTCACAAATACCTGTTGCTTTAAGATACTTTATTTCTATTGACTGTAACATGAGAAATACCAGCATGTACTTTGGTCTCATTTTTTGATGTTAAGAAAGTAATACTGGAGCCAGGCAGTAGTGGCACACACCTTTAATCCCAGCACTTGGGAGGCAGAGGCAGACTCATCTCTGGTCTACAGAGTGAGTTCTAGGACAGCCAAGGCTACACAGAGGAAAAAACAAACAAACAAGCAAAAAAAGAAAGAAAGAAGTAATATTGGGGCTAGAGAAATGGCTCAGTGGATAAGAGCACTTGCTGTTCTTCTAGAAGATTCAGTTTGATACCCAGCACATCTACGTTAAGGATCAGAACTGTCTGTAACTCTAGTTCCAGGGAATCCTGGGCCCTCTTCCAGTTTCTGTGGACACCAGACAGGCATGGTGTCCAAACATACATCCAGGCTGTATATATGTGCATTGTATATGTTTACATATATACTTATGTATTTTACATATAGGCAAATAATAAGCTTGGGAAAATATGTGGAAAGACCACTTTAGAATTGTAAAATGACTAGTTGTTTATCCTTAATACCAGTCTGAATTTCCCAAATTTGCGGTAATACCCCTTCCAACATTGAGAAGGGGGAAAAAGGTTTACATTTCTGGAGAGTTAATAAGAAGCCCTTGTGCGAAGGCCTTGGTGACAACTGTGAAACTGTGGAAACAGCTGAATAGAAATGAGAAGGGGGGTGTGGCCAGCTCCTGCAGATCTGAGCCTGTCCTCTTACTTTCCATCTTGGGCCAAGCAATCAACCCCCAACTGCCACTTACAAAATCCTACTAGGACCTCCAGTTCAATGTAAAATCCCGTCAGCTACTCTATCAGCGTATCCTGTCTGTGCATAGAAGGCGTTATTTTAATCTCCAGTGGTAAATGTCTCTTTAAATAAAGTTCCTGTACCAGGATCAGTGAGTTGCTGTGGGAGTGTATTCCCAAAATGATGAATGAAGTATTCTTGCTCTTAAGCAATAGGTGTGTTTCATTCCATTGTACTGGAGAAAAATGTAGTTTAGACTAACTTAGGTGAGCCGGACTTTCCCTCTATCCCCCACACCTGTCAAGGAATTGTCATAAAAATTAAGTTTTAGTTACCTGGATCCATTGTCTGTGATTCAACCCCTGCCTGACTTCTTTCCCCTGCAGATCCCCAAGTTCAATTATAGATAAGAATTTAGTTGTTTTGTTCTACCAAGATGGAGTTTCTAGCTGAGGTTTCCTTTTGCAGTGTAAAATAGAATCTCTTCACAATGTTATGCTTGGGGGAGTTTTGCATGAAGACCTTTGCCATTAAGATATACTCTCAGGGATTTTGGGATTTTTTTTTTTAAAATAGCAATGGGGTTTTGGTTGTTGTTGTTTTAATTTCTTTATTTGTCTAATAGCAACTTTACAGAAAGAAGCCGGGCTTAGCCGTCACATTTGCAAAGCTGCCGCAGAATTTGGATAAAAACCGATACAAAGATGTGTTGCCTTGTGAGTATCCGGCCCCATGCCTCCTTCCCCCTAGGTGAGATAATGCTTCCCTTTTAAAACAGATTGCCTGGGATTCTGGACTGGTTTCCAGTGTCTGTAAACACCACCGTCTTTATTGCTGTCGTCTCATACTCAGAACAGTTGGGGAATAGTGTTTATGCTAATGAGGCAAGAACTACAGCCGGGACTGGGAACTGAACCCTTGTTTACTTGGGAATGATACAAATAGCATTCAGAATAACGGTAAATTTTTCTCTCTCCCACAGATGACACCACCCGGGTATTATTGCAGGGAAATGAAGATTATATTAATGCGAGTTATGTGAATGTAAGCTGGGGGGTAAAAAGGAAAAAAAAAAGAAAGAAAGAACACATTTTAATTCTACTAATGAGAGTGGGGACAGCATGAGGGACTTTTTTCCATGACAAAGCATGCTCGCATTCGTTCCATAATTCTAGTACAGTGGCTTTGTGAGAAAGTGAGTGGTCTCACTCTACAGAGGTACAAAGTCAGGTTGACTGAATACCTTGAAAAGCCGCAAAACTTTGAAAGATGGATGCAGGCACATTCTAATTCCACCATCCACCTGCCAATAGACTGGGCTATTGTCATTTTGATATTTATATCTGCCGGTTGTGTGTTTGTAACTTTCTGTGTTTTGCCCACATGTGTTGAGAGTCCCTCTGCCTACAAGTAAAAGAAACAGACTTTCTCCGTATACATAACCCAAAAGAGGAAAAAAAAAGGAAAAGGGACACACTCATTATGGGCAACTTAGCCAAACTTAGATTTCTCCATTTAAAGCCAGGGTCAGCTAACTTTAGTAGACCACATTGAAAACTACTCTTAGCTAGCCAGGTGGCAGAACTGGTTCTTGGGCCATCGCCTGCTAAACCGTGACTTTGCAGAACTGCCCCTGTAAAAACTAGTCCTGTCAGCAGCCCCACTATTCCCTTCACATTATTGTCAAATCTGGAAGTGGCTTTTTTGCTGCGCTTTCTTCTCCTCCTCCTCTTCCTCCTCCTCCTCAAGAGTGGACTGGTCTTTTTCTGGTATGACTCAGCTAGCTATTAGGAAAGTGTGAGAAGGAGACTCCTGCTCACCTGTCAGCTGATCGTCTGTCTGTAATGCCTTTCCGCTCCCACAATAGATGGAGATTCCCGCTGTCAACCTTGTGAACAAGTACATCGCCACTCAGGGACCGCTGCCGCACACCTGTGCACAGTTCTGGCAAATCGTCTGGGATCAGAAGCTTTCTCTGGTTGTCATGCTGACGACTCTAACGGAGCGAGGGCGGGTAAGTGGCTTGGTTTCCAGTGCCAGTGTGTACAGACTATGCTGTGTGCGACATGAGTCTCAAGGGCTGGAAAGGGCATCCTGGTGACCTGCAAGTCTCCAAATTCCCAGCACTCCCGTGGCAGCTCACACCCGGCTATTACCCTAGTTCCAGGGGATCTGACACCCTCTCCTGAACTCCATGGATACTAGCACATACCTGGTACACAGACAAGTAAGCAGGCCACTCAGACACATAAGATAAATAGATCTAAATATAAGTTTTTAAAGGACAAGCTGGAACTGGGCGTGGTGGCGCACGCCTTTAATCCCAGCACTAGGGAGGCAGAGGCAGGTGGATCTCTGTGAGTTTGCAGCCAGCCTGGTCTACAAACCAAGTTCAGGGCAGTCAGGGCTACACAGAGAAAGCCTGTCTCAAAGAAAGAGAAGCTTGCAAGTAGTACTTACACACACAAACCCCTGCCCCAGAACCCCTGTATTGCCTGTGGTTCTGCCTACCTGGGATCAGTGTGTCACCTCACTACAGTAAGATTGTAGTCTGCAGAGGCAATTGTCACTTCCCTCTGCTGTGTGTGCCCTTGACTCTTGGCATCATTATCCAGCACGAGGCTGGACTGGGGTGAAATCATAGGTCCTCCTAAGTAAGTGGTTAGCCTGTCTGACCTCGGCTTCCCTGAACGTGCAGTGCCCACTACACTGGGGATTGGGGAAGACTGAACAGTGCATGTGAAGAGCTCAGAGGACTGCATGCTCCCAGTCTCCCCAGCACCATCACCATCATGTGCACTTAGCTCCTTCAGCTGCCTAACTTCTGAACTGCCGCAGTCTTGACGGAGAGCTTCTTGTCACTCACAAATTGATCAGACTCTCTTCTCAACCCATGAATTAGAGGTGTGAGGTCCCCAAGGACACACTTTGAGGGTAGTGGATAATCCTGGTTCTTACCTCCCGGTCTTCCATCTTGCCTACCCCGTCACTGTGAGAGAGACTGTCTACACCTGAAACCTCATTTCTATCTGGTTCCTGCTGTCACTTCCTACCTGGGTAGGAAAGTATCACCCATTCCGTGGGGCTGTGGGGAACTGAGCTAGCTGCTACAGGAAGCCTCTCCGAGGAGTGCTTGGTACATGGTGATATTTTTGTTACTGTTATTTTTGTGGGTTTTGTTTTGTTTTGGGGGCAGTGGATTTTACTCTGTGTACCAAGCTGATATTATTCTTCCTGCCTTAGCCCTCCCTTTGGCTAGGAGGAAACATATGTGTCATCACACCCAAGTGATCACCATTAGTGCTATACACATGTTAACCCCAGTAACAATAACATTAATTTGTATTTACCTTAATGACTATTACCAGAATTGCACTAAATAGCAGCGAAGTGGTGGTGGCAGCAGTACACGCCTTTAATTCCAGCATTCCGGGAGGCAGAGGCAGACAGATCTCTGTGAGTTCAAGGTCAGCCTGGTCTACACAGTGAGTTCCAGGACAGCCAAGGCTACACAAAGAAACCCTGTCTCAAAAAACCGAAATCAATAAATAGAAACCAGAATTGCACTATATTTGTTTTATATTTTTATTTTATTATTTGTTTATTTTTTTGTTTTGTTCTCAAGACAGGGTTTCTCTCTGTAGCCTTGGCTGTCCTGGACTCACTTTGTAGACCAGGCTGGCCTTGAACTCACAGCGATCTGCCTGCCTCTGCCTCCCGAGTACTGGGATTAAAGGCATGCGTCACCACGCTCAGCTTACTTTCTTAAAATTTTTAAACATTTATTTACTATGTATACTATGTATACATTTATTTACTATGTATAACTGCACACCAAAAGAGGGCACCAGATCTCATTTATAGATGATTGTGAGCCACCATGTGGTTGCTGAGAATTGAACTCAGGACCTTTGGAAGAACAAACAGTGCTCTTAACCTCTGAGCCATCCAGCCCCTCTCAATGTTTCTTAAATATAAACTTAGTATTATTAGCCAAAGGAAGGATTGTACATACAAATTTCAAAAAGCATAACAATTTAGATGTAATATGAATAAATTAATAAAAAATATTTTTAAAATTTTTCAAAAAGTGACAAGCAGAGTCAAGCATGGTGGCAACACCTGTAATCCAGCACTCAGGAGGCAGAAGTCCAAGGGTCAGGGTTCAAGGACGCACACCCTGCTACATAATGAGTTCAAGGCCAACCCTGGTCTCAAAGCAAACAAACAAAACAAATATAAACCACTGATAGTAGATTCCAAATATTCTTTCCCAAGCCCTGCGCCTGAGGCCAGCAGCATTCTCCACTATATATTGTGAAAATAAAACTAAAACGTTAGGGATGGAATGTTCAAGTGGCCCTCGACCAGGCGCAGGCTTTCTTGGTGGCACAGTGAGTCACTGGACTCCCACAAAGAAAAATCTTCCTCCATCCTTGGCCTGGCAGCCTCCAGTTCTGGTATGATACTGATAGCAGATATTCTGCACACTGTCTGCCTTTATTTGGCCTTCTATTCAAGTGCTTTGGATGCCCAGGACTTCATGTTTCCTCCAGACCAGTTTATGGAGCTGACACTCTGCTGGCTGCTCAGGTCTTTGAGTTCGTGATGCAGTTCCTCACAGCTAACACCTGACTCCTCCCTGCAACTCAGCGCCGACACTGGGTGGCTGATGGCACACTTCTTGCTGTTTGACAGCAAGACAGTCATTCTTCTCCTCAGAACAGAGTAGGCCCTGAAGGAATGGCAGGTGACAGATGGTCTGCCCTAGTGGCAGCCCCTCCTTCCCTTGATCTGCTTGTTCTGTCTCAGGGGGAAAAAAAGGCTTCCTATGATCCGAGGAATCTCCCGTCATCCATCCAGGGCCTGCCCCTCCGGCTCCAAGCTGCTGCCACCCTCCCTTGTCATGCAAGGTCTCCTTGTGACCAACATGTTTCTTTGTCTGCCAACCTTTTCTTCCAAGAGTAACTCACAGCCCTGCTTCCCATGTATTCAAGTCTCCCATGAGGCCCAGCATCTCTGGTGCTGGCAACTTACTCTGTCGTTTGTCAAGTTAGAAACCTGTTCTTTCAAAATCCCAAGGTGCCCCGTTCCCTCTCCCGTTACAGATTGTCTGGCAACCTGCGCCCTTTGTCCACCAATCCCAGTCCACCCCCACTTAGTCCCAATCAGTCATTCCAGGGGGGATGGCTCTGCTCCTCTTTGGATGTAAGAGGAACTTCCCAGGACATCCTGCTGCTGTCCCTTTGTCGCGCCTGTAGGAAAGTGGGTCTCTCGGCAGGCATGCACTAGAGTCCCGTGTCCTTCCTGTGCTGCGCTGACTGTGTGGCATCTCTGTGTTCAGGGAAGCCCCCTGCTGAGTCTCCTGTCACCTGAGCTCAGAGAAGCCTGCAGGGTCACTGACCTCTGTCCTTATTATAGATGCTTGGGATTTCTTCTTAGGGGGACCACTTTTCAGCTTGGCAAACTTGTCAGGGGAGCTATATTTTATATCTACCTATGGCTAGTGTGGACAATCTGCCTTCGTAGCACATCAGTCCCTTACAGCACAGGTTTTGAACAGGACTGTAAGGTTCCACTTCCCATGTCACCACACAGCACAGTGCCTAGCTCTTGGGTGGTACTAAGCATAGAGAGTGAATTCCTAAGGGCTAGCCCTCAGGGTCCCCTTGTCTCACTGGACCAGAGGCAGTGGATTTGCTCTGAGTAGCAGTAAAGCCCATGACTGCCTTGAGGTTTGGGGGGGCACAGGCCTCTTGCACATGGAGGTTACGTGGCTCCCACCACGTAGAACTTACTTCTGAGTCTGGTTAAGTCTCCAGGTGCCCTTGGGTGGTCTCAACAAAGCTAAGACTGACCTTCCATCTCCTGCTGGAAGGTTCAACCCTGAGTCTAACTGCTTACCTTCTGATGGGACACAAACACCTAGAGCCATTATGTTAGGTGATCCCAAAGCCACCAGCCAGCCCCTCGTGTGTACACACATAAGCAGCCCGTCTCCATGAGCCTGCCGTCTGAGCCAGAGGCTCACGTCTTAATCTTTGTCACCAGCCAGCCCTCTGGAGCAGATCTCTGCTCTCCTCTTCACTTCGTCCGCTCACCACTGTACATATGAGTCCCTCCCACCCACCCATGTACCTCTTGCCCTGTCTGTCCCCAGAACCTTCCTATGTCTCCCCCACAGCAGAGACAGTAGCTCCTGGCCCAGAGTTTCCATAGGCTAGTCCATCCATCCTAGCTTCAGCTGGATCCACACTTTGCCAGATGGTCTGGGTCAGCATTTCCTGCCTGTGCCCTATAGTGGCTTATAGACTCACACAATATGCATGCCCCAGACCAACTTGAAACCTTTGTTCAGCTCTGCTGAGTGGTCTGTTGTCCCCTAGCTACTCGGGTGACATTTATATTCAGCCTCCTTTTCCTTTAGCCTGAATGACCTGTCCTTGCCTCATTTGTCATAGGCTTTCAGTTATGAGCTCCCTGCCTGGCCTGCCTGTCCTTTCTCCTTGCATTACTTTGACTGGATTGGAGAGCACCCAGAGGATAATGCCATTTTAGCATCTCTGATTCATCAGACCCTCCCCAGGGATGCTTGTTGACCAACTAAGTTAGCAAGAAATCAAGTGCTGATGATACAGCCTTCTTAATTGGGCCCACGGCTCTCCGACAACTCCATCTGGCCCGACTTCCTGAGACAGCACTCTTCGTCTGCCAGGATCTCAGCCTTCAGCATGTTCCTTTGGTTCCCTAAAGCACTTCCTTTCCAGAGCCATTTCAGTGTCAACCTTTCCTTCCCCAGTCCTCAGAGTTACTGGATGGCTGGAAAAGAGAAGTCTCATCAGCCTGTGACTGACTCCTTGTGGAGACAGTGTTCCAAGTCCTTCTGGAGGCATCTGCCAGTAGTCTCTGGCCCACCAGCCAGCTGCAGTGGCCATTTTCCTTCTGCAACCCAATTCCCCATGGTGGCAGACTTCCTCTCATGTCGTCACACCATTGCTGATGTGCACTTACTCTTCCCATCAGAGGGCATAGTTCTTGCGACCTGACAGGGTGTGAGTCTTCTGAGCCTTAGGTAATTCACGGCCAGATAGTCACTGTCCCTACCTCAGGGAGGGGTCTTGGGGTCAAAATATGACACATGCATAAAAGCAGCCCTAAGCTTAACAGATAACTATTCGGAAGACTTGGGGCATCTGCACCCCTCCCCCAGCAGGCATGAGAAACAGCCCTCTCCCCAACTCAGACACACATTGGGTTCTAGAGGACACTGGCAGGATGGAGAAGCAGACAGAACCTTCACAGATGACTCAGGTTCTTGTGCTGCACCCCCAGGGAGTCCAGATTCAGACTGACCTAAAGTGTAGTCCAGCTCCCGGCAGATTCCTTATGAGTAGAGACACTGGGGGAGCGCAGGCCAGTGTAACTCTGCCTTGCACAGAGGGATCGCTCTGGAGAGTATCTTCCCAGCTATCCAAGTAGGATTTGCGGGTCCTCAGGGAAGTTTTCTCCTTCTGTACAGATGAGATAGGTGCAGGTTCAGATGGGCAGACAAGCAAGCGTACTGTCTGCCTGGCTGCTCTGCCTCTAGTCAAGATGATAGGAGCCCTCTGAATCTTGGGGAGTCCAAGAGTGACCCCTCACCAGGATTGGGTTCCCACCTAAACTGTTTCCATGAGCCTTTGACTCCAGCACCCACAGCACACTTTCATTTCAGATCTTCACTGTGACATTTGAGCAGAAGACTAGGAAAGCTGTTTCCCAGTAATTCCATGCGTCTGTTGGTTATATCACCTTTCTGTTATAAACAAATGTCATTTTTACTTATATGGGAACCAGTCTAGATTTGAGGGAATTTTTTTTTCTTTCTTTCTTTCTTTAAGCTACATGTGATGGTACACACTTACAGTGCAAGCTACGCAAGTGGCTGAAGCAAGAAGATAGCTTGAGCCAGCTAAGCCAACACAGAGAAAGCTATAACAACTACAATCATAATAAATGTTATTGTCAAATAAGTCAAAGTTTGGCAGAGTGACCGTGGACAGCTTAGACTTGGCACTTGGTGTGAAAGCCAGAAATGGAAGCCATGGTGTCTTACGGAAGAGGCTGCAGGGTTCAGAAGGGGAAATAGAACATGGGAAGGTGGTAAAATTAGAAAGGCTCAGCCGCCATATTGGGAGACACAGTGACATACCACAGGGTGAGTGCTAGATGTTGTCACAGCAGCTCAGTGGCCATGGCAGGTCACTTAGAGCACAGGGCTCCAGGTTCCACCTTAGCTGTGTGGGAAGTCTTGGCTTCATTGAGAATTTCCTTTTTTCTTTTTTTCTTTGTTTAGGTTTTTCTTTTGTTGTTGTTGTTTTTAATTGTTTTAATTTTATTATAGATATATATGAATGTTTTGCCTGTATGTGTGGCTGTTTGCTAGTGTGTGCCTGGAGGCCAGGAGAAGGGATCGGATTCCTGGGGCTGGAGTTACAGATGGTTGTGAGGTGCCATGTGGATGGTAGGAATTGAACCCCAGGCCTCCTCTGAAGGAACAACCAGTTCTCTTAACCTCTGGCCCATCTCCATTGTATTTTTACAATTTTTTTTTAAATTGTGTGTGTGTGTGTTTGTTTGTTTGTACTCAACATGTTAGAACATGCACATGGAAATAAGCATGTATAGGAGTCGGCTCGCTCCTTCCACCATGGATGTGGGGGACTGAGCTCATCATCAAACTTGTCCAGCAAGTGTGTTTGCCCACTGGGCCGTTCACCACCCTCAGAGAGGCAAGTACAGCATCTATGTTCCCAGACCCTATTTTCTATAAAGGCATTTGAGGGTGTAGGAGGCACTGTTCACCTGAAAAAGCATAGTTGTCTGAGCTTGCTGGTTGTTTAAATCAGGACTTTTGAGGAACCTGACCAACCTCGTTAAGTTGCTACAGCTCCCGTGACAATGGTATTGATGACTACCGTTGCCCTCACCGACAAGTGCCCCCACGCTGCACCCTCTCCATCCTCTGTCAGTGCGTGAAAACCTGAGATTCAAGGGAAGTCAAATGGCCAATGAGTGGAAAGAGAAATCCTTCCAGTAGAAACCTGTCTGACACCCAGATGAGCCCTTAACTGTGGCATCCTGAGGCTCCTGTGTGAGGGATACGGTGGAAGCTGAGTAGAGCTGAACTGGAAGGGGCTGATAAGACCAGAAAAGAGGCCCAAGGAACCTGGGTCAGCTTGGACACAGTGTAGGTAGCACCTAAACCCAGACCCTATTGTTCGCCCAGTGAGCAAGCCACAGAAGGTAAGTGGACTCCCTTCTTCAGATCATGGGCACAAGGGGGTCTCATCTGAGTTTCTCCCCTCCTGTCACTTCTCTTTGAACAGGTGTGATCAGATACCATGCATGTAACTGCCTCTGGTTATGCCCTACAGAAGAGCCTGACTTGTATTCTCTGGTCTCTTCCAGACCAAATGTCACCAGTACTGGCCGGATCCCCCTGATGTCATGGACCATGGCGTCTTCCACATCCAGTGTCAGGCAGAAGACTGCACCATTGCTTATGTGTCCCGAGAAATGCTAGTTACAAATATTGAGGTGAGCACAGCTCTGGGGGGCATGGTGGAGTGGCAGGTGGTAGTCCCTGTGAGGTCTCATGCTCAGCTTTGCTGCAGTGACAGCCAGGAGGCATGTCAGTAAGCAAAGTCTTCCCGGCAGAGAGCCAGTGCCACATGTGGCTAGCTCCATCATTCACAGTAGCCAAGAGGGAGAGGCAGCCATGGGGTCTGTCCATCAAGACTGTGTGGATAAGCGAAATAGGCATAGCTACATAATATAGTAGTAGTCAGCCTCAAAGAAGGAGGGAGGGCTGTGGGATGAGTCTGAAAGACATTATGCTAAATGAACGAGGCCAGTCAGAAGCAAAAATACCAAGGTGATGTTTATCTGACTACTAGGCACCGAGAGGAGAGTAGCATTTTCCCTGCTTAGAAGAAGGGGGTAGAGGTAATGCAGAGTTGTATTGTAATGGCTACAGAGTTCGTATTTGTGTGATTAAAAATGAAAGTTCTGCGAGGAGATAGCAATGCTAGGTACCCAGCATTGTAACTATACTTAATGCCAGCAAGCCTGCCTCTAAAATTAGTTAAAATGGCAAACTTCATTTTATGTGTATGTGTATTGAGGTAGAGGTCAGCAGTAGAAGGTGTGATAGTAGGCCCCTTGACTGTCATGAGCAAGCGTAGGTTTGATCCTCCCTGCACCAGACAGATGTATGCACCTGTATACAGAGGCAGAGTGGGTGTTAAGGGCAAAAGAGGTCAAGAAAGCAATGTCAGCCGGGCGGCAGTGGCACATGCCTTTAGTCCCAGCACTCGGGAGGCAGAGGCAGGTGGATCTCTGTGAGTTCGAGGCCAGCTTGGTCTACAAAGCAAATCTAGGACTGTCAAGGCTACACAGAGAAACCCCGTCTCAAAAAAACAAAGACAAGAGAAGGCAGTGTCTTAGGGGGCAAGAGTGCTGTTTTGGGGGGGTGAGAGTTTGACGAGAGTTGACAGAAACCATAGCAGGGCTGGGGGCAGAGGAACAAGAGGACACTGAGGACAAGGCCACTATGGCTGGTACCCAAGGAAGGGCTCATTGCCTTGCTGACTCACCAAGGCCACCACATCCTCCACAGACCGGGGAAGAGCACTCAGTGACCCATCTCCAGTATGTGGCATGGCCTGACCACGGTGTCCCTGATGACTCCTCAGACTTCTTGGAGTTTGTGAAATACGTGAGGTCCCTGAGGGTAGATGGTGAGCCTGCCCTCGTTCACTGCAGGTACTGTGCCTTACTGCATTCTGTTTTTAGTGGTTATACCCCTTGGTAAAGGCCAAAAGGAATGGGCAGGCACCAAACCCACCCTATCCCACAGAGTCACATGCTCCTGTAAAACTGCCTATTCCATAACCTAACGAAATCATAAGCATGTAAGCGCAGCTGGTTACTAAAAAGGAAAACCTCACCACACCTCCCTGTCCTGAAGTTTCTGACCTTCACAACAGGCATGACTCAGAGACGGGGTGGAATTTGTACTTTCTGGACAGGTTTCTTGTTAAGTCTCAGCCTTAGGACCTATGAGGATGGGTTTGGTTTGGGTTTTGTTTTTTGCTTTTGAGGAGCTTACGATCACACCTGAAGGTGTGCTTTCTATTTGTGAACCCAACGTCAAGGCCTTGATTAGGGGTTCAACTCTACCTTATGGAAATGATGCTTTGCTTCTCTCTCCTCCCTAGTGCTGGAATAGGTAGAACAGGTGTGTTGGTCACTATGGAAACAGCCATGTGCTTAATTGAGAGGAACCTGCCCATTTACCCACTGGATATTGTCCGGAAAATGAGAGACCAGCGTGCCATGATGGTGCAGACATCAGTAAGTAGAAACTCAGTAATAAAAAATGGTAGCGATGAAAAGAAGGTAGAGGTTGGCTAGATATAGTGGTGCATGCCTTTATTCCCTCCCCACCCCCCTGACCTCCGCCCCCAACCCCACACAAGAGACAGAGGCAGGTAGATCTCTGAGTTGGAGGCCAGCTTGGTCTATATAAAACATTCCAGGCCAGTCAGGGCTACATACTGAGACCTGGTCTAAACAGCCACAACAAAAAAGGCAGAGATCCACATCTCTTAAGCCCCTTCACGGAAGCATCCATAAGCCAGGGACCCTGTAAAGAGAATGAAGCTGAAGGGAACTGAGTCAGGTGCCCAGTGTCACACAGCTTGTCAGAGGCACAGTGACTGGAAAGTCCAGGCCCGCTTGGCATGCGCTCTGCTTACCTCTGGAGTATTACTCCGGTTCCTCCAACCATGGAGTGTCTCCTACTGTGTCATGCCATGGTGCTTGATATGTCTCAGGAGGAAATACCTGCTTGTCATTTGGAGCTGCAAGAAGAGCAGGGTAGGGGTTGGAGAGATGGCTCAGTGGTTAAGAATACTGACTGCTCTTCCAGAGGTCCTGAGTTCAATTCGCAGCAACCACATGGTGGCTCACAACCATCTGTAAAAATCTGAATTCTTCTTTTAGTATGCATGAAGACATAACATTCATATACATAAAATAAATAAATCTTTAAAAAAAAAAAAAAGAAGAAGAGGGTATGGTTGACCTCCTCATATACTGACAACCTTTGGGTAACTCCTGAGCCCCTCTATAGGCCTCAGTTTCCCCACCTTACAGATAGGAGCTGTCGTTCCTTTGATCATTCACCCAGCAGACAGATGTCTAAATAGAAGACATCCACACTTAGGTTGAGTAGAACTGGATTCATTTGTAATCTCAGTCATGACTGGCAAAGTCCCACAAGTATCAAAGAGTGTTCTAGAAGAAAATTTAAGGAGGAATTGACAAAGATAGAGAAGGAGCCTCCTGGTAAAACCTCCAGGGTTTTTGGAGGGGTGCAGGAGTGAGAGAGGTTGGCAAAGCAAGGAGCAGGACGTCTGTGTTCTAAGGAGCTCTGAACTGTCCCAGGCTGGTAGACAGAGCTTGCAGATTGCCCTAATACAGCGTGAGTCCTTAGTTGTACCTGGGAAAAATAGTTGAGAAAAACAATGCAGACCACAGAGATAACTTAGTATGTTAAGATGCAGACCATAGAGATAACTTTGTAGGTTAAGACGCAGACCATAGAGATAACTTAGTAGGTTAAGACGCAGACCATAGAGATAACTTAGTAGGTTAGGATACTTGTTACTAATCTGAGTTGGATCTCCAGAAGGACAAGCTGTCCTGCCACCACCACACAAATAATTAAGGAAAAGAAAAAGTAAACTGTCTCGTTAAGGCCATTGTCTGCCCTGTCTTGCAGTATGGAAGACTAAATGCATGCTGGTTTAAAAAAAAAAAAATCAGAACCCAGCCAGGCAGTGTGGTGCACACCTTTAATCCCAGCACTCAGGAGGCAGAGGCAAGTGGATCGTTGTGAGTTCGAGGCCAGCCTGGTCTACAAAAGCCAGTCCAGGAAAGCCAGGACTAACTATACAGAGAAACCCTGTCTCAAAAAAACTAAAATTAAAAATAAAATAAAAAAATAATAAAATAAAAATCAGAATCACCACCCCCCCTCAGCCAGACCTGGTGATACAAGACTAATCTCAGCTAGTCTAAAGGTTGAGGCAGGGGGATTGCAGTTTTAAGCCCTACCTGGGGAACTTAGCAAGACCTTGACAACCCTGTGTATCTGTGGCTACACATCCGAAGATCCAAGTGATCACAGATCTAAAGCTAGGGGGAGATCTTTCTGTATAAACATATAAAGACTTTTCTCTATTAGTCCCCACAAAATTCAGTATAACTGCGCATGTTTTATTAGATATTAGAAATATATAGAGGTCATTTTTGTTTTACTTGTGTGGTTTGGTGTATTTGTGGTGGGGGTTGTTTTCAGAGAGAATCATATTCTGAAACCCAGTCTGCCCTAGAACTCAAGGCAATCCTCCTGCCTCAGTCTCCCGGGTGCTGGGATTACAGATCAGATGTGAGCCTTTGCACCCAGCTTCTCAAGGTGATTTTCCCTCCTGAGACAGAACTCTGTGTCCCTGGCTGGTCTGGAACTCACTATGTAGGCCAGGCTAGCCTAAAACTCAGACACCTGCCTGCCCCTGCCTCCCATATGCTGGGGTGTACCACCATGCCCTGCCAAAAAGGTGATTTTTAAAGTACGCAGGATGCTGTGGGAAGGGTGCTCCTAAGCTATAAGCAGATACTGTGCCATTTTATATGAAAGATTGGAGCAGCTGAGGGTTGGGTGCCCATGGTGAGTTCTAGAAGCAATCCCCCATGGATGCTGAAGGACTCTCTAAATAGCCAGTGTCTTTCCCTAACTCTCATAAGAAAAAAGGGACTCAAGACTCCTTGTCCCACACCCAAATCCCAGTCTACTTGCATCCATAATCTCTGTCACCCCACCTCGCAGCCCCTGCACATGCCCAGCTGTTCCAGGCCAGGACACTGGAGTCCTAACATACACTCCTCAGAATATATACTCCTTGACACCGGGACCTCCAGATCAGTGCCTTAAATTAGTTACATTTCTCATTATGGTAGCCAAGTACCTAAAAGGAAGCAAGAGAGGGTTTATTTGTGCTCACAGTTTGAGGGACAGTCTGTCATGGCCAGGAAGGCATGGCGGTAGGAGCTACTGCAGCAGCTGCGTCCAGTAATCAAGCAGAGAAAGATGACCTCTGATGCTTCACTCGCACACGTCACTGCTCTCCTCAAGCGGCCAGCTCCCCCTCTTCCCACACTTCTGAGGGTAACCCACCCCATACACCCCAGCCTCTTCACCAGCTCAAGGCCCAGGGTTGGCATACGGGAAATAAATATAATATAAATGCTACAGAGACAACCTGAAGCATGGCGTGAGGCCAACACACCTAGGGCTCTGGACCTGACGGCTTTCTTTTCTCTTCCCAGAGCCAATACAAGTTCGTGTGTGAAGCAATTCTTCGAGTGTATGAAGAAGGTTTAGTCAAGAGGCTGGATCCCAGTTAGGACAACTGTGAAGTGTTCATCCCTCCTTCCCTAGGGCAACTTCCTGAAGAAGGGGACACACATGCCCCCCGGAGGCCCCCAGAGATGCCCATCACTGTGGGGAAGGGATGAGCATTTTTGAACCCAGGCACTTTAATTTTCTGTGGGAAAGATACCCTGTACATAGGAACTGAGGATATAGATATGCATGCAGCTATGACTTCTTTGGGCCCAGAGAGATAAGCAACAGGGGATTCTCCATGTGGGAGCTGTGTTTTCTCCCAGCGTATCACCTTGAGCAATGAGAGGGGACACTTAACAGTGCTGTTGACGCCCCTCCCACCACAAACCAGACAACATGGTTGCTCAGAGGTTTTGTGTGTTGATCTGTGTAGGACTCCAAGGTCTGAACTTCCTTGGCAATTGGTGTCCATTACCCCTGACACCAGGGGAAACTCAGATGAATGTACCACAGGTAGGGCACAGGGGACTTCAGGCTGGGGGATGAACAGCCTCTATTCTGTCCTCTTTCCCTCCCTCCCTCTGCCTCACCCCTACCCTTTCTGTGCTCACATGTGTTCCAAAGCACCCCATTCCCCCACCCTCGCATTCCTTCAGGATCACATCCAGCGCCTGAACCAGTTTCATAATGTATGTTCAGGTAAAGATTTCTCAGCCGAGACAGGGAACTAGACCCTCTGCGTATTGCTGAGTCTTAGTTTTAGAAGTAGGCGAGCCTCTGCTTAACCCCTTACTGTATACTCAGACGCCATGACTGGAATCGCCGACTACTGAATCTCTTAATGTGGATCGCTGCTACTTCAAGCTCTCACACTTGAAACGACGATTTTCCTGGGGGTGGAGGGATGATAGCATCCAAATATACAGAATTTAGGACCCTTCTGAGAAATGACCTCTAGTGACGATAAGAAACACTGCTTCTCAAGGGTGTGTGTGTCTGTGTCTGTGTGTGATGTGTGTCTGTGTGTGTAGTGGGTGTGGTGGGTGTGGTAGATGGCTTTCTCAGGATTCCTAACGATTCAGATTACAGTCGAGTTTATGTAAAGAATGAGTCTCTGTACAGAAGCACACACGTGTTCATTCACCCTTAGCTACAGTGGTCTCTGTTTCATTTCAGAGGGGAGAATCAGACTATCTGAAGATAGGCACAATTTGATGTTAATTTATTCTAAGTACTCTGGGATCTTGATTGTCCTAAAGAATTCTTCTCTGTGAATGCCATGTTAAAAAAAATTTTTTTTTAATTTGTGGCAGGATTGTAGCGAATTATTATTTAAGGAAAATAAATTACATGAATGCTTCAAGGTGGTATTTTTAAATAGCCGTTTTATGCATCCAGAAGAGTGTCAGCAAGTTTCTTAATGGTGTTATGGGGAAAGAATACTCTCATGTTAACATGTATGTAGATGAAGCTACATAGATACTTAGCAGGCAGTGGACCAATTAAAGAGCTTCCAAGTCGCAACATGATTTAAGGACCCATGCAGAGGAGCTCAGGTTCCTGAAGGTTCTTTATCTGATTATCTGTCTACTTCCCTCCTGCCTGTCTTTTGCCCACACACACCTTACTACTCAGTGACTGAGTGGGAAGACGCAATGCCCAGTGCCCTGTCTAATGAGAAACCGGAATTTGCTTCTCCATACCACACAACACCAAGTAGGCCTACAGCATAGGAAGCTGGGATCTGTGCCTCTCCGGCCTACAGCATAGGAACCTGGGATCTGTGCCTCTCCGTTTCCTTTTATGGAAAACAAAGAGAAACAGCACTTGGAACTTGAGGACAAAATTGGAATCACACTAGGGAAACTAATTCCTGGCTACTGGATTATATAAATGAATGCCAATGAAAGAAGACCCAGGAAGGTTGCCTTCTGTGGTTGGCTCCATGTGCATCAGACAAGTGGAACCCACTGGGTTTTCATAGAACAGTGTTCTAGAGGGAAAAAGCACGGAAGACAGAGGACTGATATTTTATTCAACCTGAATTCTAAGAACGCTGTCAGCAGAGCACCAAAAAGAGGAGGAGGAGGAGAGGATGCTGGGCACATGTCATCGGTACCAGGCTGCTTAACAAATCACTGTCTAATAGGAGTGTTTATCACCACCCTGTGTGCAGAATCTAAATGTCCTTGGAGACTGTGTCACTTTCCAGAAGCAAGTTGTTGTGTGTTGTCATGAAAATGCTGCCGTTACACTTGCATAATATTCTGTGACACTTGGAAAGGCTGCAGCTGGCCTCTCTCCACCATTGTTTGGGGCCAACAGCTCAGACACAGCAGATGTTGCCAGAAATGAAGTCCATGGGATCCTGGGAAGGACAAGACAAGGAAATGACCTCAAGGAACAGAATGCCCAAGGGAACTAGATCAATACTACCAGCTAAAAACTAAAGCTCGGAGCGCCCGCTTCGCTGCACCCCACACTCCACAATGCTCTTACGAAACTGTTTCATCCTAAGAATTGCACAGAATCAGGCTAAATATCTCTCCTGGGAAGTTTGGCTGCATGTGAATGGAGAGGGTATTTATATCCTACACTCTCGAGCTCTTTCCGTATCAGATCAGACACCCCAATGTGCTGGCTTCATGCAGGTGGGTTCTCTGCTGGTAACCACTCTCTAGGACCCACGCATGGTGGTTTGATTTTTCAGGGGAGAAAAGTTAAGGAAAGTTTGTTTAAGGGTAGGGAGCCGAGGTGGTATTTTTAGCTTCCTCCCAGGGTCCCGTTGGTATTTGAATATGCTTTGAGCTTGTGTAGATACTCACCACTGTGTTCCAGGTGTACACACACACACACACACACACACACACACACACACACACACACCTTTTTCCTTAAAAATTATCATTTGGGGGAGCAGTAAATAGCCTCTTCATCCTCCAAAGGCAACAAAGAGGCAGCATCACCAAGTGAAAACTGTAAGAGGCAGGACTTAGCCCAGACCTGGGCATTACCCTCAGCCCTCAGTTTATTTCTTTGTCTATTTTGAGTTTGTTTGTTTGTTTGTTTGTTTGTTTCAAAGACAGGGTTTCTCTGTGCGGCCGTGGCTGCCTTGGACTTGCTTTGTAGACTTGGCTTGGCCTTGAACTCACAAAGATCCACTTGCCTCTGCCTCCCCAAGTGCTGGGGTTACAGGCATGCGCCACCGCGCCTGGCTTTCTCTGTATTTCTTATGTGAAGGACTGGTGATTGGGTGGATTAATGAGCTCACAGGTAAATTTCAGGGAAACCGACTTTAACCTGAGCCACATCTGAAGAGCTGACAGAGAGAAGCAGACCCCATTTCTGTGACTTGTCTCCAAGGGGTTGGCGCAGCCCTTGTCACTGCGGATAAAGATTACTGCCCTCCTGGTTCGTGCCTGTCATCCTGGAGCAGACGGAGTAAAGATGGCCAAGCCCTGGTGACCTCAGCCTGGGGAATGAAACCTCAGAGACGGCTGATAGTTCTGTTGCCATCTTGATAGCTCCTGTACCGCTGGAGCAACCAAAGGATTGTGTTAAGCCATATTTTGTAAAGTAGCGTAGTCACTCAGCAATATGTTTTTCTGTAAATTGGGAATGTTATTCATTCTGTTATTCATTGTCAGGGACTCTACTGCAAAAACAGTTTGATCAACATAAAGGCATTCGAGCTGTGCAACACTATTACTCTCTGTCAACGTTTTTATTTGTATGTCTGACTTCTGCAGTTACCCCTTTCAACTCCAATGCTGTCTCTTCATCTCACCCACCATCGGGGTATGGTTTCTCATGCAGTCTTTGGCCTTAGCATGCACTTTGGGGTGGTAAATTTTAGACCAAAATTGGGTTCTCCCACATTGTAAAAGTAGTAGCTTGAACCAGTCCTACCCTTCATCCTGCCGGGTTGCTGAGTGGCTCTGCGATCAATGGGGCTCCAGGTTCCCCCCAACTCCAACTCACTCTTCCATCTCAGAATGCAGCTTCTACCTTGATGCCCAGATGTATTCAGGTACCAGGCAGCATAACAGGAAAAGGAAAAGAAAAGCAAGACCTGCGTCCTTAATCCCAGGACCATATTGCCTTCAAAGGGGGTAGTTTTATGACAGGAAACCACATGTGGGACTAGGAATGTAGCTCCGTCGGTAAAGTGCTGGCACACCATGCACAACACCTACGATTCCTAACTAAAGTTCAGGTAGTCTCCTTCTGAAAAAGAATTTGAGAGACGATGAAGCCTTTGCCCTTCTATGGTTGCTCTTTCTTTGCCCATGAGAACAACACAAGCTGTCATGTCATATGACTAAAAGAAAATGACTTTGTGCAGTTTTCAGGCTTCTCCATCTATTTTTGATGCCTGTGAATTATTGTTTCTTTATGCCCTGATGATGTGAAAGCTACTGATGAGTTCTTACATAATTTGTAAGTAGCAGTGAAGTCGACACTGAAAGCAGCTTATGGAATAAACAGATGAACAGGCAGCCTGGAAACACCATCTCATGTTGTGAGCAAGCCCACTACCTCACAGGAGCAGCAGAGATCTCTCTGGTAGTGGTCAGTCCAACACTGCCCTCTGGACAGATTCCTGTCCTTCCAGGGTTACATTCATAATGAGACTCCTAAAGGGTAGCCTTGGGTCCCAGCATGGCTTGTCTACTCTTGAGGAGGGCTTGGGGGTCCATTCAACTGCCGTCATAGTTCTGGGAGATGAGGCTTTGGAATTATTCATAGCCTAAATCCTGATCTTAATTTCACCCCAGGTTCTCCAGCTGCTCCTCTCCCATTTAAAGATGGTGGCCTCCTGAAAGCTTAGGTTGACAGGCTGCCCCCAGACCTGCCTTGGGTGCTGCAAGGCTCACACATTTTGACCTTGCTTGATGCCCCAGTCTGGTGTCTTCACACATCAAGGCCATTGCTGTTGATAGCTGCACTTGGGAGGACAAAAGACTTGGCACTTTTCAATGCTTGACGATGTTCATGAACTCCAAGTGCAGCCGACCAACCAACCGCCCACTCTAGAGGAGAGCAGGATTCCTTCCTGTCACTGACTGGCTTTAGTTCATCTCACTTTGATACAACCTTCTGAAAAGCGACAAGGACCAGCATTCACACTTCTGCATCCTGCCACCATTGTGTCTCTTGCTGTAGTCTCAATATATAGCCTATCTTCCAGAGTAGCACAGGAACCAAGTTCATCCTATGTGTGATTTTCCCATTGCTGACCCACCGAGCCCATTAAGCCCTTGTCATGTTGTGGATGTGATTTATAATGTAGTTGTTTACATATCCAATTCTGAATCCAAAAACCAAAGCAAAGGTGGCTGGAGTGAAGTAGTTTACTTCTTACAAACATGAGCAGCCCAGAGCCCAGTACAATGGCTCCTCTATTGACAGCGGTTACTGTTGATGTATAGCCTGCAGAACATGGTCTAAAAATGGCCTCAGTAGTGCCAACTGTTATAGCCACATTGTGGCCAGAAGAAAATAAAAGGAGGAAAGAAGAGTGAAAGAATGTGCTTTCTTTTCTCTTGAAGATAAGTCTGCACAGCTTGTAGGAAGATGGTAGGCAAAAAAAAACAAAAAAAAAAGCTGGTAGGCAAGGCAATACCTATATTCTGGATGGTATTCTCTACAGCCAAAATTCAGGGTTATTTTAGTTTTAATTGTGTGTGTGTGTGTTTGCCCGTGCGCGTCTGCCACGTAAATGCAGGTGCCCTGGGAGGCTAAAAGAGTGTTGGGTCACTGGAGTTAGAGCTGAGATTGTGAGCCACCTTAAGTATGGTGTTGGGGCCGGGCGTGGTGGCGCACGCCTTTAATCCCAGCACTCGGGAGGCAGAGGTAGGCGGATCACTGTGAGTTCGAGCCCAGCCTGGTCTACAAAGCGAGTCCAGGACAGCCAAGGCTACATAGAGAAACCCTGTCTCGAAAAACCAAAAAAAAAAAAAAAGTATGGTGTTGGGAACCAAATTCAGGGCGTCTGGAAGAGCAAGCTGAGCCAGCCCTAAAATTCAGTTCCGCCTAATAGGGAGATGACGGGGAGACACAATTGGCAGCCTCCACCTGGAAACACCAGTCTTACCTACCCTCCACATGAGCGTACAAGAGTCAATCTTCATTTCTGACCACTGCCAGAAATGACCTCGCTGCCCCAGACTTCCCAAGACCTATAGATGACTGAAGGAGAGGACATGGAAGTACGCTGACACCATCTATACCTATTTCTCAGGAAGGAGTGAGGGATGGTCAGCCCCATGGCTGGCAGGTGCTCAGAGCTAACAGCAGGACCGTTTCTGAATGGCAGCTGGATGGATGTGGGTGGTGATGCATTGTCCTTCTGGAAATGAAGTCTACATTAGGGACATGCCAAGCTGATCTCTGCAGACTCTGGGCAGCTATCTTTACATTCCACTCGCGCTACAGACACGTCTGGGTTGTGTTCACCCCACTTGGCCCCAGTAGATGATCTTTGGGTCATTCTAATTTACATATAAATCGATTCAAATGGTGTTGGTAGACAGAGATAGTTATTAAAATGTCCCTCTCACAGGGGTAGAGAGATGACTGGATGGCTAAGAACTCTAGCCACTCTTCCAGAGGACCCAGTTCAATTCCCAGCACCCACACCAGGGAGCTCACAACTTCTTTTACCTCAGTCTCCACGGGTTCTGATGGCCTCTTCCCACAAATGTTTAAAATAGCCTCTCGGGGCTGGAGAGGTGGCTCAGGCGTTAGCAGCCCATGCTATTCCTTAAGCAGATCCAAGTTCTATTCCCAGCACCCATATTGGGTGGCTTCCAGCCTGTGACTTATGCTCCAGGGGAGCTCTGGTCTTCCATAGGCACTTGCACTTAGATGCACATACACAAAAATCAGTAAGTATTTTAAACTTTAAAGTAGCCTCCTTAGTGGATATATATAGTTGTCTCGGTTTGCACTAGCTGCTGTAACAAAAAGGCCAAGGCTAGGCAGCTTGAACAATAAACACTGATTTCTCATAGTTCTGCAGGTTTTAGGAAGTACAAAACCGACGTGCTGGCTGATTGGTCCCTGGCTAGCGGAGTGCAGGCTTCACATACAGCACCCTTACATTTTTGTTTTGTGTTTTGTTTTTGTTTTTTGTTTTTCAAGACAGGGTTTCTCTGTGTAGCCTTGCCTGTCCTGGACTCACTTTGTAGACCAGGCTGACCTCAAACTCAACGATCCGAGAACCCATCCTGGTCTCTTCCTTTGCTTTTCAGGCCCCTCAGATTATCCTGAGGGCCCTAACCTATGACCTCATCTAATCTGTTCCCTCCCAGAGCCCACCTGTCTTAGTTACTTTCCTGTTGCTGTGATGAAAAATAGCCTGACAAAAGCATCATAGGGGACAAGGTCTAGCTGGTTCACAGCTTCAGGCGACAACTGATTGTTACTGAGAAGTCAGGGCAACCAGAACTGATCCTATTACATCTGCAGTCAAAAAAGGAGGAGGAGGAGGAATAAATACATGCATGCTATGCTTGGCACACATTCCTTCTCATTCAATACAGAACCCTGGACTCAGTTAAGACAATCCCTCCCGTATGTTCACGGGTCAAACTATCTAGACAATTTCCACTGAGACTCCCTTCCCAGCTTATTCCACATTGTGCCCCATCAAAACTATCACACTATCCACCTAGGAAGATAGCTTCACTTTATGAATTGATAAGCATTTTTAGCTTTTCTTACTTATCCTAGTTATTTCTAGAGGCCCGAGTTTTCTCTGAACTTTCTCGCTTCACCTCCTATCTGAGTACCAGATCTCTGAGGCCCCATGAGTGCTTGGGAATAGGCTCACAAGCAGACAGTAGGTTGGATTCTTAGCCTGTGTTGGCTCACGGTCTTGGCACAGGCACTCTGTAGTTTCTCTGATGATGTTCAGTATCCAGGGTGGAGATGACCATATCTCCTCCCTCTGTCAGGGTGTAGCTGTGTACTCTCCTGCCCCACCCCTACCTGGTCCAAGTTACAGACTCTGCCCCATGGCTAGCCTCATGCTCTCGCCATCTCTATTTCTCCTAGACAACACTGTGAATGTTGTCCCCTGGAGCTATGCAAGGTGACAGCTTCCTCACATAGACCATAAAAGGCACTAGGTAATAATCTGAACTATCTCGGGACCCACAGATGACTCAACAGTGATAAAGGGTCCTCTGGCCTAAACTTAGACCTTTTTGCCCCAGCTAGAATGCTATCTATAGCCAAGCAGTGGTTGCTCACGCCTGTAATCCCAGCACTTGGGAGGCAGAGGCAGGCGGATCTCTGTGAGTTCGAGGCCAGCCTGGTCTACAAAGGGAGTCCAAGACAGCCAAGCTTACACAGAGAAACCCTGTCTCGAGGGGCAAGTGGGGGTGGAGGGGTGGGGGGTGGGGAAAGAATGCTATCTATTTTGTTACTAAAAGTCTACTTTTCCCCACTGTTATTTTCTTTTTTTGCCTATATTTTTGCATGCATGTATGTGGGTGTATACATGTGAGCAAATACACATGTGTGTGTGTACATGTAGAGGCCTGAGCTTGAAATTGGTAGCAGGGGTCTCTCTCAGTCACTCTCCACCTCATTCATTGAGGCCAGATCTCTCCACGAAATCAGCTAATCTAGTGAGCCAGCTTGCCCTGGAAAGCCCTTGTCTTTTGCCATCCCAGCACTGGAATTACAGACAGGCCGCCATGCCAACCTGACATTATGTGGGTTCTAATGAGCCTTTGCATGGGGTGCTTTCCCCACAGAGCAGTCTTCCCAGCCCCTCAGTTGTTTGTTTACTGGCATCGGACCTCTTGGATCTGCAGTTATAGACTGTTGTGAGTCACCATATGGGTGCCAGGTCCTCTGCAAGAGCAGCCAGTGCTCCAGGCTGCTGAGCCATCTCCTGCTCCACTTTCTGGTTTCTGTAGCACAAGCTGCTCTTGAATTAGTGATGATTCTCCGGCTTCAGCCTTCCGAGTGCTATTGTGTGTGCCACCACGCCCAGCCTCAATGGAAGGAGCTTCAAGGGGACTTGATTGGCACCTGTCAATCTTTCAGAACTGGCAGTTGACCACAGCCAGTCCACAGTCCCATCAGGTGTCTGCAGGAGATAAGATCACTTCTGGCAACTTTAGCTTGCATCCATGCCATCATTCGGTGCCAGACAATGCCAATAACAGGAGGAACTTGTCTCCCCTCCCCTCTTCCACCTCCACATACTAAGTGGACAGGCCATGAAGGGACTTCTAGAGTGGTGTGGCTAGGAACAATGTCAGATCTGTTTCTGAGGAGCCCATGGCACTCTCCCTAGCTCAGGAGTAGAGGGTGGACCACACACACCTCCAGGCCAACCCTGCTGTAGACACACTGAACCGGCCCGACATCTTCCCTGTCACTGTAAACAGCTGCTCCTGTTTCTTGTCGCCTCTGAGTTCCATTCATGTTCAGAGCTTGGGGACAGACATTTGTCATCAGCACATGCACATCTGCAAGGGATGCTGAAAATGCAGGCACATACATTTCAGCATCTGTAATCTGAGGTATGGAAGGTGCTCTCTGTCCTCAGGATGGAAGTGTCTCCAGATTCAGAAGCTAGACCACCCAAACCCAATGTCCCCAGAGTCCCCCCACCCTTTGCTTTATTCAATAGGAAACTGGCTCTGAGTTATAGGAATGATTCTGCCTGACATAGAACATTATATGACTGGAAATCCATTTCCCCAAAGACCCAATGAAACCTAATTGATTACAATGTCTGTCAACCCCATTTCTATTCTTCTATTTGTTCATAACACTGTCTCATTGTCTTGTGCTTTCTAAACTAAATTGCACGGCTGATAAAACAGTGAAAAAGAGAAGAAACATGAGATAAAATATGCATAACGTTGCCGGGAGAAAAATGTAATAGGACAAGCCTGGTGCGGAGAGCAGTGGCGGGAGCAAGGCAGCTGCTGGGCTGTGTCCCCAGGATGACATCACTCCGGCCTAGACCCTGACACTCTGGGAAGGAGCTGTGGTCTTAGATTTCATTGGGACCGTAGAGAGAGGTCTGCCTGACAAGCTGTGGAGGTGTGCAAACGAGAAGGCGCTTGCTAGAGATCAAGGCCAGAAGTCAGGTTTCTAAACAAAACACACCATAAAAACCACTGTAACATGAGCAGAAAAGTCTAAAGAAACACATTCTAAAGAAAAGCCCTAGGCCTTTCACAGCCTGGCGCTCGCACTCAGTCTGTGTTGTGCTTAATTACAAAGAGCTTGTAGGAATTCCCCCCTTCTGACCTGGGTCAACATTATCCAGGAGCATAGGTACTCAGAAGCCAATGAGCTGGCCATTCCCTCATAAGTCCCGCCCCCGACTTAAGCACATCTTAAAAGCATCTGTCTGTCTGTCTGTCATCTTTCTGTCCCACTGTCTTTCTGTCTTTCTGACTGTCTGTCTGTGTGTGTGTGTCTGTGTGTGTGTGTGTCTGTGTATGTGTGTCTGTGTGTGTGTGTCTGTGTGTGTCTGTGTGTGTGTCTGTGTGTGTCTGTGTGTGTGTCTGTGTGTGTCTGTGTGTGTGTCTGTGTGTGTCTGTGTGTGTGTGTGTCTGTGTGTGTGTGTGTGCTTTTAAGCCGTTCTCATCCAGGAGGAAACTCACCCTTCTACTTTCTTTACACCATCAAGAGCTAAGAATGATGTTCAGAGCAAGATGTTTTGTAGTTTCCATGACAGAAACAACCTACCCATCCCTCAGTTGGTGAGTTAGTAAATAAGATGCAGTGAGTCTACTCTTAGGAATGCCATTATCTGGTCGTTAAGAGCAATGAAATACTAATCCATGCTACCTAGACTGACCTTAAAAACATTATCAAGGGCTTGGGAGATGGCTTAGTGGGTGGAGTGCTTGCTACCCAAGCATGTGGACCTGAGTTCTAATCCCCAGCACCCATGTTAGAAGCCAGGTGTGCTAGCATGTGCCTGTATCCCCAGCTCTGTGTAGGTGCAGAGACAGGAGGATTATTGGATTTGCTGGTGGCCAGCCTAGCCCTAGGTTCAGTAGTTCAGTAAAAAGGCCTTGTCTCTAGACTTGTCTGACTAAAGCAGAGACAAAACACTTGATATCCAGCCCAGACCTCCACTCATGTATGCAGATGCATGTACACTGCACACACCTAAGTCAAAATCAATTAACTAATTTTTAAAAAACACATTAAAAGCTGGGAGGTGGTGGTATACACCTTTAATCCCAGCACTAGGAAGGCAGAGGCAGGTGGATCTCTGTGATTTCAAGGCCAAGCTGGTCTACAAAGGGAGTCCTGGATAGCCAGAGCTACACAGAGAAACCCTGTCTCAAAAAACAAAACAAAAAAACAAACAAAAATAATTTTTAAGAATATTAACAAAAAATTCATAGGGACAGAGCGTGGCTGAGTGGTTGCAAAGGGCACCTGAGTGCAGACCCAAAACCAACAACGCACATCCGAAAAGCTGACCTGAGGGAACAACTGTAGTGGGCGTCCTATGACTCTCCGACAATTCTTGTTTATTTTATTTTAATTGTGTATTTGTGTATGGACACATGTGTGGGTTCCACAGGGGCCAGAAATGGGCATGAGCTCTGGGACAGGTTCCAGGCCAGCCCACACAGAATATGAGCCAGATGGACACAGAGAGCCGATGTTCAGGAGGATGGAGGACTCTTCTAGATTCTTCTAGACGGCCTAAGTTCTAAAGGCCTGACATTTGCTCTGTCCTCCAGTGAGCCTGACACTGGCCAAAGCCTTCTGGCTTGCTTCCTCCTTGCATAAGGCCCTGGGGAGCGTCAGAAGCCTCTTCTCCAGTTGCAGGAGCTACCCTGGTCCTGGCCCTTATGTTATTTGAATGCAAATTCTATTACCCCAGGGACAAGCCTTCCAAAGGGACAGGTTTCTTCATTCTGTGCCCCCTTTGATTTATAGTCCTATCACAAATGGGATAATGAGTTAAATGAGCACTTGAGTTTGGAGACTGAAGGTCAAACCTTCAAATGGCCTCTTTTAACCCTGCTCTCCGCAAGGCGGAGAAAGCTTAGACCTGCCAGTAGTATAAGGGTAAGTATTCTGGCCAGCACCCCACAATGTCTCCTTGCCCTGTCCTGCAAAGCATGTGACAGGGAGTGTCCTGAGGGTGCTCTCCACTGTGTCTTCTTTCCTCATGTCCACATGTCTTGTGCCAGCCTGATTGCCCAGGTCCAGCTCAGTGGCCCCTTCCTCAAGGAAGCCTTCCCTGCTTGCACTTTCTTTTTCTTTTCTTTTCTTTCTTTCTTCCTTTTTTTGTTTTTGTTTTTGTTTTTCAAGACAGGGTTTCTCTGTGTAGCCTTAGCTGTCCTGGACTCACTTTGTAGACCAGGCTAGCCTTGAACTCAGGGCAATCTGCCAGCCTCTGAATCCCGAGTGCTGGGATTAAAGGTGTGCACCACCACGCCCGGCGCCTGCGCTTTCTTCAGCTGAAGCTCTCTGAGTATCTACACCAGCTCATGTTCAACTTTATTCCCTCCCAGGGAGAAAATCATCTGTAGTTCATCTCTATCACATACACACACATATATACAATACAAATATGAACACAGGCACACACAGACACATAGACACAACACACACACAAACACATACATATATAATACAAATACACACACATACACCCAGACACATAGACACAACACACACACACACACAAACACACTCATACAAACACACACACAAACACACTCATACAAACACACACACACACACACACACACACTAAGCCTAAGCAGATGTCAATAAATTTCTACCAGAGGCATGTAGGTTGCTATGGAGCAGAAGATGACCTTGAACTTCTGCTGCTGCTGCCTCCACTAATGGCTTGCCCCACATCTTGTTTGTGCAGTACTGGGAATTGAACATGAGGTTCATACTAAGCTCTAATTAACTGAGGCACAGCAATGGCCCCATGATCTTCATGTGCAATGTTATTTACACTCTTGTCCCCATTGGAAGACATCTTTAAGAGCTATGATAAGGTGAGAGAACGAGCTTTCCAGATCTAGCCACCTCATCATTCCGAACACCACAAACGCACAGAAAAGTCATCAAGAGACTGAGAAAAATATTTGCAGCCAATATGACAAATTATAATGAGATGCCTTTTTTTTCTTTTTTTTTTTTTTTTTTAGGCTTAGACTTGGCAGAAACTGAAACCCATGTTTTTGAAGCATAGTCAATGACAATTTTATGGAAAATATTTGGATTTTTAAAAGCTGGAAAGTAGAGATATTAAACCAAAAGCCTGCAGCGAGGGAGGGGCTTGTACTTTTCTGTTTTGTTTTGTAGATGAGATCTGGTCTCTGTAACTGCCCAGGCTAGCCTCAAACTCTGGAGGCAGAGGAGGGCATTGCTATTGTTTTGGAGACAGGGTTTCTCTGTGTAGCCTTGGCTGTTCTGGACTTGTTTTGTAGACCAGACTGGCCTCGGGCTCACAGAGATCCACCTGTCTCTGTCCCCCGAGTACTGGATTACAAACTTGCACCACTGTGCCGAGCTCTTCTCAAACTCTAGATCCCCCCAAGTGCTAGGATTCGGCTCATGTCCTACGGGTTTGCGATTTGTTTTTAAGGTTTGTTATTTTACACTTGGCTTTCATAAGAAGTAAGTATTATGTGTAAAACCAGAAGCAGAACTCAGTAGAGCCAGACTTGGCGGGGTCGGGTATGGCTGTAGTCCCAGCTACTTGGGAAGTTGAGGCAGGAGGATCACTTGAGCTTAGAGTTCGAGACCATCTTGGGCCACATAGACTCCATCTACACACAAAGCACATTTTGCTGATAAAACTCAGCACTGTAGGGGAGTGAGAGGGCAGGCTGATTGGAACCTAAGTTGACACAACCTTCCAGGAGAGCAATCTGCACTTTATATTTCAGTTGTTTGTTTCTGAGACAGAATCAAGCTGGTCTCAGAATTGAGGCTATCCACCTGCCTTTGCTTCCTCAATTCTGAAATTACCGGCATGTACAGTTTAGTTGGGCAAATTAACAGTAATTATTAAGCACTTTTAAGATATTTACGTTGCCTAGTCCAACTTGTCGTTGATCCTAATAGGCAGAACGTTTGCTAGTGACTTATTCTAATTACAAGAACAAAAATAACTGAGGAATAAAGCAAATTTGAGCAGTGACATGTGCACACTGACACTCAAAGCAGAGGCTCCTAAAGTATTGAGAAAACAATGCAAGTGATTAATGAATGAAAGGTTGTTATTTATTTATTATTATTTTTAAGGATGTGGGTTGATCGATTATGATGTGGTCAGGTAGCAGAAGATTATTGAAATCCTGAAAATGCTACATAGGAAGATCATTTAAGTAAAAAGAAGTGGCAATGACGTAACATTAGGGTAACAGTGTAGATTTCAGGAAACCAGTGGGGGTCTCTAGGTTTGTCCGTGTGTGTGCATGGACTCAGAAGATTACAGCAGTGCGTAACAGTGAATACATCTATGTTTATTCATAACTCTGGAAGGAGATGTGGGTGTTTTTACACAATTGCCAGGTGTTTGTGAGTGTTGTACATATTCATTAAGGGAATACATATGTACCTCTAGGGCAAAGGACAATCTCATTCCTCAGGCACTGCCATTTTTGATGTTGTTGTTTTGAGACAGGGCTTCTCTGGCTGTCTTTAGACCAGGCTGGCTCCAACTCAGAGATCCTCCTGCCTCTGTCTCTGGAGTGCTGCGATTAAAGGCGTGCACCACCGCCTGGCTTTTTCTTGTTTTTGAGTCAGGATCTATGGTGGGTTGAATGAAGATGGCTCCCATAAGCCGGGTGTGGTGGCACACGCCTTTAATCCTAGCATTCAAGGAGGCAGAGGCAAGCAGATCGAGGCCAGACTGATTTACCAATTGAGTTCAGGACAGCTAAGGCTACACAGAGAAACCCTATATTGGCGGGGGGGGGGGGGGGGGGGGGGGGGGGGACTGAAAGGAAGGAAGAAAGGAAGAAAATGGCTCCCATAGAGCCATAGGGAGTCTAGTCATAGGCACTATTAGGAGGTGTGGCTTTGTTGGAGTAGATACGGCCTTGTTGAAGAAAGTGTGTCACTGGCGGTGGGCCTTGAGTTCTCAGAAGTTAATGGTAGGCCGAGAGACTCGCTTGCTCTTCCTGCTGCCTGCAGATCTGAGTGTAGAACTCACAGCTACCTCTCCAGCAGTAGGCTGCCTTTGTGCCACCATTCTTTCTGCTATGATAACAATGGACTAAGCCCTGAGCTGTAAGCTGGTTCCAGTTAAATGTTTTTCTTCATAAGAGTTGCTGTGATCGTGGTGTTTCTTCACAGCAATAGAACCTCTAACAAAGGCAGGGTCTCTCATTGGCCTATAACTCATCAAGTAGGCTAGGCCAGGTATCCACCAAGCCTCAGGGATCTGCCTGTCCCATCTCTGCAGCATGGGGCACCATTCCACCTGGCTCTTTTCTTTTCTTTCTTTCCTTCCTTCCTTCCTTCATTTCTTTCCTGTTTTCTTTTTTTAACATGGCCTCTAGGAATCCAATCCAGGTCTTTAAACTTCCATGACAAACGCTTTACCAACTGAACCGTCTCCCTAGTTTCTTGCCAAGTTTGTTCTTGTTTGTTTTGTCACCATGAGAAAAATCTTTTTTAAACATTCTTCATGCTGCTGGGCTAAGTGGCGTACACCTGTAACCCCAGCACTTGGAGAGGCAGTGGTAGGTGGATCTCTGTGAGTTGGAGGCCAGCCTGGTCTACAAAGCAATTCCAGGACAGCTAAGGATACCCAGAGAAATCTTATCTTAAAAAAAAAAAAAAACAACAACAACAACAAAAAAAAAAACTTTCATGCCATTTGAATGGTGACAGGTTCAGCTGACATCATTAACACCACTGGGAACACATGTGCCACCTTGTGAGGTGGATCCAGAGGTTCACTGAAGCACTGGGTTGGCAGAAGACTGGAAACAACCAAAGCCTCATCACCCAGATCTAAAACCAATTTTTATGGTTGTGGTTTTTTTGTGAGATATTGAACCCAGGACCTCAAATATGCTGAGGACTCATCCTACCACTGAGTGCCTGTCCCAGCCTCAGTCAAATCTGTAAGGACTCAGACCCCTTTTTGGACCTTTAGTAGAATATTCTGTAATCACAAACAAGCCAGAGAAAACCTCTTCAGATTTCATCATTATTATAATTATTATTTATGATTACCAATTACTGATTAGTAATCGTAAATATCCTGGGAGGGCTAGTCACAGCTATCGAAAGTTCTCCAAGACAGTAATAAATGAAACACCCAAACATTACACTAAGGGTAAAGGAAGTTTATGTGTAGTGAGAAAATATCTGTGCAGGCAGATGCTATAGCTACAGCTGTGGACACTTGCTTCTGTAGGCGTAATGAACTCTAGAAGGTCACTTGAGACCGAATAGGAGAGGGAGAGTTTTGAATCAGTCCATGGCTGTATTCAGTGATCCCTAACGATAGACACTGGTCACAATGGCCAACTGCAGCATTGGTCTGAAAAGCTTGGACAATTTATTCAACCTGCCTCATCTCCATTTAAGCCCTAACTAAACTACTTGACAATTTTCTAGACACTAGAGAAATAATGGCTGTAAGCTCAGTATCCTCGTCCACACAATGGAGATGACACAGCGACAGAATGCCTGTGGAATGGGCTACACAGAATTCTTCAGGTTCTGCATAACAGCGCTAACAGTATTATCATTCCAAGACTATCCTGAAAACGGCTGCTCCTCACTTCTATCCAAAAATGCCTTGCCTGTGCATTCCAGGGTAGTCTTAGCTATAAAGTAAGAAACTCTGTCTCAAAAAAACCAAAGTAGCCAGGTGTGGTGGCACACACCTTTCATCCCTGCACTTGGTAGGCAGAGGCAGGGGAATCTCTGTGAGTTTAAGGACAGTGAGGTCTACAAAGTGAGTCCAGGACAGCCAGGGCTACATAGAGAAACTCTGTCTCAAAAAAAAAAAAAAAAAAAAAAAAAAGCAAACAAACAAAAAAATAAAGTAAATGAGAACATAAGTTTAAAAGAATACAGAACTTCAAGAGCCGCTGTCCTTATGGGCTCCTTTTATTTCAACTGTTTATGTCTTTCCTAGAATTTCTATGTAAATTGCTGTTTTGGGTGGATGTTTTCAAGCTTTTCTGTTCTCATGCTGTTTGGCTCTCACCTTAAGGAACTGTTTATCTCCTCAAAGATTCCTAACACGCTAGTTCCTGGCCCTCCAGATACCACATCTAAGTGCTGCAGCTGCCAACGGTATGTGGCTTATTTCTTTGCATGGTCATGTAAATGCATTGCAAACCCATCTTTGCAGGCTTTCTTTTACTTATTTATTGTTTTTGTTGTTGTTTTGTGTTTTGGAAGGGGTTGTTGTTGTCTTTGTGGGTTTTTGTTTTTGTTTTTGTTTTTGGAGACAGGGTTTCTCTGTGTAGCCTTGGCTGTTCTAGACTCACTTTGTAGACCAGGCTGGCCTCGAACTCACAGCGATCCTCCTGAGTGCTAGGATTACAGGCGCGTGTCACTGCACCTGGCTGGATGACCACTTTCAGTTGTCAGTTTTCTCTTTCCGCTATGTGGGTTCTGGAGATGAAAGTCAGGTTGTCAGCTTTGGCAGCAGGTGCTCTTGCTGCTTGAGCCATCTCAACAGCCTTCTTCCTCAGGTGTCTATGAGGACCTAAAGCCTGACAGGGGAAGAAGCCTGAGGGACTTGTCCAACTGTGAAAGGATCCTCCCAGATGGGCTTGTTGATAGTTTACAACACTTGACCGAGGGGTGGGGAGGGTCATGAGCCCTCACCTGAGGAGCAGCCACTCCCTACATTTCACCTGTTCTATGCATCTCTGCCTTAGTGTTTTTGGCCTCAGGTCTATAGCCCATGGGGAGAGGCAGACCTCTACCTATGTAGCTAACAGGAAGCCCTCATGCCTGCTGGGTCAAAGCTTTCTAGGTTTGGCCTGTTGTTGGAGGCGCACCCCCACCACTGTAAGTGACCCCTCACTGTAAGGAGATGAAGAAGATACTGCTTACATCTCCCCCACACACCGGGCCCCTCCCCTCCCGAAGAATTTCTGCCACCCTCCCCTCCAAGGCAGGGTTTCTCTGTGTAGCCCTGGCTGTCCTGGACTCCCTTTGTAGACTCAGGCTGGCCTCAGACTCACAGAGATCCACCTGCCTTTGCCTCCTGAGTGCTGGATCAAAGATGTGCGCCACCCATGAAGAAAATGCAGGCAAACAATGCAAAGGCAATGAGTGTCCGTGCAGAGGCCATTAAAGCCCTTGTGAAGCCTAAGGCCGTTTAAGCCCAAGATACCAAAGGGCCCCAGCCGCAAACTCAGCTGGCTTGCTTTCGAGGCTCATCCTAAGCTTGGGAAAAAGATTCAAAGCTTCATGGCCAAGGGTCGTAGGCTCTGCCAAGCAAAGCCCAAGGTTCAAACCAAGGCGAAAGCCGCTCCAGCTAAGGCCCAGGCTTCAGCCCCAGCTCAGGCTCCCAAAGGTGCCCAGGCCCCTGTGAAGGCCCCATAGAAAAGGCTTCTGCCAATGTGAAGACAGATGGACTGGTGTGTGACACACCGACCTACACACTATTTACAGATGACCAGGGTCCTATGCTGCTTTTACAAATAAACCTGAGGCAAGCTCTGTTTAAAAAAAAAAAAAAAAAAAAAAAAAAAAAGATGTGCACTAGCACAGCTCTGGGAAGGAATTTTAACAACCATCCTTACGTTGTGACTTCACCAACCCTCAGGCCCCCTTAGTTTTATCAGCTCTGATCAAGTTTTTACATGAAAATTTTCTGCTTAAAATTCTCATGTCACACAGCAAATACGACTGCAGACTCTATATTCACACATGGTCTGAAGTAACTATGTGGATTTCTTATTCTTTTGTTTGTTTGGTTGGTTGGTTTTTTGTTTTGTTTTGGTTTTTCGAGACAGGGTCTCTCTGTGTAGCCTTGGCTGTCCTGGACCCGCTTTGTAGACCAGGCTGGCCTCGAACTCACAGCGATCCACCTGCCTCTGCCTCCCAGTGCTGGGATTATAGGCGTGTGCCACCACGCCTGGCTTGGATTTCTTATTTTTTTCCCCCTAGACAATTCCCAACTCCCATCTTCCCAGGCAAATACAGAGCTGTGGCTGGACACAGATAGAAACTTTCTAGTTACAACCACTCAGCTTTCATAGCCTCCCTGGTCCATCGATGCCTATTTTTTTCAGTCTTTGCCAGTAGAAGGGAGGAAGTCAGCACTAATCCTGTTGATGTTGGCCCCACCCTCCTGATCTAATCGCCTCCCAAAGTCCCAGTGAGGAGGCATCTACGCAAGGCTGTGTGGAGAACATAACCTTCAGACTGCACTTCCTCTGCACTTCTGTACTTCCTGAGGGACGTGCCCATGGACCAAAGACTGTCCTGCTGTTTGTAGAGCTAAAGGTGTTCAGATAAGACTAGGAAAAGAGGGGGCTGGAGAGATGGCTCAGTGGTTAAGAGCACCACCTGCTCTTCCAAAGGTCCTGAGTTCAATTCCCAGCAACCACATGGTGGCTCACTACCATCTATAATGTAACCTGGTGCCCTCTTCTGGCCTGCAGGTAAACAAGCAGACAACACTGTATACATAATAATAAAATAAATCTTTAAAAAAAAAAAAAAGCCTCAGCCCTGAGCCAGTTCCTGGGAAATCAGTTTTCCAAAACAAATCTTACAAGCCTTCAGAAAAAGAAAAACACTGTATTGAAAGACATTGAAGGGAAGCCCCGAGAGCAAACTGCGCTGGCTTTCACGTTGAGGAATGATTGTCTTTTTCTTTCCACTTTTCATTATATTTAACAATTTCTATTGCTTTTATCTCGAGGAGAAAATTCATAAGCCACTCCAGCGTGCTCTTCTGATCAGCTGGAAGATGAGTGGGGAGGACTTCCTGTCAGAGGTTGGTAGCACATCGTGACAGCTACAGGAGGGGGCTGGGTATGTACAGCCTGTGTTTGGAATTCGTGGCATTTGTTGGCTCGCCCAGGAAAGTAACTCACTCTTAGAACGTCCTTCTCTTCTCCTAACGTGCCACTCTTCTCATGATTACTGAATATGCTCTGCCCTGCTGTGGCACCAGTGGCTAAACACAGAGAAAGACAGAGCTTTACCAGGATGGATGGGCATGTCCTTATCCACTCTTTCTGAGGTATTAACTTCTGCTGGGCCTGGTCACTGAGTACTTGAAATGTCACCTGAATGACCCATAGATTATTATTTTTTAAATATTATTAAATTTAAACAGCCACATAAAACCTCTGCCCTTGTCTCACAGGAGTGAGAAGTTTCTTGTGAGAACATTAAAGCCTGTGGAAACAGGACCATGGGTGTGTGGCTATTTCATGCCCTTCGAGCAAATACAGCCACAGGACACCACTCAGCCAGAGGATTTGGAAGGCCTGCGGCTGTAATGAGTAGGCACGGAGCATGAAGGAAGCACCAAGCAGACACGGGCTGGCTGGGCACAGGAGCTGTGGTAACTAAGTCTTGAAAGCTATCTGGTTTCTTAAGTCCCCTTATAGGCGGCATCAGCGTGGCCAGAGGTTGTGAAAGCTGGACCTACAGAGGTGAAACAGAGAAGAGGGGGAGCAGCTCACCCTAATGATTTTTCCTGTTCTGGTTCCCAGTCCTAATAACTGAAAGCACTGAGACATCACTTGCAAAGAAACTGGTCCATATGGACTGAACTATATTTCAGTGTAGACCAGCAGGCCTTGAAAGGCCTGGGCCTGATGCTGAAGCACTAAATGGGGGCAAGTACTTCGTAGCACATACTAAAAGGGTGAGGGGGCTACCATACATCTTACATTGTGTCCTCTCTCCTCCTCCTCCTCACCCCTTCTTCCCTCTCTCTCTCTTCCTATGAAAGTACCCTGAGTTAATCATCGGAGCACGATCTAATGACCTAGGCTAACTTAGCTCTAAAGTCCCTAGCTCTAAGCAGCCTAGTTGGAATAACCAACTTTAAATACCTCACAGAGAGGTTAAATTTCTATAAAAGAAGCTTTGGGGGGGGGCCCTCATCCAAACCATAGCACAGTCCAAAGGAAGTAACAAAGGAACAGGTAGGTAGACTTAAAAGATAGATCTTTGGGAGGCAGAAGCTGGCAGAGCTCTGTGAGTTCGGGGCCAGCCTGGTCTACAAAGTGAGTCCAAGGCTACACAGAGAAAACCTGTCTCGAAAAAACAAACAAACAAACAAAAGATAGATCATAATGATATACTATAGGGAAGAAAGGTTTTTGGGTTTGTTTTTTTTAAGACTTATTTATTATGTATACAATGTTCTGCCTGCATGTTTGCCTGTCCACCAGAAGAGGGCAGCAGATCTCATTATACATGGTTATGAGCCACTGTGTGGTTGCTGGGAATCGAACTCAGGATCTCTGGACGAGGAGACAGTGCTCTTAACCTCTGAGCCATCTCTCCAGGCCAGGGAGAAAAGTCGAACAAACAAAAAACACCAGAAAATCAGGGATCTGTTAGATAATATCAATACATGTCTATACATACATGTAACTATAATAGCAATTATAATGGGTGAAGAATTTGGAACTGAAGCCAGGAAAAAGGAAAGAGGAAAGAAAGAGAATGGAGTAGAAAAAAAAAAAGTTAAGAGAATTTCATAAACTTCTAAATTCAAGTTGCTGGATGAACTAGAAGTCAGACAAACCTGAGCTGGGCCTGATGCTCCACGTGAACCAGGTACAGGGCATGATGTGAAAAGCAATAAGCAAATCCTGACAGGACTGGAAGAACAGCCACAGGTACACTCAGGGATATTATTTGTTACTGTTTGTTTGTTTGTTTGTTTGTTTTGTTTGGGTTTCCACCCCCATACAGGGTTTCTCTGTGTAGCCTTGGGCTATCCTAGACTCACTTTGTAGACTAGGCTGGCCTCAAACTCACAGAGATCTGCCTGCCTCTGCCTCCTGAGTGCTGGGATTAAAGGCATGGGCCACCACTGCCTGTCTATTGTTACTGTCTAATTTATCTAATGTTTGTGGTGGTGCACACCTTTAATCCCAGCACTCAGAAGACAGAGGCAGGTGGATCTCTGTGAGTTCGAGGCCAGCCTGGTCTACTATTGGAGTCCAGGACAGCCAAGGATGCACAGAGAAACCCTGTCTCAAAAAACCAAAACCAAACAACAACAAAAAAACTTAAATGTTTCTACCAATAAAGACGAGTGAGGCTGGGCATGGTGGTACACGCCTTCAATCCCAGAACTCAGGAGGCAGAGGTAGGTAGATCTCTGTGATTGGTCTACAAAGTGAGTCCAGGACAGTCAGAACTGTTACACAGAGAAACCCTGTCTCAAAAATGGGGGGGGGGGGAGGCAAGTGAGGCTTAAACTCATGTAGAATATACAAAATAGCTATTTCCAAGTTTGATTCTACAGCTAAACTGCTAACTCTTTAGAAATCTCTTCTTATCTGTGTCATTTTACCTAGCTAGTTTGTCTTTCTCTTGTCCTAACTCAAGAGGGATCCTTAGCTCTCTTTCCTAGAATTCTGTTCTACCTAGGTCCTGCCAGCTGCTTCTCTGTTGTTCCTGTAAGCCCAAAAAGAGGATCTTTCTCTCTTACCTGGAGATCCTTAAAAAGGCTTTCCCAAGTCTAAAAAAAAAAAAAAGAGCTCTATCAAAAGTCCAATTGTGCCAAGGGGTAGTGGTGCAAGCCTTTAACCCCAGCACTGGGGAGGCAGAGGTAGGTAGATCTCTGTGAGTTCGAGGATAGCCAGGGTTACACAGAGAAACCCTGTCTCAAACAAACCAAACTAAAGCAAGCCTTGAGGCCACCCAGCAGACTTCGCTCCCAGTCATAGAGCAAAGACTATAAGACCTTTCCCAAGCAATTTGCCTTAAAATAGGTAGGAATTTTACATTTTTTTGTTTTGTTTCATTTTGTTTTTTGTTTGTTTGGTTTTGGGGGGGGGTTGTTGTTTGTTTTTGAGACAGGGTGTCTCTGTGTAGACCTGGATGTCCTGGACTCACTCTGTAGACCAGGCTGGCCTTGAACTCACAGAGATTCACCTGCCTCTGCCTCCCGAGTACTGGGATTAAAGGCATGCGCCACCATACTGGGCAGAACTTTACGTTCTTGAGCGTCCTTATCTATGGAGGCATTTAGAGGCACACTGTTAAAGCTATTTTTAGAAAATTGTGTTTGTTTCTCAGTTTATCTCTTAATCAGGCTAACACCCAAATAATTGAGACTCTATTATTGTTAAGCAACCTTCACAACACAATAGCTGAGCAATTATTACTCTTCTTCTTCTTCCTCCTCCTCTTCCTCCTCCTCCTCCTCCTCCTCCTCCTCCTCCTCCTCCTCCTCCTCCTCTTCTTCTTCTTCTTCTTCTTCTTCTTCTTCTTCTTCTTCTTCTTTCTCCTTTTTGAGACAGCATTTCTCTGGCTATCCTTGGCAGTCCTGGACTCACTTTATAGACCATGATGGCCTCAAATTCACAGAGACCCACCTGCCTCTGCCTTCTGATGGCTGGTATTACAGGAGTATGCCACTACTCTGTTCTTAACTCCATAAAACAATCTGGCTTCCTCCCAGTATAAATCCCAGAGACACTTGCCCTTTGTGGATTTCCTGCTCTACCTCTTCTCAGCTGACCTCTTCTGGACCTCTGCCCTTGGCCGAATCCTCTCCTTCCTCTCCTAGCCCCTCCTCCCCTGGCTGGCAGGATTCTGTTGTATTCTTTCTCCTGCTCAGTGATTGGCTGTAAGCTGCTTTATTGGCATATCAGGGGATAATTGGGTAGCAGTATTTACACAACATTGAGACAGGAGATTGTCAGAACAAGGATTGTGAGCAGACAATGGGGGGCAGCAGGTAACAGAAGTCAGCATTCGAATTACACAATAAGCTAATGCCTACAGCACATCCAAAGTGCATCTTTTCAGGACACACCTAATTGCATCTGACAAATGCAATATCTACTTAGGATCTTATGTTTTGCTAACAATTAAGTTTTCTATGTACAGTAACCAAATGTCTTATAAAGCATTATGGCTGAAGAGGTATCAGGCTTCGCATGCAAAGTGTGGTGGCCATCACAAGAGAAAACATCATCACAGTTGCTGCAAGAAAAACAACTCTCCTGAGGTTGAGGCAGGAGGATCAAACCTAGGGTCAGCCTGGGATACTTAAAAGACCCTGTCCCAAACAAAACAAAGGGCATTTCTTATATTTTGAAAGATGACTTAGCCAGGCGTGGTGGCTCACGCCTTTAATCCCATCACTCAGGAGGCAGAGGCAGGTGGATCTTTGTGAGTTCTAGGCCAGCCTGGTCTGCAAAGTGACTCCAGGACAGCCAGAGTTCCATAGAGAAACCCTGTCTCAAAAAAAAAAAAAAAAAAAAAAAAGAAAAAAAAAAAAAAAGAAAAAGAAAAAAGAAAGAAAGAAAAAAACTCAGACCTAAATGAAAGGTAAAAACTCAAATCCTACGAGAAAAAAAAAAATCTTGGGGTAGGGAATAGTAGAAGGAGCAGAGTTACAAACTGAAAGAAAAGATGTAAACTCTAAAAGGAACATTTTCTTCCCTAGTACTGCGGATCAAACTGGGGGACTTGAGACTCAAGCACAGCAGGTAAACACTCTACACTGAGCCACATCTGCAACAACAAAGCAAAGATACACAAAGCTTATCTTTGCATCTGAAATGGCCATGGTGTGTGTGTGTGTGTGTGTGTGTGTGTGTATGTGTGTGTGTGTGTGCGTGTGCAGTTTTAAATGTATGTGCCTGAGTATAAAAGTGTGCACCATATGTGTACAGGAGCTAGGAATTGATGGGGAGGCCTGGTGGCACTCAGAGGAAGGATAGCAGGCTATCAAGAAGAGACTTGATACCCTATGATCATATAGAGGGGGAGGAGGTCCCCCCTCAGTCACAGACATAGGGGAAGGGACTAGGGTGAAAGCAGGAGGGAGGGAGGAATGGGAGGCTACAAGGGATGGGATAACAATTGAGATGTAATATGAATGAATTAATTTTAAAAAAACTTTTTAAAGATACCCTCGAACAGGCTATTAACATGGCTCAGAGGTAAAGGTGCTGGCTGTCAAGTCTCATAGCCTGAGTTAGGTCCCCAAGTCCCACTTGGTGGAAGGAGAGAACTGACTCTGGCAGAAGCCGTATGACCGCCACATGGACAGTTGCAAGCATGTGCCTCCCTCACCAAACAAATAAACTCTAGGAGACAACCCCAAACCCTTGGAATCTTATCGTTCCTTGTACTTACCTTAACTCAAACCTGTTACTTTCATCCAGAGAGTCGTAAGGAGCGCACTGGCCTTGCTCACCAAGGCTGCAGCTTGGCCTGCAAGGGCAAAAACAGCCAATGAGCTCCAGTGCCCATGAGCATTTCTCAGCCTCTATCACAGTCCGTTCAGTGCTGGTCATGGAGCATCATGAGTGGAAGTGATATGTGTTACTCCTGGGCCCCGTTCTGAACCAAAGTGCCTCCCCTACCTCTCTTTACCTATTGCAGCAATGATGCACTCACTCTATACACGGTGTGGTTGGGAGAAGGAAAAAGACTTCCTAACCCACACTGCTCTTGGCATGAACAAAAATACACAATAAGCCTCGCCCCTAGCCCACTTTTTGTGAGAAGCCACTGAGACTTGGGGGGAGGGGATGCTTGTTGCAGCACCTACCACTAATTACACTAACTACTACACATGTTAAATTACAGGTAAGTTACTAATCCCTTTCATTAGGATCTGCTTGAGGTCAGGAGCAGGTGTGTGCCTCATAACTCCACGCCCCGCCCCCCCCAGCCGCCATCAGGCCTGCAACATGAAGCAGGCTCATTAAATACATGTTGATTGAATTACAAATCAATGAATCATTCTGCTTGCTGTTTCCATACTTCCCTCGAACATAGACTAAAACCCAAGAGGGAATCTAGAAACTTCTAGAGCTGGACCTTGAGCCCAGAATCTTCTAATTCCAAGCTGGGGGGAGGGGGGGCGGCCACATATCACCGAGATGCATGAATGAAGGAAACTGTGAAGTAACCCCAGTGTGTGGCCGTTCAGCAGACAGACAGCCTGTGTGCAGCTTTCTATGACAAGTATTCTGGAAAGTCATTTCTGGGAAACAGCCCAAGAACTTACAGAGAGCGGGGAGAAAAGACTTATTTAGAAGGACTGTTACTAGTTCCCTGGCCATGAAACGCTGAAAATAACACAAGTCAGAAGCATCCTTGGGGACAGGAGAGCAACTGTCTGTTCACAAATGTCAACATTCCTACTAAACAATCCCTCAGGAATTAAGAAGGGGAGGGACGTGGGTTGAGAAGGCAAATGCTTAAAATCCCACACCGGGCCTAAAAAATCAGTGCAAGATCTCCTTGTTTTGTGACAGCTTGTATGAATATATGAATTAGCTGTACACTCAGAAATAATAAAGATTTGTCTGTTTTGTGCTTGTCAGTGGGTACAGAACTAAATGTTACGTGCATTATCCTTTGTTGGTCTTGACCTAACACAGAGAGGTATATAATGCCATCCACATTTTACAAGTACAGTAACTGGGCTCATGGTAATGAAATTATTTATACAAGGCTGAATTCCAACCCAGATGCTCTCCGTTTTCCGATGTGGCCAATGTGATTGTCTCATTTGGGAGTCTCAGAAACCCGTTGGGAAACTGGGTTAGACAATGAGACTTCATTGACTCCCAGGTTCCAGGAAGGACTGAATGACAGACAGTCCCTTGGAAGGGCAGAGGTGGCACTGGCCTTCCACTGCAATGGAAACCAGATACCTGCAATCTGCCCTCAGGCCTCACTCTGCACTCTCCTGCTCCTCCCATATTACCTTCATTCGCCGTCCTGTGCGGTGTCTTTCTGCCACCCAGGAGAAGACATGGCTGCCCATGTTTCCCCTTTTTCAGAGCACTCAGAGCCTGCCATGGTGGAAGAGCGGCTGGCATGCTTCGAGGCACCAGCCCAGTTGTCCAGCTTTGGTCAAATGTGTTGTGTGTGGTGCTGCACTGTAGCCATGGAGATGAGTCACCTCAGAACATGTGAGATCCTTGTTTGGAGGGGAGTGAAACACCTTAACAAACAGAAACGGCCAGAGAAAAAGTAAGTGCTTAATAGAAAATATATGGGGGTGGTATTTACATTCTTTTAAATCACCATGAGGAAGAGTATCCTAGAATAGACAGAGGATGTTCTCTGGGTTATTATGAACCCAATACATAGAAGCTTCTAGAAAAGCCAGATGTGATGGCTTGTATCTAAAATCCCAGTATTCTATAGGCTGAGGCAGGAGGATGTGTAGTTTAAGGCTAACCTAGTGCTAAGTGAAATCCTGTCTTGAAAAAAAAAATTTAAGACTTTGGGAGATAGATTTTGGGTTCAGGTTCAAATGCATTGCCCAGAGTGCCTCTTGTGCCAACTATTTGCCAAGTTTCTTCCCCTAAACCATGTCTTCAAAATGTCAACACAAGTCTGTTGTATTAGAAATTTCCACGTAAGAAAATAGACCAAAATAAAAAAATAATTTTTAAGAATTATTTTATTGGCCAAGTGATGGTGGGCATGCCTTTAATCCCAGCACTCTAGAGGCTGAGGCAGATGGATCTCTATGTTCAAGGTCAGCCTGGTCTACAGAGTGTTCCAGGCCAGCCAGGGATACACAAAGAAACCCTGTCTCGAAAAATCAAATAAGCAAAAGAATTATTTTATTTATAGATGTATAAAGTTTGAGCTCCATGAATGTATGCATACCCTGTGTATGCCTAGAAGCCTATGGAGACCAGAAGGGAGTGTCACATCCCGTGAAACTGGAGTTACAGATGACTGTGAGCCACAGTGTGGGTGCTGGGAACCGAACCTGGGTCCTCCATAAGAGCAGCAAGTGCTTTTACCCACTGAGCATCTCTCCAGCCTCATTAACACTCATTCCTATGTGAAGAGTTGGGCACATCCAGAGCTGCTCATGAAATCAAATGGCTGTTCTCCCAGGACTTGACAACAGTATAGTCAAATGTTTTTTGGGTTTTTTTCTTTGTAGCTCTGGCTGACCTAGAACTCAGTATGTAAACCTAGGAAGGGCAAGAATTGTATAGATAGTCATAGTGAGTGACCTTCAGTTGGGAACCAGCCAGCCATAGGTGATGCCCAGAGCCAGTGGCCTTCCAACTCTCATCTCCCCCTGGGAACCCCTATTGGAAGCCAGCAGGGGGACTGTGATGCCTGTGCACTGTGTGGTCCAGAAAAGAGCATAAAAAGAGAAATGCAGGGAGAGGGAGACACACAAAAGCTATCCAGAGGGCCAGTGGGGGGGGGGGGGGGGGGGAGAGAGAGACAGAGTAAAATTTCTGGTTATAGTCACTGTTCTGGCATAGTTTAATTATGTCATACATGTATTATTGTTGTGTATATGGTGTGTGTGTGTGTGTGTGTGTGTGTGTGTGTGTGTGTGTGTGCACCAAGGTGAGTAAGTAGAGAAGTTGGTTCTCTTCTTTTGCCTTTATGGACGTTCTAGAGATTGAGCTCAGTTATCAGGTTCGCACAGCAAGCGCCCTTCTACTAAGTCACCTCGCCTGCCCAGTGACACACTTCAAAATGGGACAGGGGTTAGGCTAGAACTCCCTCAAGAGGCATTACAATGCAGACTTAACTTCTCCAAGCACTCACAAATTCTTCTCAAAATCTTGTTTATTGGGCTGGGGAGATGACTCGGTACAGACAGTCACTTGCTGCAGGAGGACCTGAGTTGAGATTCTCAGGGCCCACACTTTTAAAAACAGACATGATGGCACAGATGCCTGTAACTTCAGCACTGTGGCAATGAGCAGAAGAGGGAGGCAGGGATGGGAGGGATCTCTGGGGCTCCCTAGTTACCAGTCCTGCTCTAGGTTTGGGGAGAGACCCTGACTCAAGGGAACAAGGCAGAGCGTGACACCTGGGTTCCTTTTCTGGTCTTTAGACTTGGGCACTGCCCTGAGAACCTGCACATATACATGTGTGTCACACCATACACACACACACACACACACACACACACACACACACACGCACACACATACACTTCTTCTCTGCATAGCTTTTGTGTGTCTCCCTCTCCCTCTCTCTTTTATGCTCTGCTCTGGACCACACAGTGCAGATCTGTTTGCAGGGCATCATTGGCTCCCTGCCTGATGGAAGCCAGCAGGGGGTCAGAGTTGGGAGGCCAGTGGCTCTGGGCATCACTGATGGCTGGCTGGTTCCTAACTGAAAGTCACTCATTATAACTAAGCTATACAGTTCTTGCTCTTCCTAGGTTTAGTTAACCCTTTCCTTGCCTCTTCTCTTCAGTCTTTGGATGGTACTAGCTCTGGTGCTCTTGTAGCAAAGGTCACAGCATCCCTGTGGCTCCACGACACACTCATCTCATTATTTACTCATCCCTTTGTCACAAACCTTCCAAAGACCTTTCTGGTTTGATGGTGTCACTCTTTCCTACTGAAACCTTGAATGATATAAATTTTTCTTGATTTTAAAGCTGTTCCCTAGCCATGCGTGGTGGCGCATGCCTTTAGTCCTAGCACTCGGGAGGCAGGGGCAGGTGGATCGCTGGGAGTTCGAAGCCAGCCTGGTCTACAGAGTGAGTCCAGGACAGCCAAGGCTAACACAGAGAGACCCTGTCTTGAAAAAGCAAAAACAAAAACAAAACAAACAAACAAAAAACAACAACAAAAAAGCTGTTCCCTAGTTATATTTTTCTACATGATCCATATAGGTCTTTCAGATATAGACTAAAAATTGAAACCACCCATACCCCATATGCAGAGAGAGAGCTAACATTTTGGAACATTTCTTTTCAGTGTTTCCTCAGGCATACTTTTACATAGGTTTTTACTATGTACTATAAGCTCGCCAACATAATTGAGCTTCAAGCATTCTCTCATGTCACTAAAAAGGCTTGATCAGCATTACGTTCCATACTTGCATATTATAACACAATGTAATTATTATTCCATGTCCATACTTATGTATGTGTCAAATACCACTGTTATGATGGCTATAACTCCTAAATCTTAATTAAATCTCTAATGGTCTTTAAATTTTTTGATGCTAGAGCCAGGAGGTGGCTCACACCTATAATCTCAGCATTGGGAGGCAGAGGCAGGAAGAACTCTGTGAGTTTGAAGCCAGCCAGGTCTACAAAGCAAATCCAGGACAGCCAAGGCTACAGAGAGAAACCTTGTCTCCAAAAAAACAAAAACAACAACAACAACAAAGGAATTTTGATGCTCAAATGATGCCAAATATAGTGTGTACACTAGAGGGCGCTTTTGGGTTCTCTGAAACAATGGTTTTCTGTGGCCTGGTGAAGAATGAAAAGAACCTGCCAGGACTGGCAGAAATATTAAAGGCATTTAAGGGTTTCCCTCCACCACTGGGAAAGCTACTCTTGATCTCATAAGGAAACAATGTGGGCATTCTCTTCCCAGCTCTGCATCCATCTTGGGCCAGGAACAGAGTTTGTTATTGTGGCTGACACAAGTGTGGTCAGGAATCTTTAGATCTGCAGATGACCAATGGGGAGGCTGCCAAGGCAGCACTGCCTGCTTGAAGAAAGCCCATGTGAGGAGGCCCTGAAAGGAACCCCACCCTAGCCCCAGGCAGCCACAGTCCCCAGCCCAGAGTGAATTCTCAGAGCTGAAGGCCAGACCTTGTTGTGGAACAAGCTGTACAAGTTCTTGGCAGGACTGTAGTGGGTGGGTAATTGTCCTTAGCTAAGCCACAGGGTCACCAGCAAACAAGCGGGTGGACAGTAGTGACTGGGACAGTACTGAGGAGGAGATTAGCATAAGGACCCGAGCTCTGAAGCTGGAGGTCCCCTCCCACTCATTTTGAGATGACTCTTATAGAATGTTCTGGTAAAGAGAATGTCTGCCATAGCCCATGGTCACCTGAGGCCACAGTGGCTGTGCAAGGGCAGAGAAGGAGCAAGGGGAATCCCTCAGCAAGTAACATAGGATGTGAGCTACCGCTGTGTCATTATGCATTCCCTAGCGATGAAGATGACACTGTCTACGACCCTTAGACTAAGCATTTTGTCTCTCCCCCTGGATCCATCTTCCCAGGCAGGCACCCTTCCTGGTCTCAGCATTTCATTGCTCATTTTTGTGGGAGATACACTAAATGTGCTTCTTCGAAAACTAGAATCATAGGGAGAGTCTGGGTTGTAGCTTTTGTGTGTCCAAGAAAAGCAGTGGAGTTTTCATAGTTGGCAAAATGTGGTTAGTAGTTAATGCCGAGACTCATAACTCACAAGGTGCTGAGGATAAGCAACTATCGAATACTTAGTCCTAATGGCGATGGCTATATCAACCCCAGAGCCCAGGGCTCAGGGAGGAAACAATGAGGAAGAGGGGTCAAGAAGAATGTAAGACCCAGAAGGTGGCAAGGAGGGCTATGAAGTGCTGTCTTCTGGGCATGGCATGGTCATTACACTCAGGAACTCATAGCAACTATGATGGTGCACAAGAGCCAGGCATGGTGGTGCACGCCTTTAATCCCAGCACTCGGGAGGCAGAGGCAGGTGGATGGCTGTGAGTTCGAGGCCAGCCTGGTCTACAAAGTGAGTCTAGGACAGTCAAGGCTACACAGAGAGACCCTGTCTTGAAAAAAAAAAAAAAAAGACCTGCTCAAGATTAGTAATACTCTAACAGGTAGCACTAACTGGACTCAGTGGATTACCAAGGGAAAAGATGTGAAACCTGAAAGGGGATGTGTTGCAGATCCCAGAGGGAGTAGGAGTGGGTATTAAAGCACAGTTGCTTCTGCTACCTTGCCCTAGGGCCCTAGTGTCGTCTTACCTTGGCCGTCTTGAACTTGCCTGTAGACCAGGCTGGCCTGGAACTCACAGAGATCTGCCTGCCTCTGCCTCCCTGCGTACTGGGATTATGGGTGTGTGCCACCGTGCCCAGGTTCCAGCTCTCTCTCTCTGGAACCTGGTTCCAGCTCTCTCGTTAGCTTGTATTACAAGCAGGAAAGTCATCATATCCCAGAGCCTCAAATTCAGCCCTCTATTTTCTATTTTCCACAGCCATAACTCTCCTCTATAGCTTTAAGAAGGAGGCATCTGAGGCACAGAAAGAGCTTGGGGTTGGGCAGGTGCTAAATCACAGCCTAGCTCCATCGCTCATTGGCTATGCCTTGATCACAGGATTTTAAGCGCTTATCAGTTTTTGCATACACTGCTCATCCAGTGATCTGAGAACACGCAGTACTTCTCTGTTGACTCTGCCTTGTCTGTGAATTAAGATGACACCAGCTATTCTCCTGATTCCATCTTCCCAGGGTTTGACGTCTCCCAGCAACCGTATTTGACTAGTTATTTATACAAGAGACAAAGTCAGATAAATACTTGAGCTGAGGGAAGAGTAGCCCATCTCCCTGTTCCTAATCACCATCACCACCACCACTACCTTCCCACCACCACCACCCCACCACCACCACATCGCCACCAGCGCCAGAAACAGCACCAGCACCAGCACCACCACCACTACCACCCCATCACCATCCCACCAGCACCAGCACCACCACAAACCACCACCACCATCCCACCACCCCACCGCCACCGCCACCACCACCACACCAGCACCAGCACCGCCACCTCTGCCACTCGAGTCCTGGGATTAAAAGAGTGTGCCACTCCTGCCTGGCCCAGACTCATCCTCTTAAAGGTAGACTATATTGCTTGCCCTAGACTTGAAGGTGGGGCCGTGACTGGAGCAAGGTCACCAGGATAGAAGTGGACAGAGCACAAACATCCTACATCAGCATACCTGCCCTGTGCTGGTTCAAGATGAACTTAGGATCAAGAAGAGAAGCAGGCAGCTCTCATTGCCTAGACACAGTCCAGCACAGAGCACAGATGAAATCAATTGAACTTGGAGCGTGGTATGGTGGTGCACACCTGTAGTACCATTGTTTGGAAGGTTGAGGCAGGAGAATTGCATAAGTTTGAGGTCAGCCTGGGCTTCAACGTAAGATCCTGTCCAACAGAGTGTATGACTGTGTACCCGGTAGGTGCTCAGTAAGTCAGTCCTACCTTCTGGCTCATCAATACCATTTCTTTTCTCCCCCGCTCCCCCCCACCCCACCCCGAGACAAGGTTTCTCTGCGTAGCCTTGGCTGTCCTGGACTCACTTTGTATACCAGGCTGGTCTCGAACTTATGGAGATCTGCCTGCCTCTGCCTTCCAAGTGCTGGGATTAAAGGCATGTGCCACCACCGCCCAGCATCAATATCATTTCTTTTCTTTTTTTGTTTTTCTTTCCAAGACAGGGTTCCTCTGTGTTGCCTTGGCTGTCCTGGACTAGCTTTATAGACCAGGCTGGCCTCAAACTCAGAGATCTGCCAGCCTCTGGACCACCAAGCCCAGCTCAACACCATTTTTTTTTTCACTCATTCATTCCTTCTTTCTTTTTCTTTTTCTTTATGTATTTATTTATTGGTTTTTTTTGAGACAGGGTTTCTCTATGTAGCCTTGGCTGTCCTGAACTCTGCCTCTGCCTCCTGAGTGCTGGGATTAAAGGCGTGCACCACCATATCTGGCTCAATACCATCTCTTAAAACATGATGTCATGAAAGCATTTCTTTCTCAGTGGCCCCTGCTTCCTCTGCTCTGCCCAGACAGTAGCTTTCTACTGGGCAGCCTTGCTAGGCCTAACTGATGAACCTGCCAGGCCTTTCCCCTGAGTGATACTGATTACTCAGTTGACTGTGGCCAAATAGCTCCCATACCAACCAGGAAGGTCAAGGCCCCTTCTGAAGTGCCTCTCAGAGAAGCACCCTTAGTGTGGGTGAGGCTTCCAGGCCTTCTAGCAAGACCTAGGGAGAGAAAATGGTGGGTATAGGAAATGGGAGGATATAAACCCCACCCACCCCCCTTTTTTTTTTTTTTACACTGAAACGTGTCTGTTAAGGCACAGTGACCTGAGCCCAGGAACGGTAAGGTGGAAAATAGGTGGAGCTTCCTCAAGTGCTAAGAGAGGAGAGGGAGGAGGAGGGAGGGGAGGGAGGGAGAGGGAGGGCCCTGCCCACCCCGAAGGAGGGAGGTGGCCCATTTAGCTCAGTGGTCTAGTCCCCAGAGAAGCCAGGCTTTCCTGATAAGTTGGAACCAGCCAAACTGGTTCCTTGTCCTGAGCAGTATCTCAGACTTGTTGCCACTCAGAGTCTGAGAGCTTTGAAAGCACACCTCTAATTTCTGCATTTTACATAGTAGGATTATGCTAAGCTCTAGAGAATGGAAGGTAGAGGGGACAGAATTTGCAAAGAGCCTCAGGCACAGAAGAGGTCCTGCAGGTCAAAGGACAGTGAGTGATGGACCAGAGGAGACAGAAGGGAAAGCCTAGAAAAGCAAGTGGGCCCCGCAGAAATGACCTTCAGCACACTGATGCCGCTTCATCATGACAGATGAAAATGCTCCTGAAACGGCTTCTTCATTACATTAGAAAAGCCACCTATAAACTTGTGGGAGTTGCAAACTTGTGGTTTCTGAATGTGGAAGAATAGTGTGTGTGTGTGTGTGTGTGTGTGTGTGTGTGTGTGTGTGTGAGATATCACTTGATTAAAATTTGAGGTCATCTACTATCTATATTTTTTAAACCACCAGAGATAATTCCTTAAAATAAAGAAAATATTTAGAAAATACTTTATTGCATTTATTTATTTATTTGAGGTATGCGTGCATGTTGGACCTCTAGATTAAAATTAAAATTTATCTATTATCTATATTTTTAAGCCACCAAAGATAAAATAAAAATTTATTTTCCGAGGCTGGAGAGATGGCTCAGCAAGTAAGAGCACTGTCTGCTCTTCTAAAGATCCTGAGTTCAATTCCCAGCAACCATATGGTGGCTCACAACCATCTATAATAAGATCTGACACCTTCTTTTGGCCTGCAGGTGTACATGCAGGTAGAGCATACATAAAATAAATCAAATCTTTTTTTAAAAGAAGATTTTTTTTCCTGTTTTTCTTTTCTTTTCTTTTCTTTCCTTTTTTTTTTTTTTTTTTTTTTTGTTGTTGTTGTTGTTGTTATTGTTGTTTGTTTGTTTTTCAAGACAGGGTCTCTCTGTATAGTCTTGGCTGTCCTGGACTCGCTTTGTAGACCAAGCTGGCTTCGAACTCACAGCGATAAGAAAAAAAATTTTAATTAATTACAGTTATGTGTTTTGATATGTGTGTGTATGTGCATGCATGAGCACATATGCTAAGACAAGCCTGTGTAAATCAGAGGACAGCTGGTGAGTGTTGGAGTTTCTGTCCTTCTCCCTTGGGGATCCTGATAACCAAACTCAGGCTGGCATGTTTCTATGCCTTTGCCCACTGAACATCTTGCCGGCCCAAGAAAACATTTTTTTACAAGATTTATTTTGTAAAGCCAAGAATGGTGGCACATGCCTGTAATCCCAAAACTCAGACGGCAGAGGCGGGTGGATCTCTGTAAGTTTGAGGCCAGCCTGGTCTACAAAGCAAGTCCACAACACCCAGGGTTATGCAGAGAAACCCTGTCTCAAAAATAAAAAACAAACAGATTTATTTTGTTTTTTGTTCTGTGCGTGTGTGAGGTGCTCAGAGAGGCCAGAAGAGGGTGTTGGATCCCACGGAACTGGAGTCCTCCCGGAAGAGGAGCAAATGCTCTTAACCATGGAGACATCTCCTCAGCCCCTCTGCCAACCTGGAGAAAAGTCTTAAAAGGAGAAAGTCTTTTGTGAACTTTGGTAGCTGACTTAGTCTTAAGACAGAGATTGTTGAAAACAAACAAACAAACAAAAAACCCAAAAAACAAAAAACCCACCAGTCAAGGAAGTACAGAGGGAACCTCAGTGAACCGAATAAATAAATCGATACTATCCCAAACATTTTCGCCCCATTGAAATGTTAATGAGATCTGTACCTCTCAGAAAGGTGATACAAGGAGTTCTGAGCCCAGCCCTGTGAGGTGACTTCTTAAAGATCAAAGATTGGCAATCAGTCACACCCACGGTGCAAGGACATGTTCTCATCTGTTCTCTGACAAATTTTATCCGAAGGGCCCGCGGATTAGCCGTGCAGTAGGTTTACCTCCAAGCTCATCCTCGCCTCACACCAACACACTTGATTTTGATGCTTGATCTTGACTCTGCCTTGCCCCTTGCCAACGCCACCTTGGCTCCTTTCAGTGAAGAAACACTGGTCCTTTTATGCTTCGTGTCTGCACAAATGCAACATTGTTTATTTGCCAAATCCCCGAGAGACTCGAAGAACTAATTAATCTATTAAAGCTCCTCTTGGAAAAAAATCAAACCTTTCAGATGGGAAACCTGGGTGGGTATTATCAGGGTGTTTTGCAATGGGGCTGGCCAGATTGCTACGAACAATTCACATGGCTCTGCTCCTCGGGTCTGGAGGTTCATCGAGCTGGGGAGTAGCAGGCTAGGAGTGCAGATGAAAAAGCAATGTTTGGGCTATAGGAAACAGGAGTCTCCACCCAGCCAGTGACCATTGTCCTCTGCCTTGGAACTCCACTAGAATACAGGAGGGGTAGCAGCAAGCGGGACCTCAGAACCCCAGAGCCTGTCCCTGTAATATTTCCAGCAGTACAGATGGAGGTTGGGGCTTAGCTAAGATGAGAGAAGCCCCATACCTGTGACTTTTTCTGGAGGCCAGTGCTGACAGAAAGTCTACCAGGGATGACACTCTGCTGCCTGAGACTGACAGCTGGTCTGGTGGGGTGCACTCAGTTTTGCTTATTTGTTTGCTTATCACTTTTTCCTGGGGGTTTTGTTTTCACTATATGTCTCTGGCTAGCCTGGAACTTGTTATATAGACCAGGCTGGCCTGAAACTCACAGAGATCTGCCTGCCTCTGCCTCCCAAATTTTGGCATTATAGGAACGTGTGCCATATCAGGCTTATTTTTCTTAAAGCTGTATTTGTTATTTATAAAGTATTCTGCCTGCATGTGTACCTACATGCCAGAAGAAGGTATCAGATCTCATTATAGATGGTTGTGAGCTACCATGTGGTTTCTGGGAATTGAACTCAGGACCTTTGGAAGAACAGCCAGTGCTCTTAACCTCTGAGCCATCTCTCTATCCCCACCACCCCCAACCCCTTTTTTTTAGCCAAGCTTATTTTTGAGACAGTGTTTATAGCCCAGGCTGGCTTGAATTTGCTATCTAGCCAAGCACGCCCTTGAACTTCTGAGCCTTCTAACTCTCCCTCCTGAGCCCTGGTTTAAGGGCACTGTGAAGGAGAGATAAACATGTCTTTTGTTTAGATCACAAGTGGGGATGAGAAAAGACTTGTGAGAGAGCAGGTGATGTTTATCCCCTTAGAAGTCGAAACACCATGTAGGGGAGATTGGTTATTAACCAGCTGAAAAACATCCTTGAACTAATTCTGAGAGGAGGTATAAAAGTGAGCCAAAAACAAGAGGTGGGGCCTTTGGAGACTTGGGATAGTTTTGGCTGTTCATTGCTCCACTTTGAGACGCTCTTAGAGACAACCACTCGAGGGAAGGCTTGGGGCTCTGGCTCCTGCTGAGGTTCCAGGTTCTGGTTACTCCAGGTTCCAGCAGAAGAAATCCTGCTGATTATGCCAGGAGACTCATTCCTCGGAACTGATATCCTTACGATTTTGTTATTGCATTCTTTAATCCTCTTTTCCTATTGTTTTGGCTGGTTGGGTTATAAGTGACATACGCTCTGTTAATAAGTTTGTAATAAAATATATTTGTTAAGAAAATTGAGCCTACAGCACTACATCAGCACACTGGGTTTATGCAGCCCTGAGGTTCAAACCCATGCCCCTGATTGCTACATAAGCACTCTACCATTTACTTTAAAGCTATAGTCAGTCTTCCTTGTTTTCTCTGAACCTTAAGGGCATGAGAATCCTGGAAGGTCTCTCCCTTTCAAGGCTTGTCAGGGACAGAGAAACAGCCAGCCAGCTCAATCAAAATGATTGATGATGATGGCCATGACGACAATGATGACGACAGAGATGGCTGACGATAATGATGATGATGATGATGATGATGATGATGATGATGATGATGACATCATCATGATGATGACGACGACTATGCGACGATAATGACAGCCATGGTGATGATGGTAGTGATGGTGGTGGTGGTGGCGTGATGCTGGAAAAGACAGAAAACAAGAAACTTCTTACTGTACATGCTGTGTCCGCAGAAGATGTGTCAGGAGAGCTGTGGTCCAGGGGACCTCCCAGTGGCAGCTTCTTGGAAAGATGTAAAGCCCTTCCAAGGTTTGGGTGGTTTATGTGGTTTGGGTCTCTTTGGGCATCCAAGTGCAAATGCTGAATTACCTAGTGATCTCCAGATGTGGGTTTTATCCATAAAATGGGCACAGTGCATATCACGTAGCAGGGAGAATGCTGCTCAAGACGAGCCCTGCCAAGAGGTTCTTTCCGTAGCAATGAAGTAACTGCTCCCTGTCAGCATTGTCTCAAACAGCGTCCCCCAGACATGAGTGGCAACTGCACACCAGGATGCTGTCTTGGGGAACAGATGAACGGAGGAAGTTTACACTTTTGTTCAATTTAAAAGACGGCAATGAGGCTGGAGAGATGGCTCACGGGTTTTAAGAGTATTTTCAGAGGCCTCAGGTTTGATTACCAACACCCATATGGTGGGTGACTCACAGCTCTCTGTAACTCCAGTTCTAAGGGATCTGACACTCTCTTCTGGCATCTAAGGGTACCAGGCATGCAAGTGTTGCACAGATGTATGTGTAGGCAAAATACATACATATAATAAATAAATAAATGTATATAAAATTTCTTAAGGACAGAATAATGGGTACAGTGAATATGATTGGAGGATCTTGTAGGACCATGATACTGTGACACAGAAACCTATTACTAACATATGCTACTAATTATAAATAATAAAAACCGTAATAGGCAGTTGCGGAGGTGGCATGTAGCTATAATCCCAGCACTCAGGAGGCAGAGGCAAGAGAGTTGTTGCAAGTTAAGGCTAGTTTTGTGAGTTCCAGGCCAGCCAGGACTAGACAGCGAGACCTTGTCCCCAAAAACTTGGCCCTTCCCCCAAGTGCTTCCTAAATTAATTGATGGTCATATATGGTAAGTGAATGTCACTCACAAAGCAAGAAGTCTGTGATACTTCAGAAGGGCTAAACAGCCAGCATCTTTATTTCTTCCTGGCTTCTTCTTTTTCTTGCATCCTGGCCATTCTGGCTTCTTTGTGTCTGGCAGCTCCATTATTGAGGCCTCTCCTCAATTAACTGGACCAAACAGACTCTTCTCAATTAACCAGACCAAACAGTCTCTCCTCAATTAACTGGACCAAACAGATTCTCCTTAATTTACCAGAGTGCACTGGCCAGACTTCAGCAGGAAGACACATTGCGCTAGCTGCATCCAAAAGACTGCCTCTGAGCAGGGTGAGGTTGGCATGGACTCTGCTGAAGTGGGGTGTGAGATTTCAAACTGCTAATTTGCTAAAATAATTTGGGAAAGTGCTACTTAAAACCCTGACAGGAAAAGAGGCAGCACTTCTGAGATTTGTGGAAGGCCAAAGTCCAGGCCCCTGGAGGTTATGTTTGCTAATTGCCTCAGTGGCTGTTGGCCACAGAATATTTATTTCTCTCTTGGCCCAGGAAGGCAGGCTTATTCGCTGAGGCGTTTCCTACCACCACTCAAGCTGAACTTCAGTTTGATCTTTTTTATTAACTATAAATTTGGGGATCATAATCTGCCCCACCCTAAGGACTCACAGGAGATTTTCATGATTGTCTCTGCAACCCGGGCTGACTTTCTCACACACAGGCCCAAAGGAGAAGAGAGGCCGGGGGCGATGGGGACTGTATTTTGGGCTACTGCCTAGCCACCTATAGCTGGTACGGTAAGGGCTGAGCGCTGACCCCCAAAGCAGCCAATTTCATCAGCTCACCATGACCTATGACTTGGCACAAAAGAATGCCTCCTATTTCTTTCAGTCATCCCCTGTAGACCCTAAGCTGGGAGCCGGCAGAATCTGACATAACAGTTATGGATAAAAGGGGGGGGGACAGCCAAATAGATCCATTTAGGGAGATCTGGGCCTATGCTGGCTAGTTTTATTTTATTTTTTTTAATGTCAACTTGACACAAGGCAGGGTCATCTAGAAAAAAGGGACCTTAATCTAGAAAATGCTTCCATAGGACTGGCCTGAAGGCTAGTCTGTAGGGCATTGTCTTCACTGATGCTGCCCCAGGCAGGCGTCCTGTAGTGTACATTGAACAGGCCATAGGAAGCAAGCCAGTAAGCAGCTGTCCTCCGAAGGCCTCAGCTGCAGCTCCTGCCTCCAGGTTCTTGCCTTGAGTCTCCACCCCGACTTCTCTCAGTGGGTGGAGTGTCTGCTGAGAGGTTTTGTTTTGTTTTTCGTTTTTTTGGTGGTTTTGTTTTTTTTGTTGTTGCTATTTTGTTGTTGTTTTTCCGAGACAGGGTTCCTCTGTGTAGCCTTGGTTGTCCTAGACTTACTTTGTAGACCAGGCTGGCCTCGAACTCACAGCCATCCACCTACCTACCTCTGCCCCTGCCTCTGCCCTTGCCTCTGCCCCTGCCTCTGCCCCTGCCTCTGCCCCTGCCTCTGCCTCTGCCTCTGCCTCTGCCTCTGCCTCTGCCTCTCGAGTGCTGGGATTAAAGGCATAGGCCACCACACTCGGCCTCTCTGAGAGTTTTAAGCTGCAGTAAACTCTTTCCTCCCCAACCTGTTCATGGTCATAGTATTTTATTACAGCAATAGGAACCCTAACCAAGCCAGAGCCAGAGGCTGATTTTATATAAATTGGATAGATCCTGAGAGGTAGTGTTGTTTAATCCCTCAAGTAAGTCAAACATATGACTACCCACCTACTTTAATTTAGTATATACTTAATCACTTTGGGCAGGTCACCTCTACCTCATCTCACACCTCCCTCTCTTAGCTTTATTAACTGATACGGCCTGTGCTATGTATGCTATTGATTGTGCTGTGCTATTGATGGGTGGTACTTGGAACTCCAGAGTCAGCTTCTTCCTCTTCAATGCTTTCTTAGGAAGATTGCTAGCCAATTGCTAGCTAGGGATTACTAAACCCAAGAGGTAATTATCTTTCTGTTTATGGCTGCATGTTGCCTTCTATTAGGTTGTATAAACATAGTATCATTGATTAATTGGGCATGTCAGTTTTACCCCTGTGTTATCAGCACTGGGAACCGCCATTCCACTGTTGGGGAGATGGCTCAGGGGAAAAGTATTTGTCTCGAATACATGAGACCCCGAGTTTGATCCCCAGTACTGATTTCAAAAGAAGAAAGAAAAAGGAGTCAGGCTTGGTGGCATAGCACATATCCACCAAAATACTACATATAATCCTATCATTCTAGAGGCAGAGGCAGGATAGTGAATTCCAAGGCCAGCCTGGATTATAAGCAGCAGCCTGTCTCAATAGCAAAACACAACACAACCCGGGCTGGTGCAAGCTTGTCATTTCAGCTACTCTAGAAGTAGAAATAGTTCAAGGCCAGCCTGGGCAACCAAATGAGACTTTGATTAAAAATAAAAAAGCTAAGCCAAGTACAGTGGCGCATGCCTGTGATCCCAGCACACAGGCAGAGACAGGTGGATCACTGTGAGTTTGAGGCCAGCCTGGTTTACAAATCGAGTCCAGGACAGCCAAGGCTACACAGAGAAACCGTATCTCAGAAAACAAACAAATGGGCAAAGCTAAAAGAGGCCTGGGATATAACCAAATGGTGGGCCTTGCCTAGCATATCCAAGGCCCTGGGTTCAGTCTCTAACTCCAGGAAAAAACAAAAACAAAACCAAAACCAAGCAAAGCTACCAAAGGGCATGTCAGAAACAACCTCATTTGTATATAGCATTTTAAAAAGGAGGAAAAAAAGACACACACACACACACATGCATCTTAGTATCATTTGTTTGTTTTTCTTAACTGCCTCCCCCACCCCCACTACAAACAGTGTGTCCAAGGGCAAGAATACCAACCCACATAAACCATTTTTCATTGGGTTAAAGTTATAGAACATGGGGCTGGAGAGATGACTCGGTGATTGAGAGCACTGGCTGCTTTTCCAGAGAATCTGGGTTCCATTTCCAACACCCACATGACAGCTCACAGGGGATCGTATGCCTTCTTCTGGCCTCTGAGGGCACTGTATCACTCTGTGCACAGACACACATGCAGCCAAAACACCCATATAAATAAAATAACAAACTTTTTAAAAGTTAGAGAATACACACACACACACACACACACACACATTAGACTACCCTTTGGCCTACACTGTTGTGTTTTATTATATTTTATTTTCAAATATGTGTTTAAAATGTTCACAGTACATCTGGGTACAGTGGTACACCTGTAATCCCAGCACTTGGGAGGCAGAGGCAGGTGGATCTCTGTGAGTTCAAGGCCAGCCTGGTCTACAAAGTGAATCCAGGATAGCCAAGGCTACACAGAGAAACCTTGTTTAGAAAAACCAAAACCAAACCAACCAAACCAAGCTAAATCAAACCAAAACAGAACAAAAAAATGTTCACAGTACACTTTTTCGTTTTACTGAAAGATTGCTATTTTCAACACCCTAGCAATGGGCAAAGAGACACCTTGTTGGTGACATTGTTCTATCAGTCAGGGGCAGAGTCGATGGCAGTCCTTTGTTTATCCTAGCTTAGTGCCTGGACTCATAAAAATCAAATCCAAAACCCTGTCCGGAAAACCAAAAACAACAAAACGAAACAATCCAATCCAATCCAGGCAGCACAGCATGGGAGGAGGAAGACAGAGAGACTGCCATGCCACCCACAGATCTATCCTCTAGCTCTGGCACACAGCATAAGGCAAGCCATGGACACCTGCTCACCAACACACCATCAGCAGAGACTGAGGGTGCCACCCGGGGGCCTGCCAGTCACGTGCCCAACCTGCAGTGGGAGCCACTGCAGTGTATAAGTATGTGGTGGTCAGATGGGAGAGGAGAGAAGTGGAGCAGCCTGAGCATTATGAAGAGAGATGGAGCTGGAGACTCCAAGGGTGGAAAGGAGTAGCCTGTTGTGAGTGACCAGCCCTGCCACCTGGGACCATGGTGAAGTCCCAGCGGGAGCTGCTGCTGCTGGCCATGTCTGGGTCTGGGACTATGAAGCAGCTGGGGTCGGTTTTGATGTCCATGGCTCTTGTTACCACTAGAGAACATGAGAACTCCTTGTTCTGTGCAGGCCTGCAGGGGACCACGTGCATGTCCGAGGGCTGTGCTTAGCTGGCCCTGTCCCTCATCGGATGTGGCTTTGGAGAGCTAGCCTCACTTCTCACTGCCAGCAGCCCTGGGGGGGGGGTGCACCTCACCTGGGTAACGCAGTAGTTCTAGCTCTGGCTGAGGGAAGCAGGTGAGCAATCCTGAGGACAGAGTGAGGGAGAGCTGGCCCCACCACTTGTGAGGTGATGTATGTGTGTGTAGGGGGGGCAGATAATGCCCTCTTCTGCCACACCACTCACCAACTTCGGCAGTTCAGAGAATTGGCCCTGAGGTCGTGGGAGTGGGTAAGCTGGCACTGTCTCTCACCACCTGTAACACTCTCATCTTACCAAGGCGGGGGGGGGGGGAGTAATGATTCCCATCCCCCCAACCCCCCTCCCCTGCCAGCCATCTGCAGTAGCTAGGAGAGCAGGCCCTGAGGGTCATGAGAGCAGGAGAACTAGTCCTGTCCCTCACTGTCTGTGGCACTCAGAAGAGTGGGCCCTGCACCTCACCTGGGCAATACAATGGAGCTGACCCTGATGGTGAAGGCACAAGTGACACAGCACCAAGGGAGTGAGAGTGGGAGAGCTGGCCCAGCCCCTCTCAGGCATCAGCACTTCCGGGGAGTGAGCCGGCACCTTGACTGGGCAGCACAGTGAAGCTGTGGCATGGATGCAGGTAAGCCAGGTCTGTGGGCATGAGAACGGGAGGACTGACCCTGCCTCCTGCAGCTGGTGGTACTGAGTGGCCTAGCTGGAGCAGTGCTAGGGAGCTCATCCTGGTGGGACAGATCAGGGAGAACTGGCACAAGGACCAGGTCGGCTGCCACCCAGGCCTACATCCAGGGCTCTGAGTTGGCCCACCTTAAAATCTGCATCATCCGTGAATGGGTGAAGCGCCAGTCCTGATGATCTCAAGCTGCAGGATCTCCATGACACAGGGCAGCAATGGAATGACCCGGAGGAGTCCCAGCGAGCATACAATATTGATGGTGTCACAGAAGCCAGAGATCTCGGGCCAGACTGATGACTCATTGCAACGAACATTTGCAAGTGAAGATGTGTGGTCAGAGGGGTGTACCGTGGGACACACTATGACATAATACAGTTTGCACAATGAGATTTTTTTTTCTTTTTTAAAAAATATTTTTATTTAATCTTTTAATTTATGTGCATTGGGGTGAGAGTGTCAGATCTTGGAGTTGCAGACAGTTGTGAGCTGCCATGTGGGTGCTGGGAATTGAATCCAGAACCTCTGGAAGAGCAGACGGTGATGTTAGGAGCAGACGGTGCTCTTAACCACTGAGCCAACTTTCCAGCCCCATGTGATTTTTTTTTTTAATGCTTTTTGTTTGCTTGTTTATTTGTGTATGTGTTTTATTTGGGGGGAGAGGTTGCAAGGGCAAAGGGTGGATATGAGGGCATGGGGGGATGAGCAGGATTGGCGTGCGTGAGTGAAACTCACAATGAATCAATAAAAAAGTTTTTTTTTAATGCTATTTTCTTAAAACTAGCCACGGGTTTCCTATACAAAAATGGAACCAATTTTGGATAAAATATACTCAGAGGGTGCAGCTCAGTGGTAGAGTGCATACTTAGCACAAACTGGACTTTACCTCAGTATCAGGTGTTTTTAATTTTCAGGAAAAAAATGTGTCTTCTTAACATGTGTAAACATGATTTTTTTTGTCATTATTTGCTAAACAATTCAGTATAATAACTATTCACATGGTACCTATATTTAATTAAGTATTATGTACAATTTAAGGATGATACTTTAGGGGAGGCTGTGTTGGTTATATTGTTTTGATTTTTTGTTTGTTTGTTTTTTGAGACAGGGTTGCTCTGTGTGGCTCTGGCTGTCCTGGAATTTTCTTTGTAGACTAGGCTGGCATCGAACTCACAGTGATCTGTCTGGCTCTGCTTCCCAAGTGCTGAGATTAAAGGCGTGCGCCACCATGCCCGGCTTTCTTTCTTTCTTTCTTTTTTTTTTTTAATATATGTGTTTTGCCTACATGCATCACCTGCATGCCCCACTCCCTTGGTGTAGAGTTACAGACCATTGTGAGCTGCCATGTGTGTGCTGGGAATCAAACTCTGGTCCTCTGTAGGCAGTTACATGTTGCTTGACTGCCGAGCCATTTCTCTAACGCCTACATACATTCCTCATATATGCATATATGCTCTGGATGTTAATTTCTTATGAAGCATATGTTTTCAAATATTTCCCTTCTCCTCCCGGCTGTCTTTTCACTTGCCCAAGACTATCATTTGATACACAAAAATTTATCACTTTAATGAGTCTACTTTCTTTTTCTGTTGTTGCTATTTTTACCACGTGCTTCTGGTATCATGTCCAAGAAGTCGCTGCCAAATCTGGTGTCAAGAACATCTTCGGCTGGTGTGCTTTTTCCTGAGGTCTAGTGTTTACATTTAGACCACTGACTCATTTGGAGTCAGCTTCTGAATATGGCATTATTTAGGTAAGAACAGGACCCTTTTCCCCGGAGTCACTTCCCAGAAAGAGACAGACTGTCCCTTTCATGTGGAGCCTGGCACCCTTGTTGGAAAAGGGTTTCAGGTGTGAGTCTGAGGGACTTCAGGTGAGAAGAAAAATCCATAATACAGTGTGGGCCGCAGTTGTCTCTAAAGCATTCATTGTCTCCTTCCCAGAGCCAGAAGGGTGGGGTGGGACCCCTGACAGCACCTCCCAGGTAGCAGAGGCCTTAGGCAGCACCCAAGGGCTGCTGCTGGGCTGGGCTAGGCTGCTCTGCCTGGATGCCAGCCCAAAGAGCCTGGCTTGGGACTGCCCAGACCGGTTTGTAAGCTTCTGTTCCTTGAAGCTGGCTCAGCTAGCCACGGCCTACAACACCCCCCCTCAACCCCCTTTCTTTTTTTTTCTGCTCCCCCTTTCTCTCACTATATATTTCTTCCCTTTCTCAATTCTTTTCTCTGAGCCCCTATCTACCCGATTCTTACCACACCCCCTAAGGCCCAGCGTCTTGAGATGCCAACCTTTGTGCTGGCCTGCCTATGTGTGTGCCCTTCTTCCCCTGGGCCCCCTGCCAGGCTTCTCTGTTTTTAATGGATATAAAATTATCAATAATAACACAACAGGTAACGCTAACAATAGCAATTCCCATTTATTGGGTACTTACCAAACATAGTTTACGTGCCTCGCATCGCCAACTACCCACAGACCTGTGAGGTCAATATTATTACCACGCTCCTGTAACAGACAAGACTAAGTCAAAAGAGCTCACATTCTGTGCGCAAGGTCACACAGCCGGTGAGTGGCACAGTCAGGATTCATATATTGCCTGCTCCTATGCTCCTGGCCTGGACTCTGGTGCCCACCCTCACTGCTGACTTTGGAAACAGCTGTGTTTGAGATCCATTCTGTGTGTGTGTGTGTGTGTGTGTGTGTGTTAGGGAGTTTGGGTGGGAAAGAGCTCTACCAAAGATAAGTGCCTAGACTTTCTAGTCCCCCCCCAGACACTGAGGGTCTCTACAGGGGCCATGAAAGGCCAGGGAACAGATAGACTCAGGCAGCCTACAACTGACATTTTTGAAAGACAACACCCCATCACTCACAGACCGGGCTTGATTCCCTGCCTCTGCTGGCTAGACTCACTGATACCACCTTCGGGAGGCAGGTTCAAGCCTGCCCATTCTGAAGGCATTCCCTCCACCAGGCCTGAACACAGCAGGGAATAAAGCCATAACTAAGGGGAGCTTCCCCTTCAGAGCCCGGCTTCTACTTGGCTTTCTATTGTGGTGATAAACACCAAGACCTAAAGCAACTTGGAAAGGAAAGGGTTTATTTCCTCTTACCTCTTACCATCCATCATGAAAAGAAGCCTGCAGGAACCTCAGGCAGGGATTTGGAGACAGGAACTAAAGCAGGTGCCATGGAGAAATGCCATTTACTGGCTTGCTCTCCATGGTGCGCTCTCTCTCTCTCTCTCTCTCTCTCTCTCTCGTTGTTGTTATTGTTGCTGCTGCTGCTGCTGCTGTTGATTTCGAGGCAGAGTCTCAGAATATGGTCCTGGCTGTACTGGAACTCACTCACTCACTCTGTAGACCAGGCTGGCCTCGAACTCACAGAGATTCACCTGCCTCTACCTCTAGAGTGCTGGGATTAAAGATGTGCGACACCACACCCAGCACTGGCTTGCTTTCTTATACAGGACCGCACATGGCCAGGGATGGCACCACCTGCAGTGGTCTAGGCCCTCCCACATCAATCGTTAACCAAGAAAAGCCCCACAGACTCGTCTACAGGACAGTCTAATGGACGCAACTTCTCAATTGAGGTTCCCTCTTCCCAGATGACCCTAGGTGTGTTGTGTTGACAAGAGAGAGATAGAGAGAGAGAGAGAAGGAGAGAGAGAGAGAGAGAGAGAGAGAGAGAGAGAGAGAGAGAGAGAGAGAAGAAAAGAAAAACAACAACAACAAAAATCAATTACCTAAGTCCTTTTGATCTGAGCGGAAACAGTCTATGCAGCTACCAAGGAGGAGGACACAGAGTCACCTTACCAGCCTCCCGGACCCCTCTCAACCCATGCATCAGCACACGGTGGTAGTGGCAGAGGGCTTCTCCTTCCTTCTCTGCATTAGCACAGCACAGATGCTGTGACTGCTGAACACTGCTACCTCGTAGCACAGAATGGCTGCCTAGTCTACATGCAGAGGGGATTGTGCGTGTAGATGGTGCTGACAATGAACAGGGTCAGAAAGGACTCCCCTGGATCCCCAACGGTGAAGAAGAATTTACTGTGGGAAGAAAAGAAACTGTATTTCAGAGGGCCCCGATTCACGTACAATGGCGGGGAAGGCGTCTCAGTGTGACTAAAAGCAGTAACTTACAGTTTAGGATGGGGGGGGAGGTAAATGACAACAGCAAAGCCACGTTCGTAGCAGCAGCATCTGACTGCAAAGGCCTTTCCCTGTCTAAAGGGAGGGCCGAGCCCTGTCTTAAACTGTGTTCCGTCTCCCTGGGGAATTCAGGCCTGCTAAAATTCTCATGTGGCTTTTGTCCAGCAGGCAACATGCAGCCCAAGTTCCCCCTTGCAGGCCACTCAGCCATTTTTTCTGGTGTCCCTTGTGCTAACCCTGTTGCATGATTGAAAGTAGGAGAATGATTCCGTTTGTGCTAACCCTGTTGCATGATTGAAAGTAGGAGAATGATTCCGTCCATCTCCCTGGGGGGAAAGGAAGAGGTGATGGACAGTGGGTAAACTGGAGGGGAGAGAAGACAGGGAGGAGGTGGTCCAGGGGTCCAGGGGATCCAGCAAAGGTGTTAGACTGAGGTTGGAGACTGAGGCAAGAAGAGGAGATGAGTGTTCCTAGCTCGGCTTCATCTGTTAACAGAAAGGCTATGCCCAGCTTCCAGCAGGTAGGAAGGACTCCAGCCCACCTCTCAGCTCTTCTTAAGAGGACAGAGTGTCAGGCAGGGTGTGGTGGTGCACGCCTTTAATCCCAGCAAGCACTCGGGAGGCAGAGGCAGGTGGATCACTGTGAGTTTGAGGCCAGCCTGGTCTACAAAGGGAGTCCAGGACAGCCAAGGCTACACAGAGAAACTCTGTCTCAAAAAAAAAAAAGTGGCGAGAGTGTTAATCTGATGGGTTGGGTGCCAGCACCAGGGTGAGACCAAGTTTACCTGTGAGCCAGGTCACTAAGCGTAAAGGAAAAATGGCATTCAAGAATGTGGCCCTCCGTTCCTCACACCCACACCTAAGTACACTCGCTTCTGCTGCAGTAGCAACCACTGTCTGCAGGTGGGTTGGCCCAAAGGAAAGGTCAGAGATGGGGGAAGGGTGCTGGGCGGGTGCAGCCAAACAGCACAGGTGTATCTGGTTGCTTGCAGCCCACAGCGGCTGGCTTTGTCCCTTGCGAATCCCAAGGGCAGAGCAGGGAGGGAGTGACAGGGCAAGGCTGTGTCGCGGTGGCTTCCACTTAGTCGCCCCAGAATGCCTGCTTTTATTTCTAACTGCTTAGACAAAAGAGAAAACAAGGCTGGTAAGATGGAGGGCGGGTGTTTTCAGAGCAGGAGCTGAAAAGCGAGTGTTGCCTTCCAGGCCAGAAACTGGCTCTCGGGGAGCAAAGAACCAGGGCCCCTGTCCCCTCCCAAATGAGTCAGTTGGGGAGGAGCTGGGTGTGGCCCCTGGAAGAGCCTGGTTTCAGTACCGAGAGGCCACTAGGGAGGGAAGGAGGCCCAGACACACGGCTGTGGGACTGAAGGACTCCCAGGCCAGCCTACTGCTGCTTGGTAGTTGTGTGCCCTGGGGCACCCACTGCTGCTCTGAGGCTTGGTTTCCTCAGCATGGGGGAGGGGTGGGAAGGGTAATTAAGCCTGGCAATAAGTTTCTGTGGCAGCCCTTAATAAGCCATAAATCTCTGCAGGCCTACAGAGGTGTTATCCCTTTTGTTAGTCCCTTGGGAATGAAAAAAACAGGGCACCTCTGATAAGCATTTGTCAGTGCCCAGCCCCACCCACCTCCTTTAGTTTGTCTAAGGCCCAGCCTCCACCTGTCACTCACCTCAGTCTTTTAGAAAACACCTCTTCCACTTTGCTACTTTCTGAAATGTATCAGGTTTGTACATTTTGTTTTGTTTTGTTTTGTTTTTCCAGACAGGGTTTCTCTGTGTAGCCCTGGCTGTTCCGGAACTTATATAGACCAGGCTGGCCTTGAACTCACAGAAATTCACCTGCCTCTACTTCCCAAGTGCTGGGATTAAAGGTGCATGCCACTACCATCAACTTGCTCTGTAAATATTAAAATCAAAACCATGCCCTAAATCTTTGCCAAATCTCTGAGCCCCATCCAGGTGCTGTGGACCCACTTCTCCTGGGCTTGCCTACATATCTAAAGAGCTTTGCAGGTCATAGAAGACATTTTGGGGCTCAGTTAATCTGTTTGGCCATATAGCGATGTCATAAAGAAACATAATAAACTTGGATGGATTATTCCCCCACTCTTTTTTGTTGTTGTTTTTTGTTTTGTTTTTCTAGACAGGGTCTCTCTGTGTTAGCCTTGGCTGTCCTGGATTCACTTTGTAGACCAGGCTGGCCTCGAACTCACAGCAATCCACCTGCCTCTGCTCCCCAAGTGCTGGGATTAAAGGTGTGCACCACCACGTCCAGCTGTTTGTTTTGTTTTTCAAGACAGGGTTTTTCTGTGTAGCTCTGGCTGTCCTGGACTCACCCTGTACATCAGGCTGGTCTCGAACTGACAGAGATCTGCCTGCCTCTGCCTCCCAGAGTTCTGGGATTATAGACCACTACGCCTGACATTTATTTGCCTATTTTGTGGAGGAGAGAAGTGTCTAACCAGAATCATCAGGAAGTTCCTGGTCTTTTTTCAGATCCTTCACTGCCCTCCTCTGATCCCAAGGTGTCTGAATGGTCTGGATCTATCCCCTACACTTCAAGTCTCTAGCATATCTTGGGTCACACTGTGCAGCAGAAGGCCAAGTACACGGTGCCTAACTGGGCTACAGTCGGCTTCCGGGCCTCTTTGCAGACCTGGAGTCAGTCAGTGCATCTGACCCACCTCCTCCTCTTCCTCCAGTTTCTTTCTCTCCTTGGCTTGAAGAACTCGAAGCCTATAGTGAAGTCCAATGGGGAAGGTCACTTATGTGTGTGTGCCTCCTATCTCCTGGCTGTGTGACGTCAGCTCGGGTCCCTGGAAATAGATGCTGCTTCAGTTGAGAGCTCTGATTTGTGAGAACAGAGCTAGAGCATCACCCAGCAGCAGCAGCCCAGATGCGCAGGCCTCCCAGAAAAACGCTCACCTTGTTTTGGAGTAAGTTGACAGTATCTAAGATATGTGATTAAAAAAAAAAAAAAGTTATGCTCTTTTTCAGTCCTGGGTGTTAAGGCCAGAGCCTTGCAAGTCCTCTTATATGTATCCCTAACCCTTTTTCTTTTGAAGTGAAGTCTAAGTTACCCAGACTGGACTAAATGTAACAATTTGCTTGCCCCAGCTTTGCACATAGCTGAGATTAGAGGACTGTGCCACCATGGCTGAGAGATTGAATAGCAGGATCTTTGGTTCTTATGATTTGGTCAAGCATCCGCAGGGTAATGTCAGGCACCGAAGATCCAGTGAAGGGGGTAACTACCGGATCTAGACCCTTCCAATGAGCGGATCAAAGGCAAGGGCAGTATTTCATCTAAAGGTGATAGGGTGTGGTGCTGTGTAAGCCTGCTTTGGTCGATAGGATGACAAAGTTACTTGTGAGTAAATTTAAATGAGATCAAAGTAATATTTAGTACCTTAGTCATATCAGCAACTTCCTAGTGCTTAGTGGTTATTTTAAAATGGCTGGTAGGAACTGGCAAAATGGCTCAGTGGACAAGCTTGATGACCTAAGTTTAATCCCTGAGCCCTATAAAGTAGAAGGAGAGAGTCTACTCGCCCCTAAAGCCGTGCTCTGACTTCCACATGTGGCATATATGCCATCCAAGGTGTGCGCACACTCACGCTCACACACATGCACATGCTCAACTTGTACACACCCTAAATAAATGTAAGAAAAATAGGTGGGGCTGTTTGTTTGTTTGTTTGTTTTGCTTAGTTGGGGCAGAGGAAATGGCTTTGTAGATAGGAGTACTTGAAACTCAAGTGTGAGGACCTGAGTTTGGATCTTCAATACCCACATGAAAAAGCAGGGTTTGGCAGCACACATCTGTAACTCCGTCTTTGGGGACGGGAAGGGGCAGGAGGCAGATAGATGCTGGGGCCTGCTGCTCAGCCATCTAGCTGAAGAATACAAGCTTCAGGACCAGTGAGAGGCCTCGTCTCCAGGACATAAGATGGAGTAAGAAAACAGGTGGCCTGGTGTCCCTCTCTGGCTTCTACACATACATGCATGGTGCTTGCACCCACAACATGTGCTCCCCCATGCATAACACACACACACACACACATAAACACACCCCCACACTCCCACACACCACACACATACCACACATACCACACACACACACCACACACTTACACACATAACACACCACACACATAACACACACTCATACCATACTCTTACACACACACACACACACACACACACACACACACACACACACACACACCAGTCTCTATCGGACAGCACTGATTTTAGTACAGTGGTGGAAAAGAGCAAAGGCAAAACGTAGTCCAAGAAGGAGTAAATGTTGTGTAGCTTTTTTCCTGTAGACTAACACACACTCTCCTGGAGGGAGAGGGGCACCTCATAAGACTCTGAAAACTAAGGCAATTTTACAAGGCTTCTGCGCTCAGAAAGTTATACGCAGGAAACAGCTGCTGGAGTTGGGGTTGGGTGGGGAGCTCCTAGGACACAGCTTTCATGGGCTGTCACCTGTGCTGAGCTGGCCTTCAGTGACGCAGTTGCCTTTGAGTCCCCTGTGAGCAAATCCCAATAAACTCATGGTCTGCCAAGCCAGGCTTGGGTGGAATCACTTCTGTTAGTGTGCCATCAGTCTTTTCCAGGATGGAAGACATTTGCTCATGTCTCCCCAGCAAAGGGCACATGGCAAGTAAGGGCCCAGAGAGCTAATCAGAGATGCTTAGCGGGAGTGAGCCTGGCTTGGGTGACACAGCAACAGGGTGTATTGGAGATGGAGGCAGGAGGGTGCAGCTGGAGCGGGCACTCTAAGAAGTGTCCCTCTCACTCTCTATGTACCTTGGGTTTGGCTAGAGGGGCCATCTTATCAGAGCCATGGGTGTTCCCCCAATGTGCGGATAAAGATAACTTTCAGGGAAGAAATGGCTCCTCAGTTAGGGACTCCTCACTCAGGCTGCCAGCAGGCAAAGAAAGGGCACCTCTTCCTTCCAGATGTGATGATCTCTTATGTCTAGACCAAGGGCTGCACAGTGGGGGTTTGTAGTGGGATATAGAGCTTAGATGTTGAGGCAGAGGGTCTCCATTTGATGTGGAGCAGAAGGGAAAAAAAATTGGCCAAAACCAGATTTGGGTCTCAGTTGCAGACACCTGGGTCCTTTTGTCGCTTCTACTTTTGGTTTAAGAGCTTAAATCACTTATAACTGCTCACTCAGTTCTTCATAATTCGGTGACTGGAGTTGCTAATTATTTGCCTGGAGCCAAGTCCTTCCAAGTATGAGCAAACTGAATACATGTTTAAAGTAATGTCAATGTCCCGTGCTCAAGGAAGAGAATAGAGGAGCAAAGGGAAGACCTAGCACGCAGGAAGCCACTCTAATCTTGATTCTGTCCTTAAACTATGTTATGTGATCTATATATTTGTATATTTATATATTTGTATCTTATTCTACCACCATTTTCTCCTCCTCCTCCTCCTCCTTCTAAGATGTGCATTGCAGGACGTGGGTCAAGCTTCAGGCGATGGCCAGATTTAGGAAATTAAAACAGACTATCACCAGAAATCTGTGTTTCCTGTGTCTCTTGACTCTGCCTCTCTGGATGTTGGCACCATCTCAGGCTTTCTCCGTATGATGTCAAAGCGGGCCTTTAGGAAACAGTGCAAAATCCATCTTCAACAAATGTTGCTTGTCCAACTGGATGAATGCATGTAGAATTTAAATAAACCAGTACTTATCACCGTGTTAGAAAGAAAGAAAGAAAGAAAGAAAGAAAGAAAGAAAGAAGAGTGCAAAAGCCAGGCGTAGTGGCACGCACATGTAATCTCAGCCCTTGGATAGGCAAAGGCAGGTGGATTGATTTGAGTTTGAGGCCAGTCTGGTCTATACAGAGAGTCCACAACAACCAAAGCTAAACAGAGAAACCCTGTCTTGAAAAACAAGACAAAGCAAGGAGGAGGAGAAAGAAGAGGAGGAGGAGAAGGAGGAAGAGGAGAAGGAGAAAGAAGAGGAGGAGGAAAAAGAGGAAGAGAAAGAGGAGGAGAAGGAGGAGGAGAAGGAAGGAGAAGGAGAAGGAGAAGAAGAAATTCCAATGGGAAGAGATTGCTGCCTGAGCTCCAGAGCTAACTTCTACTGGCTTGCACATTCATGAGCCAGTGACAGGGTTCTGGGGGGGGGGCAGGAATGCAGCCCTCTGGTTAGTCATGCCTGCTCACATATCCCATACTTGAGGCAGAAGATGCGGGGGGGTGGGGAGGTCAGCTTCTTCTAGACCACTGGTTCTCAACCTGTGGGTCACGACCTCCCCAGAGGTCACATATCGGATATCCTGCGTATCAGATATTTTACATCATGATTCACAACAGTAGCAAAATTACAGTTATGAAGTAGCAATGAAATAATTTTATGCTCGGGGTCACAACAACACGAGGAACTGTATTAAAGGGTAGCAGCATTAGGAAGGTTGAGAGCCAGTGTTCTAGACCTTTAAGCTTTTGAGTCAGGACAAAATGACTCTGTATGGTAACTCAAAGAAGAAAAATGGACTTTAGCTTGGTATTGAAACCACAGCTGTCCTCTCTGTGAAAGAGGAGGCCGGCATGTGGGAGCTGGGGAGAGAGCTCAGTTGGAAAAGTGCTTAAGCATAGTACCTGTGTTTGATTCCCAGAACTCACTTTAAATAGACTTTAAAAAGCTCGTAGCGTAGCAAGCACTTGTAACTCCAGTCCTGGGGAGGTGGTGAGTGGTAGATCCCTTGGCTTTACTGGCTAAGTCCAATCAAAAAGTTGCAGGATAGGCCGGGTGGTGGCAGAGCATGCCTTTAATTCCCAGCACTTGGGAGGCAGAGGTAGGTAGATCGCTGTGAGTTCAAGGCCAGCCTGGTCTACAAAGTGAGTCCAGGACAGCTAAGGCTACACTGAGAAACCCTGTTTCAAAAACAAAATACAAACAAACAAAAAAACCAAAAACCAAAAACCAAAACAAAACAAAAACCAAACCAAGAAAAAAAATTGCAGGATGGTGAGACAGTTTCAAGTGGACATTGTCTCAGGAGTGACATCTAAAGTGCTCACATGTGCACATCCACACATCCTTGAAAGGCCAAGTTGCTATGTATGCAACATTTACATGAAGACTTTGTATCACATAATAATCTCAAAGAATGTTATAGAAAGACTAAAGTTCCAAAGGAGTAAGTAAGAACCGACACTGAAGTGCAGTCTTGGTCTTGGGGGAGGGACAGAAGCCCAGTGGGATTCAGGGACAGTTATATGAGGCTCAATCCAGGAAACAAAGGATTGGGTCAAATGGTACATTTCTAGACGTTCTTTAGAAAAACAGGCTGAAGAGTGTTTAATTAATGATGTGATCACACCGGAGCGGGGTAGGTCTATAGGAAACGTCAAGGTTTGTTGACAGCACAGAACCCCTGAGTAGAGACAGGTAGAGTGGCAAGTGCCTGGGAGCTCGGGCAGAGAGGAACGTATGAGCTGTAACATGGAGAGGGCAAGGAGGCTGTGGGGCGGAGCCAGTCCGCAGCAGGGCAGGGGTGGCGCCGTGTTCAACCCTGCAAATCTCATCTCAGAGAGTGGTAGGAGTGGGACCACGCCAAGCATGGCAGCACATGCCTGTAATCCAAGTGTTGGGGAAGTTGAGAAGACAGGATCCCTGGGACTTCTTGGTTGCTTAGGCTATCTGACTCAGGGGGTTCAGGTTCAGCCAGACAGCCTGTCTCAAAAATTAGGTAGAGGGTGACTGAAGAAAACACCCATCATCAGCCTTTGACTTCTGCATGCATACACACATGCACACACACAAACAGATACACACATGTACACACAAATGCATACACACATGTACACACATATATATGTGTACACACACAAATATACACATATATACACACAAACACATCCACAAATGTATACACACAAACACATCCACACTTGCATACACAATGCATACACACATGTACACACAATCACATGCACATGTACACACATGTACACACAAGCACACACACATGTACACACAAACTCATACACATGTACATAACCACACACATGTACATACACAAACACACACGCGCGCACACACGTACCCAATCATACACACATGTACATACACAGACACATGCACACATGTACACACACAAACATGTACACACATGTACATCAACACATACACACAAGTAGCGATAAAGGAACGATGCATCCATATGCAGGCAGTTCTGGCTGACTACTCATAAAGGACATCCAAGAGAAGAGCATTCAAATCTTTGAAGAGCTGGCTATAGACGTTAGGTAAGAGAGCTGGGAACTTCAGGGTCTGAAGACAACGCCTGAGAACGGGCATCTATGGCGTGTACAGTGCTGCAACTGTAAAACCCAGGTTTGCTCATTAAATGTTGAAATTCTGAGGCTGAAACCTTAGCGACAAGAACCACTGTTAGAGCGACGCCTGCATGTTTGTTTGTCTCCCCTCCATGTAGGAGCTAAATGAGCTGAGATCCATTAGATGGGCAGAGCCAGACACACCAGTCACGGTGCAACCATGGTCAGCAGCCACTGGGTCTGAACAGCGTCACTGGTGTGAGGCTCCACTCAACTTCCTTCTCCTGAGCTCTAAGAAGAAATCGAGACGTGTGTCCTGGAGAGCCACTAGGAAGAGGAAGCATTACCTCGTGGACAGTCAGCCAGCATCTGGTGAGCAGCGTGGCCTAGGTGCTGGCTGGGAATGCACAGATGAATAAGAAAATGTCTTGTATTAACGGGGCCGGAGTTCAACAGGAGAGAGTCTCTGCATAACCCAGACGATGCTCGTGAGATGGGTGGCTCAGAAAGCTGTGATGCTCCAAAGTGACATCACACTGTGCGCGGGCCTTACTTCCTACTTGGCTGACATAAAGAACCACAGATACAGTGGCTTGAAACAACATGGGGGTGTTATTTTGCCATTCTGGAGGCTGAGGTGGATCTTACAGGCTGAAGTCAGTGTTGCATTCCTTCTGGACTCTAGGGTATAGCCCACTTTTTACCTTTCTTGCTTCTAGAACAGTGGTTCTCAACCTTCCTAATGCTGTGACCCTTTAATGCAGTTCCTCATGTTGTGGTGATCCCCAATCAAAATTATTTTCGTTGTTACTTCATAACTGTAATTTTACTACTGTTATGAATTGTAACGTAGATATTTATCTGATATGCAACTCCAAGGCGCGCGCGTGTGTGTGTGTGTGCAACTCACAGGTTGAAAACCAATATTCTAGAGTGTGCCTGCATCCCTTAGCTTCGGGACCCTTACTTATTTTTATTTTATGTTTGCCTGCACGTATGTCTATGTGAGATGGTCAAATCTTGGAATTACAGACAGCTGTGAACTGCCATGTAAGTGCTGAGATTTGAACCTGGGTCCTCTGGAAGAGCAGTAAGTGCCCTTAGCCACTGAGCCATCTCTCCAGCCCCCAACCCTTATTTTGACAGCTGTTGCCTTTGTCATGGCTCCTTCTCTCACTCTGACCCTCCTGTCTCCCAATGAAGTCCCTTTTGATTCCATTGGTTATAATAGTGAGTTAACCCCCCCCAACCTTTTTTTAAACTCAATCATAGAACAAAGCCGCCTTTGACCACATATGGTAAAACACAGCAATGCAAATGTAAAATGCAACGGTGGCTGCCTTTGAGTGAGGGTATTCATTCTACTAAAATGCTGGAGATATCTTAGAAACCGGCTGGAGGGCCTGGGCTACACCAACGTGCACATAATGTCTGGTAAATCTTGTGGTGGAGGTGAGAGCAGAGTGGGTGTCCAGTGGCTTATTGGAGATGCTTCTCAGAGGATACTGTCACATGGGTGCTTCCTTGATATCCTAGAATGAATGCCGGGTAGCTCTCAGGCCTTCGGCAAGCCTAGCACAAACCTAAGCTCCAAACTCCATCTAGGTGTGCAGGAATACATAGACCAATGGGGAGAGCTGGAGTGAGGGTTAGTGAAGAAGCAAGTGATGAAATCTGAGATAACAGCTGTTTTTCAGTAAATAACTGTTTTTGGAATGTCTCCTACATTCATTGTCTTCTTTGTCTGTTTTGCTGAGGCCATTTCTCCTCCAGCTCTCTCTTAACTTGTCACTCGCTTGCCAGTCATGTTCCGTGTTCCGCCAATAGCTCCGGAGCTCAGTCAGCGAGGTTGTATGTCTGTCTGTCTCTTAAGCTCTCTAAAGCTCTGTTTCCTCCTTTGTACAATCGGGATAATAACCTATATATATATATGCAAACAGGCCAAATTAAGACATATAGAAAGAGCTTAGCATAGTGACGGGCACAAAATTAGGGCCTGATAAACAGCAGTATTATTCTCCCCAAAGGCCCGGCCTCCTTTCAGCCCCTTTTCCCACATTTCTCACGCAGCAGCCAGGGACAACCGCGTGTCAGTGGGCAAACCCCGAGCCTGTGGGCGTTGCTGCGTTGGTAAATCGCTGTCCCCGGGTTTCCTCTCCATGTGCCCTATGCGATTTCATTCTCATGGCCCCGGATCTACTTCACTTCCCAGAAGTGTGTCCAACCTTGACCAACCTTCTCAGCAGCAATTGCTTATGCAGACGCTTGCCTTAATTCTGGGCATGAGCGAGGTCCTTGAAGCAGGGTGTCTGCCGGGAGTACGGAAAAGTACTTCCCCTCCTCAGAGGCCTCAATTTTCTTATTTGGAACGGGTTCATTGGACTGGAAGGTTAAAGCGGCAGCCAGGGATGAGATGTGTACACTGATAGAATTTAATTAAGTCGCACGGGACCTTCCAGGTCTCCTACTCCATCTCTTCTGCAAAAGGGGAAACTGAGTGCTGTTGGTGGTTTGGTTTTTCTTTCAGAAAGAGACTTGTTTTTCTTTGCTCCAGGTGCAAGTTTTTCAAGGAAGGAGGCAGCTTTGTCTTCTTTATCCGACCAAGGAGGGGGAACTCTCGGACTTCTCGGGGGTCCTGGGAGCCCGGAAACACGTGTGTGCTCACCTACGTGTAAGCACGTGAGCGCACCTACAACAGCAGGGGGCGCTCGGGCCGGCAGGGGGCAGCACAGGCCCGGCGCAGCCCCGGGGGAGGAGGGCGTGCTGCAGTGCCGGCGGCGGCGACTGGAGGTGCAGCCCTCCCAGGTGGGAGGCGGGGGCTGCAGGCTCTAGGAAAAGGCGCCCCGAGAGCGGGCGCTCGGCGAGGGCCTCCTCCGGCCGGGCGCGGCACGAGTAGGAGCGAGCGCGCCGGGAGCACGCAGGCGCTTTGCTCCGGCTGGCCCTCGGCCGGCGCGCCGCGCGGGAGCAGCCCGCAGCCGGGTCCCCCCCGCAGCGCTCTTCGAGAAGCGGGGGATAGGTGCAGCGGACACGCAGCAGCTGGCACCGAGCGACCGACCCTAGCGCGCGGCGGCGACAGCAGCGGGACGGTCTCCCGGGCCGCCCGTGCGCGCTCTCTCCCGCGCGGCTACTCGCGCCGGGCGCTGGCCCGGCCGACGCGCCCGGCGGGCGGCCGGAGCGCGGCCTCGGCTTGGGCGGGAGCGAGCCCCGGGCCGCAGCCCGCGGGAGGCGGCGCGGCGCGGCGCGGCGGGCACTGACGGCAGCAGCGGCGGGCGCTCCCGGGCGGCGGCGCAGCGGCAGCGCAGGGGGCGGAGGCAGGGGGCGCCCCCGGCCAGGATGCTGCGGTTCCTGCGCCGGACCTTTGGCCGCCGCTCCATGCAGCGCTACGCGCGGGGCGCGGCGGGGCGCGGGGCCGCCGGGCTGGGGGACGAGCGCGACGGGGGGCCGCGAGGGGGCCCGGCCGCCGTCGCTGGCTCCTCGGTGCTGCCCGCCGCGCCCGGGGGCAGCGTGTTCCCGGCCGGCGGCGGGCCCCTGCTGACGGGCGGCGCGGCTGTGCACATCTCTGCCTCCGGAGCTGCCAAGGCCACCCTCTACTGCCGAGTCTTTCTACTCGACGGAACCGAAGTGAGCGTGGACCTGCCGGTGAGTGTCGCGGCGCGTGCAGGGCACTGGCAGCCTGCACCCCTTGGGGGCAGAGCCCCCTGCCCCAGTATTCTCTCTGGGAAGCTTCCCTGGGCGCTCTTTGGGGACCCCTCCCCCATTTTCTGTCAGTCCCTCAAGCCCTGAACCCTCCCACACCACTAGCCCGGGTACGCTCCGGGGCCCAGTCTTTGGCACCTTGCACCGCAGGGTTGGGGCTTCATTGGTGTTCACCTAGGTTCTTTGGGCCTCACCTCTACCCCATGGCACACTGTCTCCACGTCCCTACGTCCCCTCCCCTTGGAGCAGGTGGCCCGCATTCCCTGCCAATGTTCGCCTTCGGAAGCTGGGTTGAGTAGAATTTTTCAAGCGACGCAGGGCTGCTGGGGGTATCCCACTTTTGGTGTCAGGCCTTGAGGCACTGGAGGAAAAAAAAAACCCAGCAGGTGCCCCAAGTTTGGGAAGAAAGCTAGGGAACAGTTTTGCCCTCTCTGCCCTCTGCTGATCCCCTATGGGTGGCCCACACTCCTATCCCAGAGAGTCCCCTGGTTCACAACCTCGCTGAGGGTGGAGCGACTTGGGAGCAAACTCGCAGGTCAGGTCAAATTGGAACAGACAGAGAAGCCTTGGGGTGCTGGGAGTTAGCCCGGGCCCCTCTCTGGACTGCCTTACCGAGCCCCTCCCAAACCGGACAGTGTGCGTGGGACGTGCAGGGAATCCCAGGGTGGTAGGGCCAGGGCCTGTGTCCCGGCCACACACCCACAGGTGGTTGCACCCGGGCCCAGTTCCAGTGACAAGCCAGGCCAGCGCCAGTATCTCCAGCAGCGAGTCCAGCCGCCAAAAGAGCCTTTCTGGCCGAAAGGGCAGTCAGATCCCATGAAACCGATGCACTCACGGGTGCCCACTGTATACAAGGCGCTGCGGCAGACGGTGCCTTCGGGAGTATTTGGGCATGACTGAAGACACCGCAGTTAATTGAGCTTTACATGAGTTACAGATTGTCCGGAGAGGTTAGGCCTCCAGACATTCTGTAATTGGGTGGCAGGAATTCTTTAGACTAAAGGAGAGAGCTCTTAACCAGTAAGGGTCTCCGATGGGAAAATCAGCCTTCTTGGTCTGGGCTTCAATGCTTGCTTCTTCGAGTGGGTTTAATTTGGAGACGGTTTCAATTTATGGTAGTTTCATTTTTGTGGTTCCTGTGCTCCATAGGAGAGCATTTTGTCATGAAAATATCCTTGCGGGGCCTTTTCATAGAAAAGGTGCCAACATTTCCTAACCCAGAGCGGGTTGTCTTTTAAAAAGCATTCATGTCACTGCTCCGCAAGAGTGAGGGCTCTCCAGCTCTCATGCAGCTAGGAGAGAGAGGCAGCGGCGTGAGAGCAGGGGAGCAGGGACTAGGTGAGTGGGCAGCTTGGGTTGGGAGAGGATGTGGCGCAGTTTGCATCTGGCAAAGGAATGCTATCCTTGGGAACTTTGTTCGTTTTCCTTGCTGGGTGGTTTTCTTGTCTGTTCCCCGGGGATAATTGGCATATAAAATGTATTGCTACTGTCAGGTTTGTGCGACAGGCTTAAGTGGTGTTTCTGAGATGAAAAATTGCAAACGGAGTAAAGTGCCTGTGTGCTAAAGAGGTCCAAACAGGTACACAAATGAACAGGTTGGGACGCTGACTTACTGCAGCTGTTGGGGCTGAGTGGGGGAAGGGAACTCTGGCTTCCTAAAAGGTTTCTTCCTTTTTTAATAAAAGGGCACAGATGAATCCCTCCATCTCGGGTTTCCTACTGATGGCAGATCTTTTTGATTTTTTAAAAAAGATAAGTGATTTAATGAACCTCAAGTTTTATTTATACATACAGACGTATGATCGTGCACCATGTCCATAGGCAAATAAAAGCAAACGCTGGCTTTGTCCTGTGAGCTCTCATGGAAGGAAGATGAAGAAAAATTACCAGTGAACATGGCTCATTGATTTAAAGATTTATTAGATATTAGAATCACATCACTCAGTCTCCACTGATCTTCCCAGATCTGAGTGCTAGTTTCTGTAATTAATTTTCCCAGTTACTAGGTTTAGCGCCAGGCAGCTGGCTCCCCCTGTGAATTTGTAGTATTTGTCCTGTTCCTTAGACCCACTTCCTGGATACCCTTTCTGTGCCGACCTTCTAGGCATTTCACCCCTTTTGTGCTTGTTCCTCCATCTCTGAATGTTTACCGCTTCCTGGGTTCTGGCCTTGCCCGGCTGCTTGTCACATTACCTTTGACCTGATACCCCTAAGCCACCTTCTGTGCTGGATCACTTCTGTAGAGACCCAGGGACCAGGCCAGACTAAGTATGGCTCCTTTGTAATTAAAACCCTCTGGTGGCCTTAGCTTCAAGAATTCCTTTGCACAGCGTACAAAAATGGTAATGTGTTGTCATAAACCTTTTTATTAGACCCTCTTCAGGACAGACACTTGTGTTCTACAATGGCCTCAAACACAGTAACGCCCTCAGTATGACCAGGCTGTGGCACCTCAGTGCAGTTACTCATCATTTATGGGGTGTCTTGAATGTGCCAAGCTACTTGCTGTAAACACAAAGGTCAGTGAGATATGGTCGGGAGGCTCTTGGAAGACATATTGGAAAGATGGTTTTGGTACTCTTGAGTTACGAGATCCTCCAAGAGGTTGAGGTGGGGCACGATGGGCTGTGGGGTAGGTAGGAAATTTTTGGTGCTTGAAATGATAGCATCTTAAATCCACTGTCACTTGGCAAAGCCATGGCCCAGTTGTCACCATCAATAAAGGAAGATGCCACTGTCATTTTCCTAGTGAGTCCCCTTCCCAACAGACTTGAAGTTGGCTGGTTTGATTGGTTGAATCTGCTGGCATGACTGTGGAGTCCTTCCTGTTGACAGTCAGTTTTCTCCGTCTTGGGGGGAAAATGAATGAAGAGGTCTTTTAAGACCCCGTCTATAACGTGCATTCCAAAGTGGGCCTGGTGTATAAGCCCAGCTTCTAGGTGACACGTACAGTGCCACCCGGAGCCATTTCTTTTCAGAAACCTTGCCCTCCCACGGAGGGTACCGCCCTTCTGTTAGTCCAGCCATGCACAGCCTTCAGGTGTGGTCTGGTCTGAGGGAGCCAGGAGCTTTCCTTCTATGAATGGGCCTGTAGATCCCACTGGATGGTGTGCTTGGCAGCCGCAGCCACTGTTGACTCGTATTAGCTCTCTGTTGACTAAATCCCTGGCATTGCTTGTGCTTGGGCCGCTTCTGCTCAGCCCCGCCTCTGTTGCCTTGCGTGAGTGCATGCGTGCGATCTTTCAGCAGCCTCGTGTGCAAAGAAAGCTGTTGGAGTGAGTGGCTTGCCAGTTAGTTAGCACTCCCGCCATGCCTTGCAGGGGAAGGCTGGTTGGCCAGTGTAGCATTTGGCACAGTTGCTCTCACTGTATCTGGGTACTGTGCAAATGTGGAGAGTTTCAGTGTTACCCTAGAGCCCGACTGTGCCATCTTGGGCAACTTCAGCTCTGAGCATTGGTTTCCTTGTTTTTAAAATGGGAAACCAATTTAAGATGAAATGCTTAAAAACAAATTAGAATGCCTCAGTAAACAGCAAGACATTTGGGGGTTTGCTAGAAAGTTACAATTTTATAAGCTTCTCTTTTTTTTTTGAAATGTGGGGAAGTTTTTTTTTTTTTTTTAAGATTTATTTATTATGTATACAGTATGCATCAGATCACATTCTAGATGGTTGTGAGCCACCATGTGGTTGCTGAGAATTGAACTCAGGATCTCTGGAAGAGCAGTTAGTGCTCTTAACCACTGAGCCATCTCTCCAGCCCCAAGGGGAAGTTGTTTTTTGTTTTTTAATTGTAATATGGGCTTTAGAAAAACAAAAGTGAGCTGTAGCAGAAGGGCTTTGCATTAATTGGCCCTTTTTAGTGGGCTTGGGAGCAAGATACTTTGTGAGGAACACCTTCTAAAAAAAAAAAAAGCTTCACTTTGGGCCAGGCGATCCCAGTACTGAGGGAGACAGAGGCAGGTGGGTCTTTGTGAGTTCGAGGCCAGCCTGATCTACAAAGAGAGTCCAAGGCAGCCAAGGCTGCACAGAGAAACCCTGTCTCTAAAAATCAAAAAAATCAAAACCAAACAAAACAAGCAAACAAAAAAGCTTCCGTTTGCAAGAGAAAAGAAGCCTCCGCACAGGCTTAGAAGGACTGGTAGAACAAACATGGGACAGCATAAGGAAACATCATATGCCTTATTTAGGAACTGAAAGAGCACATCTCCAGCGATCACTGCATGGGTGACAAGCCAGAGGGCATAAAGTGGCTTCCCTTTAGTCCCTCCCTGAAGAGCTGTGCCGGAATGGGTGCTCCAGGAAGGCATAGAGTGAACTAGGATGAAGGATTAGGTTGTAGCATTAGAGCCAGTAGTCTTACCTCTGTAGAAATGGGGGAGATGTGTTTCTGACAGGTGGAAGTGAGGCAGGCTTTCTCATTCACTGTCTTTTTTTTTTTTTTTTTTTTTTTTTTTTTTTTTTTTTAATTTAAGATGGTCTCACTGTGTTGCTCAGTTTGGAACTCCCAGTGATCCTCCTGCCTCAGCCTTTTTCTGGTGCTGGGACTGTAGGCATGGGTTAAATGTTTTCAGTCCATCTGAAGAAAATTGTGTATGTGTGTGTGTTATTTTCTTCCTCAAACAAATATTTGCAGAGCCCTTGGCTGGAAAGGCTGCAGCAGTTAAGAACAGGTTCCATCACCTATCAGCCCAGTACCATTTGTCACTGTGGTTCCAGAGGACCCATGGCTCTCAACCTGGCACACAGGTGGTGTGCAGACATACGTGCAGGCAAAACACACACACACACACACACACACACACACACACACACATACACACATAAAATTTTTTAAAAAATCCCCTGAGTTAACCCCTAGCATTCTGGGTTCAGAATTTCAGGGAACTGAGCTCCTGGTTGTTCACAAGCCTGCACTGCAGATGATGCTGGTAACTGTTGTTTATCATACACTCTAGCTCTGGTGACAGTCCAAGGCAACTGCGCTGTGCATTAAACCCTCTATGGGAGTGCAAGAGTGTGTGTGTGTGTGTGTGTGTGTGTGTGTGTGTGCGCATGCATGCGCGTGCAGTCTCTGGCCTGTGCTTGAGAGAGCCTGCTTTTGCTACAGTAGAGTAGAGGCTGGGCTTTGGGAGGGGCTTGATGCCAGCTAGGTTGTGGCAGTACTCCAGGTGACGGGTGATAAGGGCATCGCTGGGAGAGGGGGCAGAGGGCCCCAGGGCAGCTCCGAGGTGGAATCAGGTGAGGGTGAGGGAAAGGCAAGGTGCCAGTGTGAAGCATGCGTGGATGACAGGCCTCCCTCTCCCCTTCCGTTGTGGGGAGAATGAGGGTGCACAAAGAAAACCCCCAAGGTCTGGCTGCCTCAGCTGCTTTGCCTGCTCCAGGTCTTTTCCTATAAATAGATATTGGTGAATGACGACTCTGTGCTATTTGCCCCACCCTTTGCCAGACCTTCCGTGGGACCCTGGGGAGCCTTGGGTGTCTGTCTCCATGGGTCATGACATTGTGTTGTTTCTATAAAGGATGCCTTTATTATAAAAGGTGAGCTGAGCTGGGAGTGAGAGGGAGGAGTGGTAGGTGTCCTTTCATGGTAGGACAAGGTAGAGAATAGGTCCCTGAAGCTGGTGCCACACCAGTCAGTGTGAGAGAGCGAGGGGCGTGGTTGGCGAGCAGGAGCTCCCCTGCAAACATTAGCTAGCTAAGTACTTCCATGTGCATAATCCCATTGGGTTCTTTCTGCCCCTGGTTTTTAAATGGCAGAAGGCCACGGAGGTGCACTTACTTTTATCTCCTCCTCCTCTTCTTCCTCCCCCCCTCCTCGTTTTTGAGACAGGGTTTCTCTGTGTAGCTCTAGCTGTCCTGGAATTTACTCTGTAGACCAAGCTGGCCTTGAACTCACATAGATCCACCTGCCTCTTCCTCCCAAGTGATGGGATTAAAGGCGTTCGGCACCATCACCCGGCTTCCCTTATCTCCTTGTGTGGACATTTAGCAAACTTCTACCCTGGTAACCGTAGAGATTCTCCCCCTCCAGTGTCTGTCCTTCCCTCTTTGGCTGGCTGTAGAGTCCCGTTCTGCTACTCTGTTCTACCCAGAGAAAAACCGTCTTCAGAAGGGGTCTCTACTCCCCCCCCCCCCCCCCCGCCCCAGTCAGCTGTCTACTGCCAGCGTCACCTGCCGATTCTTCAGTGCGATTCTTCAGTGTGTTTCCTCAGGTGGGTGTGTACGTTCCGCCCTCTCTTTGATCTCACAGTTAGAACAAGTTGCCAGCAGAAGGATTAGAAAACACGGAGAGGCTGGAGATGTTAAACAGCTTCTCAGATTTCTCGAAGAGCTTGGAACCACTGGTGTCACTGCGCTCTGTCTCCACCCGGACTTTCTGTTTGTATTGATATGGAAAGGTGTGTTTTGGGCGATAAACTTAAATGGGTCACTTGGAGAGGGTCTTAGGGTGAAGCGGAGGGCCTCCTCTCATCACATTCCAGGACCATGCTGTGGTCATCTGAGCTCACTGCCTGGGTGAGAAGCACTTCCCTGTCCCCCCACTCCTCCTCCTGTTGCCAGGTTCCCCAGGAACCCTTAGCTGGAAGAGGGCAGTGGTTAGTCTTAATTGCCAACTTGACACTTGAAAGCTGGGACCCCCCCCCCCCCCCCCGTCAGAGAGGGGTTGTCTGAATCAGGCCTGACCCTCCCAGGCTGTGTGTGTGTGTGTGTGTGTGTGTCTGTCTGTCTGTCCGTCCATCTGTCTTGGTCATGTTAATTGATATGAGAAGACCAGCCTCCACGTGAACAGCACCAGCCCTCAGGTTTGGCTCGCCTGGGCAGCAAGCGTGCATGCATTCATTCTCTCTCTGCTCTTGACTATGGCTGGGGCTGGTTGCTTCAAGCTCCTATAACTTGGAATTGTGAATTCAAATAAACCTTGTCTCTCCTAAGCTGCTTTTTGTTTCTTAACTTGCCAGCTAAAGCCATACTCTCTCCTGTAAAACTCAAGGATAACAACAGCCTTTGTGGGTACCCCAGAAGATACTTCCAGGACCCTTGAGCACAGATATGGGCAACAGAAATTAACCTAGGGTAGGGAGGTTGTAGTACTTGTCTGTCCAGGAATGCCTGTAAAAGGCCCTAGGCAGAGCTGGTCTGTCAGATGTGGGCTGGAGCCTTGCCTGTGGTCCTTCCAGCCCAAGTCTCTGATCTTGTATCTTCGCCCTCTGTAGTTCCTCTCCAGCTAACTCATCATCTCACTCGAGTTTAATGTCCATTTACAGAAGTCGTTTTCCAAAGTGTTTTTGCTTGTGCAGGGTCAATTTTCTGTAGTTAACAAAGGCCCACGGAGCTCTTCCCGTGTTTTGGGGGCAGGGCATGGCATTTCTTGAGTTCATAGTCAATGGTAGTCATGTAACCCTATGGGAAGCAGTACAAGGGAGGGGCCACGGAACTGTGTGGTGGAGTTGGGAAAGCTTTGATGCCCACAGTGAGTGGGGCTGTCCCAAAGGATGCATAGGAGTGCAGCTGTTGTGTTTTTGCTGGGAGGTATCTGGGCAGCAGGGGCAAATGCATGGGGGATGGGAGCGGGGAGGCGGGAACTCACTGCCTGGGCTCCTGGACTGGTATGGAGGACTGTAAATTCTGACTGTGTCCCTTGTGAGGGACCTTTGAAGTGCGTGAGCACCTGGATCTGTGCTCAGGTCTCCTGGGATTATCCTTCTGGAAGCTCAGGAAGCATGACTGTTTTTCCCAGAGTTTTACAGATGAGTCTGGCTTAGCTGGACAAGTTAGTAAACTTGCCCAGAGCCACACAGCCAGCAAGGTCCAGCTTCAGGCACAGAGTGTGCAGGACATGGTCTGAGAACTCTGTGAAAGCTCAGCTGGGCATGGGATGGGTGAGTGGCTCTGAGCTTGTCCAGGGCTCGGAGATCCACAGGTGCATGGGGGGCCCAGAGTCTCATGAAGATTTCTTCAGCCGCTTAGCGTGTCCCAGACCCTGAGTTCATGTCTATGGTAGACTGGTTGAGTTCTTTCTTTTTTGTTTGTTTTTGTTGTGGTTGGTTTTGTTTGTTATTTGTTTTTCAAGATAGGATTTCTCTGTGTAGCACTAGTTGTCCTGGACCTCACTCTAACTCACAGAGACCTGCCTGCCTCTGCCTCCTAAGTCCTGGATCAAAGGCATGAGCCACCACACCTGGCTCTTCTGACTTGAATGCAATTCTTCAATACCTGGGCCAAGAGCAGTCTTCCTGAAGATGTGCCTAGAAGAGCAACATTGAAACTGTCATCAAGAAAACCACTTTCTGACTCCCCATCCTGCTGGGTTGCCCTTTGTTCCTTTTAGTCTGCCTGCTTTTGTGTATAGGCTGATGAGCATGGCGGGGTTTGTTTTGGTTTGGTTTGGTTTGTATCCTGGGAGTTGAACCTACCTCTCTGTACATGGCCAGGCAAGTAGCCTCCATTGCTGGGACTGTCCTTTTCTTAGCAGAACGTTTTGCAGCTGTGCACGCTTCTTGAGCTTCTTACCCTCTGCTTCTCACTGACTTAAGTCTGCCCTGCCTCTCTGTGTGTGGCAAGTGAGTAATACCTGCCTCTGCCTTGTCTGTCTCTGGGGGTTGGAGGTTGACAGGCACAGCATCTGTTCTCCTGCCTGTTAAGCACCCTGCCTCCCAGGCTCACAGAATTTGTGTCATTTCTTTAATGGCCTTGCCTGGTGAGGTATTGCCTTCTCCTTCCAGGGGGTTTCCAGAGAGCAGATGGCCACAGGCCATGTGCCCGGTTAATGTGGTCCATCCAGATCCAGTCTGGGTTTCTGGACTCCTTTCCCATTGCTTCCTCCAGCCCTCCTGTTTTACCGTGTGCTCCTGGGAACTCTCAGAGAGGAACGCAAGCTCCCCTAACTCTGCTTCACCACTCTTTCTCTCTGTCTCTGGAGTTCGGGTTCTCTGTGCTGCCTCTGAACCATTTTATTTTTTTCTGGATCTTTACCCCAGTCCTAGCTAGCAGTGTGCACAGCCTTTTCTTCTTATAGTTAAGAACTGGAAGCTGGGCAGTGATGGAGCTCAGGAGGCAGAGGCAGGTGTATCTCTATGCGTTTGAGGCCAGCCTGGTCTACAAAGTGAGGTCCAGGACAGCCAGGGCTACACAGAGAAATCCTGTCTCAAAAAACAAACAAAATAAGACAAAACTGGAAGATTCCTCAGGGTTCTGTCCTAGCATGGAACCACTCAGTGGTTTTATTTATTTGTTTGTTTGTTTGTTTGTTTGTTTGTTTATTTATTTTTGTACCCAAAGCTGAGCCTGGTCCTGGGACATTCACCTTGCTGGCCTTTCTGAGCATACCTCCACAGGTATCTGCAGAGGTGATATCTCTTGGCTCTGTGATGCTCTTCCGTGCCCAGGTCCTCTGATTATTGTCATCTGCATCATGACCCTAGCTTTTGAGTGGCGTGATACTGTCGATTCACTGCCTGCTTCCTTGTTCAGCCGTGCCTACTATGAAGTGCAACTATTCAAAACTCATAAGGGTAACACAGAATTTACCATTTTGACAATTTTAAGTGTATACTTATTATACCATTCATCTCTAGACAATTTTCTCTTTTGAAATGGAAATTTCAGCCCCATTTGAACACTAACTCCCCATCTTCCCACCCCCCCCCCCCCCCCCCCCCCCGCGCGTGCGCGGACACACCCCTCTTCCCCTCCCCCCTGCTTTTGTATGTTTGGGGGGGATGCTCAAAACCAACTTCACTTAGTATTAAAAGGCCCAGCTTACCCTTCCTCGCTTTCAGGTACATATCCCAGCTCCTGGTTCCCACCATCCTCAGGTCCTGGACTCACTCTGTAGACCACGCTGGCCTCCAATGCACAAAGATCTGCCTGCCTGTGCCTCCTGTGTGCTGGGATTACAGGTGCGCGCCACCACCGACTGGTGAGCGCCAGTCTACTTTTGGTCCCTTTGAGGTTGACTGCTCTCATCTCGTTAAGTAGAATCCTACAGCATCGGCCCTTTTGTGTAAGGCCTGTATCATCTAGCAGCGACCCTCCCAGTTGTAGCCTGTACACTGCGTATTGTTTAATCCATTTATCCAAGTCAGAGAATTGTATGGGTTTTGGACTGCATCACCTCACTCCTCCCCATTCAACAGTGCTGCTGTCTCTGGAGCTGCAGATGCCCTCAGCCCTTGTTTCTTGCTTTTATCTTATTTAAATTAGTTAATTAAATAATTAGTGTGTGTTTGGGGATGAGAGGGTGTGTGCATGGGCTGTGGTGCATGTTCGGCAGGCAGAAGACAACTTGGAGGAGTTGGCGCGTTCCTTCTACCTCATGAATTCCTGGGGAATCAAACTCGGATCCTCAGGCTTGGCAGCGGGTATCTTTATCCGCTGTGCCCTTACCCTCCTGGCTGTTGGAGTTGTGGCATCTCCCTCGGGACTTGCTCTGTGCTCGGTATGTTCTCACGCCGTCTTAGTGTGGTCATGGGAGGGGAGCTCACTCTGTAGCCCGTGCCGGTCTCACACTCACATGGCTCCTCCTAATCTCAGCCTCCCCAGAGCTAGCTGTGAGCCACCTTGTCTGGTCAGCTGTTGCAGAACAGGAAGAATGTGAATAGAAACAATACAGTGAAGATCCTTGTACTCGGCACAGACCAATGCCCTGTGCAGACATGGCTCTCTCTGCAGTGCTCTGCTGGGCTGCTCTTTCCTGAAGCTTGCCTTTCGTCCCTTCTTTTTGCTTAAGAACATTCCCTAAGCAGCGAGTCGTTAGTTTCTTGTACTGTGAGCTGAGGTTGTTTTTTCATTTAGCCTTGTGAGTGAGACCCATCCGGGATGATGAGGTACCTGGGGTGCTAGCTGCCCTTCAGTTACTCTGTTACATAACTATAATGGATCCTTTGGAGACGTTGGGATGTTTTCAGTTTAGAGCTATTTTGGAGGGGAAAAAAACCCGCCCACTTTGTCAAACCTCCTTGACTTGGTCCCCAGGTGTGCATTGTGCAAGTGTCTTTTGCAGGATGCATACCCAGCAGGGGAGGTGGGGTGGGGGTGAGCTGGGCCTCTTAGAAGTTCTGTCAAGTTGTTTTGCAGCACCCCAAAAGCTTGCAAAGGCACCAGGGGTCCCTTCTTCTCTAGTGTCAAGCGTGCTGCACCTTTTTTGCTGTGTGACCGTGGACCAGTGGGAGTGCCAGCAATGCTTGTGGGATTGGGCAGGTGCCCTGCTACTGAGCCAGCTCTCACACCCCACTCCACCTTTACTCTCCCCCCCGCCCGCCACCCCCCCTCCCCACTAGTGGTGAGATTAAGTGGTTGTTAGTCACCTGGACCTCCTTCTGGAACAATGCCCCGCAGTGTGATTTCTACCTGCCTTGTGCTGTCATTGTGAGCTGCCATTGTGTTGTGTTCTCTTACCTTCACACCCACTCCTTCATGAGACCCACTTAGCCCCGCCATCAGAGAACACCCAGTCCGCAGGCCTCCTTGCCAGCCTTTCTCACTGAGCTGTTAGTGTCCGACCTCACTGTCCCTCAGTGTGAGCTGCTGATGTGTGTGCACCATGTGCATGCATGCACGCTTGTGTGTGTGTGTGTGTGTGTGTGTGTGTGTGTGTGTGTGTGTGTGTACATGAGTGAATCTGCTTGTGGACGCCAGAGGACACTTTAGGGTGCTATTCCTCAGGTGCTATCCACCTTGGTTTTTGGTTTTTAATATTTGCTTGCCTGTGTGCGTGCGTGCGTGCATGAGTGCATGTATGCCTCTGTGCTTTTACCCAGTGAGCCAGCTCTCAAGCCACATTGGTTTTTTGTTTGTTTGTTTTTTGTGAGACAGAGTCTTTTATTGGCCTGGATACTGCTAATCTGGCTGGCTAGGGATCCCCAAGGATCTGCCAGTTTGCTTTCCCAGCACCAGGGTATTACAAGTGTGCGCCGCTGTACTTGGCCTTTTATAGGTGGGTTTTAGAGATTGAGCTGGGGCCTCATGCTTTTAAAGGAAGCGCCTTACTGACTGTCACCCCAGGACTGCATAATGAACTCCAAGTTATACATCATTAGAATTCGGTATTTACCCAGGCATACTGGCCCTCCCCAGTGACTCTAAAATAAGTTTCACGTATGCCATTTCAAACATGTACTTCCTTAGGTGTCTCTGGAAGATAAGGCTACACTTTAAAAGGTATCCATAAGAAAAACATTTCAGTGTAATGTAACAGTTGCTTTTTAGTACCATGTATTTAGCTTATGTCAAGACTTTCCTCGGTTTTTTAGCAAAGTCGCTTTATTGCACCTTCTTGACAGTCTCCATGAGGTAGTTGTCTCGACTTCTTTCAGTTTAATTTTTTTTTTTTTTTTTAAACCATGTGTCTGTTGAAGAAGCCAAGACATCTGTCTTGTATATGTCCCTAGTTTTCTGGATTTTGCGACATTTGGTCGCCCTGGCAACTGGTTGCATTTAAGGCACCTCAATCAGGACATGTCCATCATTGGGACAGGCTTCTGGTGCTTAGAAAGCATGGGTGGAAGAAAGTAACTACACTTGATGTAGATGCGCAGCAGGAAGGCCTCAGGTGGGACCATGGGATGAGAAGAAACTCCTGGGTGAATGGACCATACCATGGAGAAGCTTTGCACCCCAAGAGCAACCAGGGGATCAGCTTTCCGTGGCTGGAGCAGCACAAGCAAAGGCGTGGAGGCTTGAAGCAACATGTCCCTGTCCCTGCTCCTTGCTCTGTGCCTGTCAATAAGCCTAATCTTTCCCCACTGATCTTGCCTCTTTGAAGAGGTCCGAATCCCTCTCCGTAGATGTGAGGAAGGAATGTCTTATTTTTTTCTTGTCTGCTCTCCGTTTCATCACAGCTCCTAGGTAGACACTTCTTTATCCTGTTCCTTCCTGTCTGGGTACCCTTTGCCCTTAAAGGTCCCACTGCAAGCCTTTTCTGTCTTTCCCAGGTGGGTGTGCCAGGGTGTTTCAGGGAATGCAGAGCCAGAGGACACTGCAGAGAGAGTGAAGCCAGCTAATTATGGGACAGCCGGAATGAGAAGTGTTAGGCTTCATGGAGCCAGTGATGCCCTCCCAACCCCTGCCCGGTCCAAAGCCTGGTTCTGGGGTGGATTTGCTTATCCATGCTGCCTAGGAATGCTCACTGCTCCCTCCAGCCCACGGCAAGATTATCAACAAGCAGCTTCCGGCAAAGAAGCTCTCTAAGATTTTCTTGGTGACACCCACTCACTTGGCCTGTGCGCTCTCCCCGAGGCTTCACTGTCTGCCTCGTCTAAAGCAAGCAGGGGATCTTCCTAGCCATGGTAGGGTTCTCTGGCCTATGATATGCTTCCAGGCACCTGATATTCGGTAAAGGCCCCGGGGGGGTTAGCTATTAACCTGCCATGCACTCTCAGCTGCCCATCTCTGGCTTTCATCGGCCGCAAGCCGTTTTTATTGTCCCTGTGGGCTGGGGCTTGAGACCAAGGCCTGAGCAACCTGTTCTGTGTCTGTTAGTCAGCATCAGTACCTCTTTGATGACAGGGAGGGTGACTGGTCAGAGGTTCAGGGAGGGGCCCCAGCTGCCTTGGATGAAGTCCAGGTGAGGCATCTGGGCCACCAGTGGCAGACCCACTAGGACGAGGAGACTTTTATGGGGTTGGAACTCTTAATGGGAACAGGAGGAAGCTAAAGTTGGCAGTGTTGGCAATGCTTTCCCAGCATACACTACTGTTGTAGATCTAGGGGCTTGTTTAGCTTTGAATCCAGAAAGCCGCAGCATTGGGGGGTACGGGGGAGACCCACTCCCTCCATCCCCTCCCCTGTTTTGCTGCGGAGCAAACTAAGTCTTTAGTCTCAGCTCAATGTGGAGGTACATACCTGTAGTCTCAGTCCTGAGGAGGCTGGGACAGGAGGATCATGACATAGCCTAGGCTACATAGTGAGACCTTATCTCTAAAACAATGACATCTAAAGTAAAACCTGTAGTCTCCTCTTTAAAGAGACTGCTAAAGAAAAATGGAAAGCTTGTATGTTGTCTTTGTGCATGAGACAGGTGTCCATGGAGGTCAGAGGACAGCCCTGGGTGTTGATCCTTGCCTCTCACCTTGTTTGAGGCAGGGTCTCTTTACCGTTTGCTGTCCATCAGGCTAGCTGGCCTGTGAGCTCCCAGGGATTCTCCTGTCTCCACCTCCCGTCTCTGTGGAAGTGTTGAGATTGCAGGTGCGTGCTCTTCTACATCTGACGTGGGCTCTGAGCACTTGAACTCAGGCCCTCCTCACACACGTGTGCGGCAAGCACATTGCCTACTGAGCCTGCTTCCTGCCTTGTGTTGTTCTCTTTTAAAAGAGAAAGGGTTGTGTGCGCTGGGATTACTGTAATGTGCCGTTTAGTTTATTCACTCACGGAGAGATGAGCCTTCCCCATGCAGGAGTTGCCCAGATGGCTAGTGTATTCCATTTACCAAAGGAGACCAGTTCTATTTTTAGCTATTTCATTTATCAAAAGAAGCAAACCACAGAGCCCCTAGCTTATGCAAGACCCTCAGTGGGGATGGCAGATGTTCGGAAACAGGGCTCCCGCTCTCCAGGAGCTCATGTAGGGCAGGGCGCAGGACCGTCCTTGACATGCTTGCTACGTTCCCTGCTCCTCATAAAGAGGAGGCAGAATGACTTGGCTTGATGTCCTAGGTGAATCTACCTCAGGCTTTTCCTCTCCCAGACTCCAGGACTCCACTCCCTCACTGAAAGGACACAACTCAGTGATGCGTCTCCCTTTCAGTTGTCCCAGACTTCAAATGCTCTGTGTTGTTGGATCATCTATGTGTAGTGTGCCAGCCTTCAGAGCCCTGTGGCCTGAGCTCTTGCCTTTTCTGGGGCTAATAAGTTATAGTGATGTTGTTTAGTTAACTAGTTGGTTGATTTAATGTATATGGGTATCTTGCTTACATGTCTGTCTGTGTGTCATGGATGTGCCTAGTGCCTGTGGGGGCCAGGTGTGGGATCCTCTGGGACTGGAGTTACAGATGGTTGTGACCTGCACAGTGGGCTGCTGGGAATTGAACCTGGGTTCTCTGGAAGAGCAGCCAATGGCCTTCATTACTGAGCCATTTCTCCAGCCCCTGTAACAGTGATTTTTATTAAAACAAAACAAAAAAAGAATTCTTACCTTCTAGAATCTCCTGGGGGAGCTTGTTAAAGTGTACTTTCTGGGACATACCCAGGGTTCTTTGTAACCTCCAGGGTTACTTGGTATGGGTGGGGCAGGATGCTTTCCTTAGAATGTTTCAAAGTTTCCAGAGGATTCCTTGGGCATCATTAAAATGGAGAACCTATGTTTGACAGGTGTGTGTGTGTGTGTGTGTGTGTGTGTGTGTGTGTGTATGTATCAGGGTCTTACCTTTCCTAGTTTTATTTTATACTCATAATATCTTTCTGGCAGATTGTAGATGTTCTAATTTTAGAGAGTATTCCACAGTAAGAATTTGGCCCCATATCCCATAGCTAGACCTAGCAGAACCAGACTTGAACCATTTTCAGGGGCAAAATTAACAGCCCCGCAGTGTCTATGATTGTCCCCTACAGCAAGTCCCCAGTTCTCACCCAGCCTTGCTGTTGGCCTTCCTTTTGTGATCTGTCTGTCTTTTCTTTTTTCTTTTGAGGTTTTTGTATGTAGCTTAAGGCTAGCCTGGAATTCACAGTGTATCTCAGGCTGGCCGTAAACGCATGGCAGTCCTCCTGCCTCAGTCTCCGGGGTGCTAGGATTGAGGTGTGTATCGCTCTACCTGCTACTGATCCATTCTTAGTTGACTCTTCACCTCTTTAGGGCCTGGACGTCTCTCCAGGCTCATCTCAGATGTTACCGAGTTGATGAAACTTGTCACCTTCTTCCCTCACCCTGCTTCCCTTTCCGGCGTGGTGGGAACTTGCAGACGCTTTTGCCATAGGCAGACCTAGCACTCCTCACACAGTAGCTGCTCTTTATGTAGTACTTAGAATAGAGTATATTTCTCTACTGGCCTTTTGTTTCTGCAAATGATTTCTTCTTGTGGTAAAACTGGTGTGACATAAAGTTTACCGCGAATGGCATCTATTATATTCAGTGTCGTGCACCTTGTACCCATTAAGCAGGCATTCCCCAGTGCTCCTTCGCTCTAGGCAGCCTAATCCTTTGTCCTTGTGGATTTGCTGATGCTGGGCACTTAACTAGAATCCTGCAACGGGTGCCAGTTTCTGCCTGCCTGCCTTGACTTAGCACAATGTCTTTAGGGTGCACCAGTCATTTTCCTTGTTTAACACCCCGGTTTTATGGCTTAGTGTAGTCCTGTGTCACAGATAGTCCTGCTGGCACCCTTACTATACAAATGAGGAGATGGAAGCACAGGTTAAGTAGCTCCTAGAGTGCACGGAGCGAGCAAGCACACATGGTGTATAAGGGTCCCTGGCTCCTTCAGAGACAGGTGCGGAATGCTGGTGTCTCCTCCTAACCTTGGCCCTTTGAGCCTGTGCTAACTTTGGTGCTGTGAGCTTGGCCTTTGAAGTTGAAAGGTAAGAAGGAAAATTTCAGCGAGACCCTGTAGCCCAGCAGCATAGGATACAGCTCTGGGAGCAGAAATCACCTGTGAGGCCCCGCCAGGAGCTGCCGAGCAGAACCTCTGATTCAGGTTCCTGGCCTAACTGGACTGGGTCCGTTTTGCTGTGTGTCCCCAATGTTAAATGGTAAACAGTGTGCTGTGTGCACAGAGTGGCAAGCCAGCTGGTTTTGGAAGAGTACAGTGTGGTGAAAATGAGTGATGAGGGCTCCTGAGAGGTAGAGGTGACCCTAAACAAAGGGTGTCCCCTGAGAGCTGTGTTGCTCTGTACCAGCAGAGCTCCAGTCTGTGCGCAAAGCCACTCAGGCATCACTCCATAGCCCTCCAGGGCTGTACAAGGGAGTGTTTCTCTGTTTTCTCGATGAGGCAGCAGAGGTGTCAAACTGATGTCTCACCTGGGATCTTGTCTCTAAAACGGGATGGCCCAGGAAGCCTGGCTCCAGCTTTCTGTTCATCTTTCCCTATTCCCTTTAAAATTCTGGGGTTGGGGGCTGTTTGGTGAGGGGACTCAGTCCATAAAGCGTTTGCCAGGTGAGCACGGAGAACCTGGATTTGGGTCCACAGTGCTGTGTGAAAGGCTCAGTGCTAGGAAGCCAGAGCCAGGGAGACCCCAGAACTCCCTGGTTACCAGCCAAGGCGACGTCGTGACCTGTAGGTTTAGTGGGAGAGAGTGTCTCAAAAAAATAAGCAGGCAAGCTCTGCATGGTGGTGCAGGATGCCATATGAGGGGTGCTTTCGGAAAAAGCTTCACTTGGGGCCGGCACAGTGGCGCACGCCTGTAATCCCAGCCCTCTGTGAGGCACAAGCAGGCGGATCGCTGTGAGTTCCAGGCCAGCCTGCTCTACAAAGTCCAGGACAGCCAAGGCTACACAGAGAAACCCTGTCTCGAAAAACTAAAATATGTAATTAAGTAAATAAGTAAGTAAAAAGGTAGAGGGTGAGTGTGGGTCTAGGATAGGCAAGAAGGACCTGGGAGATGAGAGAGGAAAAGACTGTACAGGGAGATTAGCAATAGCATGCTGTGGCAGGGGAGAGATGGGAAAAGATGCTCGATCTACTAAAACCATATATATATATATATTCATTCTACAGTGATGTGGCTGGAGAGATGGCTGAGTAGTTGTTTTTTTCCAGAGGACCCAGGTTCTGTTCTCAGCACCCGCATGGTAGCTCAAAACCATCTCTAACTCTAGTTCGAGGGGACTTGATGTCATTTTCTGACCTCAGTGCATGTAGGCAAAATGATCATACAATGGAATAAGTAAGTCAGTCAAAAATATTAAAAAAAAAAAAAAAAGAAATGCCATAATGATATCTAATACTTTGTATGCTAATTTTGAAAAATCAAAACAAAAGTGGTGAAGTGACAAAAGAAGACACCGGATGTCACACTCTGGCCTCCTCCCTCCCCCTTCATTTCTCACATACCTACACATACATGACTGCCTCCTACCCTCTTTTGGGCAATAACATACTTTCCTTAGACCATGAGAACAGAGCAGTCTGACTGCTTAAATAGAAAAGGAAGGAAAATACTGTTTCCTATTAAAGAGATGTTTATCCCACCAGTGGCAGTTCTGTGTTTTGAAATCAAGAGGGAGAACATTTTCTCCCCTGGACCACAAAACATGCAACCAGTCATCCTGCTCATGCCTTTAAGAAGAAAGCTCAGGCCAACGCACACTGTCAAGTCTTCACACTGCACTGCCTCTTGTGTTTTTGGAAAAGCTGAGGGAGCCCAGTCCTTGTCATGGGGGAAGGGGACTGTTAGCTTCTCTCTGGACACAGGGATCCAAAGTGGCCCTGGCAGAAAAGACACTTACTGGGTGCATATGGCGCACAGTAGGAAAGAGGATTGGCCCGCAGGCTGTAAGGTTCTGTGGATCTTCCTGAGCGCCTGCAGCCCTCCTCATGAGCATCCCACAAGGCACAGGGTGGTCACCGTTATTCCCATTTGGCTGAGGAGGTCATTGTCATGAGCTAAATCAAGCTCCTTCCCATTCTCTCACATTCATACATTGACATCCTAGTCCCTATTATGGGATGGGGTCTTTAAAGAGGCCATTCAGTTAAAAGGAGGGTGTGGAGACAGTGCTCAGTCCAACGTGACTGTTGTCTTCATGTGAAAAGGGGACCAGGACACAGACACATGGGGACTACCGTGTGAACAACAGGAAGAGGGAGGGCTTCTATAAACCAGGAAAGAAGTCTCCAGGTGGACTAGCCCCGCCTCCACCTTGAATAGGGAGGAAATACATTTCTGTTGCTTCAACCATGACTCCATGGTATTTTGTTTTGAAAGCTTGAGCAAACCAATGCAGCAGCCGAGACCTAGAGAGACGGCCGCTTGCTCTCTTGGCTTTTGAGCTAGCTCCTTGCTGTGTCGCCATGCTTTTCCAACGACCACATTATAAAGCAGAGTGATGATGAGCACTGCCCCAGCTGGACAGAGGAAGCATTGGGGACTCCGCTGGGAGAAAGGGAGGCTTTGGTTGGGGATGGTTGTGATGGGGAGATCAGGGAGCAAGGTGGTCCAGGTGGGAATAGCCTCTCTGAGGAGGGGCATGCTGCTGTGGCTCCTGGGATGCTGCTGATGCTGGGGAGATGGGAAGGAAAGCCATGGCCGCTGCATGTTCTAGAGGCCTGGGGTTAGGAGGTGCAGGGTGCTAGTCGGCAGGCAGTCGCCAGAGAGCTGAGCTGCAGGGGTAAGAGTGGGGGCTGGGAGGGTTATGGTGAATTTGGTGCCGGTGAAGTTGGTGGCTTATGTTAAAATTAAAAGACAGATGTCTTCCTCTATGTTTTGTGCATGGCAAATTGTTGAGACTGAGAGCCCAGAGAGAAGAACAGCTTAAGGGAAGAGTCACTGGATCTTTGTTTTTGTCAAGTTTGATGTATTACTATTTTTTTTTTTTTGAGGTGCCACAAACTTTTTTTTTTTTTGAGGTGCCACAAACCCTGGCACTTTTATTCCTGATTGGTTTGCATGAGGCCAACATAGGGGACCAGTAGGTCAGACCCCTAGGGAGAGAGATCTAGGAAGGTTTGGGTGGAACCTATGGCCAGGAGGACCAGTGGGGGAAGTGGAGACAGCACAGCCATAGCTAATGTTGAGACTCTTGCTCCCTGCCAGGCGCCGGCTAGCTGCCTCCAGTGAACTCTGAGCCCAGAGTACCTGAGCGTGGGTGTGGTCTGTCACCAGCTGGTACAGGTGATGACAGAGAGGCAGCTTCTGCTCTCTGCTCTGTTGCCTTAACCACGGAAAGTGTCAGTATTCTCTAGGAGAGAGAAAAAAACCAGGCAGGCACCAGACAGCATCAGGGCTCACTGAGAGGCTTATCTTTCCCCTATGTTACTGGGTGGGTTTTTATATGGCTTTGCTGAGACAGAACACTAGAGGGGGGAAAAGGGACCACAGCAGTCCACCTTGCTTTTCTGAGGACGGCAGAAGTCATCTCTGCCAGAGACAGACTCTTACGGACACTGTAGGTACCAAAACTGGAGTCTGTGACATAGACACAGGGCAGGCAACCCAGCCCTAGCAGTTCATTAAGAACCGTGCCTCTGAGACCCAGTGGGAGTTATTCCTATCTGAAACGTGGATTTCGAGGCTTTCTAGGTATTTATAAGGTAAGTACAGGAAAGGCGATAGAGACGTGCTGACACCCGCTTGGCTTGAATGCAGTCTTGTCTTCCATCCTTTCTTTTTTTTAAAAAAATAGGACATGAGGTCTCATTTTTTGCCCAGGCTGGCCTGGAACTTCTGTGTCCAAGCGGTCATCCTGCCTCAGCCTCCATGCCTGGATACACCTCTGTGCCTAGCTTTAGAGTGAATTGTGAAGACTCCTTTTGGCATTCGTGCCCATTATACTAAGTGAAGTTAGCTTTGCTGCAAAGGGTAGCCTGTGATTCCATTTATATGCAGTTCTGATGGGCAGAACCCATCTGTGGAGGAAGCAAATCAGAAAAGCGGTTGCCTCTGGGTGGATGGGGTGGGGGTGTCACACAGATGTTTTCATTTGTCACACAGCTCAGATGTGTGCATTTCTATAGAAACACTACTTAGTGCCTGTCCCAAAAAAGAAATGTTTTTTGTTTTGTTTGGAGGGCCAGGGCATGGAATGGTGACCATGGCCAAAGCCAGGGGACAGGTGTTTACTATCCCATTGACCTTTTGTCTGAGATTATCCACGATGTGAATTTTTTAGTGCTTACTGTAAACAGAGGCAGCTGACTAAGAAAGAGGATATGCAGTGTCTCCAAGGGTGACAAACACAGAAAAGCCAGTGGAGAGCTGTAAAATAAAGAAATAAAGAGCATACCTAGTCTCCTGTTGACTTCTCCTGGAAACAGCAGGGGACTACCCCAGTCTACCTGACTGTCTCCTGGCCTGCTTTCTTGGGCACAGTGAACTTTGGCTTCTTCCTATTGTCAGATGTCACTTGCCGGGTCCTTTTCCTGTCCCTTTGATGGGGACACAACCCCTCCTGTTCCGTTGACTTTGACCCCTGCTCCACCCATCATCTGGCCTTATCTCTTCTCCATGGCTGCATGGCTCCAGACCTTTTCTCTTCTATGGGCGAGTACACAATAGGTGAATTCACTGGGTCTCATTTCTCTTCCTTCTAGAATTGTAAAGTGCCACCTGCGCCTTTGTTCGCGCATGCAGGCCTGGCTGGGGCTCTGAGGGGGCTCTCCCTGCACTCTGGTGAAAGGTAAACACCCTGTGATGCCATAGATGTGGACTTCAAAACAGATAGAATAAATCTGTGGTGCTGAGAGAGTAAAGGAAGAGAGAGAGACCTGGGAAGAGGCACACAGAAGCCTCCAGCAGGTTGAAGTGACACTGGGAAAGGCTTGGTTCCTGTGCTAGAGGGTGACCGACCATCCAGGGTTTCCACACTGGGGAACCCTAAACTGTACCTGTGCATTTTCTATGTATGTCACACTTCAGTTTTTTAGAAAAGTCAACTGGAGATCTAAGCAAAGTTTAAAAAAATACCCATTTTATATAAAAATTCTTATCTCTAGACTTTCTTCAAACACTGGAAAAATGTGAAAAGGACTCTGCATTGCCTCAGAGCGGCAGTTGATTAGGTCTTTGTGATGACCCGTTCCCATCCCTTATGATCCGTTTTCTGTCTGCAGCATCCATTAGAAGTTGCTCAGAATCTGTGGCAACCCCATGATGTTCCCTGTCCTTTGCATTCTCTAGGTTTCTTAGAAGGCATGGTATTGGAGGTGGCTCAAGTCTGGGGCCCTGTGCCATTCCAGGTTTGTTCTGCCCAAACTGGTGCAAGTTGAGGGTAGTTTACGACCAACCTGGGCAGTTACTATATTTGTTCCTAGGTTTTCATTCTGTAAATAATTTCCTACATGTGCATTCTATTTTAAAGTAACATTTCACAAGAGTCCTGGTTCAAGCTCGTGCCCTGCTCGGCATTCCATTCTCCCTTACAAAAATGCATATATAATTGGGATGTATTTTCTCCCACTTAATGGCTGGGCAGGACTGGCTTCGTGTGGTAAACTTGCAGCCAAGGTTTTAATCACAGTAGCTCAACATTAATTGCACATCGTGTGCCTCAGGGAGACATTTTGATGCCCTCTTTGCAGACGGAGCCTAAGGGGAGCCCGTGAGTCTCATACCCCTCGCTTTTCTCCATGTGAACGTGTGCTTCTCTGCTCCTACCACTGAGCTGCAGTCCTACAGTCAGGCAGTAACCTTTACTTGTCTGTTTGTCTTGGAAACAAGCTGTCCAGTTGTAGCCCTGGCTGCCCTGGAACTTTCTATATAGACTGGATAGGCCTTGAACTAACAAGAGATTAACTTGCCTCTGCCTCCTGAGTGCTGGGATTAAAGGTGCGCACCACCACACTTAAAAAAAAAAAAAAAAGAAAGAAAGACTTATTTATTCTTTATGTGTATGCATGTTTGGCTGTTTGTGTGAAGTACAGCACATGTCTGGCCCGTGTCTTCGGAGGCCAGAAGAAGGGATAAGGTGCTCTGGAACTGGAAGCTACAGGTAGTTCTTAGCTGCTGTGTGGGTGCTGGGAACTGAATCTGGGTCCTCTGCGAGACTAGCAAGTGCTCTGAACAGCCAAATCACCTCTTCAGCCCCTGCATTTAAACAAACAAACAAACAAACAAAACAAAACAAAACAAAAAAAAAACCAAGCCAGGTGTGGTGGCACAAGGCTATAATCTCACCACTCCGGGAGGAAGAGGCAGGAGGATTTTTCTAAGTTCCAGGCCAACCTGATCTATATAGAGCAGTCCAGGACAGCCAAGGTTACACAAAGAGACACTGTCTCAAAAAACAAAAAAAAACCAAAAGAAAACAAAAACCAAAAGCAAAACCCAAAACACCCCCACCAACCCAGAGATTTACCAAGTTTATACACAAGTTTAAAACTGTCTATAAAAATGACTTCATTTGTATGTGCCCGTACCAGATGAGTGGAGGAAGATGCTTCAGTGACATGCTCATCACAGACTGTGTTAAAGGAAATACTTCATTGGCTTCTCTATTCGTTACCCACCGATTGTTATCCTCTTTTATAGAATGTCAGGGACCCAAAGAGCACTGTGTGCGCTGTTGTCTGTGGCCCAGGAGGCCACCAGGCTTCCTCATCAGCCTCAGTGCTGGGGAAGACAAATCAAAGTGCCTAAGGGCTTCCCCACATGGTGAATGCCCTTGCTTAAGGTGGGATGGGGGACAGGGAGAAGGGAGAGTTATAGGTCCTGGACACATGGTTCTCTTTCCCCCATGGCAGCAGGGCCCATGTCGGATGCGCTTTCTCGTTTGCCCTCACAGCCCTTGGCAGCACCGGCTTTCATCTTCACCCTACAGAGGAGACAAGCTTACCAGGTGAAGGAGCTGATGAGTCAGACCATGCTGGCTGTGGGCCTTGGGGGCCTAAAGTCCAACATGGTCCTTAACTGGAAACCCCAGTCCTCTCCTCTGTTAGCTGAGTAGGGCTGCCAGAGTAGTGTGCCACCTGCTGGGAACCTTAATTCTCTTAATTCTGGCGGCTGGAGTTGAGCCCACAGTGTTGGTAGCCTTGGTTTTGTTAGGCGGTCCTCCTTGGGTGGGAATGGCTACCCTGCTACCCTTTCCTGTCTTCCCTTCCGGTGGACTTTCCTCAGGGCGTGTAGATCCCTTGTGTCTCTGTGTGTGTCCTGTCCTGTCTTGTCCTCCCCTCTCTCCTCTTTCTTCCTTTTTTTCACATGTATTTATTAATTTATGTGTTGTTTGTGTGCACAGGGGCACCACAGCATACATGTGGAGGTTAGAGGACAGCTTTGGGAACCAGTTCTCTCCTGCTACCGTGTGGGTTCTGGGGATTGAACTCAGGTCACCAGGCTTGGCAGCAAGCACATTTATTTGTTGAGCCAGCTGACCAGCCCCTGTCTGCTCTTTCTATAGACACATCAGCCAGGTGGATTAGGGATCATCATGATAGCCTTATTCTAACCTAACTACTTCTTTAAATGCCCTCTTTTCAAACACAGTGACATTCTGTGGTCAAGCCTTCAATGTAAAGATTTGAAGGGGTCAAAGTGCAACATGTAGTTTAGCTCAGTTACATGAGAAGCGTAGCCCCACCCTCAGTTTATAGGCATGCTGCCTAGAAGGAGGCTACTGCCACCACCAACCACACCACAAGGTGTGTCCTGTGGGTAAACCGGGGGCAAGGCCCTAGCAAATTCATCACCTGCCTTCACGCAATTGTTAGAACATCTTTATTGGTTAAAATTTTTTAGACTTCAGACTTCACCCAAGCTGAATAAAGAGTTAGGACTCAAAACCCAAGCCCGTGTGTTAGTAGGTGTGCAGTCAGCTCTGGAGATCATCGCGTGAACCACAGTGCCTAGCCTCATTTTTTTCTTTACCTTAAAAAACAAACAAACAAGCTGGGCGTGGTGGTGCAAACCTTTAATCCCAGCAGAGGCAGAAGCAGGCCTATCTCTGTGAGTTCGAGGTCAGCCTGGTCTACAAGAGAGTTCCAGGACAGCCAGGGCTATTACCTCCAACAAAACCTAAACAACAACAAAACATGGATTCTAGCGATCCAAACTCAGGCTCTCCTGCTTTCAGGATGGTGTTTTTCTGGCCAGGTCATCTCCTTAGCCCCGACAGTACTCTTCAGGTTTGGTCCATAGGCCTGAGTTGCAGGACAGCTTGGGGAAACATCCACATGCACCAAAACTCTGTTCTTTCTGCTCCCCTTTCTTGCCTGGTTTCCATGGGGATGTGCTACCTGTTTACTGATACAGAGTTACTTAGTTGCAGAACTGCTGGGAGGGAGGTGTCTGCAGTCTGGCAGTTGGTTGACAGGACCGCCCCTCTCTCCCAGGTGCCTGTTTCCAGCTCCACCTCTGACACAGAAAACGTCTATCATTTTAATTGCATGCTACTGTCCCATTGGGCGCCCAATTTATTTCATTTTGTTTTTGCTTTTTTGTGTGTGGTGGTATGTTGGCTGCCTCCCCTTGCCTGGTCCCCTGATTGGCCAGGGGTGAGGGGCCAAGGGACAGAGGGACAGTGACAGTTCTTGGGTTCTTAACTTGGTAACTTGGTTGTTGGACCCAGGCTCTGTTTCTGTGGTCCTCTAAGGCTGTCCTCGTGGGAGCTTGTCCAGTCACACATCATGATGCCTTACTCTGCTGGATGAAGGATGGTCTCTCGAGTTTAAGGTCAGAAGTCAGTCTTGCATCCTTCAGAACTGTCCTGAGGGAGGAAGGTATTGTTTCTGTGAAATTTGATGATAATAAAAGGGAAAGCTAAAACTTCCCTTTTTATTGCTCTGCATGCTTCCTGTCTGTGGAATTAGACACCAAGCGTACAGTGGCTCACTCGTGTGGCCTGCGCAAGGACAGGCAGGGCAGGAATGCGACTCGAGATCCATTCTCGGGGTGGGGGGGCTCAGTTGGATCTACTAGAACTCTTTATCCTGTATTTTGTTATAATGATATGAAGTCAAATTGATTATTTATGGCTTGGGGTAATTTTCCTGTCTGCACCCCACAACCTGTGGAAATGGGGAGTTATTTTCCCAACCAGTGGCACTGGTACTCCAAGGCAGGGCTCAGCCTCATGTTTGCTGCCACTGCCCAATCTCCAGCTCATTTGCACCTGGTGAGGTTTTGTTTAAACTCTTGCTCTGGGAAAATTTGAATATAAATAGAGACTGCAGGGAAGAAACTATAAACTATAATATACAGAATACTCATTTTTTTATTTCCTGGATTGATTGATTGACTGACTGATTTTGTAGTAATAGGAATCAAAACCAGAGCCTCACGTATTCTAGGCAAGGCCCTGTCCCTCTCATCCACAACCCTAGCCCAGTTTCTGGGAAAGCAGATCTCATCATTTGCTTAGGCTTTTAATTCCTAATTGGTCACATCTAACAAATTTATACGTAATAGAAGTATCCACGTGTCATTATCATGTTTAATACAAAATAGCGACCTTGATGTTGCACACCCAGTATTCAAGCCGTCTTCTGCAGTTGTCTACAAGAACCGTCTTACTTTTCTTTTTTCTTTTCTTTTCTTTTTTTCACTTGATTTGGTAGCTTCTGTAGGTCACATGTTGGGTTTGGTAGATCTCTATGGTGCAGCCACTTCCCCTATTCAATTTCAGCTCTTTTCCTGGAGCCGGCTAATGGATAGATAGATAGTTAAGCATTTTCCTCCTAAACAGAGTTAATGTTTTCAAAAAAGTTTCTAGTTTCTCTTTTCTGTCTGTCTTTCTCTTTTTTCTCTTTTTAAGAATAAGTTTGTTTATCCTACTTGCCTTTGTTTCCAAGCAGGTAATACTCCTGTTAGCATCACCGTATGGTAGTTCGTGAGAAACTTGGCTTTAAATTTGGGAAAAGTTGATACATATGAAATCTTCTGTACACACATATGCCACACACACATGCTGTGTCTGGTTTTTATCCCACTTATCTGTTGTTACATAACAAACTTCCCAGAACGCTTAGGGCCCTAGATGGCCATTTCTTATGGTTTGTGGATTATGTTGCTCAAGAATTGAAGCAGAGCTGAGCTGCTGGCAACACCGGGCATCTGCTCGGGGCCCTCCCCCCCCCCCCCTGCCCCACCCAGCCACCCAGTTGAACGATAGACTAGGATGGATGGGGTGACGCCCTCATGTGCTTGGATGACTGGAAGGCTGGCCCAGCAGACATAGTTGACGGGAACATCTGGACGTGGACTGGTGAGCACACGTGGACTGGTGAGCACAGCAGCCAGAGGGAACGCAGACTTGCGTGCTGCATGGCTCTTCTTCAGAGTAAGCATCCGGGTGTCGGAGGTGGGGGTGGGGTGAGGGTGGTTATTGCCTCACTTTGGAGAACACAAAACATCCACAATACCATGTTCACTTTGTTTGAAACCAGGCTAAGTTCTTCCAGACTTAAGGGAAGGGTACAAAGGCCCTTTCTTGGAAGGAGCGGTGTCAGAGAATTTGCAGCCAGGTTGTAAGCGCTCCTGTTTGGAAGGGGAACATAAAAACTCATCTCTCCCTGACATTTTATACTTTCTAAGTCTCTGTGTCCTTTGCTCATCTTATTGTGGCTACTGTTGATGTTTTGAGACAGGACCTAACTGTGTTGTCCAGGCTGGTCTCAAACTCCAGCTCTTAGGTCCTTACCCTCCTGAGCACTTGGGGCTATAGACACATGCTATCCTATCTGCTGCTTGCTCGTGTTTTTGTTTTTGTGTATAGCATTGTAACTACAAACTAGGGACAGTCTTCTTGCCTCAGCCTTTTGTGCGCTGGAATTACAGGGATGAGCTACCATGTCCTAGCTTTTACCTGTCATGTGACAGAAGATGGAAACACCTTGTGTGGGAGGAAACTGCCTTAAAGGTTACTCAAAGCATCTCCTGTCCCTGTTCCTGTTTGCTAGGGGGCTGAGAACACTTTGTGAGACAGAAGCGCTGTGGCAGGTGACATGATAGTAGACAGGCAAATGGAATGGCTCCAGGCCATTGTGTTAGGGAGGCCTCTGTCAGTGGGAGTAGTATATTGGGTAGTGAGGCGCCCGTGGGCAGTGTGAAGAGCCTTCTGGAAAGTAGGAAGCATATTTGAAGCGTTTCAAAGCGTTAAAAAAAAAAAAAAAAGAGCTTCAGGAGGCCTTCACCTTTTCCCAAAATCCTAAGGAATAAGGCCCATCCCTCAGACTAACTCGGGAGTTGTGCTCAGCATCTCTGGATAGGACAATGGGCAGATAGACACAGAGCTCACCAGCAGACATTACATATCCTCGTGGGTTGAAAGAAGGCTCAATGGGTCGAACATTTGCTTCAAATATGTGAGACCCGCGGTGTGATCCCTGGCCTACCCCTCCCTACTCTCCCCCCTACCCCCCTTCTCACACCAGCCAAGAAAATATCCACAGGATCCAAGCCAGTGGATTGCTGTGGTCCTCACTGTATCCTGTGAGGAGGTGTAAAGGGACGAGCCCAGAGCTTTGAACCTCTGCCCAGATCTAAATACAGCTTGCCCCAAAGACGGCTCATCGGCTGGGAACAGGCTGGTCAATAGGTGATCGATGCTACAACATAAAGCCTCGGTGTTCTCTATTGATCCTTCCATCAGTTGATGCTAGCATGGCAGTGGCTCTGTGGTGAGACAGCTCCCAGGCCCAGCCCAGACTCTGTGGCTCATCGAGGGCACTCACAGTGGTCCCAGAGGGTCCTGTGGACCTGGCAGCAGCAGCCCTTCCACTGGTTGACTAGGCAAGATGAAAGCTCGTTTAAAAGGATTTTTTACTTCCTTGTCCAAAGTTAAGAGCAGTTGGTGATGTCATCTCCTCCGATTTCTAAGAGGCTGGTAGTCAAGCAAATCAGGAAATTATTAACACGTGCTCTGCTTTACCAGAATTCAATTTCTAGGAGCCACCCAGACTGTTGATGCTCAGCTCCCCGCAGCGTCTTGGCTTCTGTGTCAGTCAGTGCGTGAGCAGATAATGCATTTCCACACTGCTGCGACTTTCCAGCTGTCCAAAGGGGAGTGTTCTCTCCTACCCTGAGATCCATCTGGATCCCAATTATAGCCAGACCCATGTTTGCAGGTAGCATTTGGTATTCATGTGTTGAAATGGTCTCAAGAAATATTTTTGTTTTTCTCCTTTTTCTCTACTTAAAAGAAAATCCTCCCCTCCCTCCCTCCCTCCCTCCCTCCCTTCCTCCCTCCCTCTCTTTGTCCTTTTCCTCCTTCTTTTACCTCTTTTTCCTTTCCTAGACCAGGCTGGTCTCAAACTCACAGAGACTCATCTGCCTCTGCCTCTCAGGTGTTGGGATTAAAGGCGTGCACCACCATGCTCACCCAGCCCTCCTTTCCTTTTTAAGGTGGAGTCTTACTGTTTGGTCCTGACTGGCCTGGGCCATGTGTAGGTGCCCTGTACTGGGATTAAAAGTATGAACTACCATGCCTAGCAATAAATGGCTTGATTGCAGGACACTTAGTGTGCACGCAGAGCCAAGGTGAGATGGTTAGGGAAGCCGTGGGATTGTGGGATAAGATAAAAAGAACTCTGCTCCTAAAGCCAGGAAGCCAGTTGGAAGCGGAATGACTTGGTCACGTGACTTCTTTGGGGTCCAGTCTCCTTTGTGGGAGGAGGCCCTATTTTGTGACAGGGTGGCCCTGAACTTGGAATCTTTAGGCCTCAGCTTTCTAAGAGCAGTGGTTATAGGTGCATACCCCTCACTGGCTTACAGTTGAGTTTTAAGCCGCTGGATCTTCCTAATGCCTGAAACAGTATTCTTCTTCTTTTTCTAAAATAAAGATTTTGTTTAATGTGTTTGCTGACGGGCACACGCACGTGCCTCTCTCTCTCTCTCTCTCTCTCTCTCCCCCTCCCTCTCTCTCTCTCTCACACACACACACACACACACACACACACACACACACACCATGTGCATGCTTGGTGCTTGCAGAGGCCAGAAGAAACATAAACCTCATGTCAACACCCTGAAGATGGACTTGGGGTGGAGGTGGGCTGTGCCATTGGTGCACTCTCGGTTCTTATTAGCAATGTAGCCACAGTGAAGAAATATCCTTTCTGAGCTGAGCTTGTTAGGGCCACCAGGGCTCAGGCTCTGACCGTAAACAGCCCTGTTAGCAGAAGGAAGATAGGAAACAAGAAGGAGAAAAGCAAAGAGGAAAAAAACCAAAACAACAACAAAAAAAACCGGACAGGTATGACAGAGGTTGGGAGTGGGAGGGCCAGTGTGTGGCCAGGAAAGTAGCAGTTCCCAGAAACTGGGCTCTAGCCTCGAGGCAGGGACCTTCTGAGAACTACCAGCCGGGACACCAGCGATGATCCCAGGTAGGGCTCCGTGTAACAGGTTCAACTGGGGATATTAACACGCTAGAAAAGGAAATCAATCTTCAGGGATCAAGGTAGGTTTACAGAAATCCCCAAACCAGACTAACCTCAGTCTTTCTTTTGATGGGATTATTAGACCCCAGCTATCTCGAGTTGTGGTGAGCATTTGACAAAAAGCACATGGTATTGGGCCTGCATCCTAGCAGGAGACAGCAGGACTCCTGAAGGAGGCTGAGAGGGCCCCTGTGCTGTTGAGAGTGGGGCACCAGTTGACATGTACACCCACTTGCTCTCTTGTTGGTCCAGCCACTGAGCAAGGTTGACAGAGCAGATGAGACCGCTGCCATCACCTCAAGAGTGCCAAAGGTCATGTTTGGTTTGTTGGACGGGGTTACAGAACTGGGTTTGCAATGCAGCATGTGTCCTCACAGAAGCAGCAGACGGCACAGGCCTGTGTGGGGCAACTGTGCTCATTCATAACCGGCCTGGAGGCCCCTCACCACACGGGTGGGCCTAATGAGGCACTGTGGGTCCCCACCCAGGCCTGCCTGTGGCACTGCCGCGTCTTATAAAGTGAGATGGATAACTGAGAGGTGGAATTACCGACCAGGGTGCTTAATGTGCTCAACACATAATAGATCTCAGGCCAGCTTAAGGATGATGAAACTTAATGGGAGCAAAACAAAACCTCAGATGTTCTTAGGCTCAGAAATCATGGGCACAGGGGACTGGGGTGCAGCTCTGTAGACACTTACCTATTGCGTTAAGGGCTCTGGGCTTGATCCCCAGCACTGAAAAAAGTATTTTAAATTTTGTTTTGTTTTGTTTTGTTTTAACTCTTGCATGGGAATCCAAAGTTTATTTAAAAAGAACAAGGTGACACCTGCCTTTATTCTTAGCACTCGGTCCGTGAGTGGAGGCAGGGGCATCATAGTTTCAGCCTGGACTATGTAGTGATAACCATTATGATGCTCTGAATAAAAATGGCCCCCAGAGGTCCATAGGGAGTGTCATTGTTAGGAGCGTGGCCTTGTTGGAGGAAGTGTGTCACCAGTGGGGTGGGTTTTGAGATCTCTCAGAAGCTCAAATCCCAGGCTCAGCGGCTCACTGTCACTTCTTGCTGCCTGTGGATCCAGATGTAGAAGTCTCAGCTACCTCTCCAGCACCAGATGTGCCTGTGTGTCACCATGCTCCCGCCATAATGGATAAACTTCTCAGCTGTCAGCCAGCCCTTTATAAGAGTGGCTTGGTAATGGTGTCTCTTCACAGCAATAGAAATTCATTAACTAAGACACCTGTTTACATAAAAGAAAGCATTTCCTAGCATTTGTAAAGCACTAGATTTGATTCCTCAGTTCAGCACCAAAAACAAACAAAACCTGCAAAAACCAAACCAAAACAAGCCAGATAAATAAACAGGAAATGCTAGGCATGGTGGCACATGCCTGTAATCCCAGCACTTGGGAGGCAGAGACAGGTGGAGAAAAATGCTAGGCATGGTGGCACATGCCTGTAATCCCAGCACTTGGGAGGCAGAGACAGGTGGATTGCTGAGAGTTCGAGGCCAGCCTGGTCTACCAAGTAAGTCCAGGACAGCCAAGGCTACACAGAGAAACCCTGTCTCAAAAAGCCAAAAACAAAACAAAATGCCAGGAAATATGTAAATAAGTAGATTTTCATTCATCTCTCTCTTTGTTTTTTAAAGCAAGGTTTCTCTGTGTATCCCTGGCTGTCCCGGACTCACTCTGTAGACCAGGCTGGCCTCTAACTCAGAGATCTACCTGCCTCTGACTCCCGAGTGCTGGGGTTAAAAGCGTGCACCACCACCTCCCAGCATGGGATATGATTTCTAAAACATCAGTGTCATTATGCTCGTTAGAGCTGACAAGGGTAGATGGTGATGGTTGTACTAGAGTTTCGTTCTCAGGCCCTAGTCTACTCTAGAGAATTCCTGACAGAATTGGAGTCAGAGCGAGCAGACTTCTGAAATAGTGGGCTGTTTGAAGCCTTTTGTGGGGGGACTACAGATTCGCCCCTTAGTCTACATCAGCACTAATGCTTTTGTCAGCCTCCAAATGCCAGATGGCAGAGGAGCAAAAGGTGACTGGGGAAGGATGCTGGCCCCAGGGTTTGGCTTGCTGCAGGTGAGGATGGGATGGGGGTAGGAGAAGAGCATCTTAGGTAAAGAACACAAGTCAAGCTGTGTGGGAAGGGGCTGCTGTGGGAGGTGGCATGGGTATTGGTTTGGGAGGGCATTGGCCTTCAGAGCTTGACTGGGACTCAGGATGCTTGTAGGGTCCTAGACAGAGGCAGAGCTTGTTAAAGAGTTTGGGTAAGAATGTTTTTGCAAAGTCCTGATCAAGCTGCAGGGTACCCACAAAAGACTTGCTTCCCTGGTGGGTGCTTTGGAGCAGAGAAGGATGTCTTGAGTGACAGCTTCTCTCAGAGACACGGAGAAGAGTGGTAGTGGGCAGACACAAAAGTAGAGGCATCAGGACCACTTGGGGGCGTTGTGTTGTCTGGCTGTGAAGTGGCATGCTTGGACCTGTGATGGAGACAGAAGGGTAGATAGGCAGACAGTGCGTACCGTGCGATGGAGGATGTGGTGGTTTGAACAGGTATGGCCCCCTCAGACACATGCGTTTAAATGCTTGGCCCATAGCGCACGGAATGGCACTATCAGGTGTGTTCTTGTTAGCACAGGTGTGGCCTTGTTGGAGGAAGTGTGGTGTTTTGAGGTCTCTTATGACCGAGCTATGCTCAGTGTGGCACACAGTCTCCTGCTGCCGCCGCCTGTGGATCAAGATGTAGAACTTAGCTCCTCCTATAGCACCACTTCTGTCTACATGCCTCCATGTTTCCCACCATGACGATAATTGACTAAACCTCTGAAGTTGTAAGCCAGTCCCAGACCCAGACTTGCTGTGGTCACGGTGTCTCTTCCCAGCAATAAAACCCTAACTAAGACAGACACAGAGCAAGTGCGTTGGAAGGGCTCCTGCGGTCCTTACGTTGTTTAGACACCGTGCTTTTCCAGCCTGGCTCCGCCGCCCCCCCCCCCCACCCCCAACTAGAACGTACACATTTATTTACTCACTGAGCTTGGGCAGCTTAGCTTATCTCTTCCTTTGAAGTCTACCTGGGATGTCTGGTGTTTTCTACTTTTGGAGACGAACTGAGATTTGGGGCTCCTGTCATCTTTGTTCTATGACTAGATTTGACCTGTTGGCGTTGCCGCTGGGGCAGGTTGTAGTAAGATATTGCCAGTAGTATCTTATCTAAGGTCATGTAGTTCCCTGGTTCCTTTGTTTAGGACGCGCAGTGAAGACATCAGCTGTCCAGCAGTCTCCCTTATCAGAAATGTGTCTGGGAACTAGTGAGTCAGCATAGTAGCCTCTTGGCTGGCCAGCAGAGACAGCATAGAGTCCCAGCTTTTCTCTAGTAACTGTCATCTGTCCGCCTGCCCATCTCAACTTTGGTTAGCAACCGTGGACTCTTGTGCAGATTTTAATGAGCTTTGTTATTTTCAGCTCTTGTCAGATCAGAAGGAGCTGCTACAGAGAAGCATACTGATCAAAGCTGCCGGCCCTTAGGAAAACGTTGAAACGAGAGGCGTAAGAATTAGGGCTGCAAAAGCTCAAGGTAGAGCTTGCTGGAGCCTTCTGTACTGGGGCACAGCCGGGCATATAAACCTGGCAGTAGACACAGCTGGGGTCTAGAGCTGCAGGCCTGACTGGCCTAGAGCTCATAGCAGAGCATGGGCCTTGAGCTCTCCATCCACCTGCCTCCAGCATCCAGGGTTGGATACAGACATGTCCAGCACACTCTCCGACTTCCTAGCCCCCACTCCACGTGCAGGGCCTAGAATGGCGACTGCAGGTTGACCAACAATCAGCAAGTACTCATTAAATGAGCGGATGACGGACTCTGGCACGGATGGGGAGACTTGGTTTATTTTAAAGCATCAGGAATGACTCTCACAGTAACTTATCTCCTATGGTAACCATTAGACAGCACTTCACATAATAGCAACAAAATTGTGTTTGGGTAAATGGCCTTGGAAATGCAGTTGGTTCCCTAGGTGCTGGTTTGTGGAATACATAATTTGAAAATATTGCAATGAGCGCACTCCCGTGTTTAGATTAGCTACTTGCGATGTTCCATCAGTCTGCGGTTGGTGCCGTGGCACAGCCCATCGACGGCATCTCCTTCTTGACCCCAGATCCCACCGTACCTCTCCCTGATTATCCACCTGTGCCTCACCTGTGTAGGCCCTGATGCGTGGCAGCTATGCTCTGTCCCTTGGAGATGGAGGGACAGAGGCGTGGTTACTCAGGTGAGCAGGGCTAGACCGTGCCCTCAGGGTGCAGGCTGCCTTAGAAGGAAGAGGAATGAGGCAGGGGACCATAGGCTGCTGTGCCCCAAAGTGATCCTGTGTAAAGTTACAGGCATGTGCCTACCGTCGGGGGTGGAGAGCAAGGAGTGTAAACCCTGCTCCACACGAGGAGACATCTGACAGTACAGGCAAACCAAGTTGTCCGGGGCATCTTTAAGGTTGAGAGCTGACTTTGCAGGGTAGGAGGGCTGACAGATGGCGAGCTCTGGTATAGTGGCCTCCCCGTCTGCCATCTTTGTCCTACTGGTATCCCTCTGGGTGGGGCATCTGCTTTGAGGACCCCTCCAACCTCTGCCTGGGATGCTGGCAGGGCCACTGGGGCTCATTATCCCAGCAGAAGGTACAGTGAGGCCCAGTTGATGCCATGTTGGCAGATGCGCAGGAGGCAGCCACCAAGGGAGGCTCCGGCAGAAGGATCCCTTCCCTATGGAGAGGAGCATCCCTTCCAGCCTCCACCCAAATGATAGAGGAACAATAGTGCTTGCGGTGGGGCAGCGTGGTGGTGCGCGCTGACCCCTTTCACAGGTATCATCAACTTATAATCTGTGTTTGATGAAATCATATAGTGGAGGCTAAGTCTTGAGTCCAAATAGAGAGGTACAGGTGGGGTGCAGACTGGATTCGGGGCTGGTTGGGTTGTGGGTTGTGTGGCCCTGTGTATTCAAGGCACCATGTGAAAACAAGTTTGGGTGGGGATGGGGCTTTTGGGGGATTGTGAACGGCTTAAGGTCACAGTGGGTAGTCTCTCTGGGCCCTGAGCACAGTCTCTTGCTTCCTCCCCGCCTCGATCTTCTGCCATGTCCTGCTGCTAAAGCCTTTCTTAACTAGTTCTGTCTCACTAGGAGACTCTTTAATGAAGCACCAGCTGCAGGACAGCCGGTGTTGCTTGGAACTGGCTGCACTGGAGAGCAACAGGGAACATACCTGAGGGTTGGTTGTTATGGGTAAGAGGGCAGAGTGCCAGTTGGGACTTTCCTTTCCCCCTCCACCTCCAAATTGTGTTTGTTGTCTGACAACTGTCCACAGGTCAGTTTTAAAGAGAAGTTCGAAGGAAAACATCCACAGTTTTCCATCTGAATATGTCTAGTTTTGTTTCAGCCAAATATCCTGTTTTTATAAAGCAGTACATAGTATACAATATATATATTTAAACATTTTGTTGTTGTATGTGCCTGGTGCATGCGGCATGGGGAGTGTATATATGTGCCTATGGTGCATGTGTGGAAACCAGAGGGCAATTCTGTGGAGATAATTCTCTCCTTCCACCTTTAAGTGGGCTCCAGAGATCAGGTTTGTGTGGCAAGTGTGTTGACCACTGAACCATCTTGCCAGTCCTACGGTGCATATGCTTTAATGTGGTTGGAAGCAAAGCTCGTTATGTCCCCTCGTTGTAATTCTCCTCTCTGCCGGGGGGGGGGGGGGGGCAGTATCTGGAGTGTCGGCGAGCTGCTGTTCTTTGTCCTTGTGCTAGGGACATTATTAGCTGGCTTGTTTCCCACCTCTGTCTTTCTCCAGTGGGATGGTTTGTAGAGACCTTTGTTGTACATTTCAGCCTTCTGCTTCCGTTGTTGCTTCAGAGGAGCTGGTCCAAGGAGAGTCTGCAGTCTGTAATCTAGTGGTTAGCGCTAAGGCTTGAACCCACGACCTTTTGATGTTGTTTTTGCCCTCTGCAGTCTTCATCCCCACCTGTGTCTTCACTTTGTGTATTCGCTGTAGATGAAGATGTGCAGATAAAACTGAGGTACAGTTTGGTGAGTTATTAGAATGTGAACACCTTGTTTCCTGAGGTAGAACCCTGTATGCTGAGCAGGCATACCTCCCATCCCACCACCTTCCCCTAGGGGCAGCAACTACCCTGACTTTATTGTCATTACTTCCTTACTCATTTCAAGTTGCCTTACCCAAGTGTGTTTCCTAGACTGTCTCATTGTGTATATGCCAGGTATGAGTGAGTGAGTGTGTGTGTGTGCATGTGAATGCCTGTTATTGTGTGTGTGCTTGCATGTGTGCATGTGCAGGTCAGTGTGTGTGTGAGTGTGTATGTGCATGTGTATATATGTGTGAGTGTGCACATGTGTATGTGTGTCAGTGCTGCTTCCAGGCCATGTGCTAATCTGCACTTAGCCCTATGGGAGCTGGTAGAATGCTTTCCAGTGTGGCTGCAGTTTGTGAGGAGCCCAGTGTCTCCAGTACTTGCTGTTAGGTCTTTTCCATCCCAGCCATCTGAGTGGGCAGAAAGTGGGGTCTGGTTGTCATTGTGGTTTGCATGTCCCTGTGACTGCTGATGCTGGTCACCTTCCCAGGTGCTTATCAAACCCTTGCTTATCTTCAGAGCACCGTGTGCAGCCTTTGCTGGTTCTTAGTTGGATACTTGTTTTTTCATTGTTGAATCATAATAGTTCTTCTATTTATTTTGGGCAAAAGTCTCTACCAGACACAGTTGGCCTATGACATCAACTGACTGGATCAAAACTACTGGGGAAAAAAAATTATGTCAGTACCGAGCACGTATAGACCCTTCTTGGGTCATTCCCTAAACAGCACAGCGAAGTAAGACACAACATCTGCTGTCTTAGGTGTTATGAGCCCTCTGGAGGATCTATGCCACATGACAGGATGTGCATGACTTATTTGCCATGTGGATGAGGGATTTGAGCATCTGTGCATTTTGGTCTTCTTGAGTGCTGCTGGAATGTTTCCCCACAGGCTGGAGTGACGAATCTGTGCTTTGCAAATGTCCCCGCATGGTGGACTGGTCGCCGGTGCACTTTCTTGACATCTCAGTGCTTTTGAGGCACAGATGCTTCATTCTTGGCTATCCAGGTGATCGTTCCTCCTGGTACTTAGCTTGCACTGTTGCCCCCGTCTTTCATCAACCACCTCCTAACCCAAGCTCACAAAGCATCCTGTCTGGGTGTTACTCGAAGTTTCATAGTTCTCTCTCTTCCACTGAGGCCTGGTCCATCCTGAGTTAATTCGCGTGTTCTCCACCACTTACTCCTCAATGCAGGGAAAGGCTAGGTGATGTCGGCTGCTTTCCTGTGGGTTGGCAGTGTTTGTAATAAGGAGTAGGCTCCCCAGTCACCGTCTGAAGTCGTTGTTTGTTTTCTTTGTCGATGTTCTCCTTGACACCTAGTTTAAATGTATTTGCAGTGGTGTAGATTTTTATCAGAGACACACGCCTGCATTCTGCTTCAGTGAGTGCTAATAAGCGTCCTTGCTAGTCGAGGGTCTGAGTCGTGTTGCAGGAGCTTCCTTTTTGAGAGCTCCCGAAGAACAGGTGGGGAAAGCACCTGTCATCAGCCCGCATTTGGACGGCAGAAGAAGCAGCAAGAGATGTGGCGAGGTCTTGCCTCGTTCTAAGTAGCAGGGGTGGCTGCGGCGTCTGGCTCTTGTGTTCGTGCTCCATCTGTGGATGACACCGAGCCCAGGAGTGGACCTAGCTAATATGGCTGTACTCTGTGGCAGATCTTTTGTTTTTCCTGGGCTTTAGTTAATTGCCTTGTAAAATCAGAAGGCTGGACAAGCCAATTCACGAGGGTTAGCAGATTTGCTAAGGTGGCCTTCCTTGACAGCCAGCCCAGGTGTGGCTGTGTGCTGGAGCTGAGCCCCATCTCACCTCCTTGCAGAGTCCTTGATCTGGGCAAAACCTAGCATCACATAAAGTCATTCACCAAAAAACATCCTTCTTGTAAGGAAAGAAGGAAGAGACCCGAGAGTTCAGCTGGGCCTTTAATGTTAATAGGATTGCATGGTGTTTGAATACCTTTAATTACAAATTCTTAATTCACTTAAATAAGACTAGTTAAAATTTTACAAATTTGCATTCACGTATGTAATTTATGGAGAAATGGATTTTTTAAAAACATTTTTGTTTCTTATGCATGTATCATACCCTTAATTTTCATGTCCCTGTTTGTCTTCCAGAAACATGCCAAAGGCCAGGATTTGTTCGACCAGATTGTGTACCACTTGGACCTGGTGGAAACAGATTATTTTGGCCTGCAGTTCCTCGACTCCGCCCAGGTGACGGTATGTCTTGCTGTGATTCATTTCGAGAACGATCGGCTCTTCATGCTAATTGCAGAGCCACGTTCGCTGCACACTGATAGAGAAAAGAGGAAAATTGAGATATTGTCCTAGTAATGAGCTTGGCAGGTGGTGCTGGTGCCTCAGTGAAATGCAAGCTGGATGCCTGTCAGACCCTCCCACCCTTGAGGTAGCCACTGACCTGGAAGCTATGTGCACAGAATGCCTTCTGGAAACATGTCCGAACGCAGGCTTACATGATAGGTGCGTTGCTTGTATAGGGGGAGGAAGAGGAAACCACTTCATAGACATCTTCTGGGTGGTGGGGTCTAGAGGATCCATTACCTTCTCGAAGAACCGGGGTGAGAAGAAAGCAGGTGCTGTGGGCACAGATGAACGGAAGGGAGCCCGAGGGGACAGTCAGAGCAGACCTTGGCTCTGGGAGGGGATAAGTCAGAACAGAGTTGCCTCACCTTTCTGGAGACAGATGTTAGAATGAATGACCTCCCCACACACACACACACACACACATACAAAGCTCTGTGTTTTTTTTTTTTTAATCTTTTAAATTAATTACTTATTTTTAAAAGTATTTTATGTTGTAAGGATGTCTTGCCTATGAGTTAATGTCTATGTACCATGTGGTGCACGTAGTGCCCAGTGCCAAGAAGGCTTTGAATCACCTGGGACTGAAGTTACATCCTGTTGTGCTGGGAATGGAACCCAGGTCCTCTGAAAGAGCAGCCAGTGAGTGCTCATAACTAGGCCATCTGTCATCCCTAGCGCTTCTCTTTATAAGATCAGAAGTGACTTCTTAGTCCTTCTTCTCAACAAGATAATACCTTTGGGTTTCAAAGGCAATGGATGCAGTGTATTTAGCACTTTAAAAGTGTTTGCTAAGTGGATGATGTACACCGGGTTCTACTCTAAGCATTGAAGGTGGTGAGCACAGCTGATGTAACTTGCTTGACTGGGGGTGGAGAGTGAAGAATAATTAAGGATCCAGGGAGATCACACTCATCAGTGCAAATATGAGGACCCGAGTGCAGTGTGACAGTGCACATCGGTAACCCCAGCGACGTTACACCTGGGGGGAAGTGGGGACGCTCTAGTACCCTAGAGCTCACTAGTCATCCAGCCCTGTTAATCTGTGAGCTCCAGGCCCAGTGATAAAAACCTGTCTCAAAAGATAAAGTGTAGAATGCTTGAGGAATAAACCCATCAGCCTCTACACCCTGCATGCGCATGAGTGCATGTGCACCGATACATAACTACAGCATGCAGACTAAGAAGTGTGGGGCAGGAGTAATAGAGTGCTAGGTGCCACCACGTCTCAGAAGCTGGGAATTCTGGGAGCGTGTGGGAGCTGGAGATCTGAAGCTCTTCTTACGTGGTAGATATTCCCTGGGGGTAGCTATAAGAGGTAGCTGCTCAAAACTGGTACCTGGTAACGGGCGTCACTCTCAGGGGAGATGCTGAGCCCTGAGGTGGTAGAATCTGGCTGTTGGTACTCCTGGCTACATCCTCCTGAGGGGGGGACATCACTTGGGTGACACCATCACTTCCCTCTGTACCTTAAGACTTCTGTCTTCTCTAGATTCCTTACCTTGCAACATCTTGTGCCTTCTTGGCTGTTTGATGATACCGGTTCCTTCTTTGTTTCTCAGCTGGAGCCTCCCTTTACTCCACGTTCCAGGGAGGCGCCCCCACCTTTTCCCCTTCTGCCTCCCTAGCCCAGTCTACTTCCTTAAAGTTGCCTTTGTGGCTGACCTTCGCATCCATTGAGGCCTCTGTGTTTATTTTTTCCCCCTTCACCTGGGTGAACTCAGGACTCACATTGCTAGCTCTAACCATATTCCAGGCGCTGTTTCCGCTCATTTACGCTTCATTTCAGCAAACCTCACAGATCCCCTTACTCTGATCCTTCTGACCCATCTCCCATCCCCCAGTCTCCTCTCTTTCTTGCCTTCTTCCCTGCCTTAGAGGAACCAGGGTTTGGTCCTCACTCATCCTTTGGTTCTCCTGCCCCTACGACTGCTCTCTGGCCTCCACTTGGCAACCAAGCTCATCTGTTTTCTCTGTGCCTTTTCCCGGGCTGCCAAACGATGCTGGAGATGAGTGCCCGTGTCATTTGTCTGCAGCAGCGATCATAGGTTCAGCCAAATCCAACCTCCAAGCTGTGCCTCGGGAGTAAGCTGCTCACTGAAGCCTGGGGGCCCCTGGCTGCATTTTCTGATCCTTACCACAGACCTCTAGTCAAATCCTCATGAATCCGGTCTAGCAGCTGTCTACCTGCAGAGAAGACTGGGGCTGCCTGCCCCCAAACTCCTGCGCTTCGTGCCCTGCACCACCTAGTCTCTTTCTGTTTATCCTTACTCCAAAGCTTGGGTAAAGGAGTCGGCCCGCCTCTGCCTCTCTCTTCTGCAGCACCATCGCAGTTCCTTTCCAGTAGCTTCCTGAGAACCACTATATCTGAGTTAGGGTTCCCATTGTTGCGATGCAACACCATGACCAAAGTAACCTGGGGAGGCAATGGCTTATTTTGCTTATATTTCCATATTAACAGTTCATTATCAAAAAGCAGTGGGGGCAGGAATGCACACAAGGCAGGAACCTGGAGGCAGGAGCTGATGCAACGGCCATGGCCACCTTGGGGTGCTGCTTACTGGCTTGCTCTCATGGCTTCCTCAGACTGCTTTCTTATAGAACCACCAGCTCAGAGCATAGCACCACTCAGAATGGTGACCTTCACATCTACTGAGGCCTCTGTGTTTAGGCTGGACCCTCCTCGATTGACCACTAATTAAGAAAATACTTTACAGCTGGATCTTATGGTGGCATTTCCTCAATTGAGGCTTTCTCTGATGGCTCTTGCTTGTGTCAAGTTGACATAAAAGTAGCCAGTACAACCATGTTCAGAGTTTCCCTTGTGTCAGCAGCCTCTGGCTACTCCAGCCTCTGACACTCTTGCGCCCTTCACTTCACCCAAACTCCTCTCTACTCTGCCTTAGGCGAATGGTGCTTTTAAGCCCACAGCCCTGTGGCTGGAATCCGTTCTCAACCCTGTTTCTGGTTTCTGGTTCTGTCTCATCCTCTGGTGGCCTTCAGACAGGCTATCTTTTCTCTCTGTTTCCCTCACCTGTAAAGTGAAGTTTGGGTCCCCAAACCTAAGAACTCTCAGCCTTCACGATAGTGGCTAGTCTGCAGGCGCGTCTGTGCCTGGGTCTCCTTCAGCTAGAAAGCCATCATTTTTGTCTTTAACACTGAGGGCCTGTTGGCTTGCCATCATGTCCCAATCCTCAGGGGAGCCCTCTCCTGCCATTTAGCTTCCTGGAAAGCCTTGGATGTGACTCTGTTACGAAAGACTTGGCCATTCAACTCTGCCGACTTGGCTGGCAGGCATCCCCATCATTGTGCCCTGTCTCCATGTAGCAGGAGGGATGTTCACAGCAGGACCTGGGTGTCCTGCCCAGACTAGACATCTACAGGTGTTTTGGCTCTGCTGGTCCTGAGGATGCGTCAGGATCTTGCTCTACAGACATGAGCGACTTCCTATAAGGCAGGCGTGGGATGCCCATCTGCTTTCCAGTCCTATCTTTGTTTTTTTGGTTTTTTTTTTCAGGTGATTCTATCACACACTGGTCCTGGTGGTGCCAGCCCGCATCTGTGCCATCCTGTTGGCCCCTTCCCCACCCCCACATGTCTCACTCTGCTCAAACTTCTGGATGTTCCTCTAAATGGTCTCTACAGACCTGCTGACCCACTCATGGTTCAGGAAATATGTCCTGAATTCTTTGAATGTTTTTCTTCTATGTAAACCTTAGAGCTTATTTGCCTTGGGTTTTGTATTTGTAAATATGGAGAAATTTACCTGGGGACGTGGCTGAGCAGTGGAATACTTCTTGCTCTTTCAGAGGACCAGGGTTTGGTTCCAGCTCCCACATGACACTGTAGCTCACAACCACCTGTAACCCCAGTTCTAGAAGATTCAGTGTCCTCTTTTCGGTCGTGGCATACCATGGACACCTCATGTGGTACACATAATACACGCAGGCATTCACAATATACACAAAAGAAATGTATCTTTAAAAATTAAAGCTAAGCAGCCAGGCACAGTGGTGCATGCCTGTAATCCCAACACTTGGGGAGGCAGAGCTAGGCAGCCTGGTCTACAGTGAGTCCAGGACAGCCAGGGCAACACAAAGAAACCCTGTCTCAAAAAATCAAAGAAAAAAAAAATTAAAGTTAAGCAGATCTTTCTGACTATATCCTAAGGCTTACCACTTCTTCTTTACTTGGGAGCGAGGCGCACACCATTGTGGGAGAGGCGCCTGTGTTTCTTTTCATGTTATGGGAAGCCTTTAGGCTCAGGTGAATCAGAGTAGCACGACTTAGGCACCAGCTTTTCAGTTTCATGTCTATGTTCCTTTTCTGGTACATGGTGCTCTTGAGCTTCTGGTGTTACTGTCTGTAAAGCCTGTGTGTGTGTGTGTGTGTGTGTGTGTGTGTGTGTGTGTGTGTGTGAGAGAGAGAGAGAGAGAGAGAGAGAGAGAGAGAGAGAGACAGACAATAATATATACAGGGCAGGACTCAGGAGTCATAGAGGAGAAAAGCTTTAGTCTTCTGGAACATGCTTGTGGATCTCCGGCTTAGTCTGTTTTGTATTGCGGTAACAAAATACCTGATGCAGGTTCCTTTATAAAGGAAGCAGGTTTATTTATCTCACTGTGTTAAGACACTGATAGTCCACGATGGGGTGACTATATCTGGATGGCTTCTGAGAGGGGTCATAATACATTGGAAAAACAGAAACAGAGGCAGTTCTGTGTAGAAGAGGCCATGTATATGGATGGGGTGGTCTTACTTTATTTATAACTACGCAGAATTGATTCAGTCCCCAGGAACTTAACCTGGTGAAGGTGGGACTCTGTAACCCCATTTCTTTCTACCAGGCTTTACCCCTTAAATGTTCCAATATCTCAACAACACCACACGGGGGTGGGGAGCAAGCTTTCAGCACGCAAGCCTTGGGAGCAAACCTTATCCAGACTGTAGCGTCTCTTCTCTCCAGCTGGGTAGGGTGGGGATAGGACACAAGCCACCAAGGTGAGTGCACTGAGAAGATGCAGCTCACTGGAAGTCACGAGCCTGGGATGCCTATGGGAGAATGCTCAGTAGGTTTAAGCCGCCCTTTAGAGACTTATGCCGGGATGGCTGCTGGATATTATTGATTTTCACGGGGTCTGGGAGGCTGTCAGATGCCATGGGAGGTATTTGTGGGAAGGAAGGAAGGAGCAACAATTGGGACACTGGGAAGGAATGAGCCATTGGAAAGTGCTTCTTGCCCCACCCTCACCGCTCCTCAGGTACTCACATCCCCACCCAGCACTGACATGGGCGTCCGTGGGTTGGGGCGGCAGGGCTTCTGCCACAGTACACACAGTGTACACCAAACTTGTATCTCCAGCTCCTTGAAAAGAGCCTCGCCTGGTTTCCATGGTACCCTGCCCAGCCCTGAAGCAACTGTCAAATCCTGTTGATTATCACCTATTTTTAGCAGTTGGAGCTGGGACCTCCTGTTTCCCTTTTCTGTGTCGTAGAGGAAGGCCACCCAGGGGCCCACTCTGCAGATCCATCCGCACTTGGGATCGACTCAGAGCAGAGGTTGAGAGTGAGTTCACCTAACCTAGCAATGCTTTCTTCAGAGAGCCAGGGCCTCTGGCCTGAGCCTCCAGGCCTTTGTGCTACCGGGTCATGGTAGCTGCTATTGACCGAGTTCCCACTCTGAGCCAGCATTAAATTAAAGGCTTGCATGACTTCTGCTCAGCATTTGTCATCCATCAGTGAAGCCGGCCACAAAGCAGACCCATTTTATAGAGGGAACATATGGAGGACTCAGAGAATTTGGAAACTTTGTAAAGAAAGGACAAAGTCAGGATCTAAAATTTGATCTTACTCCAAAGTCCAGTACTCTTCATCGGACTACATGGGTATTTGCTCTTCACACAGTAAATACGCAAATGTGCATGCACACACACACTGCATACTCACACCACATATTCACACCCCCTACAAACCCCCATACACACCCCACACATATACCACACACACACACACACACACCACACATACCCCACCACCACATACTCATACCTCCTACAAACTCCCATACACACACCACACACCCCACCACACACATATACCATACACACACACACACACACCACACCACACACGCACACCTCCTACAGCCCTGTATACCCACACCACACACATACACACCCCTCCCCCCCACACACACACAATGGAAAGAGACCATTTGCCAAACTTGACTTAGGGCATACCAAGGTCAAGCTCTTTGTTTGCAGACATGAGCTAGACGGTGTCCCTGCCTGGTGCATTCTGGTCAGGTAGACAGATACACATTTCCCATAGTGTGGTCAGTTCTCACAGAGGAGATAGTAGCTGAATGTCAGGGGGAAAAAAAGAAAGAGTAGGAATGGACATTGATTGTCAACAGAATAAGAGAGGCATGTCCAGGCAGAGGGACGGCAGAGATTTAAAACAGGACTCTTAACAAGAGTCTGCACGGGAGGCACTTCTCTTCTGAGGAGCAGGTGTTGTACAGAACTTGTGTAGCCCTGGAGTCCCCCTCACTTTGGCCCCTTCCCAGCATGAGATTCAGAAAAGACAATTTTTGCTTTTCCTTCAAGTCAGGCCATGTTTTGTTTTTGCGGTTCTTTAAGGCTTTGACTCTGGCAGGTGAGAGTCAGCTCTGTGCAGTCGCCGTGGCTGCTGGAGATACTGCAGTGCCCCTGGCTTCCTGCTGTCCATGTCTCAGAAGGTCATGACCTGCATCTGTGCCAACGTTGGCGTGCCTCACGCCACTTCAGATGTGACTGTGAGAAAAAAGGGCAGGGCTGGCTGTAGCCCAGGGGTAAAGAACTTGCCCAACGTGTGCAAGGCTCTGGGTTTGAGCTCTGACATTTACAAAAGAAGAAGAAGAAGAAAGACGTAAATGGTCATGTTTAAATGTGATCTCTGGGTACCTGTGTAACTATTGTAGAAAATGAGACAGACCCTCTTCTTTCTAGTCATTGAAATGGGTTGATCCCACAGACATCACATGGTAAGAAAGACGGAGAAGGGGCAAGGGAGAGACTTACTGATGGCCACATACATACCAGAAGGTTGCAAAGCAGGAAGGGAGCTCTGATCTTCTGCCTCCACTGATGGTAGAACAGAGGCGTGTCATACGGACGGAGGGAGCACATCAGGCTTCCAGTAGCCGTGCCTCAGCAGCAGCAACAGCAGCAGCAGCAGCAGCAGCGGGAGATGGGCACACATGTGACCCGCACTTAATGCAAAGCTGCTGTGGGGAGACTTGGGCTGATCCCCAAGGAAACCTCGTTATTGCTGTGTGTTTTATGGGCTCCACTCTTGGTGAAGAGTAAGGGTGACCCTCTAGGTCGAGATGGTGCTTGTCACCAGTCTGGGCTGTGATGGGCGATAACACTAACAGCAGTGAGTTTGAGTCTCCTCACAGCCTTTTTAGTCCCCTATCTATCCCCAGTCCCGAATCAGATGATGGGTAGGACAGTGCATCCCAAGTGGTCGTTCCCTCCTTCATCCTGTGGATATGATTTCCTCTTCAGATCCCTTCCTGCTCTAATATCAGAGCAAACTACATACTCCTTATAAGCCAAAGAACGTTCTAGGTAGTGGAGCACCAGTCCTGTTGCTTAGCCTTCATGGTAAGGGCTCTAGGAGTAGGGATTTTAGAACATCTTTAACCGCTGGGCTTCACTCGGATCGTTAACTTTTACAGCCGCCCTATGCCGGCCGTATTTCCAGATCTGCTGCTCTTGTAGAGCAGATGGGTTCTGCCAGCATCCCGTCCCACATCTTGATTTATGGAAAGGGCTTTGCCACATGGACTGGGATGACAGATTCAGACAAGAAATCACCTCGCTAACACCCACTAGAGAGCTGAGTTCAGTGTCTTGCCACTCGAACTAAAAACTGCATCCGTCTGCCTGCGGTGACTGGTTTCATGGTCTGTGGAGGAGCTTAGAGGCTGTCTGCCTTGCTTGCACCGATGGGTGCTCTGCTTTATTTAGCTGAGATACAGGTGAACGTGCTAGGCAGGTCTTGCGGATGCTGGATGCGGCTCTCAAAGCTGCACACGACATTACAAGTTTCTAAATGCCAGGTCTTCCGTTGCCGTGGTAGTCAAGTCGCAGGGAGGGGGGATTCTTGTGATCAGCGCCTGCTAAGCCTTTGCAGCTGTGAAGAAAGCCAGGCCATCTTGAGCTGGTTGGGCAGAAGATAAGCTTTATCATCTGTCTCAGGATCATAAATAGGTTTCATGTTGCCTCTGATGGAGCCACCACCCCTTGCTCTGAAAAACCTCCCATGAGTCCAGGAGCTTCAGAATACTGATGTCACGGTCTTTGTCTTGGCAAGGCTTGCTTTAAACGCAAAGGATAAAGCCCTCGTGAAGATAGTTAAAGGAAGCACTATTAGCAGGGTGGCTCCAGGGCGGAGCTGGCTGCTGCCCATAGGAGCATCTGGCAACCATCTGCCCATACGTTAGCCGCAGCTGTGGACATTTGGCCATCTCACCTCTTGGGTTGGCCCATAAACCCTGGAATTGCTTGAGATTTTATAGAGCTCACAGAGAGCTGTGGACATTTCAAGGTCCGCAGGGCATCTTCCTGTAGAGGAGGATGTGGAAGACTAAGCTGTAAATACGGAATGGCACACTAGGCGCATCTGCGAAACTGATGGTTTCAGATGTGGCTGGCGGGCTTCGTATGGCCCCCAGGTACCAGCTCCCCTCTTCAGTTCTTCCAGCATTGTAATTGCAGTCGGAGTCGAAACTCAGGCCGAGGACACCACACAAGTTAGACTTGGATGGAGATGAGGGTTTAACAGTGGAAGGAGAGGGAAGGTGGGCTTGAACTTGATCTGCACAGAATAACGCTAAGGAGACCTGAGAGAGAAAAGAAAGGGATGGGTTTCTTTAAGCTGTGAGTGTCTGGAGCTGCTGAGACTAGAAGGCTGGCTGCAGGAGAACTCCCTGTGCCTGGGAATGGTGGGTTCATTTAAGTACAGGTTTGCTCAGGGACGTTAGCATGATACTTGGCAAGAGCATAAATTTGCTTCTGTCCTCTGTTTCTATTCTTCCCAGAATAAGATTGCTTTTGTTTTGGTTTTGGTTTTGGTTTTGGTTTTTTTCAGCATGACTACAGGTAATGGTGAGGTCTTTTCTTGTTCTGCAAATTCCTAACCAAAACTGCCTAGCTCGGAGCTGAGGATGTACACGGGTGTTAGCATGGTTGCCTAAGATGCAGGAAGCTCTCTGGGTTGGATGGATGTACCGCATCTCACAATCTGGGCGTGGCCGTGCATTTTTGCATTCCCAGCACTTAGGAGCTGGGAGTAAGATGATCCGAAGTTCATGCTCATCCCAAGCCACGTGGAGAGTTTGAGGCTAGCCTGGGGTATATGAAATCTTGTCTCAAAAACCAAAATAACATGCCTAGTAAGCAAACAATGAATAAATCCAAAAAGGACAACCCACCCAACACTAAATAATAATCTCATTAAAATAAAAGGCTATTTACAGAAGTAAAAGAAGACAGCATTCACATCCCTACCATCCCTAGCCATCTTGTGTCCTGTACCCCCCATCTACCCCCCCCCCGCCATCCCCGCCACACACAAACAAAATCTCCTACAAATCTTTCTGGACATATATTGCTAGAAAAACAATAATTTCCTATAAACAGGATCCCACTGATTCCTTTCTACCTTAACGTTGTGCTGTGAGTCTCTTGTCACATCAGTAAATACTGGCCTACATCCCTTTAAAATAGTATTGCATTATACAGATGAGCCATTTTTGAGTCTGCCTTTGTCGAGGGACATTTAGGTCATTGCCAATTCAAAGCTTTCAACAATGAGATGTAGCAACCCAGCCGAGTGCCTTTGAGATGGGCGATGATCTGCTTTTGTTACTCAGCCTAGGCAGTGTGGAGATGACAGAGGCCCGCGTCCCCCTCTCCTTAGCACTTTGTGCACGCTTATTGTATTCTAATTCATCTGTTACGTGCTTTTTTTGTGTGTTTCCACCACCACCCCCTCCTCCCACATAGTCCTCTCAGGCTTTGTGGTTAGGTGTGGAGTACACGGTGCTCACTCAGCCCCACCCTCTCTCATTAGTAACACGTGCACAGTGTAGATTGTGACTGCAAGCCCCGAGTAGTCAGCAGAATCGGCCTCTTGTTCACAGTAGCTGGAGAGAAACCTACTTTCCTTGCCTCATTCCAATTCTTTTTATAACGTTCCCCGTGTGCATTGAGTTAGTTATAGTGATGGTGAACATGTCTAACCACCCCCCTTTAAAAAAAAAAAACAGTTCACATTTTGAGCTTGGGGAGATGGCTCAGCAGTTAAGAGCACTGGCTGCCTTTCCAGAGGACTACAGTCCTCAGCACCAGGTGTTCACAACCATCTGTAACCTCAGTTCCTGGAGAAATCCGACGTCCTCTTCAGCACACGCATGGTGCACAGACTTACATGCAAGCAGAACACCCATAAATATAAAACACAATTTTCTGAAAGTCATACTTACTATTTTTTAATCCAGTAAGAATCTGCTGAGTACCACACCTGGAACCTCTCACAGAGAGCACAGGAGCTCTAGATTGTTTAGTCTAAGAGTCTCACAGTGCCGACAGCCCCTGATTCACGATAGCCCAACTTTATGATCAAAAGCGATAAGCATCCAGTAGAGAACAGACTTCAGATTCTGATTTTTTTTTTTAAATTTTCGCCTCTTCTGGGCTGTTGATTCTTAGTGCTTTTCTGCCTTGAAATCCCAGGCACAACCATGCAATCACAGGCGTAAATAAATAACACTCCGTGGGTCAGCTGTGTAGCTAAGGATGATACGCAGGCCAGAGGGATTAAATGCATCTTTAAATCACATTGTTTTCTGCTTAGGATGGATTTATTGGGACGTCATAGCTCTATGGTGTTCTCATATGTAGCCTTCTATAGGAGTTAGGCTACTGAGCATGTCAACAGTTCTGACATGAATGTTTATGTAAGGGGGAAGGCTTTGTTACCTCCTTAGGTAGGCAGATAAAACTGAAGTAGGTTTTGTTTTCTGTTTGCTTGGTTTTGTAAATATGGGGAGCAGTTGAAATGCTCTCACTGGCCACAGGTCTATCAGTGGTGGGAGCGTGGGAGTATAGAAGAGTGAAGGGGGCCAGGTTCTATTTCCCTGGTTTCAGAGTTGAGGGCGTCAGAAGCACAGGCTGGTGTGTAATCAAAGCTTAGCATGGGAGTTTATACTCTTTGCTAGATTAGTTGAGACCTGGAATTGCTGGGAAATATCAATTACAACGTCAGCAACTCAGAAAGGGAGTTTACAGATAACATTTTTAGGGATCTTAAAGGCTTTCTCTCCTCTTTTTAAAAAAAGCTTAGGGAAACTTTGGCTGTAAGAAAACACACTTACGAGTCCAGGATGACCAAGGCTACACAGAGAAACCCTGTCTCGAAAAACCAAAAAGAAAAAAGAAAAAGAAAAAGAAAACACACTTACATGCACAAGCAAATTATTTATTCAGTTTTCCTTTTCTGTTTACATGTGTGGTGTGTATGTATATGTATGTGTGCTTGCATGTATGTGGGCATACATATGGAAGGTTGATAGTGCTTTGCCACCTCATTCATTGGGGCAGGGTCTCTCAATCAAACCCAGAGCTTACCGATACTGCTAATTTCATCACTCTGAGAATCCTCTCTTTGCCTTCCTAAACTAGAATTACAGGCAGCCACTACACCTACCTGGATTTTACATAGGTTCTGGGGATCACTAAAGCAAGTGCTTTAAAATGTTTTTTATGTTTTATTTTTATTTTATGTGTATGGGTGTTTTGCCTAAGTATGTATGCCATGCACCATGTGAGTACAATGCCCAAAGAGGTCAGAAGAAAGAGTTGGATCCCCTGGAAATGAAATTACAGATAGTTGTGAACCACCATATAGGTGCTGGGAATGGAACCTGGGTCCTCAGGAAGAGCAGCCAGTGTTCTTACTGTTGAGCCATCTCTCCAGACCCACTGCAGCAAGCACTGACCACTTACTGAGCAATCTCCTCTACTTGAGCAAAGACTTAAAAAAAAAAAAGGTATATTTACTTTAGTTTTATATGTAGAAGTGTTTGCCTGCATGTATGTGTGCCCACCACATGCAGTATGTGCCTGGTGCCTAAGAGGCCGGAAGAGCGACTCTGATCTCCCTCCCCCAGAGGATGGTGGTGTAGAGGCCCCGTGTGGGTGTTGAGAACTGACCCTGGGTTCTGAGCAAGAGCAGCCAGTGTTCTTAGCTGCTGAGCCACCTCCCCAGCCCAAGCAAAGAATTTTCAAGACGATACCTAGCAATTTGCAGGTCTCAGTGACTGTCTCAGGTCTTTGTGAATGGACTCACCCAGATTTATAAGGTGAGGGGAACTCTAGGGATTCGAACTTGGTTCCTAATGAAGCATTTTCTTTCTTTCAGCACTGGCTGGATCATTCGAAACCCATAAAGAAGCAGATGAAAGGTAAGGCATAGACTTAGGCATAGTCTACTCATGTCTTCTTTAAAATTGAATGAGTATTTTGGGTAGACACTAAAACCCACCTTTGCTCTCACTTCAAATCACACGCCCCTGCAAATGAGAACTGACTAATGTACTGTTCAGAGACTGTCACCTCCTTTACTCACTGCCAAGAAAGTTCCAAAGCACATCAGAACGGAGGGCAGGGGTAGGAGGCTCCAGCTCACTCCTTGTAGGCGTGGTAGCTGTGTTTTCCTAAAGCCGTTTATGCTTAGGTCATTTGGAAATTATACCTCTTAAGAATACCTTAAGATATCTCTCCTGGGTTTTTACGAGGCAGAACACTTGGCTGTTTATGCACCACTTGCCTCCAGCCCACTTTGTAGTTTGTAAAACATGGGTGCCAGTTTGGAGTAATCCCATCAGACGTAAAACTGAAAAGCTGCAGTTCTTCGTAACCCACCCAATCAAGGTTTTTCTGCCAGAGTGACGACGTCCCCAGCTAAGCTACCCTGGTCATCCTACAGGTTTGGTTGCATTTTTTAGGAACTCCGAATGGAGCCGTGGGCTCACGTCATTGTGGTGTGTTTTCTTTGGTCTGACGGCAGACACGTGTCTCTATCTTTCTGTCTCCGAATGTTTAGTTGGACCTGCCTATGCTTTGCACTTTCGAGTCAAATATTATTCTTCAGAACCAAATAACCTTCGAGAGGAATTTACAAGGTAGGAGGAATTGGCACAGAGGGTTCTGTCCAGTAGCCCCACCTCAGCCAGTATGGGGGGATCGCCTCAGTCAGGGGCTTGGTTCCTTTTTAGCCCTCTGTCTTTCTAAACAAAAGCTACCAACACTTTTCCCAGGCTCCTCTACCCTGTTTTAAAACAAAAACAACACACTAGTGTGGTTAATTTGGTTTTTTTCTTTTTCCTCCATATAAATCAAATTAGATGGATTTTCTCAGACCTTGGGAAAATTGTGGGCTCATTTACGGTATTTTGTCTTTGTTTCCATTACCAGAAACAAAAGCAGATATTGGAAGAAAGTTCTTAGGAATTAACCTCCACCCCACCCCCGGGTCCTCCCTTTTTTTGAGGTGTTGCAAAATCTTGTAATTTTTTTCCAATTGAAAGGAGCCTCTCAATGGCATAAACAGCTCTGTCAGCTTCTTCTTCTTTTTTTTAAAAAATTTTTTATTATTAATTTATTCTTGTTACATCTCAATGGTTATCCCATCCCTTGTGTCCTCCCATTCTTCCCTCCCTCCCCTTTTCCCCTTATTCCCCTCCCCTATGACTGTTCCTGAGGGGGATTACCTCCCCCTGTATATGCTCATAGGGTATCAAGTCTCTTCTCGGTAACCTGCTCTGTCAGCTTCTTATAGCTCTTATCCCTGCCGAATAGTGCAAGCTGTGAGTCTGTGTTTTTCTCTTGAACTTCAGAATCAGTATAGAAAAGAAAGGGAGAGTGTGAGCAGGGTGGAGCCTCCCTTCTGTCTGAGTTCTTGGTCTCCCCGGAGTGTCCTTGTCATCGTTTGTGTGTGTGATGCGTTGTGAGAGTGACTTGTACATGGATGAGTGGTCTACCTTGATGGTCAGCAAGTTGGAGAGGACCACCTAAGTGATGTTTGAAAGTTAGCCCTGGTGCCCGTGATAACTTCTTCTGTTGGGTTTCTCTATGCGAATCTGAACTTTTGGTCACATGGACACCATGTTCTAGTTGGTGTGAATATGCATGTCAGTGTCCTAAATGTCAGAATGGTAAGTTCAGTTATAGTTAAGGACCTACTGAGAAGCAGAACCTTCTGGAATGCGGTAGAACCTTCAGCCTCTCTGCCCACTTTGATTTCTGGGTCATCCAAAGTCTCCTGTAGCTGGTCTATAGAAAAAGACTTGCCCATATGGCTTCCAAGGTTTAATTTGTCAAGCAACTTCAGTATTTCTTTCTTTCTTTCTTTTTTTAAGATTTATTTATTTATTATTATATATACAGTGTTCTGTCTGCATGTACACCCGCAGGCCAGAAGGGGGTGTTACAGATGGTTGTGAACCACCATGTGGTTGCTGGGAATTGAACTCAGGACCTTTGGAAGAGCAGGCGCGCTCTTAACCACTGAGCCATCTCTCCAGCCCCGCAACTTCAGTATTTCTTTTAAGAGGTCTTTATGAAACATGTCCCTCGCTGTCACTAGGGCCAGTCATTTTTAAGGCAGATGTGTGAATCAAAAACAAACAGGTTCCTGGGGACCACTCTTGGGTGTAGGGTTCTTACTCTGTAGGCCTACAGTAGAGTGTGGGAGGCTTTGGCTGCTACAAAGTGGTTTTGGTGCCCACATCTTCCTGGAAATAAAAGACTTTTTACTTAAGACCAAGACATTTATTTTTTTTAACTTGATAAACCCTGCTTCTGTTTTTTTGTTTTTGTTTTTGTTTTTTTGCTACTTTTCTCCTTGTTTCTTATTATCCCTGTAATTATCTATAATGTAATTTTAGGATTTTTCATGTGTGCGTGCGTGCATGTGTGTGTGTGTGTTGCCTGTTTGTTTTAAGGACAGTCAGCAGTTAAGCTACACCAGGAAGAAAAGCCTCAAATGGTTTCTAATAGATTCTGTAGTCAGCTGCAGACTTTTTGAGAAAGTTCTGGGAACTGCTGGCCAGGTTCCAGCTCAGTGGTTCCGCCCAGCTCATTTTCTTGGATGCATTGCATGCCTGTGCGGAGTTCTGCATGCCTGTTGGGCTAGTCTCTCCAGCACCAGCACCATTCTGCAAATCACATCAGACCGCTTGGTGTTCCATCCCTGCGCCATACTACAAGTATCTCGCAACCCCCCCCTTCCCCACATGCATTCCCCCCCCCATGCATTCCCCCCTCCCCACATGCATTCCCCCCCCCAAGACCTGGGGTGCCTCTCCATGGGTTCTGAAGGAGGCTCCCTCCCTCCTCTTTTGCGTTGGGCTCCCTTTTGACAGAGCAGAAGGCCAGGGGGCAGGAGTGTGAGGGTGGCTGGGGGTTGGGAAAGGAAAGGTTCCCCTCTGTTGACTCTTATATGTGTTTGTCAGGTACCTGTTTGTTTTACAACTCAGGCATGACATTCTTTCTGGAAAGTAAGTATGCTTTTGTTCTAACTCTTAACCCAGCATAGCGCATGGTATACCTTAGCAACTCACTGGTTTAATTCTTTTACCCTCGTCCCTTTTACCGGACTCAAAATAGTGCACCAGGTCTTGTCAAGTGAGTCAGATACTTGCACCGCTGTCATTTTTTTGCCCTGTTTGAAAATGATTTCTATACGGCTTGGAGCGTTTCCAAGAGCATTGAGTATCTCGAGTGATGTGTATTTGGGAACTGCCTTCTCCCTGTCACATCAGTGCCCCATTCATCCCGGCTTCTGTTGTAGTTGCAAGTAGCGCACATTGACAACATGTATACACGCACAAGTATCAGTGCAGTTTAAAAAGTCTTGCTCGTCACCTGCACACTAAAGAATGTATAGAGGTCCTTGTGTGACCCTGCGGGAAAGAGCTGTGGACATCTCCGCTCTGTCCTCTAAACTAGGCATTGGGTCTCTGGTGATTATTAAGCATAAAACGTGAGTTTGAAGGACAGTAAATAGAGAAAAGAGGCCAAGCCTAACATCCTGAGTTTGATCCCCGGGACGGGACCTGAAAGTTGCCCTCTGACCTCCATACATGCACTGTGGCATGTACATTCCCCCAACGCCAACACACATACACACACAATCTATCAAGAAATAAATGTAAGGAAGGTATTTAAAAATTAGCTTTTATTGCCGGGCAGTGGTGGTGCACACCTTTAATCCCAGCACTCGGGAGGCAGAGGCAGGTGGATCGCTGTGAGTTCAAGGCCAGCCTGGTCTACAAAGTGAGTCCAAGATAGCCAAGGCTACACAGAGAGACCCTGTCTCAAAAAAAAAAAAAAAAAAAATTAGCTTTTATAATTTTCCAGCAAGAGTTACTGAATATTTTCTGTTACATTTAAAGCAAAACAAACAAAACACTGAGGCCATATTAAGACTAAGAAGTAGTGCCTTCTTATAACAAAACCAAATATAAATCCGTTATATAAATAAATTTGAATTAAAATGTAAATTTCTGTGTTCGCAAACTCTTAATAGGAAATGCACTCTAAAACTTTCAGGGGCGGATAGGCAGTGGAACAAGTAGACTGTACAGTGTATACATTGGCCTCACTCAGCCATGCAATACAGTTTTTTGGTTGGTGTATGTGTGTAGTTTTAGCTCTGTCCATTCGGTGCTTGTCGCACTAGCTCGTAGCTCTAGAACTTAACCATCAGTTTGTAAGAACACTGATGGCAGTGCTTCACGCGTGTCTAGGGCTTTGCAGTTTGTCTCCCCGCCCACCCAACTTGAGATCATCTAACCAAAACAGTGTTCTGAGCCCAGCACTGCCTCCAGTCAGCGGGAAGACGCTGGGCGGGATGCTGAAGGCTCACTTTCTCATCTGGAGAAAGAGCACTGGGTCGGGGCACTGGCTTCCCCTGTCCCAAGTGTTTTCAGACCACACGCCAGCTCAGCCATGCAATACGAGTGAGAAGGCGTTGAGCACTCTGAAGTGGTCTGCCAGGGGCCACCATTGCTCTTTCCCTGACTAACTCTGGGATTTGAAATACGAGTGAAATCACCGTATCTGCAGTAATACTCCTCTGTGGTGCTGCCTCGGTTGGACCTGTTAGAGTACTGAGCACAGCTAGCCGTCCTGGAAGTGGTCTCTACAGTGTTTTCTCTTCCCCCATGACTTTGTTTTAAGGAAGGTTGGGAGGCAGCTGGGAAAGACCAGTGGACTGTATCACGAGAAGCAAATAACAAGACTAAGAATTTCGTTCTGTTTTCTAAACATTCTGAGCCTTTCCCAACTCAGTAGAAGTGCCTGTGTGGCTGATAGACTGTGTGCTTGGGTCGATATGTTGAGAACTGCCCTAGGGAATCTAGTGCGTGTTAGTTTGTGTTCTTTAACATAGATACCAAAAAATACAAAACACTAGTGTCAGAAGCCTTATGTGGAACTGCTGCCTTTTAGAAGATGTTTTTACTGACATTTGTCATGTGGTTCTAAGTGTAGAAAGTGTAGAACTTCCGGTTTAGTGTTAATTTTTTCTTTCTTTTCTTTTCTTTTTCCCCTTCAAGACTGAAGTGCCCCTATGAAACGGCTGTGGAACTAGCTGCTCTCTGTCTGCAAGGTACCTTCCTCCTTAGTGACAATTAGCATCTTAAAGTTAGTTACTGCTTTCATCTGAGTGAGAATCTCTTGTCTGCCAGGCCCAGTGCCCTGCTTTCCCCCAGGATGTAAAGGGATATGTTGTGATCTCAGTCCCCAGGAGCTTGCCCTGGTGAGGAAAGCACACAGAGTATATGGCAAGTTTTCTAGCAACAGAGATACACAGGAGGCTTGGGAGAGAGAGGACCACTGGGGGTGGGGGGGGGGGGGGAGAAGGGGAGAGGAAGAGAAGTGGAGTCGCAGCTCTTGTTTGGTATGCACAAGGCCCTGGGGTGCCATCCCCCCCATTCAAGTTTTGGGGGATGAGGGTTTGTATAATAAGGGGCTGATAGAGGTACAAGTTGGTTGAGTTTACTCCCCAGACGCGGTAGTATACACCAATAATCCCAGCACCTGAGAGGCTGTGGTGGGAGTGTTAGGATTAACCAACCATGAGTTGGCCCACAACAGATATGATATGGAGAGATTTATTTGAGGGAAGGAAAGGGAGAGGAGTTAAGGTCTGAGTAGAGTGATGGGAGAGGGAGAGAGGTCGGTTAAGGGCTGTTACCATAACAGAGATAGTAAGAAACTGGGCGGCCCGGGCTGGTGTGCACATATTGCCTGCAGCCACAGCAGCCAGGAGCTGGATGCCGTGATGAGCCTTAATGTGAGGAAGGAGTTGGGGATGACTCAGGCTGCTGCCAGGGGTAGGTGGTGGCACTGGTGAGTGAGTAGAGGAAAAGGAGGCTCCTGTGGAGTAAGTGGCCTGTGAGGGCCTTGGCCAAGAGGTGCTGAAGTCACGACCAAGCAGGTGGGAACTGGATGGCAGGAGGTGCACCTGCAGGACTGTCCACATCTGCGGGAGGGGCTGGTGAACCGTCATTTAAAATGTACAAGAAATACTTGTTTAAGTCTCCAGAACTAGCTAAGGGAACAGGATTTCATTAATATGTGCTTATCAGTGCTTCATTGGATTATTCACTCATAGTATTTGTGAATACCATGAAAATATAGGGCTTTTACTGTTGTGTTTTTCTCCTCCTCACACCCCGCACCCCCCCCCCCCCCCCCGTTTCAGTTTTTGTTTCTTTGTTTTTGACACAGGATTTCTCTGTGTAGCCCTGGCTGTCCTGGACTCGATTTGTAGACCAGGCTGGCCTTGAACTTACAGAAATCCGCCTGCCTCTGCATCCCAAAGTGCTGGGATTACAGGCGTGCACCACTGCACCCAGCTTGTTATATTTTTGATATTACATTTTTTTTTAACATTTGTGTGTGCATGCGTGTGTGTGTGTGTGTGTGTGTGTGTGTGTGTGTGTGTGTGTGTGTGTGTGTGTGTAAGACTGTGTGTGTGGAGGGGGCAGGCCATCTTCGGGGAGTGGTTTCTCTGCTTTCATGTGTGGGTTCTGGGCATCCAGCTCAGGTCGCAGGCTTCTCGGCCAGTGCCTTGACTTGCCGAGCCATCTCACTAGCTCCCGTTTTAGTAATTTAAGAAAAGCTGATCTGAGAAGTAGTATCACAAGGTCAGATCACACTGATGACAGACTCAGGCTGGGACAGGGCAGCACAGCACAGCAGTTAGGCAGCTCAAAAAAAGGACATGGCATCCCAGCCCGCCACCCCTCAGTACCCACAGCTTCTAGTAATGAATTCAGATTATTATGTTTTTTTTTTTTTTTTTTTAAGAATACAGGATTTTTTGTATGTAGTTTCTTAGAATTTTTATTACATTTTAATTTTAGTGTGTTTGTACGTGTGCAGAAATCAGAGGACAAGTTCCAGGAATCAGTTCTCGTCTTCTATTATGGGGGTCATGGGGCTCGAACTCAAGTCTTCAGGCTTGGTGGCGAGTGCCTTTACCTGCTGAGGCATCTCACTAGCCCTGCTTACTATTTTTAGTGACTGTATACTGTCACATCTATACATGTAAAGATGCTCTGGATACCTGGTCCTTAGTCACCTCTTAACAGATGCTCAGTAAGTGCAGAATGTATAGAGCTTAGAGAGACCCCCCTCCCCCAGCGCAGTTTGAAAGCCCTGGTGGTAATGCTCACAGCAGTGCTTTCTAAAGCCAACTGTGCCAAATACAGAGCTACGTGCTTACTACTATCCATGTAGTCTGATGTTGCAGGCCTCCTGGCAAGTGCCGTAGTGTAGGCGGAGTGGGGACATAGCAGCCGCTCCTAGCTCCTTGTGTTGGTCAGATGCAGATCTTACCAGCGTAGACAGTAGCCTTCATCTGCACTGGTTCCTGAGCTGCAAGATGCCTAGTTAGGCTTGGCAGCCCCAAAGGATCTGTCAGGGTGGTATTAATGAAAGGAAAGCACCCAAGCCCCGTGTCAGGCCTGTGGCCATTAATCATTGCAGACGTTTCCTCTTGAGGCTACTGGCACAGTGTTTCAAGCTTGTCCTGTTGTCCTGAGTGATTTGAGGAGGACACACATCTCTGCCCTTACTGGTCCAGCTGTAGCGAGACTGTAAGCAGCGTAGACGAGAGTAAAATCAGCCACCTAGGAGCCTTTCTCGGAGAAGCTACCCCGACTGCAGTATAATTTGAGGCATGGCCATTATGGCAGGTGTAAATAAGCCCTCGGAAGACTGAGGGGCCCACACAGGGAAGCCCTTATCATGTTGTCATTCCTCCCCACGCTCTCACCTGCCTTCCTCTGTAGCCCAGCCAGGAGCCTCGCTCTGTGATCACTAGCTTCGCTCGGTCGGTGTGAATAAAATGAAGGGCAGCGTTTCTTCTGGCGGTTGAGCCTTGAAGGCATGTCTTAGTGCTGTTCCTGAATTAGTGAGCTGAGATACTGTGTTGGGATACAGATGCTAGCCCCCCTGGAGTGGAGACACTGTGGCCTTCCATGGAGGACGAGCTCTACGGGGAATACATTTGCGGTAGATCGGAAAATTAATCCAAGCGGAAGGGTAAAAGGAAAAGGCAAAGAGGAGTGTGAGGCCGGCTGTTGCATGGCAGTGTTCTAGTTTTGTTTGTGTAACAACTCCCATGTCTCAGGTAGAGATCAGAGACCTGGAACAGCTCGGTCATCTGCCTGGGGACACAGATAGCTGCGGCAGAGCCGGAGTACAGTCTCCCACGCACCTGAGCTTGCACCTTTGCCTTCCACGGCCTTTATGAAGACAGAGCCTGGCTGCAGAGCTGGGAGGTTCTGGGAGTGCCCACTTCTTTCAGTATGTTCCTGGAAGGCAGAGTGGTGGCCAGGGTGCTACTCAGGCCTGCCTTAGTACAGCAAAGGCTGGAAGGGACACCACCCTCTTTCTCACTGGTGTCTTTGGCACACTTAATCCAGTGTGGAACACCGCTAGACACAGGGTCCTGTCGAGTCGTGTTTGCCTGTGGGTAGATGGGGTACCACAGCAATCTCTCTCTAGACTGTACAAAGCTCAGGGCTTGCCAGGACCTCACTCCACAGTGACCAGGTGGACTCAAGTCAGTGGTGGTCTCTAGCCTGGGGAAGCCAGTCCCACCCCCTTTCTGGCTATACATTATCTATAGAACAGAATTTCATGTGTGTCCCCTTGCCCAGGGTGTAAAAGGCTGCTGCATGCCCTGACCCAGGCTCCTCTCTGCCTTGGTGTCAGAGATGTCAAGGGTGGCATTCAAGTGGAAAAGTATTTGTCAGGGCCCCCTCTCTCTGCCAGACGTTATCTTGTGGCAGCATAGTCTCTTTGGATTTGGTTTCATTGCTTCCTGTGCATGAGTAAGAACTGTTTTGCTCAGTGTTAGGAGACTGGGTCTCACTTTGTCTTGCTCCGACCCTTGACCATGACAGCCCCCTACCATATCCTATGGCATCGCTGGGCTTTCAGGATGTGACACAACACACTTGGTCACCCAGACATTTTATCCATTCTGTAAGTCAGGTGGAGTTCCTCCCCTGAAAGTTGGGCCTCAGAAGCCACATGCTGGCCACACATGGCCCAATGAGGGTTATATGAAGGTATAAGGTATGTAGTGAGTTGCTGCTGACCTTGCAGGTGCCTAAGCATGTGTGGCTCGGTCCACTGGCAGATTTGGTGTCAGAGACATCAGGGTCCAGGTTTTCTCCCGTTCCCAGGCTAGCTATGCCAGCATCACGTTGATGGGCTGGGGAGGGAGCCCAGTTGGTAGATAGAGTGCTTGCCTAGCATGTATGGAGTCTTGAGTTTCATCCCCAGGACCACATAGTCAGGCATGGTGCTGCTCTCAAGAGGTAAAGGTAGGAGGATGAGAAGTTGAAGGTCCCCCCAGCTGTGTTCACTTCTGGACCTGGGGCCCCGTGATGTTGTGTTTCAGTGAGCCCACCCTTGATTCTTTTGCATTCCAAGTTCAAAAACAAGTGTTATGGATCATTGCCTTTCCAAGGAAAGTGTACCAGTCCTCAAGGATCTGGTGGAATGGCAGGCAGTGACACTAGGGGGGATGGGCGTGCAAGTCTGCGTGGTGATCCAGCCCCTAAGTGGCATCTACACTTGCTAGCCTGAAGCCCACACTTGACTGTAATCAGGTTATAGAGGAAACTGGGGGATTCTCTTTTATGCTGAGGTCTGAAGGGGTGGGGTGAATGTTCACATTCATACCCCAAAGGGCTGGGGCCACCGTGTCTTTGCCTTTGTGCCCTCGGTTTTGCTGCTTGTCAGGAGCAAGAACCATGCAGGGCACGTTGGGCTTTTGCCTGTCAGGTTCCTGTTGCGTTCCCTCTCGTGCCCAACCCTCTCTCTTCTCTGTTCTTGCCGCAGTCGCTTCTGCAGCATGCTCACCCTCCCTCACTGCTCCTTTATTCCTCACTCGGTTTCTGCATGCACCAAATTCTTGATCCATCCTCCCCGAGTCCTGCAAACACTAAAGTGCTGCTCTGACCTATGCTTAACGAGAGCCCTGTGCAGAAGATGTTCCCCGGGCAGATCCTCACTGCCTGCAATCACCTTTTATTGCAGATTTCCACTTTCTGGGGAAATGTGAGCTAGGCCTCCCTAGGTGGGAGAAGCAGTGAGGAGAAAGACAGTAATGACTAGGATGATGGTGTCCTTCTCTGTGGCGGGGGGGGGGGGGTACTAGAACAACTCCCAGCAACTCTGAGGGGACCTCATAATGAGGGGGCTCTACATCAGGGGTGCCTGTGCTTTCTGATCAGAAAGAAGGCCTTTGGACTCAGTTGCAGCCATAACCCAATGTATTCAATGTCTCCTGTTTTCCTCCCTTTTATGAACTGCACAGCGGAGCTGGGGGAGTGTGAGCTCCCGGAACACACGCCAGAGCTTGTGTCTGAGTTTCGGTTCATCCCAAATCAGACAGAAGCCATGGAATTCGATATCTTCCAGAGATGGAAAGAGTACAGGTACCTCAGTGCACCTCTCTCGTGGTCTGCACTGCCTATTTATTTCGTGCTCTGTGTTCGTCAGACCCTTCTGACCAACTGTTGCATGACCTTCTGAGGCACAGCGTGCCCTTTGTCTCACAGAGAGTTGCTCAGTTAGTGACCAGAAAGCCGTGGCTCCAGGTTGTCACTTCTCTCCTGTTCTTCACACCTGTTTCCCAAAGGCCTGTGTGTCACCTCTCTTCTGAGAAATGTATATAAAGGGTCAAGCCATGCTGGCTTTTGGTCTCTGAAACACACAGATCCTGGCCGGTTTGATTGTTGCTTACTAGTAACACTCCAGGTGTGGATAATGAGGAGATGCTGCACTTACAAGGTCCTGTCTTTCCTGAACAGAACCTTCTAGAGTAGTGGCTCTCAGCCTTCCTAGTGCAGTTCCTTTAATACAGTTCCTCATGTTGTGATGACCCCCAACCACAGGATTATTGTTGTTTGCTATTTTATAACTGTGATTTTGCTACTGTTATGAATCATGAGGTAAATATCTGTGCTTTCTGATGGCCTTAGGTTGACCCCTGTGACCCCAAAGGGGTCGCGACCCATAGGTTAAGAACCGCCGTTCTAGAGCAAGCCTTGTAGAACACAGGCAGAGCATCACCAACTCCCAAATCCTCAATCCAAAATGTGAAACTTTTGAATACAAACCCGGTGATACATTTGAAAAGTCCACACCTGGTTCATGGGGCAGGCATGAAATCTAATCATAGGAACAATTTTTAAATATGTATGAAGTCACCTTCAGGACCCCCCCAGTTTTATGTATTGGGTGAATGTGGCATAAATGACTTTGTGCTCAGAGTTGGGTCTCACCCCTCAGAGTAGCTCATTGTCTTAACACTAGTATTTGAAAATCTGAAGAAAAAAAAAAATACCACAGACACTTTTGGCCTGTCATACCCCGGCGCCGTCACTGTCGAGAGACCCTCTAGAGCACGGTGGGCCCTCCACGCCCTGCGCTTGTGTGAGTCCCAGTTTACATATGTCTTGTTGGTTTTCTAAGGGGAAAGAGCCCTGCCCAGGCGGAACTCTCCTATCTGAACAAAGCGAAGTGGCTGGAAATGTACGGGGTGGACATGCACGTTGTCAGGGTAAGAACTCTGTCTGTGTCATTTCATCTTGCTGTTTCTGAAAAATGCCAACAAAGTGAATTTTGGTGAGGAAATTGTTTTTACATTCTTCTCTGTGACGACCTGTTAGAACCCTCTACCGACTGTCACTTCGTTTGTTTGTAGGGAAGAGATGGCTGTGAATATTCTCTTGGACTGACCCCGACAGGCATATTAATCTTTGAAGGAGCTAACAAAATAGGCTTATTCTTTTGGTAATTTAGTTTTGTCTAATATTAAAAATGTCTTTTCCTATTTTGTGTTGGAAAGTCTATGTGATGGATGATTTTGAGGGGTATTTGCAACACCCAGATTTGCTTTAAAAAACAAACAAACAAACAAACAAACAATCACACCATCCTATTGTCATTGTGGGTGTGTGGCCGATGCACTGAACTAGATAATCATATTTAAATGAATGAATGATGATTTTTCTTTTCTTCACCAATCTAAGCTTTTATAAGTAGAAAGGAAGCTATTTGTTGTGTAGACATTTTGGCTGTAGACTGCCTTTTTAAAAATGTTTTCTCTCTGACCAGGCCTAAGATCACCAAAATGGACTTTAAAAAGAGCAAGCTGACCCTTGTAGTGGTGGAGGATGATGACCAGGTAGGCCTTGCTCCCCAGTGTCCGCCTTGTCGCCGCTCACCTGCACCCCTGGGATGCGCGCCCCACGAGGACTTTTGCTTTCTCCCTTAGGGGCGAGAGCAGGAGCACACCTTCGTGTTCAGGCTGGACAGCGCACGCACGTGCAAGCACCTGTGGAAGTGTGCTGTGGAGCACCACGCCTTCTTCCGCCTTCGCACACCCAGCAACAGCAAGTCCGCCAGGTCGGATTTCATCCGCCTGGGCTCCCGCTTCCGGTTCAGGTCGGCAATTGCGTTACGATACGCACCACATGTTTCGGAGAACGACAACTTCTTTTTGTGTGTGTGTGAATGTAGTGTCAGATTTGTCTCCATCCGTTTTGGTTGTGTGCCCCACCCCCACTTCCGTGTTCAGGTCTGCCTTTTAGTCCACTCACAACCTCTTTTGGCTTTAATCACTGCGGATAAAATGGGACTGACTTGGGGGGTGGTGCTGGGGGTGAGGATCCTGTGTCTGAAGTGCTTTGTGCTAGGCGTGTTTGAGATGTTGGCATTTTTCTCAGTTTGGAACTGTTTGTATATTTGATACTCAGTTTTACAATGATTTGAGCCCAGGGCCCTTAATGTTTAGATTTATGGGTGAAGTGTGTTCAACGTGTAATAACCAAATTGCCAGGACTTGGCCTTTGGCTACGGTTGTGCTGTGCAGTGTGGTGGTCACTAGTTAATGTGATGCTTCGGAAAAGAACGCCTGTTTAATCCATTGAAAACTATAGCCCTTGGTCTCAAGCAGCTACATTGCCAGTGTTCAGTGGCCACATGAGGGAGGGACAGCCTATGAGTAGGGCAGACGCAGCGCATAGCGTCATTGTAGGAAGAAGTTCTGTTGGACTGTGCTGCACTAGAACCGCTCATGACCCACCCTTAGTCCTAGAGGCAGCCTTACTGAGGCAGAGCAAACCACACTAGGCTCAAACTCTCACAAGCGAGTAAGTGGTAGAGCAGAGAGGAGCAGCAGCTGGCCTGCTTTTTCTTTTGTGATTTCCCCACCACTCCTCTCTCCTCCTTCTCCTAGGCTGGTCTAGAACTTGTGATCCTCCTGTCTCTGCCTCCCATCTGGATTATATGTGTGTCCCACACACCTGGCCTTGGTGCTGCTAGTTCTTTGTGTACGTATGTGTGTATGGTGTTGTTTGCACATATTCCAGCGGCCACACACACACACACACGCACGCACGCACGCACGCACGCGCACGCACGCCATGTGTGCGTGTTCTTGTAGAGACCTGAGGATGACGTACGTGTCTTCCTCAGTTGTTCTCCATCTTAGTTTTTGAGCCAGGGTCTCCTCCTGAATCTGGAGCTCAGTGACAGAGCTAGGCTGGGAACCTCCAAAGATAGGCTCGTCTCCACCTCCCCAGTGCCAGGATTACAGATGGCGGAACAACACCCTGCCGTTCACACTGTGCTAGGGATCTGAACACAGATCGTCATGCTGTGTCAGTCCTTTGCTGGGTGAGCCATCGCCCCCTCTCTTGTTCTTAAAGTTCTCATATTCCTGTTTCCTTTTACATGCCAGTGTCAAGAAATGTGGTAATGATTAAGGATGAGGGCTGTGTGTGTCTGAGTCCGTGTATGTGTGTATCTATGTCTGAGTCCATGTGTGTGCGTGCGTGTGTGTGTCTGTGTGTGTGAGTCTCTGTGTGTGTGTGTGTCTGAGTCTCTGTGTGTCTGTGTCTGTGTGTCTGAGTCTGTGTGTGTGTGTGTATGTGTGTGTGTCTGTGTGTGTTAGAATCTGAAGCTTACTCTCACACATTTTTGCTTTTGCGTTGTTTAAGACAAGTGCATGAAAATTTCTGGGGCATCTGTAAAAAATGAAAATATCTAGCCTTTATAACAGAGTCTGTGAGTGTGCACATGTGTGTCAGCCCTTGAAATGTGCACTTTAATTTTTAAAATTTTACTTATTTATGTGTCTGAGTGTTTTGTCTACACATATGTTTGTGCACGTGTTTGTGCTTGGTGTCTGGAGGGACCAGAGAGCGTGTCAGATGTCCTAAAACTAGAGTTAAATGACTGAGCTGCTCTGTCGTTGCTGGGAATTGAACCTGGGCCCTCTGGGGGAGCAGCCAGTGTTCTTACCCACTGAGCCATCTCTCCAGCCTGGAGTGTACATTTTAAACACACTTCCTGAGTCTGAGAGTCTCAGTTACATGATAGAAAACCTTCACTTGGTTCCGTAACCTCAGCCCACACATGGTGTGTTCCTGAACTCTGTTTAAAATGCCAGAAGCGTTGCTCGCTTCAGACTTATCTGCAGTGCAAGGAAATGGCTCTGTGTTTCTGTTTAAAGAATGGTTTCTGTTTGAATATATATATTTTTTAAATGCTCCAAGGAAGGGAAAAAGAAGACCAAGTCCTTGAGGAAAAAGAATCGCCTCAGACGGCCATTGGCGGATGGAAATGTCAGCAGGGCAGAGGCTCGCAGAGCTGCTGCAGTCTGCCCATAGCCATGCGGATTTGGAGTGGGTGGGGAGGGCAGTTGAGGAGATTGCCAAAGTAAGCAGGCTTTTCCCTACCAGGGGAAATGTTCCAGTTGGCTCAGACCTAGTGACCTTTGTTCCTCAAGGAGATGTAAAAATGGAAGGGAAGCTTAGAGGTGAGGCTGTCCCTTGGAGGCATCTGGAGCAGGTAGCATTTGGCTGTTTCTGTCTGAGAAACCTGCATCCAAAAGCAACTGGATCGGAGCAGTAATGGGTGTGTGAGCAAAGCACAGCTCCCTCCTGGAAGCTGCAGCTGCCTGCACAGTGGTCGAATCTGGAAAGCAAGCCTTTATGAAGTCAGAAACATTGCCATTGGCAAATAGCAAGGGAAGCCAAGGTTCAGTTTAGGGACTTCTCTACAAAAGTTTAGGAGAAGGTGTTAAGTGCTCAGAGTCTGTAGGGTGTTTCATCAATGTTTTCTTCATCTAATGATCCAAGGACTGAGAACCACTGGGTTTGAGCAACCAAGGGGCTGGTACTTAAATTGCAGGTTTTATCCTTTGGTAGAAAAAGATTCTTTCCCCTGTGCCTGGCTTGGCAGAGGAGACTGTATTTCCAAATAGAAGCTTTAAACTTAGCATGTCTTTACCAGGCGAGTTCATGCTAAGTTGAAATGCACACTGGAGCTCTTGAAAAAAAAAAGTCACTTGCAATAGCTGTGGTATGCTGAGAGCTGTTATTGGCGTTAATATGCCATCAAATATTTCCTTCCCAGTGGGCGGACAGAATATCAAGCTACACATGGCTCCAGACTGCGAAGAACCAGCACCTTTGAGAGGAAGCCTAGCAAACGTTACCCGTCCCGGAGACATTCCACATTCAAAGGTTGTACAGTGCTCCTTCCTTGCTGACATTTTGCAGTAGGGCTTGGTGGGTCAGTTAGCTAGGAGGCGCCTACTGCCATTACCCGCTGGTGTTGGAAAGCTGTTGGGAATGTCACATGTCGTCGTTAATCTTTCTCCCACTCTGCCCTCTTCTTGGCTGTCTTCCTTTGAGTGTGCCTCTCTGCTTATTTTATGCTTGGGTCCTCAACAGTGCCACCTTTTCCCATAGAAGGTCCTTCACCCATTGTCTCCACTGCCTTGCCATTTCTGGTGGGGACACTGGGCACATGCTAATCAGAATTGTGACTACAGGAGAATGACTACAGAAGCTGCAGGGACAGGGTTGACGGCCCCCACAGTCGGTCCAGACATGCTCATCCCTGAATGTAGGTGCAGCCTGGGCCACTACTCTCCCCTTGTTCAAAACTCTCCGCGCCTTCCATCCCTTACTGAGGTGGCTCCCACCGGTGTGGCGCCTGATACCAGGATATGCCAGGCAGCAGATGAGCACGTCCAGACTTCAATTCTATTTAAACTGGGTTTCATAATCTTAGCTCGCAGCTCTGCATAGCTCATTTCTCTACGCGGATTGCTTCTCCCTCCGGTACACTCCGCTTAGCACGAAGTTGTTTGTCCTTTTTTACAACACAGTCGTCACACACGGCCTCTGCACACTCCCTGTGCTTTTTAGGGCTGCTCTGTACATTTTTCTTGCATAACTTGGGATTTAATGGGCCTCTGTGGAACCCTGCTTATATACCTGTGCCTGTGAGAAGCTTCAACCTTTGTCTCCCTGTTCCCTTCTGTTATGAGCGCAGTAGCATGATAGTCAACAGGTCTTAAATCATTCTCAGCTGCTTTAGTGTAAAGGCAAAAACAAACAAACAAACCCAGAGCCCAGAAAAATGTGGCGTAACTTTAAGAGATGCCAGGGATTGGGAACATGTTCAAAGAGAGGGTGGTGACTACAGGCAGCATCCGGCCAGCAACAAGGCCTGAGAACTTATGGAAAGCCGTTGCCTCCATTAGTAGAACCACACTTGGGTGGGGGGCGTGCTGTCCATCAACTCACAGGTGCCCAGAAGCACATCAGTCCAGGGAACAACTTTCTAAAGAAGAAAACAACAAAAAACTCTTTTGATACAGTTGTAAGCACCCAGTGCCCACAAGTGTAAGCTAGCATATGAGGAGGAAGCAAGCGTCCAGTGTAGCTGCCCTAGAAGTGGAGCAGATGGCAGGACCCTGCTGAATAGCTCTTGGCTGTTTGAGACCCATGGCTCTGAGATCTCTTCTTAACCTCCTTTCTGGCTTCCTCTAGATTCTTCTTCTCCATTTATTTTACTGACATGGTTTCTAGCTGGAGGCCTAGCATCTTGTGGGTAAAGCTTTGAGTGATCTCCCCTGTTTTGTATAATAAACCTATAGTGTCAACACTTGGGAGGTATAGGTGGGCAGATCAGAAGTTCAAAGTCATCCTCAGCTACATAGTATTTGAAGCCAACCTGAGCAACATAAAACTCTACCCCCATCAAAAGAAAAAGGACAGGGGGGAGTTGGGATACAGCTCCATAGCATCAAGTCTGTGGGTTCAATTCCCAGCGTCGCTCACAGAGATAGGAAAAATATTAATTGAGGTATAGTTGAATAAACATGAGCCCCATCGTGCAGGCTCTGCCTCTGCCCCATCAAAATTGCCTCTGACTTCTTCCATAGATGCCTGCTGAGAGTTCACCCTTGATTGTGTTATACTGCTTTTCCGTCTCCATCTAGAACTCTGTTCTCCTCCAGAGCGAGGAGTGACCTGTGGTTGCCTCCGGATGTGTCTGCATACCAGTGCACCCAGCCCCTGGAGCCTGCTCTGAGAGTTGCCTGTGTGCAGAATCAGAGGGAGGGCTATGCAAGTCCTCAGGGAGGAAGTAGCTAGAGGCCAGGGCAGCCTGGCTTGAGATGAGGCATGCTTAGACAGAGAGGTCTCTGTCCAGTTATTCTCTGTGCGTTGTTTACGTGGCCAATGTTTTGAAGTTCTGTGTAACTTTCCATCCTTCCTTTACAGCAAGCAACCCAGTGATTGCTGCTCAGCTCTGGTAAGTAACCCCAGACTCCCCAAACAGCTCTCCCCTCTAATTACCCAGTTTGTTTGCAATGTCGACTTTTCCCCTAATACAATTAAAAGCAAGTGACTCACCTGATAAGTTTTCTTTTCCTTTTTCTGCTGCCCTGGCCATACCATCCTTTCAGCTTTCAATAAGCACACAACAAAATGTTCCAAGACTTTCTTCTTGCAAAACAGCTGCTTTGTTTGAATAGCCTAGCGGCTTTGTTTGTTGTCACTGTGCTAAGGTGGCATGCACGCAACACGTGTAGCAATCATTTGGCAGGCAAGGGCAGGGACTGAAGGCCACGCTACTGCGCAAACGTTCCACGGCAACAGGTGCCGATTGTTTCTGTTTTAGGAGACATTAAACACCGCCGGGGGGGGGGGGGGGGGGGTAGGGCTGGTAAGATGGCTCAATGGGTAAAGTGCCTGCTGTGCTAGCCTTGAGACTGACATTAAATCCCTGAAATCCACGTAAAGGTGGAAAGAGAGAAGTGACTCCACAGAGCTGACCCTCCACACATGCACCATGCCACACACACACACATCACACACACAGACATACAACCATAATAAAAAGCAATAAACAAGCCTCCTCCAGAGTTTCTGTAGAAAAATAATGTGTCACAAGACTGAAAATATCCAATATGGGACTTTGCAAATGTAGCAACACGGAAGCAGCTGTAAGCAATATGCAAACACCATGAGCATGGCTGTGATTTAATAAAACTTTATTCGTAAGGACCAGTCAGCCATATTTAGACCATGGGTGGAATTGGCTGCCTCTTCCCTAGCGCAGGTGTTCCTGACCCTGCCTGTGTCTGGAATTACCTGACGATGTCCCCTTAGGCAGGATCGCCCTGGGCCTTATGAAAACATATGTACACATATGGGGAATTGGGCTTCCTGGTCAGGCCCATGTGACCTCCAGGTGAGAGACACTGCCCTACCTGTTATCCTTTCTTTCCTCCCCTGTCTGAAACCACTGGTCTTCCTTTGTAAGCTTGACTTGCTAGACACATCTGCCGTGTGAGAGAAGACTTGGTGGCCTCTTGGTTCTGAATTGCAGGCTGAGGGCTCGGGGTTGATGGGGCAAGGGTGGTGGTGGCCTTTGATGAGACAGATACAGCTGGCCTGTGCTATGTACCCTCATCCTGGCAGACAGGGCGTGAGATCAGGGGCCCGCCACTCTCCTGGCTAGCATCCAGAGCTAGCAACTGAGGCCTCAGGGTCTCTCTCTGTAATAGCTTTTTCTAACGCAGCCTAGAGCCTTGGCCTTCTGCTTGCTGTGCTACCTTTTCCTCACTTGCAGGCAAGGAGCTTAGACTAGGTCAGTGTTCTCCCCATCCGTTTTAGCTTGTGAGTTTTACATTCCACCACCATCCCCAAGAAGCCTGAAGCAAACAAAACAGAATCCGAGCGCTGCTTGTGGGGAGGGAAGGACTAAGGCCCACCTGTTCATTAGCGCCCCCCACCACCACACTTTAGGAAACTTCAAGGACCCTCAGGTTCTGGAGAGCAAGTTAGCACAGCCTCAGGCTCCAGGGTGTGTTTGCAGGGACATGATGGCCTGGTCATGCTATCTGCCTTCTGCATCTGATGATGGGGGAGGCCAATCCTCTTGAACTGCTGTCCATTGTCCCCTGAGGTGGGGGGCATAGGGTGCAGTGCTCTCAGGATGGGTAGTTGTAGGTCTGCAGGTGTGCCTACATCTCGGGGTCTCTGCCAGTTAGGGCCTCCGCAAGTAGGATGCTGAAAACTACTGACCTCCTTTAGCCTGTCAGATCCTGCTTTTAATTCTCAGACTGTAAGCTACAGTATTGCCTGCTTTCTTAGGAGATGATTGTTTGTTTGTTTGTATTTATCTGATAAAGTGACACTTCCCTCTTAGAATCTAGAGGAGATTATATATTGGGAATGAAAACAAACATTAAAAAAAATTGCCACACACACACAAAAGTGTCAGTAAATATACCCTTTAGGAACAAATGAGCTAATAACCGCTGTTCACAGCTGTTCAATTGCTCTTTCCAGCCTGTGGGAGCCCAGTGAGTAGAATTTCTGTGGGAACCATGGATGAAGTTGTGCTGGGACCTGCAGAGGTATTGCTGGAAAAAGAGATCCTTGTAGAACCCTTTGCTCACCTGCTAAGATCTGGTCTAGGCAGTCTGGGTCAGAGCCTGGCTTCACTACAAGTCCCCTCTGAAAGCTAAAGGCAGACCCGGTGTGAGACTCAGAACAAAGGTACCTCCTTCCCATTGTTAGAGAGGTAATAAACCTTGATTCCAGGCTTGACACCCTAGCCACCTTAGCAACGATGCCTAGCAACAGTGACTGCCCAGTGATTGTTCTGGGGTTGTGAGATTTCTGATAGGTGCTGAGTTTGCATCTATGCAACAAATTTCTCTATTTCTCTTGGTATCTGTCCCTCTCTGTGTACGTACACACACACACACACATACATATATTTCATATACATATTTATGTATGCATATGTTTATATATTTGCCAAGCTAGTTCTAATTAAGATTCTTTAAAAAAAAAAAAAAAATTCTAATCAAGTTAGATCACACTCGAGCTCTGAACTTTTCCGCAGGCCCTCAGACTGCTTTGAATTCTTAGGGATTGTAAGCTGCAGTGTTTCTTGCTTATGGATTTGGTGGAAAGAAAATAGGCTTTGGGTCTGAGCAGATGTTGAGTCAACCCTGACTTGGCTATTGGCTGGCCAGTGATTCTTAGTAAGCTTCTTCATACTCTCTCGGGGCAAGCTTCCTGATGAAGCTGGTACCTCTCCCTTCAACTGGGAGAAGCTCTGTGCCTCACTAGAGGCAGTGCCAGGGCAGGCCTGCAATGGGAGCTGAATCTCCTTGGTTTGCACTGCTGAAAAGAAACACAAGTATGTCCCACTGCACTTGGCATACCGCCGGGGTGTTTATGCTGGTAAGCCTTGAAGTGGTAAGTGAAAGTTGGTATTTGTGGTTTCCTTGATTATACACTTATATATGTTCCTGTAAGCCTAGTAACCAAAAAAGAAATGGTGTGCGGACATTCCTAATGGAGTACGGAGTCTGTAGGATTAGCTACGGCTGTTGAGTAGATCCATCCTAATGCCTCCTTGCAACTTTTAATATGACATTTTTCTTTTTCCTTTTAGCTCTAAAACAAATCCTGAAGTCCATAATTACCAGGTGAGATGCTGTTTTGGAGAAGCTTCTTAAAGTTTCTGAGTTTTGTGCGATGAGCAGTTGGTAGGAATTGTATATGCTTGTTAGGGTTTGGTTCATTCTTCTTGTTGTTCTCCAGATATTCTAAAATACAGATCCTTCCATCTTGACCCTGTCCCCTCCTGGTCCTCTGAAGGGCCTGTTTTTAACCTTGTTAACCTGTGAGTGCCAGGAACATGTAGTTATGATTCTGGTTGGTCAAGCATAGCCTCTTAGCAACAGTCAAGTGCATGCTTTTGTGGAAGTATGCTGTGGGCCTAGCGAACACAAGCCCTCGAGACAGGCATCCGGAGGGGAGGTTTTGGTCAAGTATTCGGGAGACCCTGCTGCTTCCCTCATTTGCCTTCTTGGCCTTGACTGTGCCTTCTGGGTGCAGAAGTACTGAGGAAACACAATTTGTTTGTTTGTGTGAGATGAGGGCTGCCTTAGGCTGTCCTGGAACTCACTAGTCTTTAACTCACACAGATCCACCTGCCTCTGCCTCTCAGGTGCTGAGATTTAAAGCATGTGCCACAATGGCTGGAAAGGGTTGGTTGGTTTGTTTTGTTGCTTTCGGTTTTGTTGCTCCTCCCCCCCACCCACCCACCCCTTTTCCTGGTAACCCACACACACCACTGGAAGCATTATTTATTTCTAGAACCCATCTTGTCAAACACCAGGCCCATCAATTTCCATGCCTACCCACTACCGCCAAAGCCCTCAGTAGCCCAGCTTGCAGCAAGCCGCTGTGGGCAGTCCCCTCTGGCCTTTCTGTAGCCTGCCCTGACTCCTTACACCCCTGCTCCTGTCATAGCCTGCGCTCAGCTCTCAACGGTAGAGTAGTTGCCTTTGGGTTCTTGCCTGTGCTGCCTGGCCTATGCTCATCCTCTTGTTTGCTGCGGTATCCTTCACATTCCTATCCCTTCCCCCTTTTGGAAGCTCCCAGCTCCGGTGCGACTCAGCCCTTAAAGCCACGTGGCCAGCATTAAAAGACTAGCCAGCGCTTCAGTCTCACTCCTTAAAGGTTGAGCAGAAACTTGAGGAGTAGGAACTTGGCATGCATAGACTTCAGAGCTCCTAAGGCAGCTCTTGAGTGGATGGTATGTGCCTTGGTTCCCCAGGCAGTCATTTGCTTTTGCTTAAAGGCAGAGGTCCATGTCTGATGACTCCTAACTTTTTTTTTTCCTGGTGCTATGACAAAATACCCCATACAGTGTACTTTATAAAGTAAAAGTTCATTTAACTCATGGCCCTGGAGGCTCAACAGTAGTATTGGCCTCCATCCAGCTCTGGATGGATTTGTGGCATAAGAATAGGAGTGTGTGGGGAGGACGAGATTGCATGGTGAGATGGGGAGCCAGTGTAAGAGGGGGGACCTGTACTGCTCTTCTCAGGAGAACTAACCAGGTCCCCTCTGAAGACCCCCAAAGACCTAATCACCTCCCAAGGCATCACACTGTTGACTGACCTCACATGTGTTAAACCTTGTCCTGAGCAAGTGCCTGCAGCGTCTCTCCTCCCAGGAGTCTGTGCCATTGTATTTGGCTGTGAATGTCAAGTAACAGTGCTGTTCCATAAATGATTTCAGCTGGAAGCTTTATTCTAATTGTCCCATTCCATGGTCTTTCACTGCTGTAGGTGTCCTTCCTATAGACGACCCGGATGCCCACTGTGGTCCTTAGGAGGTTCCCAGATTGTTTCTAAAGAGCTGAGCATGAATTCACACGTTGTTGAACCTGGCGGAAGGAATACTGTTTTCCCTCTCTCATCTTCCTTAGGGTCTTGGGCTTCTTATTCACAGACTGCTTTTTGTTCAGGGATGTCTAGCACAACTAGAATGTTGGGGGAAAGAGAAAAGCTGCCGGTGCAGCACTTGGAGGAGAGAGAATGAAAAGAAAAAGTAGTGGCGCACGCCTTGAATCCCAGCACTTTGGAGGCAGAGGCAGGCAGATCGCTATGAGTTTAAGGCCAGCCTGGTATACAGAGTGGGTCCACGATAGTCAGGGCTACACAGAGAAACTCTATCTCGAAAAGAAAAGAAAGAAAGATAAAGATGGACAGACAGTAAAGCCGCCCCACTTGCCATGACCCCTGCCTCCTCCTGCATCTGCTAGTGGCGAGCACCCAGGGCGTTTGTTCACAGCAGATTTGTGACACTCTAGTACTGGATCTTGCCACATAGTTTCTAGGTGCCTCGTGTACTTGACCAGTCTTAGCGGCCCTGTGTTACGCGTCAAGAGTTTGACTGTAAGTGGACGGGAGGAGGATGTCCTGATAGGTGGCCTGGTCACATCACAATGCTGTGAAGAGTGGCCGGGAACTGGGCGACATGGAGCATTAGCTCATTCTTAGCACTACAGAGTCAGCCAGCTGCAGAGGATAGACGGCCATGTTCTTAGTGAGGACATTTGTCGTTTGCGGTGCAGCAGTTCTCTATTGTCCCCGAAATTCCAGTAAATATGGCTCCCCTTTTCTCTGTTATTGCTACAAGCAAAGAGATACACACAAACCTTCCTCATTGTCAACGGAGCACCTGAGTTAACATTAAAGTAAGAGATATACCAAGGAAGGTTCTGGAATCTTGTTTTTCCCCCCAAGTCTTGGATGAGGGTTCTGCCTCTCTCTGGCAAATCCAGGTATATCTAAAAGCAGGAAAGACTAGCAGGTCTAGCCATAGGTTAGTGGTTTCTAGTTGGAGACTCTGCCTGGGAGTGGCTGGCTTGGGCTAATCACCCAAACTCCATGGGTTTGGGTTTGGGTATCCCCTAAAAGAGACAAGATAGAGGAGATTGCACCAGATCCGTGATGCAGACGTACCCCTGCAGGTTCCACTCCCAGAACCATGTCCTCCGGGGTGCAGCCTGCTGACAGGCGCTTTGAACGAGAAAAGCAGGACTACCAGAATACAGAATAGGCAGCGTGAGGGCATCTCAGCCATGAAAATCTGATGAACAGAACTGCTGGGAAATTCTGTAACAGAAAGCAGGCCACTGCTTATTAACCACAGCAGCAGGGGTAAGGAGGAGGAAGGGAAGAAATAATTAAAAGATTAATGGTGGCACAATTGCAGTGACTTTTGGGCGGGGAGGCAGGGGGCAGCGGCAAATTTTTCCCTATAGCTCATTTAGCCTTGAGAAGCCCAATGGCTTCTGGCAATGTCCAGGGCTGCTGCCCTCTGCAGGTGCAAAGTGCAATGACAGCCGGCTTCCCTCCAGGCCCATCCAGGCTTCACTGGAGTCTACTTTCTTGTCTTCCCACCCTTCTTCCTCCAGTCCTCCTGATGTTGTTACTGTTCACACTCGAAACACTGTTGCTTTCATTGCCCTGTCTTTCCAGCCCTTGTCTGTGTTCCAACCAAGCGCTGCTGTTACGCATGCCCGTCGTCCTCATCCACAAAACAACAAAAGTGGCTTCTGAAGAGAGAAGCCACTCACCCCATCTTTCTGGCATTCGCTTCCTTAAGAGAGAAGCGTTGTCTGACAGGGCATGCTGGGTAGCCTCCTTTGAGTCAGATGTAGCTCTCTGGAGATGGTAGTTGGTGAGCCACACACTGGGTTCCACCCCACCCCCGCCCCCCACCCTGCCAACCCCCAGCTTTTGTTAGTGGGAGAAACAAGATCATCCTGGGAAAGGTCCTGCCACCCCTTCTCCCCCAGGACTTGGTTACAGCTTTCCTTTTCACAGCCCCCAGGCTTCTGAGGTGGGTGCCATTGCAAGAAAAAGCAAAGGAGATGGTGGCTATTGTAATCCAAAGGTCACTGACTAATCAAGTTTGGTGTTTCCTTTCCAGCCTCCGTACCATCCCAACATCCACCCCAGCCAGCCCAGGTGGCGCCCTCACTCTCCCAATGTCAGGTGAGTTGGAGAGTTAGTTATGGAGCTTTAGGAAGTTCTCTCATCTCCTGAAGGCCGCACTCCAGGCCGAAGGAACAACCAACCCTCAGGGTAGCATGACCAGGGCAGAAATGGATGTTTTTCAGAACAAAGGAAGGAAGCAACCAGTCTTTGTGAAGTAACAGATTTTTTTTTTTTTTAATTCTAACCCACAAATATTTTGGTTTGGTTTTATATCAGAGATGTTGCTTAAGATTTCCAAGTAACATTTTCTTATTCTGAGAACTTATTTTCTTGGAATGTGATTAAAGCTTGGAGATTATGCTTTTTTTTTTTTTTTTAAAGGATTTTTACCCCTTAGGAATGAGGGCAATGTTTTCTTTGGTAACAATGAGTTTTGTTTTGTTTTTTTCTCCTACTTGGGGGTCATTAAACTGTTTCCTCAAAGAAAAGCCTGGATTTTCAGCATTATGGTTATTGTCTGAAGGCAACAGTAAGCAATGAGAATGCATGATTGTATTTCAGTGAAAGTTTACAAAAATGTCAGTGTCTCCTGCCACTGCCCTGAGTGACCTGGCACCTGCCATGCTATTTGGAATCAGGGCCACCGACCCCTGGGGAACAGACATGTTCTTAAGATTTGCGTGTTTGATGATTCTTATTGGCAGTTATGTGGCCAGCTATTTCAGAAGCATAGTTGGCGAATTCAGGTTGCACCAGGGTGGAGCTGTGAGCCTTGCTCCCTGGGGGAGGGAGCACGAAGAGTGAATCAGTAGAAACAAATGTGCCTAGAGCAAGCGAGGTAAAAGTCTGTTGGGGAATCTCGTAGCATCTTCGTGTGGTTCAAACAAAGGTAGCTTAATTTTCAGACATGACAAGTAGATAAAGCTTAGAAGAGATACCGTCTTGTTAACATTGGTTTAAGCAGACTTCATTCCTAGTGCTGCCTGTCCTGTCTGCGTGCTTTCCCTCTGTAGCATGCCCTGGCCTACTCTTCGCCCAGAGGCAGCAGTTTCCCTCTGAGGTGGCAGTGCTGATGCCAGGATTTAGTGTCCCCTGAGAGCCACAGCTCAGCCCCATGCCAGACCTTCTGTAGCTGAACTGCAAGTGGCACCCAGCACTCTGTGTTGCAGAGCTCTCTAGAGTTGCGTCCTGAGGGGAGTTGATTGGTCCGCACTTGCATCACAGGTTTCAGGAAGCTCCCCTCACCTAGCCTTCCTTGGACCAACCTGACCACCAGACCTCTTGCAAAACCATGACTTGGCCAGAAACGGCTTTTATCAGCTTCAAAACTGGTAGATGATCACACCACATGGGTTTGTTTGTTTGTTTTAACATTCTGAGGTGTCTAGGCTGCTCATGCGTCAGGCACCCGACTCACTCCCTTCCCACACACACACTTCCTTTGCGAGTGCGTGCGTGCTTGACCTCGCTCATTTCTGAATTGTCTTCCATTCTCCCAGTAACCATTCCATCTGCAAACAAAACAAGCCATCTTTTCAGGATGACAGGCCACACTGGAAAGCCTCAGCCAGTGGAGATGACGGCCATTTTGACTATGTCCACGACCAGAACCAGAGGAACTTAGGAGGGACATACAGTGTCACGTACCGGGACAAACTCATGACCGCACTTTGAGAGACTGAAGCCTCTTACTTCCGGTCACCACCATGGTGCCATTGCATTCTGTGAGAAGCGTCCTTTCATCACGTGGGCGTATTTGTACAAGTGTCTTTAAGTAGTGCTTTTAATGTCCATGCAAACGTTGGAAGATGACTGCCATAGATGACCATGATTTACTGTGGACTGCATTCTCAATCATGAAGGTAGCTAAAGGCTCAGGAATCATTTTGGTATTCTGATTTTAAAGCTGAAGTAAAAGTCTCTTATCATTACGCTGTGTACCTGATAGTCTGGTACTTAGCCAGCAGGGACCACATGAGGCCAACCAACAAACCAAAGCGTGGCACCTAGTACTGTTGTGGGGATGGAGGTTGCCAGGGTCTAGTCTCCACTGCTCTGTGACCTCGGCTGGAGCACCTCCCTTTCCTCTGTTTCATTTCCTCCGGGGTCCTCTCTGTTCTGTGATTTATTAATATCTCACTTCTCACCTGCCTAAGAACATGCATTCAGACCTACGTCCCCATAAAAGCAACTGTTATGCCCCCTCAGTAACAGAAGCTCAGTAAAGATGACAAAACGCGTTAGACGTTACGTCAGCACAGAGAGGCTCGGAATTGGACGTCTTTAAGCGGGTTAGCGGGTGTGGACTTGAGCCCCAGTGCTGACCACCAGTTGTATAGCATGTTCACTGCAATTAACTTCTCAACTATAAGGGTGATTTGTAACGCCTCAGTGACCACTGCTGCTAACTTGGGTGATTTCAGAAGACACCACTGTGACTGCTGTCAGAATAGAGGCTGGATGCCACCTAGACTTAACTCCTTTGAACAGCAGCGAGGGTGCAAAGGGAGAACCTGCCAGGTCTCTGGACGTCGTGCCAAAGAGTGTGTTGCACAGAGAGACGCACATGGCCCCTTCCTTCTGTAGAACCCCAAAGCAATATGTTGTCTTCTATGGTGACACTTGTACCAACGTATTTATTTACCCCATTTCAAGTAGTGCATCAAACCCCCTTTTCTCTTCATAAGCAGTTCCAGGATGCTCTTCCCACCTTGTTTTTGTGCAATCTATCAATTTTGTGTCACTTTAATATATGTGATTTTAATTTGGTCTCTTTTAAGCCCTTGGGCATGTGTTAATAACATCTTTTCTTGCTAAAATCTGACCCTTTTGGTTCTATGAAAGTCTCTTGAGGAGGAGGGAGTCATCTGCACACTTGTACAGGGGAGTAGACCATCCACCTATAAACTCCCCCCAAGATGCATGTTTACAGGTGTGATCCACTTCAGCAGGTGTTCAGATCCCCGGTGTATGTACTGCGTTGGAATAAACATGTTCTGGGTCTCTTCATCTCACTGCTAACATGTTTTACAATGTGTCTCCAAGTAATAAAGATTATTTCTACTTTTTTCCCCCCCGACTCCATTTTCATTCCATTGATTTTTCTGCATAGAAGTCTCTCTTTGATCTCACTCGTAGTGCAGTTGACTCCCGGGTGTCTGAAGGTGAACCTTCCGTGACATGGTGTGGGACAACACCATCCACAGGGAGGCTCCTGTGAGCACAGTGGCTGAGATGCTTCTTTCTCTGAGGCACCTCTGGAAGAGTTTGTAATCCCTGTCCCTAGGCAGTGAAGGGCACACGTTCTCCTGCTTGCTTACCCCTTCCTGACTGTGTCTGTGGCTAATTAAAGATGATCCAATGCCCTCAATAAGAACCTTTCTGCTTAAACTAACGAGGCGGCTTAGTTAGCTGCCTCTATAGGACATCTGACTGTGAAGTGGACGCTTACATTCTTTATCTCAGGGGACCTTTAGTTATTGGTGACTGTTCTTGTAGCCTCGTCTTTCTATTCCTATTGGGAGTTGGTGTTTCTCAGGGCATCTCTTCTCTGTTCTCGACTTTTCTCACTTAACCAGCCTCCTAGAATCACCTCATTCCTGTCATATTTTATAATGCTGTTGACTCTGAAAACCATTGTCTTCAGCCTAGCCTATCTGTCTGCGTTTATGCACTGACACTTCAACGTAGATGTCCCTTGTGCAGATGAAACCCCACATGAGGAAAAAAAAAATCAAATTTATCTTTGACCACCACTCCTGGAATGCACGCTTTCCTGCCTCCTCTGGTTCTCTTCTGCTAAGGGTATGAATATGTACACAAGCCACAACTCTCTCTTGCCACCCACATCCACGCAGTCCACAGCTCTGCTCAACTTTGCTTCCTTCACAGTTCTTCCAAGCACTGCCGTGCGGGAGTCTTCCGTCTTGCACAGATGTGCCCGCTGTGATCCCCGCGATCGGATGTGTCATCCCAGTGCCTCCGTCTCTTTGCTCTAGCGTAGTGCATCCCAACCTCTCATCTTTCAGATGAAACGGTAACACCGAGATGCCCGTGCCACGCCTCGTGACTGCCGCTTTGCAGGCACTGTTCTTTCCTGCCTAGAATTCTGTCACTCCCAACTCCTGCCAACTCCTGCCTAGCCTTTAAGCCTCCGCTCAGACGTCATCTTCTCTGGGGACTCTTTTGACAGCCCCCACCTCTGCAAATTGGGTTAATTCCTGTGTTCTGTGTTCTACTACTACCTCCCCCTCACACCCCCAGACACGGGAACATTGTACTCACAACTTTGTATTGAAACAGCCTCTTTTTTTTTCATCTCATCTTGGAACCTCAGATTCCTCAGCAGTCTTTGCCTTTGTTCTTGGTACCTGACAGCAGGTACTCAATGGATGTCTGCTGGGAGAACAGATTCATTGGAGAGGGACTTTCCAACCAGGTAACGGGCAATGATGATGTCATCTCTGGTCCGGTCTGAAGGGTTCGGATATACCACATCCGGTTGGGAGCATCACATTTTGAGTAGGACGTGGGCCGCTCTGTCATTTGTGGACTCAGCTTCATCGAGTGCACGCTATTCAGCAGGTCTCATTTGAAGTGTTGGTGTGATGGTAGGTATGGCAGTGGGCCAAGTAGCCATCTGACATTGGAAACCCCACTAGACGGATAGTGATCTACAGTCATACAGAGGGGTTAACAGCCACTTTCAAGTTCCACGTGTGCCACTTTGTCTTCCTGGTCACTCCACAAAGTAGTTAGTATCGTGTTCCAGATAGGGAGGCGGGCATAGGGAGAAGGTAAGTGCTGGCCTCCAGGCTCTCATGATGGTCAGTCATCCCACCGTCATCACCCTGGTGATCCACATCTCACTGTGACTATTAGACTGTAGTGCACTACATTGAGATCTAATTGCTCTCTCTACTCTCTATGCCAACAGCCTAGTAGCACTATCTGCCTCCCTCACCCACTGTCCCTGCCACCAATGAGCTGGTAACTGCCCACACCCACCCAGGGCTAGGAGCCCCATCCAAAACCAGACCCATTATAACCTCTACCATGTGCCCCCTGGGAGCCCTCTCCACACCTCACCCCACTCTGGTCCAGCTGCCCGTCCACAACTACTCTACTTATTTCACTCTTCCTTCTCAAAGAGGCAGAGATGGAGAGCTACTTAAAGCAAAAGTGTCCTTGTGCGAGATGTTGCACATCTTCCCAATAATTCATAAGATTGGGGCAGGGGGTGGGGGGACCATCAGCTGCCAGCAACATCAAACTTACCGTTCTACAACTAATTACCTTTTTTCGGTTTTGGATTCCACAAGCTTAACTAGTCTTTGGTTCTCTGTACCCACGGAACATCAAACAGTGAGCTGTTGGGTGTCAGTGAATTGATGTGGCCCATAGTTGTTACACATCTTGAAAATGTGCCAGGTGGTTCTGTCCTGTACTCAAAACTGTCTCTGTGTCCTCCATTGCTTGCTCAACCATCCCTACGGAAGATGGCTCTTCTTTAGCAGCAAAGGTGGAAGGAGGACCATGCTGGGGGTCCCTTCTGACTCTCTTGCGTGTTAAAACCATCCACCATCTTTCCAGGTCAAGTGGCTCCAGCCTCCTGGGTCCAGCTTGGGACCTAACAAATGACAGCTGTTTTGGTGCCCTTGACTTTGCAGCTTTTACTTAGTCCTTTAAAATCTGAGTTCATCAAAGAACTCTCTGGGCAGCCATATTGATCTCTTAGATCAATAGTTCTCAAACCAAGCTTCAAGTCACTTCCCTGACTGGCCAAGTTTCCCAAATGCCAGGGGTAAATACCACAGATTGGCCCAGGATGCTGGCTTCTGCATCTCCCACCAGGAGGCAGAGAGCAAGCACAGGCCAGGGAGGTCTGCAGATAGAGGGTCAGACAGAAAAAAGCCAGCTGCTGTTGAAGAAAATTGGCACATTTTAAGGAGCCCCTGGGGTATCTAAAAAGGCAAACAAACCCGAAGCTGGTGCTCAGCTGAGCCTACGCAAAAGAAATCAATAATTCTGCAAATAGGCCCACTTCTCTTCAAATAGGAACCAAGTGATAGCTCAATTTATTTAGAAATGTTGAACTTTAGTGCTGGAGAGATGGCTGAGCAGTTAAGAGGCCTTGCTGCTCTTTCAGAGGACCCAGATTTGGTTCCCAGCACCCACATTGAGCAGTCCACAGTCACTTCTAACACTAATTCCAAAGGTACCAGTGCCCTATAACAGTTTCCATGGCCACCTGCACACACATGACATCAAAACAAACAAAAACCAAATATTTAAAATATTGTTGGTGTCTCTTTAAATGGTAGCTGGTAAGACTGCATGGACTTTTTCCTTTTTTTTTTTTTTTTTTTTTTTTTTGCTAGAGCCTCTACATAGCCTGGCTGTCCTGGAACTCTGTAGACCAGGCTGACCTCAACCCCACAGAGATCCACCTGCCTCTGCCTTCAGAGTGCTGGGATTAAAAGTGTGCACCACCATACCAGGTTTAGGACTTGCATCTTCACCATCACCACAGAGGAGTGGGGATAGGCAAGGGTAGAAGCTTCCCCTAGCTAAGTCATTTCTTGTCTTGATGGTTTGATTGTAACTTATATCAGAGGCAAGGGGGTGAATATATGTACAATTTAAGTGGACCTAATGCTCAAGAGTAAATGAGTGAGCTGGGCACAGTGGCACACACCTTTAATCCCAGTACTCAGGGAGGCAGAGGCAGGCAGGTGGATCTCTGTGAGTTTGAAGCCAGCCTAGTCTACAAATTGAGTCCAGGACAGCCAAGAGTATGCAGTGAAGCCCTGTCTTTAATTAAAAAAAAAAAAAAAAAGCCAAAACCAACTAAACAAAAGTAAATGAGTGCATCCCTGGGATGTGTATCAGTAGTAGAGCACATGTCTCGGATAGTCAGTCTGCCTAGTTAATGTGCCTTCCCACTCCTAAGCACATGAGGAGGCAGAAGAATTCAGATGCCAATTGTTCCTTGTGTGGCTTTAATTTCACCATCACCCCCCATGAGTCTGCCAGACCATTTCCTGCTCACTGTTCTGCAACCAAGGGTGAGCCGCCAGCCAGCGCTTTTACCTAAGAGCCTGCCTCCGAATGAAAGCCGTTCCTGAAAACAGATTCAAGATGACAGAAGCCTGATGATAGGACTTTTCAAGTCAGAGAAGAGATAGGCTAGACGCCCACAGCGTGACATTCCAGTTGTTCCGGAGGAAATAGACTCACAGGCCTCTTGTGAGATCAAATGTGGGAACTTTGGAATCCCGTGCTGTGACCTTCAGCTTTGCCACTAGCCATGGGGCCCTTCGCCAATTTTTCCAATTTGTCCCATTTTCTTCATTCCAAAAAGAAATGTAACAATATCTTGTTAAGGGACTCAAATGAGGTCTAGGGAGATGACTCAGTCAATAAAGTGCCTGTTGCTTAAACCTGAAGACCTGAGTTTGGGTCCCTGGCGCATCCACATGTTTCTGGCCTGGAGAAATGATCTATAATAGCCATATTTTCCATTTAATTTATTAAGCATGTAGCAAGCAAAAGTTAAGAATAGCTAACACGTAACAGATAGGTAGAAACAGAAAATATGAACTGTTAACACTAAAAACATCCAGCAGAAACTGACTGGGGAAGCCTCATGAAGGCGACCAACTGGAGTTCCCGAGAGAGTCTCCTCCAGTGAGGTTTCCAAGAAAGCGAATAAACAACCACAACCCCAAAGAAAACCCCATAGTCCCTGGCAAGTGTCACCTTCAGATCTAGGCAGCATCATATGCTGCCTGGGGAAAGTGAGAGTTGGAGTTACTGATGGCACGTTCCTTGGGTGAGCTCCTTGCTGCAGAACTCCTGGCTTCTCTTTTTCCCACCGTAGGCATCTTTTATATTGTGGGACCAAGAATAGTAACATCTTTTGGAAGTGATTTGCCTTCTAGCTTTTCTCAAGGACACACCGTGTTTTTACTCTTGGCATGTTTTGCCGTTCTCTTTCCTCCCTGTTACATAGTTGAGAGAGGGGCAGCCCATTCCTGGACAAGGTGCCTCAGAGGGTGCTTTAAGACAAACACGCTTAGTTCTGGGATGGGAGGGGGCAGCCCTGTCTCCAGAGCCAGCTTGTAAATGACACATGCCAATTTACCAATATAATGTACATTGTACTATATAAAAAGCTGGACGTGATGGTGGATATGTGTAACCGCAGTGCTGGGGTAGGGGTAGGGGCAGGGCAGAGACAGCTTTCGGGGACTCATTGGCTAGTTAAACTGGTGAGCTTAAGTTCAGTGAGAGACTCTGACTCCAAAAATAAGGTAAAAAGTGATAGAAGGCGTTTGTCCTTGACTTAGCATGCATATATGACACTTATGATCTCTCTGCCCACACACACACAAACCCCGAATAATATGTCATTAAGGTGTTGGGCACAGTGTTTAAGGCTGTCCGCTAGGAATTTTCAGTGGGTTTTGAGCAGTATGGCTTTGGCAGTCCCTGTGGACAGAAAAAGAACTAAGGTAGCGTCTAGCTCAAGAGACGGTATGTCTCCTGGGCTGGCAGGGGAGCTGTGTGCTCTAACTTTAGCAACAGAGAGGGGGGTGCCTGGTTCCAGAGGAGAGATAAAATGGATGAGGGTTCACAGTGCAGAAAGACACCTCTCTTTGAAACAGACAGGCTAAGAGCCGAAATGCCATGGGGATCTTTTGAGAGGGGATAAAGGGAGAAATAGAAATGATATTTCTGTCTGAGAGTCCAAGGAGATAACTGCCCAGGCCGGGTGTATGTCAAACAATACTCTCCTCTGGTAAATGGCAAAGCTGATAGAGGGCGAAGGGTAGGTGAGAGCTGAAAATACATTCCACTGGGCCAGTAGGTCTTGGAAGTTTGGAGAATTAGAAGTGTCTGTCTAGTTCCCAAGTCAGCTAGTTTAGGGTTTCATCTCAGACAAAGCAGAGAAAGTTTTTGCCCTGTTTGTAATAAGGGAGCCTAGGAGATGGCTCAGCTGGTAAAATATCTACCATGCCAACATAGCAAGCTGTGTTAGGATCCCAAATACCCATGTAAAAGCAGAGCTCCATGGGGCCTGCCTGTAACCCCGGTGTCTGGGGCGGGGGGGCAGGGGGCAGGAGGCTCCTTGGAGCAGAGTCACTGTCCAGCCAGTCTGGATGTATCAGTGAGCTGTGGGTTCAGTGAAAGACTCAAAGATAAGGTGGCGAGCCACTGAGGCAGACACCCAGCATTGACCTCTGGCTTTCACATGCATGTGTGTGCATGCCTATGTGTATGCGTGCGCGTGCGCGCACACACACACACACACACACAGAACCATTGTACTATGTTTTTTTCAGTCTGCCTGTAATTAACACACACCCAGCTATAGCAATTACACTCTGAGAGAGACTGAATGATCAGCCGGGGGGTGGGGGCAGGAATCTGTGAATGAGACGGTATTAACCAGTTAGATGAGAGTCCCTTCGCACGCTCGCGCCCCCTCCCTAAGAGTGTTTTCAGCAAGGAGCAGAGACAGGCTCCTGTGGAGCCAGCAGATCCACAGAGCTGAACTCATATAACAGTCAGTGCACATCACAGTAAAAACTCAAAACAACGACTGGAGCCATGGTTCACTGGATAAAGTGCTTGTCATGGAATTACAAGGACTTCAGTTTTGCCCACAGAACCACGCAAAGCCATTTATGTAGTCCATATATAATCCCTCTGCTCCCGTGAGAAGACGGAAAGCAGAGACATGAGAACTCCCAGAAGCCTGCAGGCCAAGTAACCTGCCCTGTGCCGGAGAAGCAAATGAGACCCTGTCTCGAAGTGGAAGGGTAGACTGACCCCTGAGCTTGTCCTCTGGCCTCCACGCAGGTGCCATGCTACATTGATGCCTGGTTTCAGACACAAACAACATTTTTTAAGCCTCACAGCTATCCAATTGCTTTTTTTTTTATTCCCCAGTTTTCTACTTCTGAGCTGTAAATATCATTAACATTTCTTGTCAATCTCAAGCCAGCCTGCATACAAAGAGGCACATGTGTTTACTTAACTAGTCAATACTGATACACGTACAAGTCGCATCAACTGTGTACGGTAATTGTACGCTATGCTCGGCATTCTGTTTGTGCACTTGAACAAATGAACTCTATAGACTAAGTCTTCGGGGAATAGACTTGCTGAGCCATTATCATTTGAACATTTTTTAAAATTGTAAACATACATTTTTATTTATTTATTTATTTTTAATTTTTACATTTTATTTTATTAATTTATTCTTATTACATCTCAATGGTTATCCCATCCCTTGTATCCTCCCATTCCTCCCTCCCATTTTCCCTACTCCCCTCCCCTATGACTGTGACTGAGGGAGACTTCCTCCCCCTTTATATGCTCAAAGGGTATCAAGTCTCTTCTTGGTAGCCTGCTATCCTTCCTCTGAGTGCCACCAGGTCTCCCCATCCAGGGGACATGGTCAAATATGAGGCACCAGAGTACGTGTGAAAGTCATATTCCACTCTCCACTCAACTGTGGAGAATGCCCTGTCCATTGGCTAGATCTGGGTAGGGGTTTGAAATTTACGGCCTGTATTGTCCTTGGCTGGAGCCAGAGTCAAATGCTATATACTCACTTATATCTGCATACTAGCCCAAGGGGCATGTCACATGAAAATCTTCACTTATCAGGAAACTGGGACAGAGGGGAGGACATCCTATTGGGACTCTAGATGAGAGAAGCATGGGAGAATGGCAAAGTAGAATTTGAACATTTTATGCTGCTGTTCCCTAAGGAGATGTCATAGGTTTGTACCCACCACACCACATACGTGTGATGATGGAAGGATGCTAGCACACAGAAGTATGCACACATGCCCAAGTTCACCGGCGCTGAAGCCGCATTGAGCGTGCCCCCTTAGCATTTGTGATAGTGAGAAAGAAAGCTGGAGATTGTTGGTTGTTACTGGAGCTTTCTCCAAATTGATTTCCAGACATTCAGATGACCGTCAGCACGCTGCCACCCCGGAGAGCTGCACGGGGAGCACAGACAACATAAAAATAGCCAAGATACGCGAACTGATTTCTGGTGTCTGTGTTTCCATTCTGCTGGGGGTTCTGTTGAGAGCTTTCCACTCAGGCTGCTCACTCAGATGTGGTGACCTACCTGTGTGTTTGACCGAGGGAGGACCTCGGCTTGTAGTTTTGATTATATCTCTGATAGATCCGCTGCAGCGGTGCAGGTGCGTCCCAAGGCTGTGAGTGGTTTTAATGGAGGGGAGATGGCAGCTCTTTAAAACACCACAATTGTTGTCTAGGCAACCCACTAAAAGGGGCTAGAATAATTAGAGGCACTCCCTGCAGAAGCCCACCTAATCACTCCCCGCCTGGAGGGATGGCTTGAGTGTGGTGACTGAGACCTCATCAGCAAGCCCGTTGCTGTGCTAATGACCCAGCCAGCCTCCCTCCCTGCCTGAAGGATAAATACCATGCCTGTAATAAAAGCAATTAAGCCCAGAGGCCTGACACCCAGCCAGTGTCTGGCCTCAGAGGCTAAGGTTGCTTCAGGTAGACACTTCTGAAGAGCCTATGAGAACTGGGGAAGGGACAGAGGCTCATTGGAGATTTTTGTGCACTAATGAATACCATAACAGACTCAGCCTTCTTTATGTGACGCGGACCCAGGTTTCAGCTCACACTGGCACACTGATAATTACAGTGTTGAAAGCCTGCCCTCCACCTCTAGATGAATATAGTTTTTTTCATCTAACCTGAACTTTATCTGGAATGAATCATGTTTTAATTTCATTCATTTGGTGAAACTAGATGGTGTCTTGAGTATTGGAAAAATATTCCTCCCAGCTCATGGCCCAGGGTAGCCAGGATGGTGAAGGATGTACAATTTAGAGGATTATTATTATTATTATTATTATTTATTATTATTATTATTATTATTATTATTATTATTATTATTATTATTGTTACTACTACTTCTACTATTACGGCACTCTAGTGGCCCAGACAAGGATTAATTGTATTACAGCCCTGTGAGAGCTGCTGTATAAAGCAGCCATTGGGGCAAGTGTGTCCGTGCTGCTGCCCTCCGGAAGGCAGAGTTCACTCAAAGCAAAGTGCAGAGGCATGGGGTACAGAATCGAAAAGGGAGAAAAGACTAAAGGACCCAAGAAGGAAAAACACTGATAGATGCCATCTTAGGTAGGTTTTTATTCCCCTGAAGACATCATGAGCACGGCAACTCTTAAAAAGGAAAACAATCAATGGGGACTGGCTCACAGTTTCAGAGGTTTAATCCGTTATTGTCATGGCAGGAAACATGGCAGCTCACAGGCAGACGTGGTACAAGAGTTTTACATCTAGATCAGCGTGTAGCAACAGGTGAAAGTGACACACTGGCCAGGCTTGGGCTTCTGAGACCTCAGAGGCTACCCAGTAGTGACACGTCTACTCTAACAAGGCCACACTTGTTATGGGGGCCATTTTCTCCCAAACCAACACAAATACATTAGAAGTGATGCTGTGTGCAGAACAGCTCCAGTGTAGCCTTTGTTTTAAAAACAAAACAGAGCCGGGCGTGGTGGCGCACGCCTATAATCCCAGCACTCGGGAGGCAGAGGCAGGTGGATCGCTGTGAGTTCGAGGCCAGCCTGGTCTACAAAGCGGGTCTAGGACAGCCAAGGCTACACAGAGAAACCCTATCTCCAAAAACAAAAACAACCCCCCCCCCAAAGAACAAAATAGATAGAATCAACTCTCAGTCATGGGCCCCTGAGCAAAAGGGAACTTGTAAAATGGTCATTCTCTGGACTAGACACCGGAATGGATCTGAAGTTGCTAACATCTCGAGATCTCTCCACAAAATCATCTACAGCCCTTCCTCACAGCTTTGTACTGCCTTAGTAGCTCATGTGTACTTATGTAAGTGCACATACACATGCAAACACAATTATACACACATGTGCACTCATGAGGACACAGAGACAATAAGAAAGTCATTAGGAAGGATGACATCAGGACAAAATACGTTTCCTGAGAGAAAAATGTCAAGGACCAAATGTTTAAGCCATTCATTGAAATCAGTTGTAGTAACTGATTTAATCAAATGAAAGGTGCGTGTGCCTGTCCTTTGATGGATTGTACAGGGCCATGGAATCTTCTAGGCTGTCCCCAAGATAAGCAGTATTTTACTCTACAATTTGCAGAAGTAAATTAATGTAGTTATTAGCAAGTAGGGAACTCATAACCAAAGTAAGACCTTTATGAGTAAATACTTGAAAATTAGCTAAAGAACATTAAAATTTAATGCATTCAAGCAAGTTCATTGAGCAAGCATTTCTGAGACAGCGACACTGTCCCACATACTGCTCGTTGACTCCAGGCTGCTAACACACTAATTGAATTTCGAGTCCCCTATCCAATATGGAGTCACACACTGCTCGTGCTAATAGAGTCAACTTGCAAGGTTGATTATTTGGAAATTCTCTTGAAAGAATTACAATTTGGGAAGATTCCCCCTACCAGTGAGGGATCTATATAAAGGAATCTAAACCACATTTTAAAATGTAACAGAGTGTAGGGTGTGATGGCGCACCCCTTTAATCCCAGAACTTGGAAGGCAGAGGCAAATGGATCTTTGAGTTTAAGGCCAGCCTGGTCTACATAGTGAGATTCTGTCTTTAAAAAAAAAAAAAAAAAAAAAAAAAGTCATAATGATGAGAATGGAGAGATGGTTCAGTTGCTAAGGGCACTGGCTGCTTTTGCAGAGGTCTTGAGATCAGTTCCCAAAACCCATATGATGGCTCACCCACATGTGCAACTCCTGTTCCAAGGGGGATCCAGCCCTCTTTTAGACTCAGCAGATACCTGCACACACACATACGGTGTACATATACACAAGCAGGCACACACACATATACACAAATAAAAAATTATATGTAACAGATGGGAGAGAAGTGCCAGAAATAGAACCCAGGGTTGTGTGCACAATAAGTACACACACACACATATATACACACACACACACAACTAAATGATGATCTATATCTCTCCCTCTCTCCTCTCTTCTCTTCTCTTCTCTCTCTCTCTCTCTCTCTCTCTCTCTCTCTCTCTCTCTCTCTGTGTGTGTCTTTCTCTCTGTCTGTGTCTCTGTGTGTCTCTGTCTCTCTCTCTCTGTCTCTCTCTGTCTCTCTGTCTCTCTCTCTCTCTCTGTCTCTCTCTCTCTCTCTCTCACACACACACACACATACACACACACACCACCCTGACCTTTTCCCCTAGTCTTTCTTTTTTCCTTAACAAATGAAACTAATTAGGTGATTTCTGTAGGAAGTCATCCTAATGAACACTCCTAACATTTGTAATGTGTCTGTCTCTAAGACTTTGATACAGTTTTCTATTCAAACCCACTATGCAAAGAATAGAGTGTTGCAAATTTGTATTCTATCACAGCCAAAGAATATACTTTCTCTGAATTCAGTAAGAGCTTGTAACCCTATGCTAGTCACCACTAAATTAAAACTGAAACCAAACTGGTCACGTGTCCCTTCTGCCATCTCAGGTGGACACAACAGTGAGCATGTGAGTTCAGGATTTCCTGCTGCAGTCACTGGTTTGGAAGTGCTTGATAAATGCCCTGAAAGGGATGTGTTGGAGACCCTGATGAATGACATGAGTTCCAGGAACTCACAGCACACAGCAAGCTCGCAGTGAGCTGTAGCCCACTTTCCTTTATTACCCTTAGGTCTCTTCTGTCATCTACAGGGCAAGGCAGTGCCACTTATCCCTAAAGAAAGCACATGGCTCAAGAGTCAAGTTGCCTTTGTTCAAACCCTAGCTCTGACATTCTGTAGCTGTGTGACTGTTCCTGCTTCCATATACAGAAAATACAGAGGAATAGTCCTTAAGTGATTGCTGGAGATTAAATAAGTTGACAGATGATACAATGTCGAGCATTCAAAAATATCAATTTGGAGGGAATCTCTTAGTATTTAAAGAGTGTAATCAATGCCTTAGTTTTTGTGAGGAGATGTACTTCTGGCTGGCTGGCATATAACACCATGCTTGGGTGAGGCACAGTCCTGGTGAGGAAACGGAACATGGGGTAGGACTGTCATTTCCTGGCATCTGTTCCATGGCACATGTAGAAAATGGCAGATTTATAGTACACACGGGGAATGGTAGATGAGGCTGCTGGGTCCCTGAGAGCCCTGGGGTCCTACCCACTTAGCCCACTCACTTGCAGCCCTTTCTGAAACCCATTCATGGGCAGCTCTCCTGAGAGGTCCATCTGTAGCCCCCTGCTGGGTTAGTTCTGATGTGGCCTTTGCAGTTGTGCCCACATCAGCGCAGAACTAAAGCAGGAACCAGTTTGTCCTAGCCAGGCTTCTCCAGAAAGGGTATAAAGAATTCATTGCTGCATGGGTGCTGCCATGAGTGCTATGCAGAGCAGTGGTTCTCAACCTTCCTAGTGCTGCCAGCCTTTCATCCAATTTCTCGTGCTGTGGGGATCCCAACCATAACATTATGTTTGTTCCTTCTTCATACCTGCAAGTTTGCTATTGTTGTGAATCGTAATGCAAATGTCTGATGTGCAGGATGTTTGATATGCAATCCCTGAGAAAGAGTTGTTTGACCGCCGAAAGGGGTCGCAACCACTGGTGTAGACACTGACTGGACATGCAGCCTCATTGCCAAATGAAGGCATGGCTGTGACCATATAGGTGGCTTGTGGTACATGAACAAACCCAGATAGATGTGCTGTGGGAGCAGGGCATGAACGGAGTGTGCTCTCTGTTTGTCTGAGAGAGATGTCAGGATGGCACAACACTTTCGTGGGATGACTTCTTAGCCACCCAGACACTCATCTGTTAAAAGCAGAGCATCGTTGATTTCCTGGCCCACCTGCTTGATGGTAGGGTGTTTGGAAGGTGGAAGAAACACCACAGGGTTTGCTGTTAACTCTGTCAGCAGGGGAGACAGGGTTAGCCTGTGGGACAAGGTCTTGGAGTGATTAGCATAGGAGGGAGAGAGAGAGTACAATGGGGCAGGGGTGGGTTCCTCTGTGGGGGGAGGGTTCCTCTGTGGGGGGAGGGTTCCTCTGTGGGGGGTGGGTTCCTCTGTGGGGGGAGGGTCCCTCTGTGGGGGGTGGGTTCCTCTGTGGGGGGAAGGTTCCTTTGTGGGGGGTGGGTTCCTCTGTGGGGGGAGGGTTCCTCTGTGGAGGGTGGGTTCCTCTGTGGGGGGAGGGTTACTCTGTGGTGTTTTCTATACCTTCTCAAAGAAATGTCAAAGAAGAATGGCCTAAGAAGGAAAGACGAGCATCAGATTTTACATTGGGCTAGGCATCCCTATTACCTCACATAGAGTAGATCTTTTACATTATTCTAGTTGTCAGTGTGTGTAATAGATAAATACACACTATGAGCAATATGCAGATATATGTGCTTCTACACAATGAGGAGGTCAGAATAACTGAACATCTTTTTACTGCTCAAAACTTTTCACTGGGACACAGGTTTTTTTTTTCCATTGTCTATCATGTGAACAGAACTACATTATTCATTTTATCATGAGAATTTGCTATTTCAGAAATTATATAAAACAAACAAACAAACAAAAACTGGATCTCACCACGTAGCTGTGACCAGCCTGGAGCTTGCTATGAGGCCAGGCTAGCCCCAGATTTATAATTCTCCTACTGCCTCAGTTTCCCTAGAGCATGCCCCGTCACCAGACTGTTAATAGAACTGTATGGTTTTATAGGTAATTACTTTGGGGCAAAGAGATGAAAGTCTTTCACAGCCGCTCTTGAAGGTGGCCCACAGGATGAAAAGGGCAGAGCCACCTGACTCTGTCCTATGTCCTAAGTGCAGAAGGTGGGAGAACAAAGAGAAGGAAATGGGAATGCAAGCTAGAGAAAGAGAGACGTCAGGAAAAAAGAAACACTTGGCTGCTCCATGATTAGTTTGAATCTTAAAGCTAAAAATAGAAAAAAAAAAAGCCCCCAGAACGCCAGGGCAATCAGCCTTTGTCAACTGCTAAGTCAGCAGCCAGCTCCCTCCAGGAAGCCATGGAGCGGAGCCGTGGAGAGAAGAGGAAAAGAGCACGGTGGTGCAGCTTCGTGGGAAATCGATTCCCCAAAGCCAGTGATAAGCTGCAGGGTGACACAGTGGGGAATTTGATTAGCATCTTTTCAAAGTACCTACCAGAAGGACTGAGGGACAGCGCAGATCTCCTCAGGGCCAGCAGCAGTTACTGCTCAAGGGTCTTAGTGACAAAGTGGAAGGGTTGTTTGAGCCTAGCCTAATAATGTGAGGTTTGGCAGGAACAGCATTTAATGTGGAAACCTTAGGCAACCTGTAAACTCCAGAACCGAGACAGAGGTGACAGTAGGCCTCCAATGTCCTCCTGATATGTACTGCTGGCCAATGCAATAAGTTAAGAAAACAAAATATGGATACTAGGTAGGATGAGCAAAATTCATCTGACTATCTTAAAATCCAAGTATAGCTGGGCATAGTGGTGCATGCCTATAATCCCAGCACTTGGGGAGGCAGATGCAGGTAGATCTCTGTGAGTTCAAGGTCATCCTAGTCTACAAAGCGAGTCTAGGATAGCCAAGGCTACACAGAGGAACCCTGTCTCAAAAACAAACAAACAAAATAAAAACCCAACTGAATCTCAGCTAATGAGATGCCAAAAGCAGAAATATTTTGAATTCAGTAACACTGTGTGTGTGTGTGTGTGTGTGTGTGTGTGTGTGTGTGTGTGTGTAGTGGGGAGCTGGGGTGATGACTCAGTTGGTAAGGGCACTCACTTTGCAAGTGAGTTCAGATTCCCTAGAAGTAATTAAAAAAAAAAGTATAGTTGCATGTGCCTGTAGCCCAGCATTTGAGATGGCAGAGCCTGGAGGATCCTAGAGCTTGCTGGACAACCAGCCTTGCTGAAACAGCAAACAGAATTCCAGTTCAGTGAGAGACCCTGTCTCATGGGAGTAAGGTGGAGAGTGATGGAAAAGGACACTTGGTGTCCAGGTCTGAGCACCTGCACTCTCATATGCATGCATCACTCATACAGAACACACACACACACACACACACACACACACACACACACACACACACACACACACATACACACACACAAGAGAGGGATGGTGAGGGAAGGATAGGAGTGTAGGAGATGTAATGGCAGTGTTATTTTAAATTTTGATGAAATTGAAAAATACCTGGGGCTGTGGTTAATAACATTGATTCTATTCTGTAATGAAAAGAAATGAAACAAAACTCTGACCAAAGAACATTTTAAATCATTTTAATAAATGGAAAGAAAGCTGTGCCTTATGTATATGCTTTCCCAAGTTACAGGACTTAATGCTCCAAATTGGAATGCCAGTGGGAGTTTTGGGGTAGTAAGCTTAAACTCTAAGCTAATACATGTAGGCAAAGCACAGAAGCCACCCAACTTCTGGTTTGTTTTTCTTTCCTTTTTCACCGCAATAGACTAACTGCAGAAGCTTACAGAACAAAGAGAAAGAAATTAAAATCCAAGGTAAAGAAAGAGAACAGTCAGGACATATTTGACTGCTAAGAAAGAAAAAGAACAGTGTGAGAAAGGAAGTCAGATTGGGGCTATGGTGTGTAAATGGCATTAAAATAACAGTGACAGCTCAAGCAATGTGGGTCAGGCAGGCTAATGTTATGTATATAGCATGTATGGTCAGGAAAATGGAAGCTAATCTAAAGTGTTTCCTACAGAGGGAGTATAATACAGGGGCATGATCATACAAAGGACGAAAGAACTGAAGACCTGAATTATCACTGAAGCAAACCCAAAATGAGAATAATTGGAAACTGCTTAGCACCCCAGAACGAAGGGATAAAGGACCACAGGAGGTGCCACCACAGGAATCCAGTGTAGGGAGGTTGGGGCTACAGAGCACTCATGGCTGATGCAGAAAGCATCAGTGGGGCACAAGGCCAGGTGGAGGCCCAGAAGTGCTCTGGACCACTTGGAGTGTGTGAGGGAAAGTGGGCGGTGAGCCCACGGTCATTCAGCATGGTGACCAGTGGAGCAAAGAGGGCACCTCAGGTCCCTGAGCTGAGAATGCATTGTTCCTTTCAGAAAGCTGAAGCCTTTCTTCATTTCAGAAAAAAATATGTTAATTTCCTACTAATACCCCCACAAGTTTGTAGTCCAAATAGGAGACATAAAGAGAAACAGCAGGATGCTCAGCTCACTCTTAAGCAAACATGAAGGCTTGTGTGATCCTGCCCCGCCCCCCAACACCTAGTAAGTCTTGTCAGCTTCGGGCCTTAGCAGTTTGAGAACCCTTCCCCAAGAATGTCCAGTGTCCACCCCAGCCCCTGCTGTCCACTATTTCATAACCTTCAGGACTTCCTTGCTTCAAGCGTCGCTACTCCTGGTCTCCTGTAACAATCTCTGAGGCTGGACTGAGATCCCTGCTTTGCTGTCATGCCTGGCACAGTGCCGGACATCAGAGCTGGCCCTGGACCGTTTCTTGAGTACACCGAAGCTTCTCCTGGCATCCTCTGCACCAGCCCTTCCTCCAGCACAGCGGGGACACAAATACATATGGCGGCTTCTTTTCCTGCAGAGTTTACAGGATGGTAGAGGACACAAGGGTGGCTTAGCCAGTGGCTTCTGAGGACTTAGATTTTCCTGATAAGGACTCGTGCTGCCTTAAATAGAAGTGGAGCAGATGGTAAGACGCAGCAGATGGGCAGCTCTTTGGGCACTGAGTGGAAAGGTGGGAGGCCTGGATTGTGTCCCGGACTCAGCTGCTGGTCCCCGGCTGTGTGACCTGCTCACCTCCCTTCCCATGGTGAGCCCATATGCAAAATAAGCTGGCAGCACATTGGAGAAAGGTGGTAGTTCCCAGGCCAGCTGCGGGATTTAGCATGTCTAGAGGAGGGGTAACACCCATGGTTCGCAAGCTCTCCAGCCTTCCTGGGGTCTGTCTTACAGGATGTACAGCCCGGCAAAATAGACAGTCGATTGTTTTCATGAAGTTGTGTGGCCATGGGTTTTACTATTTCCGGAACGTTTCATTCCTCCTGAAGAAACTCAGTAACAGTAGTCTTTCACTCCTGATTCCTTCCACCCTTCCCACTCCTACATAACCTCTAACCTCCTCCCGTGTGTCTGTGCTGAGCATATGTGGGCTTTGATGTCTGTCTTCTTTCAGGTAGCATGATGTTTTCAAGGTCCATTTACATTGCAACGTGAGTTTAGCGTTCACTCCTTTTTCGTGGCTCAGTAATTCCCTATTGTATTGATATACCGCATTCTGATTATCTGTTAACCAATAGATGAAACTGGTTGTTTTTACTTTTGGGCGATTATGAATAATACTGTTTTGTTAAGATTTATTTTTTTTATTATTATTATGTATACAGTGCTCTTCCTGCACGTATAGAAGAGGGCATCAGGTCACATTACAGATGGTTGTGAGCCACCATGTGGTTGCTGGGAATTGAACTCAAGACCTTTGGAAGAGCAGTCAGTGCTCTTAACCTCTGAGTCATCTCTCCTGCCCCATGAATAATACTGTTAATGGGCATTCAGATACACGTTTGTCATAAATCTTTCCTTTTCCTTGGGTACCTATCTTGGTGTGAATTCCTGGGCCATGTGACTATATCTTTAACTCTGAGGATCCACCAGGCTGGTTTTTTGTTTTGTTTTGTTTTTGTTTTCCAAACTGAACGAACTACCCTTTGTTCCTGCTACTCGAATTTAAGGGTTTTTCTAATGACCTTCACACTCAGCCTGAGTTTAAACCCATAGAACCGGAGGCTGTGTAAGGCATCCATTATAAGACTCTGTGAGTTCTTATCCCAGCCTAGATCCCCAGGCTCCATAAGAGAACTTGTCTTTACTGCAAAGGTTATGAAAAGCTTCTCAAGAACACTCTTACTTGCCCATGAGTTCAGCTTCTCCCTTTCCTTGCCTGGTAGCAATTCTGGTGGAGGATTCTAGAAATACTCGTGCCCCCCTCCCCCGCTCCCATATAATCCCAAAGACCCCGTGAGCCTCAGTCTCTAGTGGCAGTGAGCATGGAGCTGGCCTAGTATCCTGAACCTTAGCCAGTGTCCCTAAGGCTGGTGTGTGTTGCTGCTGTGAGTCTAACTGTGCTGAGGTCAACAGGGCAGATGCACAACCTTGTGGGTACCATTTACCTCAGAGTCTGTTTAATGTTGCCTCCAGGAGTCCTTCAGGGACGATCCATGAACAGGAGTCCTTGTGAAATCTCCTTAACAGATCCATAACCCAACAAAACCTCCATGTTTGCATTGTCAGGATGGTCCCTGTGTGCGAGTAGAGAATGCTACCAACAAGCCGGCTGTGGTGGCGCACGCCTTTAATCCCAGCACTCGGGAGGCAGAGGCAGGCGGATCGCTGTGAGTTCGAGGCCAGCCTGGTCTACAAAGCGAGTCTAGGACAGCCAAGGCTACGTAGAGAAACCCTGTCTCGAAAAACCACAAAATTAAAAAAATAAAATAAAATAAAAAATAAAAAAGAGAATGCTACCAACAGTGTCACATTCCACTGTGACACTCCTCCTGGAGAGACAGGACCAAATGTCTACTCACCTAGATAGACACCAACAACACACCAAAATGACAATATCACCAAATTCCAACTTGGTGAACCAGCGAATTCACTGTAGTTACTTACAGGCTCAAAGGAGTGACAACTCACAAAAGCTGGAACCCTGGGGCTCTCTGAATGACTTCCACACCGCTCAGCAGGTTAGATCACTTCTCTCTTCAACAGTCCTTTCTGTTCATATACCTTTGGGGAGGGAGGAACCTTATGAACCTGTTATGTTTCAGGAACATCCTGAGACTTGTGAGTTGTTTTCATCCCAAGTCTTAATATCAGAGGGAATTGCCCCACAATAGGAACAGCTCTTCCTAGGACCTTCAACTGCACTAGATTCCTTGCTCTAGCCCAGGTAATTTCTCCCATCCTTGTCCACTTTCTTCCCATGTGTCTCCTTCTCATCCTACTCCCAACCCTTTGGTAACTGTAAGAGAAAATCACAAATGCATATTTTATTTGACATGTTATTATGTGATTTCTCACTCTTAGAATATAGGTGGGTTTGGGGGGGTCTGTTTATTTTTACTGTTTCACTCTTCATGCTGAGTGTACAATTTCCACATCTAGAGACAAGTTCATGATACTGCTGTGCCCTTTCAAGCCCATGACAGGCATCACTCACCAATCACAGCACGTTCTCCCTGGCCTGAGCCCAGCCTCAGAACCCTTCTCACACTCTAGGCAGAGAATGTAGAAGGTTCTGGCATCTGAAGTGGTGTCTATTTGCCATCTTTCAGGAACTCTTCCTCAAAGCTCTCCAACTCCTCTCCCAGGCCGGATGGCATGCCAGCTCTCTGCTCTTGGCTATGTTTCCCTGCGGGTGCTCATTCCCACACTCAATATGAACATCTGAAGTGCATCAGAACATCCCTCACTCCCCCCCTCTCCATCTTCCATTGGGAATGTGCTCTTTGCCTGCCATTTTCTCACCCATCCATGTCTCCATGATCTCTTGTATCCAGCCAATGGCTGCTCCTATCTCTCTGTCCCTCTCACCTCCTCACTGATCTACCCCTCATGGCTAGACAGTCTCGATGCAACTCAGATTCTGAGCAGGCTGGAAGTGATGAGGATCAAGGCAGAGGAAGACTAGCCGTAGCCTGGGAAGCCATCCCCAGCCCCCCAAAAGGATATCTGCTCCTCTGGGAGCCCCACTGCACCCTCATAGGGCAACTATCTTTAATCCATTTGAAGGACGGGAAGATCATGCCAATGGGCTTTGCAGTCTGCAGATGTACAAATCCTAGCTGTACAGCTTCTTAGCTATGGAAGAGTCCAGAATGCTGTCCCACTTGTTCTGTAGGACAGTGGTCAAGGGTCCCCTGCAAGGCTGTGGCTGGGCAGAGAGGAGAAGGACTTCCAGCTCCAACACGGTGTGCTTTTTTTTTTTACTGCTTCCAATAGGAAGGTGGGGAGCATGAACTGTTTCTAAGGGGGAGAGATGAGGGTAGCGATCCTCCAGGGGTCAAAATCTTGCCACCTTCCACTTCCTCCATGTCAGTGGTCCTCCCCCTTCTTAATGTTGTGACCTTTTAATAGAGTTCCTAATGTGGTGACCCCCGCCCAACCATAAGATTATTTTTGTTGTTACTTCATAGCTGTAATTTTGCTACTGTTGTAAATCACAATGTTAAATCTGTTTTCGGACGGTCTCGGGCGGGCCCTGTGAGAGGGTCCTGGCGGCCCCTGTGAGAGCGTCCGGCTGCCCCTGTGAGAAGTGTCCGGACTGCCCCTGTGAGAGGGTCCTGGCGACCCCTGTGAGAGGTGTCCGGGCTGCCCCTGTGAGAGGGTCCCGCCGGTCCCTGTGGGGGGGTCCTGACCCACAGGTTGAGAACCTCTACAGGAGCGCCCTTGAACATGTCTCCACAGACCAGCCAGGGTGGCTGAAGAGTCCAGCTCCTGCATCGATGGTGTCATGCACACACCTTTTCTTCTGGACTCTGCTCTGTGTCTGCTAACCAGGCCCATTCCTGCCTCCTTCCCCAGTGTCCCCAAAACATACTCACACATCCCAGAGGCCAGCTCATACCCTTTCCACAGTCCCTCATTGCTCAGATGATAACTCTGCACTCTTTGCCCTTCAAACTAGTCCAGCTTGTCATTTGAACTGCCCTTCCTGCTGGCTCCCTCTCACTCTCTTCTCTCCATATACCCTGTGCCTCCCGCTCACCTGACCGTTGCCCATACTGTGTTATAGACCTGTAATGGCTCCTTCTACCCTTCTTAGATTCCACAGCCATCTACTCTCTCCTATAAAAACAATAATGAGTACTGTTTAGTCTCTGTGACTTATAAAGGGGAAACCCAACTACCTCAGTCAGTCAGTCAACAAATCAATGCAGTCTCTGAACCTTGTTGAAAGGCTTGGCAGGAGTATCAGCTTCTGGTATAGCTGAATCTAGCTTCTCAAATGATACCATCAGAGTGTTTCTCGCTCTGCTACATTTAACTCCTGCTTGTCTTTATGTCTTGGAAAGATGGTCACAAGAAACTCCAATTTACATCCTCATGGCCAGAACTAACTTACTCATTGTACACTGTGAACATGGTGCCCTGGCATGCCAGGACTTTAAGAATCCATAAAATATTTTAATTTCTTTTACAGGCAGGAAAAACAAACATTTAGTTGAAGAACATATGTTAAGGCATTATTTTAATATAAGCACTTCGAAGAAATATACTTTTTAGAAGGTTTTGTTTTTAATTACATGGGTATGTGTATGGGTTTGTGCACATGAGTGCAGTTCCCGAGGAGGCCAGAAGAGGGCAGTGAGTCCTCTGAGCTGAAGTTAGAGGCAATTGTGAACTACCTGGAAGAGAGCTCCTCTCTTTTAGCTTTTACCTGTTAAAAGTTAGAACAAGTGAGTGCATTTGGATCAAATCTCTCTTAACAGAGTTGTGGGATGTTCTGGCTGGCCATGCTTGAATTACGGGCCACCCACCTGAGAAGAAATATCAGAGCAGGGACATAAATAAGGAGGGCTTTCTGCATGTGACATGGATAGAGACTTTGATTTATAATATAATCAATTGAGCATTATTTATTGTTTTCTTTCTTCCACCTTGCATTTAGAGCATGTCTTTTTTTAAAAAACATTATTTTTATGTGTATGAATGTTTTGCCTGTGTGGGGGGGTGGGGGGGGGTGGGCATCATGTACATGCAGTGCCAGTAGAGGCCAGAAGAGGGCATCAGGTCCTTTGGAACTGGAGTTATAGATGTTTGTCAGCTGCTACATGGGTGCTAGGTACTGAACCCAAGTCCTCTGAAAGAGTAGCCAGTGCTCTTAACCACCAAGCCATCTCTCTAGCCCTGAAAATGAGTTTTTAAAATGCAAGATATTTTATTCCATTTCAAAGTGAAGACATTTTTAAGGTTCAAGACGTCAGATTGGTGACATAAAAATTCCCACTTTGTTCATTTTCTTTGCACGTGCTTTGGCCCAATGCCCAATTTTAAGTAGAGGTCTGTTTCTTGAGCCTCTGGGCCTTTGAGGTGTTACAAAAACACTATGTTGTTCTAAATCCTGACTTTGTTGCCTGCTCCAGCTACCCGCTCCCCTCCCCAGCACTCAGCCCCACAGAACGGCTGCCTTTTGGCCTAGAGGAGAACGGGGGCACACCTTTTGCCTCCAAAGCTTCCGGAAGACACCACCATCAGCACCAGCACCACTCTAACTACGGCCTTTCACTGACCCTGGAGAATAAGGAAGGGCCGTTGAGGTCCCCGAACTCCAGCAAGACCCTCACCAGTGAGTATGTGGAAGGAGCAGGGTGGGGTGGAAAGGACCAGTGGGAGACAGGAGCAGGGTGTTGCCATGGCTACGGGGGTTTAGGCAACTTGGGCCTATAGAGACTGGAGGCAAGGCAGTCTAGACCTGGGGATTTCCTGCTTCCACCTTGTTACAGATGGCCACTCCTTCTTGTCCCCTAGCTTAGACTTCTGCCAGCACTGTGCTCAGGGAAGGCTCCCAGGCTCCAGCAGTGGAAAAAAGGGTGTCAGATTGTGCCCGGGGTTTCTACCATCTTGGTCACAGTAAAATCTCCTCTGGCCTTCTGTGACCTTGCTTCCAATAGCAAAGGGATGTCAGGCATCCAGTGGGCCTGTGGCCCATCCTATAGACAATTAAAAATAAAGTAAGAAGTTAGGCATATTCTTGGCAGTATGACTCATTTGGCCCCTGCTCACTCTAATAAGAAGGGGCTGATATCTTGTATATTGTATTATTTTCTAGAAACTCACTTTTTATTTTCCTTTCTTTAGAAATTTGTCTGTGATTGACTGAAGCAAAGAATTAGTTCTTTTTATTTTCCTTCCTTTCTTTTTCTCTTTCTCACTATGTAGACCAGCTGACTTGAAGCTCACAAAGATCCACCTGCCTCTGCCTCCCTGAGTAATGGGGTTAAAGGTGTGGGCCACCACCATACAGGGTGCTTATTTTTTCATTTTCATCATCATTTTATTGCCAGTCTACGTCTGTTTGTTTTTAACTAGCATTCAGTGTTGGCTTTCATTATGACTTTTTTTTTTCAAGTATAACTTCTGCTTCTTTCCCGGCTTCCCTCCACCCCCCAGGAGCCCTTTTTCCACTTTCATGTAGCACTTCAGGAGCACTGAGGCAGGGGTGCTCAGAGGCTAGGTCGCTGCTGGCTCTCACTGGGCAGCCCAGGGTACTCTCTGGGTTTTGGCCTCTCTGTGAACACAAGAGAGGGTGTGCAGTGACTGTCAAAGGAACCTTCTAGCCTAACACTGCATGCAGCTCTGAGCGGTCCAGATAAGCTCAGCAGCAACTCAGCCCTCATCTTCAGACCACAAGAGCCATTTGAGATTAGCTGAAGGGAAGATGGGATCCCCCGGCCCCCTTGGGGAAAAGAATCTAAACACTGACCAGGCTACCCTTGCCCACGGTCACCTCATCCTTTTGCACAGAGGCGACTGCCACGCCCTCCTAACAGTGTCCCTCCTCCAGTACAGTCCCCCCAGAAGCTGCCCATGTCAGTGTTAAGACCTTCTGTTCCTCACTGCGCCTGGATAAGTGCACACTCTGAGCATGGCCACACCACAAGACTCCAAAGCCTCCAAAGCCTTCCCTGCAGTCTCTGCCTTCCCCACTCTTCCCACAGTCCAGCTGCACAGGATTTCTGTCCTTTCACCAAGTACTATGCAATCCCAGCCCTGGCCTTTGTGCCTGATGGTTCCTCTGTCTGCAATGTGTTTCTCTCAGCCCCAGGAGGTAGCTCACATGCTCTCTGTGTAGCATTCCCTGCACGCTTCTGCCATCCGCGCCAGGGTAGGGGGGTTGTCTTCTTTCTTGTGCCCATAGCAATGATGGAAAAGAATAGCTCTTGGAGCTTTTATGTGGACTGTCTTCCCCGCACCTAGACTAGAATCATGCCGCATTTGTTTATTTTGATTCCCCAGATGGCAGTTGTTAACAAGCATTAAAACACAAGCTTCATTGTATAATGAATATTTAATATTTAGTGAATGTTTAATGTGTTAATGGATAAATCCGAGCTAGTTGGGGGGGGGGGTGGCAAACAAATGCAACACAATACAAAAGGCCAACGGCTTTGATTTTACAAACATAGCGGAACTCTCCGAGGCACCTTGCGGTGCCTATCAGCCTGGACACCCATCTTTTCAGTGTGTAAAGGACATTTCCTCATTGAAAGCTTTTTATGAGAATAATCTCAATACTACAGTAGCCCTGCAAAAAAAAAAAAAAAAAAAAAAAAAAAGTGGTTTTTAGTTTCATTTCTAAATGGCCCAGAGACTCAGAGAGGTCAAACAACATGCCCAGGGACACTCCGCTCCTATCCTAGGGAGTAAGGTTACGAAACCTTGACATCGAGTGTTCTTGTACAGCACCAAGCAGGAGAGGACAGAAAAGGATTTGGAAATGTGGCTCCTGCAGGTGCCTCTGGCTCCTGTGTCCAGCTGCCATCTGAACCTCCACTTGTTCCTCCCTACCCCCCTTCTGGCATGTCCTAGAACTGAGTCCAGGAGCACCTGCCCTGTACAGCGAAGCAGCCGCCCACCTGAAGAAGCTGGAGCTGGACACGGTGAAGGCTGCGGGACCCTGGCCTGCCCTGCACATCAACATAAACAAGGTGCCAGCCCAGCTCTGCATGCAGTGTGCTGCCCTGCAGCAGGGGCCCGGACCTCAGGGTTTCCACTCTAGCGCTGTGTGTGTGTGTGTGTGTGTGTGTGTGTGTGTGTGTGTGCTTCTGTATGTGCAAATGCACATGTGTGTATATGTGTGTGTGTATGCTTCTGCTTATGCAGATGCACTCGTGTGTGTGTGTGTGTGTGTGTACTCGTGTGTGCATGCAGGTACATGTGTGTGTGTTTATGCTCCTGCATATGCAAATACACATGTGTATGTGCACACATACACATTTTGCAGACAAAATCTCTTATTGGACTCAAACTCACCTAGTAGGCTAAGTTGGATGCACAAAACCCCACCCACCTGTCCTGCTGCCATCAGGCACCTCCACATTCAGTTTTTTTTTTTTAAAGAGTTAAAAAAAATTATGTGTATGTTTGTGCGCCTATGTGGATATGCACACATGTGTGTGCCTGTCAAGGCTGTAAGAAGGTGTTGGGTTCTGTACCTGTTGTGGGAACCAAATTTTGGTTCTTGGCAAGAGCAGCTAGCTTGCCTTAACTGCTGAGCCAGTTCTCCTGCTCTGTGCCGGCCTTTTTACGTGGGCTCTGGGCCTTGAACTTGGGTCCCTGTGCTTGCACAGTGCTTACCGAGCCAGATCCAGCTCCCCAGAATCTCCACGGCTGCTTTCTTGCCCTTTCTGCTTAGGCTATTTCAGGAACAGAGCCTCACTTGCCTTCTTGATGAGGGAGCACCCTCTGCCCCTTACATGGTTCTACTTTTTCTTGTGTTTTAACTCCTCTTCCACAGTGCACATGGTTTTAGTAGGTGCCTACCCTGAATTTCATAGCATGTAAGCTCTATTGCAAAAAGGACGTGCAGCATGTTACCTAGCAGAGAACTCACATGCGTGAGTAGCCATGACTGTGGTAGGACACCCAGGAGAGTCACCTGCTCTTCCAAGGGGTCGCACCAAGCTTTTCCCTGGAGCTCAAGCACTCAAGCCATCACTGCCCACCTTTCTGTCCCATTCAGAGAAATTCACCCGGGGGGGGGGTTGCGGGGGGGAGGGAGGGAGGTGGGAGTGGCTCAGTGGGAGGGCATGTGCTTAGCGTGTATAAGGTCCTGACTTCAGACCTCGGCACAAATGAAAATTTGAAAAAGCACTGAATCCCTGTAGCTACGATCTTACTCCTCACACAGCAAGTTACTCCATATGTTTCTTTTATTTTTACTTTTTTGTGTATATGTATTGACTATGTACCTGTGTGTGTGTGTGTGTGTGTGTGTGTGTGTGTGTGTGTGTGTGTGTAGGCCAGAGCACAACCTAGGGTGATGATAATCAGGCCCACGCACTGCATTTTGAGATAGGGTGTCTCACTGGCCTGAAGTTTGCCTACTTGACTAGGCTGGTTGGCAAGCAAACCCCAGGAATCCTCTTGTGTCCACCTCTCCAGTACTGAGGTCACAAGCATGGCCCACCACAACTGGCTTGCAAAAATTTTTTTTTCTTGATACAATGTATCATGTTACCAAAATGTGGGCCTTGAACTTGCTATGGACCCCAGATGGCCTTGAACTCTGATCCTCCTTCCTCTACCTCCCCATTGGTGGGGTTGCAGGCATGCACCACCATGCCCAAATTATGTGGTGTTGGGAATAAAACCCAAGGCTTTGTGCACACTAGGTAAGTATTCTACCAAACGAGCCCCAGCTTCAGCCTCTATGTGTTTCTTAATTATTAAGAAAGCGTTCTGGGGTCTGGAGAGATGGCTCAGAGGTTAGGAGCACTGGCTGCTCTTCCAGAGGTCCTGAGTTCAGTTCCCAGCAACCACATGGTGGTTCGCAACCACCTATAAAATGATCTGGGGAAGAAAAAAAAAAAAGCCGGGCGTGGTGGCGCACACCTTTAATCCCAGCACTTGGGAGGCAGAGGCAGGTAGATTGCTGTGAGTTCAAGGCCAGCCTGGTCTACAAAGTGAGTTCAGGACAGCCAAGGCTAACACAGAGAAACCCTGTCTCGAAAAACAAAACAAAAAAAAAAAGATCTGATGCCCTCTTCATGCAGGTAGAGAACTGTCTGCCTACAGATTAATAAATAAATAAGTCTTTAAAAAAAAAAAAAAGCATTTTTGGGAGGGAGGCAGTGTGCTGGCTTAGTAGGCAAAGGCACTCGCACCCAAGCTCGTCAACTTGAGTTCAATCCCTGGGTTTCACATGGAGAAAGGAGAGGGCTGACTCCTACAAGTCATCCTCTGACCTGAGTATAAACAGCTGTGCACATGCTGCTCATGTATAAATAAATATAATATAATATTTTATTTAAAGAGAGCTATTTCTTGCAGTAGGTCTCCACGGTAAGCGTGACACCTCAAATGGGAACCCCTGGCTTCAGTGGTTTTTTTCCCCCACATCAAAGATGGACCCACCTCTAATTCCATTTTTCTATGGTTCTTTAGGTCACTGTTCTTCAGTTAAGGGTTTTCCCTACGTTTTTTCAAGTGGTACCCCGAATGACAGGAGGAATTTCCCTCTTATCAGATTTTCCATGTGTTTAATTATCTGTATCAGCAGTTTCTGTTGGCTCGTTTTTTAACAATTAAACTTTATTATACAACCCAACTAGCTTACACAAGAGGGAAAAAAGAGTGAACCTTTCGGTATCCGTTCCACGGGACAGGTCCCTTCGTGTCTCTGGCCTGTGCGCCAGTCCGGCCTGTTCACTGATCCTCTTCCCGATCCACATGCCCAGTCTCAACCTGTTGCTCCTCTCTGTGGTCTTGGCCTGCCTGTCTGTCACGTGTAAGGGGCGGTCTCCCTCTCCCATTGAGGGTCGATTAGAAACACAATATAGTCCAGGTGGAGTCCCCAGGTCTGCTTTTTGAATTCCAGACCCAGGATGGCTCCACCCAGTCCATCTCAAGGTTAATCTCAGGGAGTATCCGTGGTGTGTCCAAGGGCAAAGCCAAGACTGCTTTCACCTGTGACAAAGCTTACACTCCTTCCCACAAGTTTTAATATACATCTGGTTGTTTCCTTGTCCCCAGACGGCTTCCCCAAACAGATGGCCTATCCCCAGTTATAACCCCCCATTGTCACTCATTTGTATGTCTTGAATCTTTAATGCCACCTTAGATGATGTAGTCTCTTTCCACATTTCAAACTGAATATAAAAATATGGTGTTTCTAAAACAGACAACACAACAGAGTTGGAGCCATCCTCCGAGCTGGAACTGTGGTCTTGTAATGTCCCGTGGAGACACCTTTGTGTGTGTGTGCATGCAGATGCACGCGTTCATGAGAGTGTGGGGTGCGTGTGTGTGTGTGTAGATGTGTGAATGTGTGGAAGACGGAGGACAGCCTTGTGTGTTGGTCCTCGGGCACCTTACACCTTTATTAGAGACTGATCTCTCATTGGCCTGGAACTTCACTACTCAGGCCAGGCTAGCTGGTCCTGTGGGCTTCCAGGGATCTGCAGGTCTCAACCTCTTGTCATCAGCGAGATAACAGACATGCCCCACCCTGCCCAGCTTTGCATGTAGTTCCTGGGGATCCAAATTCAGGCCCTCACACTTGGGAGGCAAGTACCTTACAGATGCGCTCATTTTGCAAATTTCATACTGGCCTTCCATGGAGGTGACTCATGTAGCTGAGCAATACTGTTTCGGCTGGGACAGGAGTGAGCCAGCTTGAATTCTGTGTCCCAAATAGCAGGTTAGGTTAACTAACTTAAGGGAGGTGGGGCACCAATGCTGAATCCTTTTCTTATTTTAGCAGCATTTCATTATTAAGTAGGTCTTCACTACTTACTGTCAGATAACCATTTCCCTGTAAGCCGTTGTCAAAACCCCCTAATGGGTTCCTAACTTGTTAAGTTCCTGTTTGCCAACATGCCGCTCCCCAAATTAAAACCAACTACAAATGAACTCTTAGTATATCTATGAAAAAAGTCCATCCAAGTATGAAATAATTAATGTAGCTGATTTACAAACACAAAATAAATTACCCAAAACCCACACTGTAAACCTTACCTTTCAAGATAACAATTTGTATGTAAATTACTTATTTTCCTAAAGGAAGATGCTCCATCCCTTGGGATAATGAATCTAATCAGATGTACCATTTTTTCCAAAGCCAACTTGATGTTTTAGTGTTATTACTTTTCTCACATCCCAGACATACCTTGCTGGATTTTCTTTTCTAACTACAGAATCTAGCATGAGAAAGCCATTCATACTCTTCTCTTTTCTCACTGAGCATCTGAAGTTCTTATGAAGGTGGAGATGGCATAGGAGAGAGGTTAGGGAGCTAGCGTGGTTGGCTGGTTGGGAGTTCTGGCTTTGGGCTTCATCAGAAGCTCTATTTCTAGACCTTGACCTTTCTGTTTCCCTCTGTGGCATCCCATGGCCCTGCTTTGTTTTTTTCTCATCTGCATATTGGAGTAAGTGATATTTTTGCTTTCTCTTCTGATCATGTAAATCTTTCCCTTTTGAAGGAAGAGAGCTTGGAATTGAACCTTGGGCTCCACCAAACTTTATCACCATCCCATAGCTGTCTGATGAAGGTACCAGCAAGAGAAGCCAGCAAAGGAGGCTTAGCAAGATGCTGCTGCCAAGCCTATGTTCACACATGGTCCCTCGTGGTAGAAGGAGAGAACGGATTCTCCATAGTTGTCCTCTGATTCGCCCATCCCCACACACCCACACACTAAATGAATAAATAAAAACTTTAAGAAAACACTTAAAAGATACCTACCTCCAAATAGGATGGAAAAAAATGAAACTCCAGTGAGCCCTGCACATGAAATATGTGGCCAATGGCTGGCTATTAATACATAAGCTCGTAGTACATGTCAGGTACCAGCATTTTTCTTTATCATCACCATCATCATCACGGTCGTCATTATCATCACCATGACCATCGCTGTCATCGTCATCATCATTATTTTGGTTGTCGCCATCGATATCATGGTTGTTACCATTATCATCAGTGTCATCATCAATTTGATAGTGCCCTACAGAGAAAGGACTGAAATTCTATTTGAGAACACTTGCCTTTGTCTGTTTATAACTAAATGGCTCTTCTTGTTTATTGGAGCTTCCTTGAGGAAACTGGATTCTTTGCCCTATTTTGTTTTTGTTTTTTTTTTTTAAATACCTTACATACCTTAGCTGGCCTCTTGCCCTGCACTTCCTCCATGGCTTTCATGGTATTTCTACAATGGATACCAAGATAACTAATGGGACTTTTGGTTTTCTGAAACAGGGTCTCAGTATATGGGCCCTGCTCATCTTGAACTCACCATCTTCCGGTGTCCTCCTCCTGAGTGCTAGGGTAGTAGACAAGTGCCACCATGCCTAACCATCGCTGGCCTTGATCTACTGAATAACAAGTTCAGAACTCGAGGAAGTGGAGGATTTTAGAACATTCCCTTCTTGCCTTGGTACACAGTGGCTGACCTGCCAGACTGCCTCCTGAGACCACTGAATTGGCATTAGCAATCATGAGGTCTTACGCATTTCTTATTAAGCACGTATCTCTTCTGATAATAAGTGGGTGTCACCATAATTGTCTATATGAAGTGTTTATTAGACACCAAGTCTAGCTCTAGCACCATATTGTGCTGGGATGTGCAATGACCATCACCTACAGTATAGTGAGCAATCAGACATTATTTCCCTGAAGTGGCATGGATGTCATTTAAGATCATTTCAGGGCTACATGTAGAGATGAATAGCTTTTATTTTAACCACCATGTAAATATCATGTCTACTACAATAGTAGTTACAAAGCCTTGGATTTCAAAGATGTTTTTCTTTGAACATGATTCAAGTATAAGTGTATAGTCTTAGGGCAATCCATCTTAACTGAGCCACATGAAATTTAGGGATGTATTCACTTACTGTTACTCGTATTTTTAAAATCTATTTTATTTGGATTTCTTATGCCTCTACCTCCTTTCTCCACCCCAATCCTTTCCAACACCCCAACACCAGATAGGAGAGAAAGAAAACCTTCTTTTTGGGAGAGTGGGGAAAGGGGGTGTCGGTTTCTTGAGCTTCTTCCTGCTGGTTCAGATCCTATGGTTCCTTGGGGCAAGTTCAATCTTCATAGAATATTTCCAACATCTTCTCCTTAAACTGCATCAACAGCAACCAAGAGCAGCAGGAGGGGGGAGCAGGAGCGCCTTTTTCCTCAGAGTTCCCCCCTCACCACCACCACCACCCCCCCATCCTTCTCCTGGCTCTGGCATTTATTCCCTCTCAGAGTCCCCAGAATTAAACTATCAGCAGCTGGCAAAGATCACGTCCCTCTCAGAGCCCACAGGAGACAAATAGTCTACTGCTGTGGACACTCTAAAGCAGCCTCATATCCCACACCTGGGAGTAAAAGAAAAACATATTTACATTACATAACTGAGCTTTAAAAGAAACCAAAACTCCCACTACAACTTAATACTTAGGAGATGGAAGAAATTGTAAAATTGGTACCAAATTCCTCAAGTCAACAATACAGAGGCTGGGGGAAGGGGTGTGTGTGTGTGTGTGTGTGTGTGTGTGTGTGTGTGTGTGTGTGTGTGTGTGTGTGTGTGTCTACCATAGAACATGAGGCCTTGGATCCCATCTGTTGCATAGAAATTAAATTGATTAAGAAAGTAACAGAGATATATATAATTCCTTGTTGAGAGTCATGGTTTTCAGCAAGATTTACTGAACAAATATTAGCAAGCATTTCATGTTCTTTTCTTTATCCTGCAAGTCAGTGGCACATCTTGCTATCTCTGAGGTAGTGTGTGGGGATAGCTCGAGGCTGGGCTCGGGAAGAGGAAGCTGTGTCCTGTCTCTGGTTCTTGCTGCCTGATTCTGAAGGGCCCCTTTCTGTCTTAGACCAGTCCCTCCCTCGCTAGAGAGTATGGTGATATGTGTAAAGCCTCTGCACTGGAAACTAGCAGCATAAATGGAAGTGTAGCAGGACACACACACACACACACACACACACACACACACACACACACACACACACACCCAGACACTTAGCTTTCGCTGTGGTTGTTGGGGAACGTGTGTTTTCTTTTCTGTTTGCTCACAATGTGTCACCCGCATCCTGCTTTATCTCAGGCCGAGGAAAAGAAAGTTCCTGAGAAGACCCTTCAGACCCCGCTGCTGCCTTCACCCGTGGCAGATCACGTGAAGTGTAACATTTTGAAAGCACAGCTGGAGAATGCCTCTCGTGTGAATGCCCAGGTATGTGGCGTGAATGTTCCTTCTGTTTCATGTGACAGGGTTTCCTCAGTGCCACATAGGAGGGCAGGCACGCAGCACCAGTCAAGGTCCAGTATGGAGATAGGCGCCACTTCTTGGTATGGGAGCCTGGATTTTATTTTATTTTATTTTTAATTTCATTTTATTTTATTTCTTTCTGAGGAGGGATGCAAGGCTCCATGCATGGAGTACTTGTGGAGGTCAGGGGACCACTTGTAGGAGTCAGCTCGCTCTTTCCACCATGTGGGGGTCCCAAGGCTCGAACTCTGGTTCTCAGCCTTGGCAGCGGGCACTTTTTACATGCTGAGCTGTTTCACTAACTCAAAGAAACCTGGGTTTTAATGCAAAGAATTACTAACTGGGTGTGGTTTACTTATGCAAATGAATGGAAGACAGAGACATGGGAGACGGTGGTTCTTTATTATTTTAGGTTATTTATTTGCTTAACATCTCAATTGCATTTCCCCTCCCTCCTCTCCTCCCAATCCTCCCCCTTACTCCCACCACCTACCCCTCCCCATGGGAGACCTCCCGTGGATACCAACCAGCCTTGGCATATCAAGTTGCCTAGGACTCAGCACGTCTTCCCCTGTTGAGGCTAGACAAGGCAGCCAGTTAGGGGAAAGGGATCCAAAGACAGCAACAGAGACAGAGTGAGCGCCTGCTCCCAGAGACAGCAATTCTTTCGTGCTAGTTGCATAAGGGCCCTCAGCAGAACTGTGTCCCATCCCCGAGGGTTCAGGAAGTCAGTGTGGGGGCTCATGATCTGCCTGCCTAACCAGCTCCCCGAACTGCACTTTGAGTCACCCTACTCTGAGGGACTGGAGGTGGCGACTCCAGGAGGCACTTTCCATCCCCAAAACGGGGGTGGAGGGTGGGGGGGGGGGGGGTGGGGGAGATTCTGCAAATACGGACATTGGAGTGCCTGGATTCTGAGTCCCACGCTGACGAAACTTAGACTCCTGAGACCAGGTCCCCACACCCTGCTCTGGCATCTGACTTCATCAGCGACCTATGGGGCAGGGACGTGGTGTCATTCTGCCATGCTGTGTCTGTGATGGATAGGATGACACTGGATTTCCCAGTGCCACGATACCAAGACCTGACTTAGATGTTCCCGAGGAGGAGTGGGGCACCAGACTTGAAGAAACCAGGCTGGGGTAACCCCTAACAATATGAAGCCAAGCATTCCTCCTCTCTAGCGCCCCCTGTTAGCAAAGGGACCGCTCTTTGCTTGCTCAAGCCCAAGGAGGAGGGGTGAATTTGGAGATGATAGGGTAATACCGGCCATAAGGCCTCTGACTGGCATCATAGCATGTATCACTGGCTCCATAGTAACTCTTTAATTACACTCTTTTATACCACCCTAAATGAGGGTTCTAAGGCAGTGACACCAGTCACTTGTTGCCATTCGAGGAGAAACCCATTGTCTATCCCCACCCTGGAAACAGCACATAAAAAGGTATGGTTGGGCTGACAGAGTGACTCAGTGGCTAAAGTTGCTTGCCACCACCCTCTGAGTTCAGTCCCTTAAAGTTGTCCTCCGACCTCCACATGTCAGGCATGTTCCTGCACACCACACACACACACACACACACACACACACACACACACACACACAAAGTAAAAAGAGAATATTAATAAGCTATAGTTGTCCAGGAGCTCGTTAGAGCAATATGTAAGAATTGACATTGACAGTCCTTATGAATATACTATGTATAATTACATTGCCAAGAATAAATTCTCAGTAATATCTTCATTCTCTGTTTACATCTATAACGGTCTGTATGATTTAAATCCTGCCAGAAGATGCCGAGAGACACAAGAGCAAGCTTACAAGGGTTCTTCCACTGGGAGGCTGTGCTGTAAACCGGAAGTATAGACTAGATGCTGGAAAGCCAGATGGTCTGCTTCGGAGGTCTCAACCTCCCTAATGCTGCGACCCTTTAGTACAGTTCCTCATATTGTAGTGACTCCCAATGATAAAATTATCTTATTCCTACTTCATAACTGAAATGTTGCTACTTTTATGAATCATAATGTAAGTATGTGATGTGTGACCCCTGTGAAAGGGTCGTTTGACCACCAAAGGTGTTGTGACCCACAGGTTGACAACTACTGTCTCTGGTTTGAGTCCTGATCTATTTCTTAGTAATCTCACTGTAAAATCATCCATTAACTTTTCTGAGCCTCAATTGTTTAGTTTGAAAAGTGGGGGGGGGGGCAGCTGGGTCTGGTGGTATATACCTGAAGTCCCAGGGACTTGGGAGGTTGACACAGAAAAGTCTCCTAAGTACAAGAGCTAGAGCCCAGCTTGAGACAACATAGTCCCAGTACTCGAGAGGCAGAGGCAGGTGATCGCTGTGAGTTTGAGGTCAGCCTGGTCTACAAAGTGAATCCAGGACAGCCAAGGCTACACAGAGAAACCCCGTCTCGAAAGCCTCCCCCGCAAAAAGATTTCTTCTCAAGGGGCAGAAGAGACAACTCAGAGGCTAAAAGCTTTTTTTGTTGTTGTTGTTTTATTTTCTTTTGTTTTTGTTTTTAAGCTTGAGGATTGGAATTCAGATCCCAGCATGCTTATACAAGCCAGGTGTGGTCCTGCCCATGCCTGTTACCCCAGTACTTATTGGGGTGGAAACAGAAGGGTTGCTGGGGCTGCCTGGGTGCCAGTCTTGTTGAAAAGCCACTAGCCCCAGGTTCAGCAAGAGACCTTAAAGGCAGACAGTAATTAAGGAGGACACTTGACTCCTTTCTCTAGCCTCTGCATACCTGAACACACTCATGCACGTACACTACACACCCGTACAGTTCACACACTCACAAATTAAAGAAACCCAACAAAACAAATTAAAGGCCACCACCCTAGGTAACTATGAAAAGTAAAGGACACCAAGGAGCTGCTGGCCCGTGTCTTACATTATCTCACGGGCATACAAACAGGAACAACCACAGACTGGGGTTAGGGAATTATCGGGGACACTGATGGCTGTCAGCGATGGCGGTGACACTCTTTACAGGACAGTCAGGGTGATGCTTCACCTCAAACTGAGCGATCTCGGTGCTGGTAGAATGGCTCAAATGATAAGGGCACTTGGTGCCAACCCTCATGACCCGAGTCTCATGCCTAGCATCTCCATGGTGGAAGGAGAGGACCAGCTCCCCCTAGTGGTCCTTTGGCCTCCATGTGCATACTGGGCAAGTGCGCACACACACACACACACACAAGTGCACACACATACACACGAGTGTAATACACTTAAAAAACACTCAGCTATTTCAAGTCACAGTCACACCTGATTGTCTTAACTGTACTCGTCGTGTCATTCTCAGGTGTGCTGTTTTGTACAATCACCAAGCAAATAAATGTGGTACATGTTTCATTGCTTAGAAAGTCGATGTTATGCATATTAGGAAGCTCTGCCGTGTCCCCAGGGGTCTTGTGCTGCACGAATCCTCTGTGGAGGATCCAGGTTTCTGCTTAGAGAAGATGTATTATGTGTCAAAAGTAATTCATTTTGGAAAGTGTGGGAAAGGAGGGGAAATAGACCCAAAGAAAAGAAAGCTATACTGGCTAGACAAGGTGGAAGGGCCTGAAAGCAGTGGACGAGAAGAGAGGCAGGCATGAGATCAATAATCCTAGCAATGCCGGCCCTGCAGGATGCTCACTGACCACTCTAGAGATGATGCGACCACTCCACCTTGCCCTTCAAAGCAGCCTATTAGCCTCATAGATTCCAAGAAATTCTGCAGGAGAGGAACCTGCTTTACTTTATTTCCCTTCCCTCTAATGGCATGGACCACTTTGTAGTGACTCCCGCTCACAGAACTAGTGTTCTCAGGATTGCAAGACCCTACCACAGAAATCCCCGGGTTAGCGTGACTTGAGAGTTTGTGGTGGAGAGGTGCTGTATGCAGCCCAGCATCCTGCCAGGGGCTAAGTGCCAGTTCCCTACTGGGTCAGTGCAGAGCGCAGGCAAGATGGAAAGGAAGCCAGTGGACCTGACTTGTGACTTGGCAGTAGACTCTGACAGGAACTGGAGCTGGATCCACGTGTGGACTTCCGCGCCCTCTGTGACATTACTGAACACCTACTCAGAGCATGAGGGCTGTGGGCTGGGCATCTCCCCCACTGACTGGCGTGTACATGCTATTTGGCTGGCTGTGTGGGTGTCCTTCCTCCCTTGTCATTCTCAGGGACTTGCCAGAGGGAGGAAGATAAGATTTGTATCAAAATCAAATGACATCATTCCTTCCGGGTTTGTTCCTTGGATGTACAGGATTCCAAGTTCCTTTTAGAGTTCTAATTGTGAATGCCGCTTGAGCCTGTAGCCCGTTCTCGTTCTTGATACATAGAGTGACGCAAGGGATTGAACTGCGGGGCTGCTGTTCCCACACCACCCCTTTCTCATTCAGGCAGGAACTGACACACAGCAAGTGCTTGGTAAGAGTATGGCTGCACGGATTGGTTGTGTTTGCATGGTTCACATCTTAATCCTCGGTAAAGCGAATGACTCAAGAAAACTTCTTTTATGTAGTTTACTGTGAAAACAAAGTAAGTTTGTGATTGACTAAACAGTTGATGAATTGCCTCTGTGCTTCTTCCCGCCTCTGTGATCCTTTGAATGCAGAAGACCTGGAAACGTTTTACCTGCCCAGCTATTTACACTTGACTAACCTGGTTTTTTTTAACAGGTTGGAAAAGAGGAGCCCCCATTTGTAAATATCAATAAGAAATCGAGTCTCCAGGACACAAATGTCAGGTCTGTTGTTTCTTGTTCGAGTTGGGGAAATGACGCTGTGCCCTCTGCGTTATGCCGGTTATGCCGGAAGCATTCCTCTTGGGGGAGCTGGGTGACCAAAGCACAGAGGGGAAAACAAAGCTGAGAGTGCGCAGACTTCCTTTCAGCCTGGAGATGGCTGCTGGCCCCCAGTTTAACCTTGCTGCCTGCTGGGCTAGCAAGGAACTCAGCCTCCTCCTCAGCTTCCTCTGGGGGCTTCCGAAGCACATAGAGCTGCCTCCACCCCCCCACCCCCGAGGAAAGATGCTCCAAGCTCTGCTCTCAGACTGGAGTCATCCTTGATAATACAGGAAAGACGCCCTTTCCCCGGCTGCCTTCTGCTCACTACTCTTCCTTGGGCTTTGTCAGAACTGGAACCACATGGGTTCATTGATACTCTCAGCCACCATCTCCACCACCCCGTGCCCCAGGGGAATCCCCCCTCATGCCTAGTGACTGACACCCTATTATCATGGCAGTCTTATTGCCATCTTGATGGTCTACCATCACGTGCTCCTCAGAGGGCTCCCTGAGGTGCTCCCACCTAAGGTACAACAGAGTCTCTTATTGAAAAATCCCAGGTCCTGCCTAGCGTGCTCAAGGCCCTGAGTTTCGATCCCCAACCACGCAAAACAGATGAATAAAACAAACACTACACTCCCGAGACCCACCACCCAGTCCTTGAGATCCTGTGTGTATGGGTGGGTGGGCGTGGGAGTGGTGGTGGGGCAGGAAAAGGCATTTTAGTGAATGCCTGGGTGTCACAGAGAATCGCTACACTCGATTGATGCTCAAAGCAGAAGCTAGCATTTTGCTATGTTGTCTTATGACTGCCTGTCTGTGTCCTTGATCCAAGTTTGCATGCTTCAGGGATACGCTCCAGCCTGGGCTTCGCAGGGACTTAGTTCAGGCTGGAGTCCAGCTCATGCCTCTGAGGACCTATCTGCAATGCAAACCACTCCCAGACTAAAACCTTTAATCACAGTCATTGCCTGCAGAGTAAACTCAGCCTGAGGTCCCTCCTGACAAGTCGTTCCCTGCTTCCCTTCTGGTCCCTACCCCTTTGTCCTTCTGCTGGGACCCCTGCTATGTATGGGTGGTGAGGATGGTACCCTGCATTCAGCCAGGCCTCCACTCAGTCTCTCACTTTGGTGGTCTTCCCTGCATCAGGCTGAGAACCCTAGGAGATGAAGTCATTTCAGGGACCATGTGCAGCTAACCCTGGGGTTCTGGCCTGAGAGAAACATGAATTTAGCACATTGGTTCAAATTCCTTATTCATTCTTTCCTGTGTTTATTCATCAAGCATTTACTAGGCACTAGCTGCACACTTGCACATAAGGAGGCATTGAACAGAAGGGAAAATGGAAGCGCAGCGGCGTTCATTGATTTCTCAGGGGTCCCTTGCTTGGAGCCTCAACTTGTTTTCCTGCCTCTTTAGTGGTAGGCGATAATTACTGATTTTTTTTTAAAGCATGAAATTAGTCATGACCATAAAAATATATTAAAGACTGTTCTTACAAATCACTGTTTTGGGTCTGGCAAGATAGCTTAAATGAGAAGGCCTGCTCTCAAGCCTGCCAACCTCAGTTTAATCCTCAGACCCACACAACAGAAGAACTGACCCATGCATGCCATCTGTTCTCCAGCCTTGTACATACATGCTTGCACATGCTCAGAGAATAATTAAATAAAAATATGACAATTTAAAAAAAAAATAGGTTTTAAATAGAGCCATTGGGTTGTCATAAATGATTGAAGAAAAGTAAAAGGAAAATTTAATATATTTTTGAATCTTAAAAAAAGGAATAAAAGGCCAGGCGTGGTGGTGCACGCCTTTAATCCCAGCACTCGGGAGACAGAGGCAGGCGGATCGCTGTGAGTTCGAGGCCAGCCTGGTCTACAAAGTGAGTCCAGGATGGCCAAGGCTACACAGAGAAACCCTGTCTCGAAAAACAAACAAAAAAAAAGGAATAAAAAAGGAAAGTAAAAGACATGACTGTTCCTATGTATGGTGGAGAAAGTTTACTGTGCATCTGTGGGAGAGCACAGCCAGAGGCCGGGACATCTGAGAGAGTCCAGAGTGGACATGACCAGACGGAGCAGGGCTGCATGAGGAGAGGGGGAGGGGAAGGAGAGGAGAGCAAGGAACCAGGTGCAGCAGCCATGAGGCCAAAGGTACATATAGAGTGGGTAGCCAAAAATGGTTCGGTTATGTAGAGAAGGGCAGCTGGGGTGAAGGCAGCCCAACCCTCTGGGCTGGAGAGTTCAGGGGTGGGGGCGGGGTATGCCGCCATACCCTGTAACAAGTAGGGAACCTGGTGGCAGGTCCACTTTGATAGGTTAAATAGGCACCTCAGCCCTTTGTCCCAGGTTTGAAACCTAACGCCTTTACTTTATTTCTATGTATGTGTGTGTACACCTGTGCTAGGCACCCTGAGAGGCTAGAAGAGGGCAGCAGATCCCCTAGAGGCATTATGGGTAGTCGTGAACCATTCAGCTTGGGTGCTGGGAATCAAACTCAGATCCTTTGGAAGGGCAGCAAGCAGTTTTAGCCACATCTCCCCATGTACACGGTATTAAAATGCTTTAGAAACAGTCCTAAAGTTCTTCTGACTATACAGTTTCACTTAAAATATACTGTGGGGCCTGGCGTGGTAGCGCACGCCTTTAATGCCAGCACTTGGGAAGCAGAGGCAGGTGGATCTTTGAGAGTTTGAGGCCAGCCTGGTCTATAAAGTGAGTCTAAGACAGCCACGACTACGCAGAGAAACCCTGTCTCAAAAAACAAACGAAACAAAACAATATACTGTGGATGTATTTACTGTTCACTGTAGCTTCATTATATACTATAGTTACAGTCCTTGTGGCCTATTGGACTAATATCATGGCTACCAAGTTATTGGGAATTAAATCTGCATTAGCCATGGGGTTTTCTTCATTCATTTTACAACAAGACCTGCCTATGAACCAAATCCTCATTCAGGGGGTGGGGAGCTTTTAAGGCAAGGCAGTTTTATTTGGTACCTTACCCAGCTACATTTAGCTCCCCACTCGCAATATTCTCGTCTCTGTGAAGTTGGCCTGTTCATTTGAGTTTGGACTTTTCTGTATTCGTAATGTAATTTCCGTTATTAAGTAAAACACTTGAGTCAAGGGCGGTTGGATTTCTTGAGTTCCAGAATCCACTTACTGATAAGCTGTATTTTAACCTAGAAGCAGTCCAGAAGGCTAATACAAGAACATCGACATTTTTTTTTTAAATTGTTGGTTTTTTCCTCCTATGTCTCTAGGAGTCCCATTCCTATACGTGTGGAGACCGCCCAGCCAGCTGCGGAGAAGCCGGAAATCAAGCCTCCCAGAGTGAGGAGGTTAACAAGGCAATATAGCTTGTGAGTCCTGTGCCTATCGACCTCCACTACGCAGGAATGTTCAGTTATAAACACCTCAGCCCTACCCCGGCCACCTTCTCAGATGACCATCCCCCCGAACTCCACCCAACTTCCATTTTTGTTGAAATAGGACCAGAGATCTCTCCATGAAAACATCACACAGTGGGTACATTTGTCCTCACAGACTATGGTCAAGTAAACTGTTCCCAGAGTTCTGTGCCTACCACCTCACAATGGCTAAGGATTGGGAGTCTAGCACAGCCTCTCTGGGTCCCAAAAGGCTACAAATTGTCCTATTAGGGCCTTGGTTGCCTCTGAAGGCTCATTTATATGGTTGCTATCATAATCTATGGCCAAGGAGGCTGTTGGACCAAGGTTACCCTGAGTCTTGTGAGCTTTATCTGGCAGAGAGCACGTACTAGGAGGCAGAGAGGAAGCCAACAACGTGAAAACACATCCTATGTTTCTGCCATAGTCTGTGTATTGGAAACATGGCCGGGCCCAGTCCACACTCTAGAGGAGGACTACATGGCGGATAATTACACAGCCTTTGGCCAGACTTTCACAAAAGCCTTTAGAGCCGGGTGGTGGAGGCGCACACCTTTTTTTTTTAAATGCTTTTTATTTTATTTTATTTTATTTTTAATTTTTTAAATTTTTATTATTAATTTATTCTTGTTACATCTCAATGGTTATCCCATCCCTTGTATCTTCCCATTCTTCCCTCCCTCCCCTTTTCCCCCTATTCCCCTCCCCTATGACTGTTCCTGAGGGGGATTACCTCCCCCTGTATATGCTCATAGGGTATCAAGTCTCTTCTCCGTAACCTGCTGTTCTTCCTCTAAGTGCCACCAGGTCTCCCCCTCCCGGGGACATGGTCAAATGTGAGGCACCAGAGTACGTGAGAAAGTCATATCCCACTCTCCTCTCAAGTGTGGAGACTGTTCTGACGATTGGCTAGATCTGGGTAGGGGTTTAAAGTTTACCACCTGTATTGTCCTTGGCTGGTGAGGCGCACACCTTTAATCCCAGCACTCGAGAGGCAGAGTCAGGCAGAGCTCTGTGAGTTCGAGGCTGTGCTGCTGAGAAACAGTATACGGATCCGGGATGCAAAGTGAAGGTTGGGGTGCAGTGCCGGAGGCAATCCCCAGACAGCCAGCGCAGATGTGCCGTTAGCTCCTCACCGGAAGGTGAAGACACATGTTCAAGGGGCCGTAGAGCAGACACATGCCACTCCAGTAACCTGGATGGAAACTTTGGGGTATATAGCAGCGGGGTTTCTAGGACCAGAGTGGCGAGAACTCAGATAAATTAACAGCTGTAATGATCTCTGGGGAACAAATTAAACCATGAAAATCTTCCCCCAGGACAAGCCTGGCAGGGTTTGCATTTCCTTTTATTTCAAAATTCAAAATGTTATTATCACTCATTTGGGCTAGGTAATCATCTTAAGTAATGACTAACTGTAGGTGGCCCGGAAGGGAAATTTTTTTCACAGCTCTTGTTTAAAAATAAAATCGTTTCCACCTTCGTACTACTGCACTCAGCAAAAGAGTTTGAAGGTAAAGTCCTTCTCCACAAAAACTTATTAGAATGTCTTGTAGGCCAGGTGTGGTGGCACACGCCTGCAGTCTCAGTACTTGGCAGGCAGCAGCGGGAAGAGCAGCAGACTGAAGATAGCCTGGGCTACGCTCATAAAACAACAGCAAGATTTTATGAGATTATCATGAATTACCTCAGAAACTGAAACAAAGCTGAATTTTAAATTTTAAATGCTGTAAATTCTAAGTTAAGACAAAAGACTTTTTATTTTATTTTGTTTTTTTAATATAAGGGGAGGCTCAGTGGTTGAAAGCACTTGCTGCTTTTTCAGAGGACATTCCCCACCCCCACCATTGCCAATTCAGGTGGCTCACAATTGCCTGTAATTCCAGCTCCAGGGGATCTGATGCTCTCTTCTGGCCTCTTGAGAGTACCTGCACACATGTGGCACGTGCGTACACATACACACACACGCGCGCGCGCGCACACACACACACACACACAGAGAAATAAAAAATAAAAATAAATCTTTTAGAAGGAAGAAGTTGGAACTTTTTCCTATTTTAGATAACTTCCTTCTGTAAGCTATGTTTTTTTTTAATGGATTTTTATGTACAAACAAATAGTGAGTTTGCTTTTAGGATTAAAGTGCTTTTACATGAGGTTAAAAAAAAGTATTCACCCCTACTCATTTGTATCACTCACTGTGTGACTTGCTTTTTAAAAAATAAACTAAAAACGAGGCAAGGCAGATGGCTCAGTGGTTCAGAGTACATGCTATTCTTGCAGAGGACCAGCGTTTGGGTCCCAGCATCCATAGCACGTAGCTCAGAACTGCCTGTGGCTTCAGCTGTGAGGACCTGATACCTCTGGCCTCCTTAGGCACATGCACATATCTATGCATATACACACAAATAAAAATAATCAATAATTTTAAAATCTTAAAACAAAATAAAGGGCTAGTGAGAGCTGATTCATTAGTTTGATTCCTGCTGCCTCGCCAAAGCGGAGTCTACAGTATACACCCTCTGTGTCTGCTTTGACTTACTGTGATATGAGTGTCCAGCCAACTGTCCACTAGCATATACACAGCTAAGAAAATATGTTATGGTGGGCCAGTGGTGGCAAAGGCCTTCAATCCCAACACCCAGGAGGCAGAAGCAGGCAGATCTCTTGTGAGTATGACGCCAGCCTGGTCTACAGAGCAAGTTCTAGGACAGCCAAGGCTATACAGAGAAACCCTGTCTCGAAAAAAACAAAAAGAAAAGAAAGAAAAAGAAAGACAGACAGACAGATGAACAAGAGTAAAAGAAACTATGGTACAGCCATGGAGCATTTCTCAACATAAGAGGGAAAGGCATTTTGATGAGTAGCACAGCGCTGCTAGACTTCAAAAGCATCCCATGCTTCCTTGAGGCTTCAGGGATAGGCAAGATCATGGAGATGGGGACAAGATCAGACTTACGGTTACTAGGGAGAGGTCTACGGGGAGTCGATGCTCAGTAACCAAAGAGTTTGTGTTAGAATTAATGCAAAGTTGAGGGCTTCATAGTGGGGTGGCTCGACGACTGTGGATGTATATGACACCATGGAATTGTTTGTTTGTTAACTAATTCACTTATTTATTTATTTATTTTGGGTTTTGGTTTGGTTTTTCGAGACAAGGTTTCTCTGTGTAGTCCTGTCTATCCTGGAACTCACTCTGTAAACCAGGCTGGCCCCAAGCTCACAGAGATTTACCTGCCTCTGCCTCCCGAGTGCTCGGATAAGAGGTGTGTGCCACCATGTCCAACTTGGAATTGTTCATTTAAAAAATGGTTAAAATGATATGAATAAATCAATAAAATATGTTTTAAAAAGTGGTTAAAATGGCTGGGTGTGGTGGCGCTCACCTTTAATCCCAGCATTCGGGAGGCAGAGGCAGGTGGATCACTGTGAGTTCAAGGCCAGCCTGGTCTACAAAGCGAGTCTAGGACAGCCAAGGCTACACAGGAAAACCCTGTCTCAAAAAACAAACAAACAAACAAAAAACAAAAACAAACAAACAAAAAAGGTTAAAATGATAAATATCCTGTTATGTGTATTTTACCACAATCTCTCTCTCTCTCTCTCTCTCTCTCTCTCTCTCTCACACACACACACACACACACACACACACGCGCGCGCGCGCGCGCGCGCACACACACATATGCAAGCATGTGTGCATGTGTGCAAGAGTGCACAGACAAATGGCAGAAAACCCAGCCCAAATTGGATATTGAGCGGGCATCACTTTGGAGAGCCCTGTCCTCCTTTGGCCTGCCCTCCCCTCCCTGAACCCCTCACACCCTGTGTATTATTGTAATGAGCAGAGCTTCATGTGCTTTTAGTAACCGCAGTGATGAAGATGACCTCCCTCCAGACCTAGCTGAGGCAGTGGGAGCCACCACAGCCACAACCACAACCACCACGATGTCTGCCACTCAAGTCTCAGTGCCACTGGCGTCCCCGAAAATCCAGAAAGTCAGTTCACCTCAGAAGTCAGAAGTCAAGAGCCCACTGTCCCCAGGGACCAAGGTACGGAGGGGGGGAGGGGAAGGCTCGAGGCATAATACACACTTAGTGAATGGCATTTGGCTTGAGCTTTTAAACTTTGCATAATCAGTTGTATGCATACATTTAAAAACAGTGAAACCAGACTGATGATTTAATTCAGTTGGTAGAGTTAAAGCCAGGTACTTGATTCCCAGCACATATAGACTAGGCTTGGTGGCACTCACCCATTTTCCCAACTCAGGGGGTAGCTGCAGGTTCAGAAGTTCAAGGTCATAGTCTACTATGTAATGAGTTCAAGGCTAGTGTGAGACCTGTCTCTAAAAAGCAAAGCCAGTTTACAATGATGAGATTAAAGTTGGCTCCAAAGAAAGAGTTGACAATTAAAAATGAAAGTAGAAAAAACATATTTTCATGCACCCTGATCCCAAAATATATGTCAGCCATTTATGAGAGATATTTTATGATATAAAACAAAACAGTGTGCACTGTGCTTTAGGGGATGTTTAAGAGATTCTTGGGAGTAGTGTTTTCTATCACTATGTAGCCCTGGATGGCTTTAAAGCTGGGTATGGGGGGCATATATATCTTCAGTCTGGGAAGCAGAGATGGGTGGCTCTCTGTGAGTTCCAGGACCGTCTAGATAGTGAGACCTGTCTTGAAAACGATCAATAATCCATTTTTTTAAACTTTTATTTATTATAATTTATTCACATTACATCCCAAGTGTTATCGCCTCGCTCCTATCTCCCATTCCCACCCTCCCTCTCAATTCTGTCAAGAATCCAGCTTAAGGAACAGCAAGGTAGCTCAGTAACTACTGGTGCTTGACACCGAGGCTGAGGACCTGAATTGGATCCCCGAGACCTACATGGTGGAAGGAGAGAACTGACTCCCAAACGTTGTCCTCTGACTTCCACGCTGGCACTGCGGCATATGTGTACCCATGTGTGTGCACAAACATGCAACAAATGAATGTAGCTTTCAACGATTAAAAAATGTTTTAAACCATCTTTTAAAATATCACAAAAATAATAGAGGGAAGAGGAGTATTCCCCAGCCCCACTCTGTACTGGACAATTTGGAAAAATAGAAAACATAGACGTGTTCCCATCCCATGCCTTACACTGAATAAGATGCGTTAATAGTTTAATAATGGGAAATATCACTCTGTCAGCTTGAAATTTCAGGAATTGCAAATATGAGCGGTGGTGACAGGGCTCTTACCTGAAACACTCTTGCTTTTCTCTGTGTGACTCTGTCCGTGGCTACTCTTTGGCGCTTGGTTCAAATACAATTGAACCCGTTCCTGTCCGAGTGCGTGATAAGCCAAAGATGGCTGTGGCCCAAGCAACTTCCTGAGGAAAAGTGTATACAGGGAACAGGTGCCCTGACAGCAAGACAGGAGAGTCCAGTGGGTTCTAGCTCATCCATTCACATGCCAGTAGCAGCTCTTCCAAGGCCCGTATTCCCTAAGCCTTGAGCTTCCCCTCCTCCTGAAGATGAGATTAGCAGCGAGGCTCTGCTCCACACAGGAAACCTCCCTGGACCTCACGAAAGCCGCCAGATCCCTGAGGCTTGTGCAGCTTTCAGGGTCATGGTTCATGGGAGGATCTCAATAGCAATGTTCCAGGCCCATAGTCTGCATGAACGAGGCCCGTCCTTCCCGAGGGCCTTTCCTCGTGATATCTAAAATAGACACAAGAATGTGATTGGACACCTCAGCATTGACTGGCACAGATGCAGGCTCTCTAGCAGTCTATAGATTGAATCAGGGCATCTCTTTTGAGTTTTGTTTTGTCTGAGGTAAAGTTTGCCACATTAGCTGGCTGGTCTGCTACTTACTGTGTAACTCAGAATGGCCTTGAACACATGGGAAGTCTTCTGCCTTAGCCTAGGATTATAGATGGGAGCCACCATACCAGGCTTCACTCTTGTGTCCGACCATACCAGCCTCTTTTCATGTATCCCGTAAATGGTTAAACACCCCCCCCAGCCTCCACCCCCACTCCCTCCAGTCCCCCCACCCCCCCACCTCCCACCCAGTCCCCCCACTCTCTGCCGCAGTGTTAGAATGTGGCATGGGGAGCTACTGCATCCTCCCAAAAGCTCCTGGGCTCCCTCTCCTGGCTGTCTCTCCATGTTAGGGCCCTGATTATATCAAATGGATGGGCTATGAGTTCTGCTTCAAACTCCCTCAAAGGGCCTGGAATCCACCCGTGCAGCCAAGACCTCCGAGCAGGACAAAGCATTGTCTTGAACAGTCTTTTAGAGGTTTCCCCCCCCCCCACCGCCCTCCCCAAGCATCCCTCCCTATTGTTATGCTGCCGGTCAAGTTAGCTCCTTCCAGTCTCATGACTCTCCCATGAGCGATGGCTTCCTTGTTCTATTTATGTATTTTACAAGCTCTTTAAAGCATTTTTCCCAAAACCAGTTCAAAAAAAAAAAAAAAAATACTCAAAGCACTTAAGGAAAGTGCTTTTGTAGCTTTAAAAAGGCCAGACCTCCACATCTCGCCCTACTTATATCCATGAAGATTTTGGGGGGAAAGTTGGGGTTCAGCCAGCCTATTTTGTACACTGCTGAGAGAGGAGTGGGGCGGGGAGTGTCGCATACTGGGCAGTTCAGTGTTAGTGAGATGAGCCTCTTTCCTTCTTGTGAACCCTGTCTGAGTCACTAACCAGGGGTATTTTCTTCCTGCCTTCACAGAGTCCCTCTGACCATGGAGGCCCATTTACCTTGGGGCCGGGCGACCTGCTGATGGACTTCACAGAGGCCACTCCTCTGGTAAACGTCTTCTTTTGCTAAAAGCAGAAAGGCCACAGGCCGTAATTGTAGCCGCCCCTGGCAGTGGGAGAAAGGAGGCGCGGGCAGTGCCACTGGAGGGCTCCCACTTGTCCTGGCAGCTTCCAAGGAGGGTCAGACACCAGGACCCCATCACTTTTGGGGGCCCTTGATGGAGGGGGTGCTTGCTCTTTCTCCTCAGAGGGTGGCTGCAGGGGTCCTGCCTGCGCCTGTACGCTGCTCCTCAAGTGTAGCAGAGCTCCTCCATGCTTGGGTCTCAGCTTCCTGGCTTCCTGGGCTGCGCCCTGCATGCCCACCTCTTGCTGTTGCTTCTGGCATCCATCTGGTCTGAAACATCGGCTCAAGGCTCTTCTCTGGCTTTCCAGACCCCTTAGGCCTCCTACCATCATCTTTCCTCTGCATACAGGTCTTCCCTTGGGGATAGTGGGACTTTGGCAGCTTAGAAACTCTCCCCCTTCCCCAAGACAGGATTGCTCTGTGTAGCCTTGGGCTGTCCTGGACTCACTTTGTAGACCAGGCTGGCCTTGAACTCACTGGATGGAACATTAAAGGAAGCAGGCTGGCAAACCTGGAAACACCTTTAAACTGGGCTCTGGCTGATATCTCAGTAGGACTGCACACAGAGCATGGTCCACTTTGGGCTAGATGTAAATCGCCATTTGGGTTATGAGGTAAAATATGAATCAAGCCAGAACCTACCTTCTGAGAGCTTTGGACTTACTTACAGGATAGCTCCTGGTTAGAGGGCAGCTCAAGAGTAGTCGGAAGGTCAGCTTAATGAGTGGCCAAGCACCATGAAAAAAAGAGCTGCATGGGAGATGCCCAGGGAGAGACTGGGCATCAGCTTTCAGAAGAAAGGTTCTTCCATGGGCTTTTAGGAGAGTGTGGGTAGACACCAGTGTTTATCGTTTCTTCAGCCATCTTTTGTGCCTTGTAAGCTGGACCGGCCTCACAGCAGCTGAGAGCTGCATGGGGACCATCACAACCGAGCAAGTGTCATGGTTATTTACAGTCTTCTAGTTAGATGGACAGCCAAGACCAAAGCGCCCTTCTCCCCTGCCTTTCCGACAAAGTTACCACGACTGATGGGCCTTTCAGCGTGGTCTCATCAGCCTTTGGCACAGATGCAGGAACTGAGATGCTGCAACAGGTAAACCACATGAGACCACATGGGATCTGGAAGCCCCGGAATCTGGTCCCTACCCCTGTGCTCTGTGCGTTGCCTTGGAGAACACGTGGCCTCTTCTTTGGTGAATTTTCCACTTTGAGAAGAAGTGATTTCCAGGATAGGGAAGGGAACAGAGGACATGGAGGAAAGTCAGAAAGTAACATGCCTGGGCCAGGAGCTCCCAGGTACATCCCAGCTGAAGCCTCTTGTCCAGGAGTGCCTTGTGGGAGAAGGCCTCTCAGGCAGCCACCCGAGAACACCCAGTTTAGCTGGAGGGCAGCTGGGCAGAGAGACCAGGGAACTCTCAGGGAGCATCCTGAGAGCCTATGAAGGAGAGCGGAGGAGACAGCTGAGTTCTGAGGAACTTATGTGAAGGGATATATGCTTGGCAGGAACTGGAAGCCAGGGAGAGCTATTCCTCTGCGCTAGACTGATGGGCAATTTCCAAGCTGTCCAGCTGTGCTGCAGTAGACACCGTACACATCTGGGCAAGCTGCTACCCCCTGGCTGGGGCCACTGGGTTTTACAGATTGAAGAAGAGTTTGTTTGATACCTAAAAATAGTCTCGCCCAAGCGAGAGGGAGGCTGACGAAGGAAGGTTGCCTCCAGTATCAGGCTGGCCTGGACTATAGCATGAGAGCTGGACTTAGAGAGAAAGAGAGAGAGAGAGAGAGAGAGAGAGAGAGAGAGAGAGAGAGAGAGAGAGAGAGAGAGAGAGAGAAAGCCTATATTATTCTATATCAAAAGTCATCATGAACTAAGTATTAATTTACTGAAGGGCCTGGTGGATCTAAACATGATGGTCAAATTTATTTTTTAAAACACATCATCAGTTTTTACAAGTGTAGTAGGGTCCCTCTATTCCTATTCCTCTATATGTGTTTGGCAACATAGATTTAATTGCTTTTAGAACCAGAGGATCTTGGCTTGGATATTGCAGCCTGGGGTTAGAAAGGAAACAGCATGTGGTGGGGACTCCTAAAGGTGTGCCAAGTGACTGTCCCCCTTCAGAGACTGTCCCTCCCTCTCTTGGGATGCTTCTGTACATCTCTAAACAACTCTGTCTTAGCTGTGAGGTGGGGTCCTGGAGGCTGTACTATATATGCAGCTAAGATCCATGGGTTGCACTGAGACAGCTACTCAGTGAGGTTCACAGTGATTGTGTCCCCTTAGGGTGCCCTGAGGTCCAAATATGCATACACCGGCTCTGCAGGGGACACGGTTGGAGCCTTCCTTGGCACCAGAGGCTCTGACCTTTACCTGTTCCAAATTAATCCTGTTTCCACGAGTGCCAAAGAGTGCAAGGGAGGAGAGGGGGCCTTGGCAGTCTGCTTCTCCCTTCGTCTGGTACCCTTTCATTTCTTCTCCTATAGAGCAGCAGCTGTCTCACTCTGCCATTGGACAGCTTAGGAAAGAGTGGACTCCACTCTCATGTTCCACTCTATCAGTAATTGTGTTCACTTCAGTGTCCTGGGCTTGAGGTTGGGGTGCTGCGATGTAAGCACAGCTCCACACCTGGTTTGTATCTAGCCTGTCAGTCGGGGTGGGCCACGTCATTCTGTTTCTCTCCTACAGATGTAGAAGCCAAGGCTTAGCCAGGGGTGTACGCTTATTCCAGCTCACACAGCAGGTTGGCATCAGGCCCAAGACAAGAACCCAAGGCTTATGGCAGGTGATTGAGGCAGGATGTGTTTCTTTTCCCCGCTAAGCCGTCCCCTCTTCCTTGAAGCTTGCCAAGTCTCCTGGCCTCAGCCTTACCTCCAGAGCCTAGGCTTTGAGGGAGCTCTGGGATGCTCTACAGGCCTCAACCCAAGTCGGATCCTGCAGCCACCTTGTGAGGCATGAGACCGGAGGAGTTGGTGTCTTCAGTCTAAGAGACTCAGCCTGGATGAGGCATGGCTTCTCAGCTGCCAGATCTACACTCTTGGCCCCTGGCCACTCTCTCTAGATCTTCCTTTAAAAGAGGAAGTCTGTCTGTACTTTACCAGACAAGAATGTTAAAATTCTCTGTTGACGCTCATCACATAGCAAGTGACCTGCCTCCTGTGGTCACTTTTCAAGCTCACGGCCTCGGTCTAGGCCCCAGTTTTTCCACCAGTTGAGTACCCCATAACCCCCAGGACAGCACTAGAAGGGAACTGAAAGGAGAAGAATAGGACCAGATGTTCTGCCATTCACTCAGGAATGGTCCATCAAGACCCTCTGAGATGCTGGGAACAGTGGCGCATGCCAGTAATCCCAGCACTCAGGGAAGCAGAGGCAGGTGGATCTCTGTGAACTCGAGCCCAGCCTGGTCTACAAATGAGTCCAGGCCAGCCAAGGCTACACAGAGAAACCCTGTCTCAAAACAAAACAAAACAAAACAGACAGACAAAAAAAATTTTCTGGCCCACTCTCTGTGAACTGGACTTCAAAATCTTCAGATTAAGACAGAGAGGGGAAGGGGTGTGTGTGTGTGTGTCAAAAGATGACTCTAGACTTATAGAGCTTCTCATCTATAAGGCAGGGCAGAGCCAGTGTGTCCTGGCACATGGCATGTCAGTGAAGTGTGTACGTGAGTAGGAAACACTGGTGTGATCTGAGGAAGGTCACATGGGACATGGGATTAGGCCCTAGTCGGGTGTCAGGATGAGGTTTCCAGTTGGCTCAACAACTTAGCGTTTGTTTAGAACTCTGCCCTTCCAGGTGGGCTAGAACTCCATCTCAAGCCCAAGCATCCATCCCCACGACTTCCTCTTTGCTCCCCAGGGTGCAGGAGCTCACTGTGGTATCAGTCACAGATACATTGAAGATACTCTCTGCATTTTTTCATGGGGCCTCTGGGTGGGTGGAAATCACTTTTTTTTTTTTCTCACCAGCCATCATTCTGTCCTGAGTCATTCTGTCCTGGCACCTACTGTCCCCTAGCTTTACTTGACCAGGGACTGTGGTCTTCCTTGCTCTTTAGTTCCTGCTCCTAGCCTTGGTCTGTGTGGAGAAGGAGTTAGCTCACCTTGCCCCCTTACTCAGTGCTCTAGATTGTCTTCCCTTCTCTACCTACCTGACTTTTCTCTTACCTCCTTAAACTAGCAATGTCCTTTTCAGAGTTTATGAAAAAGAAGGCCCCATCTCCAATATATATACATATATATATAATATATTTATATTATATATATATAATATATTATAACAAATGCAGAAAAGCCCCAAGCAAAAAGGGAAGAGTCAGGAGAAAAGAGAAATTGGCATATCCAAAGTCTCCTGTTAGGCATGTTATTAATACCTTGTTCCCTGCTCACTGACTGAGCATCAAGGCTCTGGGTTTGCTAGGAATCCAAGAACATTCGGTTGCTTACATCTACTCAGGTGACTCTTTAGGAAGGTCAGAAGTATTGGGGCAATGATCATCATTTACCATAAAAGTCCAGCGCTGGACAAGCCTTAAGTCATTCCTAATCACCATCAGTCCAAACTCTGGCCATTAGCTGATATGATACTTCTTGGTTATTAGTGACAGATTTCATTTCCTTCACTAAACATGTGTTGAGTTTCTGTTGCTATCAGCAGGAGCAAGGGCCCAGGGGCTTATGTTTGGAGGTATGTGAGGAGTGGTGTCCCTGGCGTGTCTGGTTCTAGCTGGAGCATAGATGCCCTGGAGTCATGATGTCAGGCTGCCTCCTACAGGCATCATCTTGTAACTTCTTAAGCATAAAGGATTTCTCCTGAGGAGAACAGGCGAGGGGTTTTAAGTAGGCTGGTAAACCTTAGCTGCAGGTGACTAATATGGACTCACTTAGCTCTGAAGAGAGGACTTAGAAACAGTCAACAAAGAGGGGGTGGAACCTGGGATTCTAACTCTGCAGGAGCAATTTCTGCATCTCTCAAATGTGAGTGTGAAGCAAGGCTGTTGGGGAGGGTATGGCTGTGTGAGCCCTCCCCCTCCTTCCTCCCACCCACCCCCACCCCCTGCAGCTGCTCAGCTCTTTGGTCCTTAGAGGACAGAATCAGATTGACTTGGAGAAGGAAAGGGGCGGAGCCTGTGGTTTCCTTGATTATTCTTTTTCCTGAAAGCTACCCAGAGGCTGTATTTTACTCCTCACTGTGGGATGTTGCCAAGTTTCCTGAGCTAAAAGATGCATGTATTTGCTCTCTGGAGTGAGTGGTCCCTCCCTGAAGCCCACACTAACCCTTCAGCAGTCCTTCTACTGCCATCCTCATCCTCACTCAGACATGCTTTGTACGTCTGCTGGGCACATGGCACTCCTTAGAGCTGGGGGCACACCTGCGGTGGGGGGGCCAGGGGGGAGGCAGATTGAGAAGCTGGCATCGCAAGAGTGTGGCACTTTCTCCATAACGCTTGGTGTGTCTTCCAGCTAAGCTGTAGGGCGCCCCACTTCTGGTAAGAGATGCCTAAACCTGGGCTCATGGGTGAGGGAAGTGAGACAAGGCTCTGAACCCAGATGGCAGGGCCAGAAGGATGAAATCCTGAACTCCGTGCTTCTTGGAGGCGTCCTCTGCTGGGCACTCACTCACCTGCACACCGTAGGCAGTAGCCTTCCTTGGCTGAGGGTGGGAAGGCACTGGTGTAGATGGCAAATGCCCTCAAGTGTGGGGTCAGCCCTCCTCACATTGCTCCCATGCCTGACATTGCTAACCCATGGTGCTGTTCGTGACTTGGCCTGGGCAGTGCTGCAGAACCCTGGTGGTGTTCTGGGGTGGGGGTGGGGGGCACTGCTTCCAGTCCTATGCTCCTGGCACAAAGAGATAGCTTGGTTCTGCCATCCCTGGGAAGGGGGTCTTGGTTTGTCCTTTTGCTCATGGGTGGGGAGAAGAGAGGTGAAGGCCAGAGAGGAGAGAGGCAGTGAGAGGAGGGCAGTGGGTAGAGCAGGCAGGCAGTCTAGCAGCACTTAGAAAGCAGCCATGGGTGATGCTGGCTTGAGAGTAGTCTGGGTTGCCAGATCTGTCTTGCACTGTGCTGTCTCTCTCTCTCTCCTTTCCCTCCCTTGTCTCCTATCTCTCCTCCTGTCTTACCCCCTCTTCCTCCCGGTCTCTCCTCCTTTCCTCGTGAGCAGGCAGAGCCCGCCAGCAGCCCCCACTGTGCCCATTCTCGCTGCTCTCCTCCACTCTCTCTCCCCATGAAGGAAGAGACCACTGGAGTTTGCATGTACCCTCCAATCAAAACGAGGCTGGTAGGTACCCTGGCAGGGTGGGGGCCTGCCTGGGACAGGCGAGGCAGCAGCTGGACAGGCATGCAGAGGTGCCAGGCCTTCAAAGAGCACTGCTATTGGGTGCTCTCACCCCTGGATGGATGGCGGAACTTGGGGTCCAGCTAGGGTCGGCCAAACCAAGACACATAACCTATTCTGAGCACTGCTGTTGGGTGCTCTCACCCCTGGATGGATGGCGGAACTTGGGGTCCAGCTAGGGTCGGCCAAACCAAGACACATACCCTGTTCCCGTCCCTTCGTCTATAACTCTCAAGACCCAAGCGCCAGTAGCTTTCTGGCAATTTGATGAGGAAAGATACTTTCCCAGAGAGGACTATGCACTTTGGTAGTCACCAGCTGTGGTCTTAAATGTCTGTCCTATGGCAAATACCGTTTTAAACTCACCTCTCCCTTCTACTTAGTGACATCATGACACACTACGAGTGCTTCCTGGTTACTTAAAAGGAACCATCTTCATCATAACCAATCATATTTTTCATCTCTGCATGCTTTCCTCTATATATTCATGTTCATTCATAATTTCACCGGTTAAATCGTAGTAGCCACGTGTCTCTGTTTGCATCCTTCCCTGTAACACGGTGATGCTCTTGTCTTGTTCTCACTGCCACACCCTACATGGTCATTTATACTCCATCAAGCACAAGGCGCACCATGGGCCTCAGCCCCTCGTGTTAAGAAGTGTGCTGTTGGTAGTTTCTCACCGTTTCTGGGAACACGGAGCACTTTTGTACCTGGGATTTTGTTTACCTAGGCTAGAAGCTGTTGAGTGATGTAGGGTGACTTTGGTTTTTGCCTCCTTCTGAAGAGGCTCTTTAGTTGGCATGTGCCACCAGGATGCAGTAAGTGCATTCTGTTGTACCGGTAAGCATTAGGGTATCATTGGACTGTGGCTGCTTGCACACAGCAGCAGAAGGCCATTCTTTGAGGCTTCTAACTTTCATGTGTCATTGATAGCCATAAGGAGGCACTTTCCTGTCTACTCTGGTTGGCCTGAGAACTTATCTGTAGATTTTTTTCTTTCTTTCTTTCTTTCTTTCTTTTTTTTTTTTTTTTGCTATGGCATTTGTCTAAGAATGCCATGTTAGAAGGCAAGACGAAGAGAATGGGAGACTTTGGTCCAGAGCCTTTGGGAGCTTGGGCTCTTCTGGAATTTTTGGAATATTTATTTGAACACATTTGGCTGAATGGAAAACTGGGTTGGCATGAACATCATAGCATATATATTGCAAGGATATGTTTATCCCTATATTAACTGACACCTGTTCTACCTATGCAGAAAACTGCTCCTGATTTAGGGTGGTCTGTTGTATCCCTTTTCCTCCCTCCCCATTTAGACAGTGTGAAAGTGCCATGGGAGTGTCCAATTCACAGGCAAGATCATATAGGACATAAAGTCACTGTCTCTGGGTAGGGATAGTCTCTGTGCCTTGTCAACAGCCCTTACCTGTACAGGCAATTTCTGGGCCTGAAGACTATAGACAAAGCCAGTGCCACAGTCACCAGGCCTCTGGCCCTCCTGAGATATACTGGCTCAAGTAAAGAAGCCCTCTCATTTCCCAAGGCCTCCAAGAAGTCAAAGACAAAGTGACCAAAGAGAAAGAAATAGAGCCACGACTGATTATCTGTTGACTGGGGCATTATCCTCACTAAAAGAAGCATTCTGTGTTGCCACATTGGGTACTTCCAAGTACCTTACCTTCTGATCCCAAAGGCTGCAGTAGTGTGGTATTTTGTGCTTCCGTGGGCTGTCCTGAGGAGTTCTGCTGCTCAAAGTGTATAGAGGTTGAACAAAGCAAGTCATTTGACAGGGACTGCCTTCTTGCTTCATTGTGTCCCCATCAGACTATTCAGATACCTCTTGCCACATCCCACAGCTGTGGAGAAGCCCTCAGAGGTCACCCCAGGTACACCAGGATTGCCTACTTATCTACTTTGAATGTAGCCTTTTCTGGGGCAGGCTTGGGTCATAGTCCTGAAAGACCCCATAAGCAGAGTTCCAGGCAAGGCAAGCATGCCTTACCATGTGACCCAGACCCAGACAGACCTGCCTCCTCCACGCCATAAAGGCTCCTAAACTTCCCAGGATTCTTCCTTTTAACTCTAAAGGTGTTCCAGCAAAGACTTCAGAATGTTTTCTGAACTGAAGGTAACCCCTGTCTTCCTTTTTTTTTTTTTGAAGATAAAAACGTTCCCGGCAGAACCAATGCTGAGCCCGTTTCCTGACCCCTTTACTACAGGGCCACAGTTCACTGTAAGTAGAGCCGCATTCTAAGCCTTTGCTTCTCATAGGGGAAGGCTGTGAGGGCAGGAGCCACTGGGATTGTGGTCTGTTTTACTTTGCTGAGAGGAGATTTACAGAGAAGTAACTATATTAAAGGACTATTTCGTAGCATTTACTGTATTTATTGAACAATGATTGCCTCTGTCTTCTTCCAATAGTACTTTCTGTGAGAGGGAAAAAAAAAAAAACCACAACTATTTTCAGTCTTTCTGCTATGTCCCCAGTGCACTCAGTACACGTGAAATTCATTGAATATCAGGGTAATTTTAAATATTATATAAGACTTAGGCCTACTTTCTTTTTTTTTTTTTTAGCATGGATGCATGTGTGTGTACATTTGTGTGTGTACATTTGTGTGGAAGCCATAGGTTGAAGTTGGGGGATCTTCTTTTTTTTTTTTTTAATTTTTATTTTTGGCTTTTTGAGACAGGGTTTCTATGTGTAGCCCTGACTGTCATGAAACTTACTCTGTAGACCAGGCTGGCCTCAAACTCAGAGATGTCCCTGCCTCTGCCTCCCAAGTGTTGAGATTAAAGGCATTTGCCACCACATCCCAGCAACATTTTTCACTTAGTATCGTGTTTTCAGATCCACCCAATTTGGAGCAGGAGTCTACACTGCCTTTATTGTTATGGTAGAATACTATTCTTCAGTATGGGTTTCCTCTGCTTTCTTTATCCTTGGACTTGTTCATTGGGATTCGGGTAGTGTCCCCGCAGCGATGGGAAATAGTGCTACCATGTGTGCTATGTACTTTTTTAAACACCTGTTTTCAATTGTTTTGGGTTGATCTGCATCTTGATAATGTTGTTAGGTAAGTCATTTTACCACACACAGACCATCTGCTCGCACGTGTGTGTGTGTGTGGGTGTGTGTGTGTGTGTGTGTACACGCGCGTGCATGCATGTGTTTGTGTATGTGTGTGCCTGTGAGCATGTGTGTGTGTTTCTGTGTGTATGTGTGTGTGTGTGAGTGAGTGAGAGAGAGAGACAGACAGACAGACAGACGGACAGACAGACGGACAGACAGACAGCACTTAGATATCATTCTTTTCGTGCCATCTGCCTTGCTCTTGACACAGGGTCTCTCACAGACTCAGACCTCCCTGACTTAGCTAGGCTGGCTCAGCACTAAGCCGCAGGGATCCTCCCATCTCCATGTCCCCAGAGCTGGGATTGCAAGCACGCACAGCCACATATGCTTATGTAACATAGTTTCTGGAGATAAAACTTAGGCCTCCATGTATAGCAAGCACTTTGCCTACTAAACTATCTCTCTAAGAATAGTAGTAAGAAATAGCCTCGTAGAAATATGTATCAGGAGGCACGTAGGTGCAAAAGTACTGTTGCAATACAAATATCTCCGAAATATCTGTGATGACTGGTGGTGCCCCAGGCTACAGAGACAGTGGCACAAAAACCAGGACCGTGTCCAAGTCTGGCCATGGACTCCCTGTCTTGACTAAATGGCTTACTTAAACTCAGCAAATAAATTAAATGCATTTAAACATTTTTAAAATTGCATTTATTGGGCTGGAGAGATGGCTCAGTGGTTAAGAGCGCCGCCTGCTCTTCCAAAGGTCCTGAGTTCAATTCCCAGCAACCACATGGTGGCTCATAACCATCTGTAATGTGATATGGCGCCCTCTTCTGGCTTGTAGGAGTACATGCAAGCAGAGCACTGGATACATAATAATAAATAAGTAAATCTTTAAAATTGCATTTATTCTATTTCATGTGTATGAGTGTTCTCATAAATGTGCATCACACGTGTGCCTGGTGCCCACAGAGGTAAGAAGGAGGGAGGCACTGGATCCCCTGAAACTGGAGTTACAGATGGTCGTGGGCCACCATGTAGGAGCTGGGAACCACACCCAGGTGCTCTATATGAACAGCAAGTGCTCTTAACCTCCCAGCCCACCTCTCCAGCCCCTTTTCTAAACATTTCAAAAGGCATTATTTTCTTCCTCTCCAGAATGACAGTCACGGCTATTTCCACGCTTCTTCTTAGCTGCCTAACCGTCCTTCTCTGGAAGTTTCTGCAGAATCCCACTTTCTAGTGAGCTGCCACACTTCTTTCCCTGCTTCCTCTCCTGCCCCTCCCTCTGCTCCCAGCTGCGAGCCCTGGACTCAAGTTATCTAGAAGACCCTCTTTCACGGGTTTCTGTCTTCTCTGGGGTGGGAGGTCTCCAAGGGGCTTGAGATACAGCGCTGAGTCCAATAGTGATGACCAAAGAAGCTTCAGCCCACAGCACAGAAGGAGGGGACAGTGGCTCCTTCATGCTTGAAAAGATGAACAGAGGTGAGAAGGTTGTCGGCCATCTCCATGTAGAGCGAAAGCTCCGTGCATAGGGTAATGTTTTTCTAGGCCCAAGAGCTCACTTCTTTAATGAGAGGACAGAGCTGCCAGGGCCATGCCAAAATGTCCGGTACCGTTGTCCTGATGGTTGTGCAGCCAACCCACCCTGGAGTTCTGCTGGACACAGCTCCCTAGCTGGGAGCTCCGTTCCACTCCCCTCAGTTGGCCATGATGGAGACACTCTGGCCTCCTGCCCAGCCTTGGCCGTGACGAGACACACTCAGGAAAGCCGCGGGCGTACATGGAGCTGGAAGCCAACCACACTGGGACTTTTAAGAACTGGGCAAGAGTGGCTCAAAGGCAGCCAGAGCAGACAGAGGGGACAGCATGAGCCCTAGGGAGGGACAGGCCACCATACAGTCAAGGGGCTGAAAAGAAGGCCAGGGAGCTGAATACAGAGAGCAGGAGCCTGGAGTGTGAGGGGAGGAAGAGGAGCAAAGCCATGCCTGGTCCTTTCCCAACAGTGATGGGAAACCTTCAGAAGATCATAAAACAGGGCAGTGACAGGGCAGGCATTTTTAGAAAGTGTCTTTGTGATCACAGTGGGAGAACATTTGGGTCCAGACAGAACAAGTTTAGAATAGTCTAGAAATAAATCTAGGACAGTAGCTTAAGAGTGTGCGCAGAGAGATTGACCCTGAATGGTTTTGATGGTAGAGGCAGAGAAAAGTGCACAGTTGGAGGGGGTGCGGGTGCGGGGGGGGGGGGAGGGGAGATATTCAGGAAGATGGGAAAAACTAGATTGACGAGAGAGAGCGACAGACAGTTGCCAGATTTCTGCTTTCCAGAACTTAGACAGTGAGTCCATTCACGGAGGTTCCCATCTCTGTGGGAGAGTTCCTGAGAAAACCAACTTGAAAGGGGAAGGGTCTCTGTGGCTCACTGCTGCAGAGGTCTCAACAGATGGCCAGTTGGCTCCATTGCCTTTAGGCCTGATACAAAACCCAGACATCACAGTGCGAGGGCAAGGCAGAGGAAAGCTGCTCTCATGGAAGCCAGGAAGCAGGAAGTGGCCAAGGAAAGACCGGAGGTCAAGATATATCTGCCAAAGCAGCACCTCCAGTGACCCACCTCCTCCAGCTAGCCCTGCTTCCCAGCATCCCACTCACCTAAGGGCTTCTTAACAAATTACTTCCTTCTCCCAGGCACCAGGCACTTCTCTCTCAATGTGAGGACCAAGCCTTCCACACAGGAGCCATTGGGTGGCCCCTTCGTGTGTAAACCAAGAGTAAGTGCCTGGAAGAAGCCTAACCCACCTGATGCTGCGCTGGCCTTTGAGGACTTGACCGGGAACAAGGAAGAGGCTGTCAGGGAGGAACTCGGGGCTGGGGAATAGACGAGAAGGAAGATGGTGGCATTGAGAGCTGGTTGGTAACAAGAGGCAAAACTCAGGCCACGGGCTTTTAGTTTTCTCGCCCCTGCATGAGGTCACTTCGTCCATCCAGGGACAAGACACTTAAGTGCTCCACAGGCCTCCAGACCTGTCCTGGCTGCAGCCGTGGGGCCTTGAGGGGCTCTAGAGGACTCTGCACAGAGGTGCAATTGGTCTGGTCCCTGTTTGACCCTGAGTGTTCTCACCTATTCGCACAGTATATGTTGCCCCAAATCAACCAAGTGACCTCTGTCAAGCCATAGTGTTAGACTTCCATCCTCATCGCCTAAAAGCCACTCTGTCTAGACCCACATGCTCTCCCAACAGGGCCACAGACAGCGCCCCTGTCCACAGCTAGACCAAAATTGTCTTCCTAACTTAATATGTTCTTCTTAATAAACTTTTTTTTTTTAGATTTTATTTATTTATTGTATATGAGTGCTCTATTTGCATGTACACCTGCAGTCCAGAAGAGGGCATCAGATCACTTATAGATGGTTGTGAGCCACCATGTGGTTACTGGGAATTGAACTCAGGACCTCTGGAAGAGCAGACAGTGCTCTTAACCACTGAGCCATCTCTCCAGCCCTAGTGTAAGAACACTTCATCCTACTGAAAGTTCATACATTTATTCATTCCATCATTTAACAGACATTTTAAAAGATAAGGGTTAGGACTTAATAAGAAAATTTACTGTTCCTTCAAGATCATTCTTTTTTTTTTTTTTTTTTTTTTTTTTTTCCTTTTTCCAGACAGGGTTTTACTGTGTAGCCTTGGCTGTCCTGGACTCACTTTGTAAACCAGGTTGGCCTTGAACTCACAGAGATCCATCTGCCTCTGTCTTCCCAAGAGCTGGGATTACAGGTGTGTGCCACCATGCCTAGCTCAAGATTACTCTTGAGTGCAACTGTTCTTCTACCCACCCTACACGGGGTGCTCACCCGTAAAGAGTGCCGTGAGTACTGATGCAGTTGAGACCTCAACACTGTAACCCGTCTGTGTGTTTGCACTGCCAGTGCAAATGTTCCTCAGAAGTGGCCTCAGAAGCCCACCTGTCACCCACTCACTGAAGCAATGCAACCGCCTATTAGCCAGCTGCCACATCAGGCAGGCCAGGCGTTTACCCAGCACACGGAGTTACTTCTCTGCACTGCAAGCCATCTATCACAGGCAGACTGAAGGCTCAGCTCTGCATCGCCCAGGCGGATGGACCAGCTGCCTACCATGTGGAGGAGCATCACCAGTCCCAGTGGTAGAAGAGGGAAAAGAGAGAGCCACGCCCTGCTGCCTACATTGTTTGGTGGAAGGAAAAAGGTGCTTTTCCACTGGACAAAGCAAAGTACATGGTGGCTTCTAACCTGAGAAAAACAGTGAGATTTCATTCTACTGTGTGCCTGGAAAGTGGTGAGCCAGAGTGACCCCACGGACAGCACCAGTGAGCGTCACCTGCATGACAATTCTCTGTAGCAAGCCTCACATGCTAGACCAGCCTGTGTGCTCCTGTGCATGTGACACACTGGCATGCAGAGCTGCTTCTCCAAAGTGGCATTCAGCAGAGACTGAGGGGCAAGCGCTCCACATTGTTGCATTTCAAACAAGTCAGCCTTCCTGTTGGAGGTAGATGCTGAGACCCAAACAGGGCCTTTGTGCTTCTCTGCCCATCTTCTGTACCATCACCAAGAAGGCAATTAAGCATTCAAAGACCTAAGCCTTTTTAGAGAGATAGGTGGCAAACTTCTCCAAATTCAGAGTCAAGGATCAGCATAAAAAAAGAAAAACAGCGGGCATGGTGGCGCATGCCTTTAATCCCAGCACTTGGGTGGCAGAGGCAGAGGCAGGCGGATTGCTGTGAGTTCGAGGCCAGCCTGGTCTACAAAGTGAGTCCAGGACAGCCAAGGCTACACAGAGAAACCCTGTCTCGAAAAAAAGAAAGAAAGAAAGAAAGAAAAACAATGGTTATGAGCACTGACTGTTCTTTCAGAGGACCTGGCTTTGCTTCCTAGCACCTATATGGTGGTTCACAACCATCTGTAACTGCAGTCCCAGAGGATCCAACACTGATCTCCTGGGCACCAGGTGTGCATGCAGTGCACATACATATATGCAAGCAAAACACGCATGCATATAAAATAAAATAATCAAAAATCTTTAAGGATATAACACAAAAACTACCCATGAAAAACTGTTGGCAAATATATTAATGACGGCGATAAGAGATTATAAAATGTCTTCCTTTATATTCTTCCATTTTGGTTCCACTGCTCTCAGCCTCCCAAGAGCTGCTTCTGCTCTTAAGCTTCCTAGGTAAAAGTAATAAGCAGATCATGCTTTGTAAATGGCAAGCGATTCTCCTCTCTGAATTAGTTCTGAAAGGCTGCGTATCAAAAGCCATCTGGAAGTCTGTGAGAGCCTGTCATGTTGGGCTTTCTGGCACCAATGTCTTGAATAGAACCTGAGCATTTTTAACCAAGTTTCAAATTAATGATGATGTTCCTGGTCTGGGGACCATATTCTAGATCCACTGTGGTACTTTATTGGGGACAAACATCACTAATGCATTCTGCAAACTCTGCTTCTGAATATGGTTTGTGTGTGTGTGTGTGTGTGTATGTGTGTGTGTGTGTGTATCTGTATTATGTATCTATGTGGATGTGTGTACTCCTGTGCAAATAAGCCTGTATGTGTGTGCATGTAGGTGTGTAAAGGCCAGAGGTCAATACCAGGTGTCTTCCTTAACCACGTTCTACCTTCTGTTTTTAAGATGTATTTATTTTTATTTACATGTATGCATGTATGATGGGGTGAGTGTGTGCCATGCATGTTTGTGTGCTTGCACAGGCCTAGAACTGAAACCCTAGAACTGGAGTTGTGAGCCGTGTGACACGATCCTGGGACCTGAACTCAGGTCCTCTGGAAGAGCAGCAAGTACCCTGAACCACTGTGCCACGACCCCAGCTCCTTCTTTCTACGTTTTTTTGAGACAGCATCTCTCCCTGAACCTAGAACAAGTCCTAAGGGATTCTCTGGTCTCTGCCTTTGCAGTGCTGGGATTACAGATGTGTGCAGCTGTATCTGACTTTTCAAGTGGGTGCTAGGGATCTGAACTCAGTTCCACGTGTTTGTGTGACAAGCACTTTATTGACAGAGCCACCCCCACGGTCCCTGAGTGCTGTGCGGGCTCCTTCTTGGCACCCTCTAGATGGCTCAGCATGTGAAGGCTCTTGTCGCCAACCTAGTGACGTACGTCCATTTGATCCCTAGAACCCACATGGCAGAAGAGAACTGATTCCTTCAAGTTGTCCTCTGGCCACCACATGTGTTCCATGTCACAACACACACACACACACACACACACACACACACACACACAATTACTTACTGGATCCTCAATTGGAAGACTTAAACCAGTGGTTCTCAACCTTCCTAATGCTACGACCCTTTAATACAGTTCCTCACGTTGTGGTGAGTCCTCACTATAAAATTACTTTTATTGGTATTTCATAACATGTAATTTTTCTACTGTTATAAATAATAATGTGTGCTGGAGAGATGGCTCAGCCGTTAAAGGCTAGGCTCATAACCAAAACTATAAGTAATAATGTAAGCATCAGTATTTTCTGATGGTCTTAGATGACCCCAAAGGGATTATGACTCACGGAATGAGAACCACTGACTTAAATTCTCTAAGATTTACTTTTCCATAAAGACAGTTCTAAGTTGTACATTTAAAATTTTTTTAATGTCATGAAATCAGAATGTTTATCTTCATGTTCAGGTGAGTGCATGTGCATGCAGTACTTACTGAGGCCAGAAGAGGGCACCAGATCCCCTGGAAACAGGAGTTGCTGGTGGTTGTGTCTCTGTAAGGGTGCTGGACATCGACCCCAGGTCCTTTGCAAGAGTAATAAGTGCTCTTAACCACTGAGCAATGTCTCCAGACACCAAGTCAGAATGTTTGCTACAAGATACAACACAACAATGTCTGAGTGCCATGTTTTGTTTTTTCTGTGGCACACACAAAAGTGACACATCTTTCCCAAGCATGGTTTCCTAAGAGGCGGTGACAGATGATCTCTGTCTGAAAAGGTTGTCAAGAGGTAATGTATGGAAAGTGTTTAGCATGGTGTCTGGCGCAGAGCAAGATCGTTTAAAATGATTTGAAAAATGTGTGATGACTTTAGCTATTACTAACATAACAAGAGCAGCACAGTGAGGCACAGAGAGCCGCTGACAGCATGAAGATGGGCCTGGAGATTGATCTGTCTTTTCTGTCTCCTCTCCAGGCAGACTTCAGAGAGAACAAATTACCATGCTGTCCTGGCCAGTCTTCCCCGCTGATTCCAACAGCGACCCTGCGGCCGCTGACTGAGACCGTGTCCACAGTACAGACCATCTACACCTCCCGGAAGCCTGTGTCTCTGGCAGCCAGGTGATTCTGTGTGTGTGTGTGTGTGTGTGTGTGTGTGGTATGTGTACATGTGAGTGTGAGTGTATGCACATGTGTATGAGAGTGCACACACATACACATATATGTCTGTACATATGGAGGCCAGAGGTCAACATCTGGTGGTATCATCAGCCGCTTTCTATCTTATGTCTTGAGGCGGAGACTCTCATTGAAACTACAGTTCATGGGGGCTGGAGAGGTGGCTCAGCAGTTAAGGCACGGACTGCTTTTCCAGAGGTCCTGGGTTCAATTCCCAGCACCCACAGGGTGGCTCACAACCATCTGTAACTCCAGCTCCAAGGTATCTGATACCCTCACACACACTTACAAGCAGGCAGAGTACCAATGTACAATAAAAAATATAAATAAATAAAAATAAAATATTCATCGAAAAAAAGCAAAAAACAAACAAACAAACAAAAAGCTGGGCAGTGGTGCACAACTTTAATCCCAGCCCTCGGGAGGCAGAAGCAGATGGATCCCAGTGAGGACAGCCAAAGCTGTACAGAGAAACCCTGTCTCGAAAAACCAAAACAACAGCAACAACAAAAAACAAAAAACCCAAAAAAAGGGCTGGAGAGATGTCTCAGAGGTGAAGAGCGCTGCCTGTTCTTCCAAAGGTCCTGAGTTCAATTCCCAGCAACCACATGATGGCTCCCAACCATCTACAATGAAATCCGCTGCCCTCTTCTGGCCTGCTGGTGTTACATGCAGACAGAACACTGTATACTAAATAAATAAATCTTTAAAAAAAGAGAGAGAGAGAGAAAGAAAGAAACTAGAGTTCATGAATTGAGGTAGGCTGGCTGGCCAGTGAGCTCTAGGGATCTGCTTGTTTCTATTTCCCCAACTCTGGAATTACAGACACATACGCATCACCCAGCCAGGCTTTACTTGGCTGCTGAGGACCTGAACTCAAGTCCTCATCCTTCCATGGCCAGCATTTCACTGACTGAGCGGAGCCATCTTCCCAGCCCCTCTCTGTTTATGCTTCCATTCATTGATCCTGTAAGGGGGTAGGTGTGCTGTGTTCTAGGTGTTATGTACAGTTGGACCGTGAACCCAACAGGTAAAGTCCTACCCTTCTGGAGTTTGCACTTTTGTGCATGGGGGTTAGAGAAGAAAACGAGGAAATAAATGTGTGTGTGTGTGTGTGTGTGTGTGTGTGTGTGTGTGTGTGTGTGTGTGTGTTGTTAGGGGACTGTGAAAAGCAATAGGGCAGGTTGGGATGACATCACTGAAGCAATCTGTGAAGAGGATGGAAGCAGGTGGCAGATATCTGGAGAGGCGTCGTCTTGGCAGAGGGACTTGCCAGTCCTAGGTCCCTGGACTCGGGCATGCCTGGCATAAGTAAGGGGACAGGGTGGTCATGAGAAAAGCTCAGATTCCACTGTCACTTGAGGAGACCAGTGACTCAAGAGACCGTGACAGGAGATGAAAGAAATAGAGGAAAAGTAGCCTCTTGGAGAACTGAGGGGTCAGTGACACAGGACAGGGAAGAGCAGAGAGACCTGCAGATAAAGGACAAGACAGTTGTGTCTTTTCTGGGAACAGGCAGGGATTTTCCAGCTATTTGTGATCTGTATTTCCAGCCATGGGGGCAAGCAAGTATTTTTAGCCTTAAAGTCAGGGAGAGACTAGGCAGATCTAGGTCAAGTCAACCCTCTGTTATAGTTCTGAGCAAAGTACTTCTCCTGTGATCAGTGTGCTAGCAGACTCTGATCCCAAAGATGGGGCAGCAAAGGAGACCGAAGCCACGCTTGTCCCCATCAGACATCGTTAGGGCCAAGTGAAGTCACTGTTTCCACCAAGAGACCTTTTTAGGAGTGTGTGTGTGTGTGTGTGTGTGTGTTCTCATATGTATATATGTATTTGTGTGTGTGCAGGTGTATGTGTGGAGGCCAGTGGACACCCTTGAGGGTCATGCTCAGGAACTTTTTTCACCTCTTTAAGACGAGGTCTCTCACTGGCCTGGTATTCACTAGTAAGTGGGCTAGACCGGCTGGCCTGGGAGTTTCAGGGACCCTTTTGTCTCCGTATCCCCAATGCTATGTGTCATGTTTGGCATTTTTACTTGGGGATTGTGCTTATAAGACAAACACTTTACATCCCCCTCCCTCAGCCCAAAACAGGTCCCCTTATCCTTGAAAGTAGCCTCGGCTACCACCATCACCCACTTGTCGGACATGTTATCCACAGCCAAAGTAGGGAGACACTGGTAACTGCTGCTCAGCTGTGGGACCTCCAAAGTTAAACCCTTAAGCTAAAGGCCAATTTGGGGTTTTGCTCACTAAGACACAGAGGAGATGATTGCAATAACCCACCAAAGCTGCACACCGGGACCAGATTGTGTAGGGCCTTGCTGGCCCTGGCAAAAACTGACTTCCATCCTGTGTGAAATTATTAAAGTTACACTGTGCCTTTAAAAATACACATTTAAGTGGCTGGAGGGATAGCTCGGCAGTCAAGAGTGCTTGCTGTTCTTCCAGAGAAGCTGCGGTCTATTCTCAGCGCTCACCTTGAGTGGCTCACACCCATCTTTAACTCCAGCGTCAGGGAATCTGGTGCCCTTTTCTGGCCCCTTGGGCATCTGTACACATGTGGCATACATACACACAAAATAAAAATAAATCTTAAATGTGCATACACACACATACACGCATACACACACAGACACACAGACACATACACGTATGCACACACATACACACAGACACATACAGTTATGCACACACACATATACACAGACACATACACGTATACACATACACAGACACATACACTTATGCACACACACACACACACACACACACACACCTTTTGTAGGTCCCTTGCAGTGGCTTACACCTGTAGTTCTAGCAACTTGGGAGTCAGTCCTGGGATAACTGCCTGAGGCTGTACATTTGAGACTAGCCTAGGCAACGCTGTCTTAAAATAGGAAAGCAAGAGAAATGGGGAGAGGGAGAGATATTTATCATTTTGAAGAGGTAGATGAAGAGACCACATACCGAGGCTGGGATGCGTGTTAGTTGCAAAACTGTCTAATAGGCATGACACCCTGGGTTCCAACCAAGCAAAGCTCACATGCACACACATACATACCCGTATACACACACACACGTACGTATGCATACACACCACATTTATCCACCTGTCTATAGATGTGCATTTAGCCAAACAGTACGAATGAGGTTCATAGATATCTTAGTTATTTTTCAGTTGTTATAATAAACACCATGACTAAAGGCAGCTTAGGAAAGGGAGACTTTATTCTGTCTCACAGTTGCGTAGGGATGAGAGTCCATCACGGCAGGGCAGCGAGCGACTGGCATGGCAGCAGGAGCAGGAAGCGGAGAGCAACTGTGAGCACAAAGCAGAGAGTGAATTGGCAGTAGGGTGAGACTGTCTCACCAAGCTTGTCTGCAGTAATGGTGACACACTTCCTCCAGCAAGGTTGCACTTCCTGCGTCTCCCCAGGCAGCACCGCCAACTGGGGACCAAGTGCTCAAGTATTTGAGCCTATGGAGGACGCTCACTTTCAAAGCACTGCAGTAAAATAGTCAACTGGACTGGTGACCAAGAGGTCACAAGCAGCCCCTCAAAGCAGCCAGGCTATAATGCACGCAGCCTCCCTTTCCCCTTCCCTTTATTTTATTCGTTAAACATAGCAAGGCTGCCAAATACAAATACCCAAAACACTATGCATGTAACATTTATATAATTCCTCATTGCTTCATGCTTCTTCTTGCTCTAGGTAGTGTCTTGTATATATGTATAATAATATAAAGGTAATGTAAAAATATTTAATAAAAAAAGAAAACAAAAACAAAAAAATAGCATGCTCTTTGTTAAAATGTCACTATGGATATTAGCCATCTTACTAGAGTCTTGGGGGCAGACATCATATAAAATGAATTTAAAGCACAACTGAAAAAAATGCAACACTCTCCCACCCCGAGACCACCAGATGATCCGAATAGAAATACCCACAAGCTAGCCTGATGACTTGAGTTCATTGCCTCACTAGGAAAGAAACATGCCTGAAAGTTGACCTTTGACCTTCATTTGTGCACAATGGCAGACACACATCAGGGTACATGTATGTCCTCACACTTATACATACACAATAATAATAACGATGATGATGATAACTTTATTTTTTGAAATAATAATAATAATAATAATAATTTTATTTATTTTTGAAACAGGCTCTTTCTATGTAGTGAGTTCCTGGCTGTCCTGGAACTCACTACATAGACCAGGCTGGCCTCAAATACACAGAGACCCACTTGTCTCTGCTTCTCAAGTACTAGGATTAAAGGCATGCACCACCATGCTCCACTAAGTAAATGCTTTGTTTTAAAGGAAGAAATCTAGCCCCAGAATACCTTCTCATTTATTCAAGAGACTTTCTTTTTTATTCTTTTGTGGGGGGGGGGGCAGATATGGAGGGTTCCAGACAGGGTCTCTCTGTGTAGCCTTGGCTGTCCAGAACTCCATTTGTAGATCAGGCTGGCCTTGGACTCAAAAAGATCTGCTGCCTCTGCCTCCCAGAGATCCTGGGGTTATAGGCGCGCTCCACAGCACCAGGCTCCATTCAAGAGGCGTTCGCTGTGCAGATCCCCGCACTCAGCTGAGAGATGTCAGAGATGCGTAACAGCAAATGAGTCGCTTAAGGAACGCCCCGTCGAGGCGGGCGTGGGAAAAAATCCCTCAGTAGCCAGACAGTTTAGGCTCACTATAATGCTACCAAATGCCTAAAGAACCTAAAAAGGGAAAGTCTAGTCAAAATGACACTTAGGTTCTGTCCACACCTGCTGATATCGAGGCTTTGTCTTACACTTTTTCCTTGCTGTTCCTCAGTGCAGAGACGCTCCGGCAGGAACTGGAAAGAGAGAAGATGATGAAAAGACTATTGATGACTGAACTGTGAAGCTCCGCCCTTGCTGCCTGGAGATGGCATGGTGCCTTCGTCCGCTTCCTTTCCTTGGGCTCGGTGTGCCTGCTGAGGCACAACATACAGATGTGTGCTCTGTTTGCCCAGGTCTCCAGGGGTAGCGGAAGCCAGCTTCCGGCTTGACTTCGTTGGGAAAGTTATTTTACGTCTCCTGAGCATGAGAGGTTTTTCTACTGCTCAATGCAGTGGAGACAAGGTTTGGTAGGAAGTTTCTAGAAGAAAGGGGATTCCTGTTCAGAGGTACCTGTGTGTATCTGTAACCCCAGGGGCTGACGCAGCACAGAATCCTCCGCTTACACTCTCAACTATGTGACTTTTTTTAATGATTGAAACTTGCACCAAGCTTTGGCTGTTTGTTAAAATGGGTCATTTTTATGAGAGAATATTCTTTACTGCTGTTTTTTTTTCCATTTACACTGATAAACACACAGATCTTATAAAGTTATTTATTTTTATTCAGACATTAATAGATGAATGGAAAGAAAAAGTTACATATTAGATGACTGAAAAATACTTCATCTTAACCTGAAATACGATTGAATGTATGAGCTTGTTGGATACAATATAACCTGGGATAAATGGAATTTATCTTTGAGCCCCATGTAGGAAATTCTAACTTAACATTGTCTAAAAATCTTTACAAGGTCAAGATGATTCTGCATCAGGAAGGTTCATTTGGCTTTTCCACAAAGACAAATTATTTCTAAATTCCATCTAGCCATGTTGATAGAACCTGGCCCAGGAGAAACTTAAGCCCCCTTTTGTATAGTTTCAAGAAATGTGTTTTTAAATTAATTTTTATGCACTTGAATACACACAGCTATCTCTCTCAAGTCCTTCCTGCTTTTCTGTTTTCAAAAAGCTGTGCTCAGCGCTCACATTCCTTCGGCTGTATTTCTCCAGCTGACACAGCTCCCTTCTCACAGAGATATTTTCACTAATTCAAATGTCTTTATATCCTCACGACGCAGTTAACCTCACTTCTCCCCCATCAATAGATATTTGGGTTATATGCAAATTTTCACATTTATAAATAGTGCTGCTATGAATGTCTTTGTAAAAATAGATAAATAAATAGATAAATAAATAGATAAATATATATATATATAAAAAATCCTTCTCTTGGGTTATTCCCTTTGGAATATCCCCAAAGAGGGATTTCAAGGTCAGAGAGCATGAAGTATTTTATAGCTCTTGTTTTATATTGCCAGATTGCTTTCTAGAAAGATCCAATCTTTGGATTGGAAGGACCTTAAAGGTCAACTCATTTAAACTTCCCCTCCTCTGAATGCTTGAATCCCCTCTACAGTTTATAACGCCACCAGCAATGTATAAGTATTTCTATTTACCAATAGCTCTGCCAGTACTGGGTTTTGCTCTTCTGATTTATTTTTTGCTAGTTTAATAGACATGTGTAGTTATCCTTGAAAAGCTGTCTTATTTGATGAACTGCAAGCAAGGCTGAACACTTTTCCATGTGATGAGTTACTAGCCGTGTTTCCTTGTGTGTAAACTGTCTACATCCATTTCTTACGACTGCTTGTTCCATGGAACTGATCTTGTACCTTTGTATCAGAACTGTATTTTTATGTTGTATTGTAGGGTTTGCTCTCTCCCTATCCTTACAACTGAATGGTGCCAATAATTTGATACTAATGACCATAAAAAAATTGCCTCAATGCCTAGCTTTGATGCAAATGAAGTATGTGAACAGGTATTCAGATAACCAAGGAGTAACCCTTTAAGTACTGACTCTTTACAATTTTAATATTTTTTTTTTGAGGGAAATCTTTCTAAGGTGTATGGCACACTTCCCCGCCTTAGTGCATAGAGTGTCTTGGAGGATCTTCAGCCTTTTTCCAGTGATTCCTGGTTGTCAACACACACATCAGCCCCTCCTGTACCTTGGTATGGTACAAATGATGCCACCAGGAGCTATCACCATGTTCAGGGCTAGCTGTAGCCTTACATAGGCTATGACCCTACTTTCATTGATAACTCTTTACTGTTGCTGGTTCTGTCAGTAGAGCTGTCTGGGGCAAGTGTAGTTTTGGGGGTATTTTTAACCCACACAGTCCCTAGATGTGCTAGGAAAACAGTTCTGGCTGTTGTTTTTATCATGTGCAGTGATAGACAACCACGTTCCTACCGAACCTGGGCTTACCACCTCCTGCCAATCCAGCAGCTACTTCCTCTCCTGAGCTGCTCTCTGAGGCATGCACTCCTCCCCACCTCGCTCTCTGATGGAAACCTCCAGAACACAGGAGCAGGTTTCTGGGGAGGTTGGGACACTAAGTGTATTCTATGTGTATGGTTTGCATTGCTTCTAAGGAGAGGTGCGTGGAGATTTTGGCTGTTGTTTTCAGGAGACTCACAGGCTCCTGCACTGTCCCCAACTTCTCCCTGGCTTCACTGGTGTCTCAACAGGTTGACATCAGTGCAAGTCTGAGCACAAACGTGTTAGTTGTTACGTATAAGAAAATCCAGTAACCGTTGGCAGTTGCCCCAGCCAGTACAATCCAGAGGAGTGTGTTGCTGCAGTGGCCACTGTCTTTTGCCTATTTAAATGTATGATGGGCGCTTGGCACTAGGGCCTGAGATGGCAAAGTTGCCCCGGGTGAACTCACAGTAACTCTAAGGAGTTGCACAATCATTACTTTTTTGTTGTTGTTGTTTACTTAAGACCCAAACAACAGCATGAGAACATATCACTGTGGATTCCAGAGGGCAGGGGAGAGTCTGCCAACACAATCATTCCAGAGCTGAGGCTCCAAACTGTGCCCGTAGACCCCTAGTTGGACAGACATGGTGTGTTAACTGCAGAGGTCTGGCAGCCCTCAACCATAGAGTTGATGAGTTGTAGACACCACAGAGATCTTCAGTTGTGAAAAAGGAAGTCACTTAAGCATTTAGAAATCCCCACCAGGACGTATGCAGAATTTTATTTCCCAAAGAGCACAGGAGGATTCTCATATCATTGTTACAACTCACCATTTCAAAGATCACAGGCCTTTGAAGTCCTTGAATAAAACCCACCACTTTAATGGTTTTTAAGTATGCACCTCAGCGTCTTTTGATGTATCCATGATGCTGGGCAAACATCATAATCTGACTCTCATTCTGACTGTGACTCTGCCCACTCTGCCCCCCAGCAAACACTAACCACACCCTGTCCTGGTTTGTGGGTTTCTGTTTATGAATTTGCTTATTCTGGGCACTTCATACGTATGGAATCAGGCAGTATGTGGGCTTTGTGATCAGCTTCTTCCATTTAACCATGTTCTCAAGGTTCATCTATGTTATACATGTATCAGAACTTCATTCTGTCTTTTTGACTGAATAGTCAAGTGTATGGAGATACCATGCTTTGTTTATCTGTTTATTCACATAATAGATACTTGGGTTGCTCCTGCTTTGGGTCTATTATGAGCGATAATTTTATGAACATTCATGCACAAGCTTTTTTTGTGTGTGTGTGAACATATGTTTTGGGTTCTCTTGGAATGGCCAGATCATATGACAACTCTATGTTTAACTTTCTGATGGACTTCCAAGACCACAGCTTTTCTGTCTTATGAAATCCAAAGTGAATAATGTCATACACCAGGCAGTCAGAGGCAGGCCACATCTGTTCCTGGCTGGATGGTGAGCGATAGCACGGATTTGGGGATGTTTTTATAACAGGGGAAAAAAAAAAAAAAAAAAAAAAAAAAGGTCCTTTTGAGAAATTATTTTGATGAGAAGAGAAATAAAGGTTGTCTGTCTTTTAAACATGAAAATGAACTTAAGTGCTTGTCTGTTTAAAGGTGGCTGGCAGCGTCTGGGAGGTGGCTTATGCTGATGATGCACATGAACATGAAGTTGGGGCCCTGGGCATCTCTATAAGATCCTGGCACAGCAGAATTTTCCCATAACCCCAGTGTCAGGGTGGAGAAATGAGCCAGGCAGTTGCAGCAATCTCCGGGCTGGGGAGATGGCTCAGTTAGTCAAGTGTTGGTGGTGCAAGCATACGGCCTGAGTTCAAATCCCTGGTGGCCACATAAAAAACATGTGTCTAGAATACCAGTGCTGGGATGACAGGAGGATTCCAAGCTCACTGGCCAGCCTACATGGATGAGGAGAGCTTCAGGGTCAGTGAGAGACCCTGGCGGGATTAAATTATTTAAATTCTAATTGGACAAGCTGGCCTGCCAGCTATATCCAATAGTGAACCAGCTGTGGCCTTTGGATTTCCCAAGGCATCTGTCCTTCCAATAGCAGCTCCTATGTCTCCTAGCTGCTGGACCAGAAAGAAAAAAAAAAAAGTTGAAATTACTGGTTTCTCAATATTTCATAGTTCTGTGCAATGACATTGGTGACATGGATGTGACCATTGATATGACCTTGAGCCCTACAAACCGTCCCTGCATGGTCTTATTTAATATGCATCGCATCGTGGGAATTATTGGGTCACCTGGTCGGTATTGATAAGCCAGGCAGTCTGACTTTCAGGTCTGCATTTGAAATGTTTTTCTGCCTCAGTAGCAATTTCCTTATTTTATGCAATAATTAAAAACCAAAACCAAACCAAACAACCAAACGATAAACTCAGAAGGTTTCACATGGAGGTTCTGAAGTGACAGGAAGGAAGGGACAGTGCCCATGTTTCTTGCGGAGACCAACTCACGAGTTGTCACCACACCAACAAGGGTCAAGCCTGGGATCTGTGTATATTAAATGAGTAAATGAATGGCCAGGCAAATAACACAAAGCGTAAGTGGTGGAAATGGACGTGGAGCATTCGGTGTGCTTCTCAGACATGGTTGGGCTGCTTCATGTCTGCTCACTTTTCCTGGACAGAAGGGTAAGCTAGATGCCTCGTTTGAAAGGCTCCCGCACACTGGTGGCTTTTGCCATAGGCCATCCGTACACTTTACGCAGTGTCTGGTCTCTGCTTGGCTAGCTATATAGGGGTATTTTGTGATTTCATCTTTTTTTCCCGTGATGGTCTAGAGAAATTTATGAGTCTAGTTAAGTTTTCTTCTCTGGACGGAAAGTTGCAGGAGCAAGATGTTGGCGAGTCATTCCAATAAGGTGTGGAAACTGGATGCCTGGGGTTTGAGTGAGAGAGCAAAGCAAATCCTGCCTCGTGTGTCCGGAGTGAGGCCTGAGTCTCCCAGGTGGTGCTGAAGCTGTAGGTCGGCGGCTCACACTGAGGGACCAGGGGAGTCAAATCTGGCGGTGGACTGGGCTGTGGGGAGAATGAGAGGAAAGACGCGAGGAGAGAAGCTGCCGGGATGAAACGTCAGGCGAGGAGGGGGTGATGCTGAGAGGACGAGGGCAGGCTGCGGGGCTGGAGCGAGGATGCGCAGAGTGAGGCTGGGAGGCGGCGGGTGCAGGCGCTCCGCGGCTGCGCGGCGCGTGCTAGCGGCGGCTCCGTCCCGGCCCGCGCCCGCGGCGCCCCCGCTGCGGCCGGAGCGGCCTGGCTGCGGGATCCGTGCGTAACGATGGCGGGGCAGCGCCCAGCATGGGCACTGCTGCTGCTGCGGCTGCTGCTGGCGGGGATCTCTGCCTGCGACGCCAGCCCAGCGGACGACGGCGCGGGCCCGGGGGGCCGGGGACCCCGGGGACGCACGCGAGGGGACGCGGGCGCTGACGAGGCAGTGCCGCGCCACGACTCCTCCTACGGCACCTTCGCGGGCGAGTTCTACGACCTGCGCTACCTGTCGGAGGAGGGTGAGGCTACCGGAGGGGGGGGGGGGGGGCGGGGGCTGAGGGTGAGAGACCGAGGGGTGCTGTAGGGCTCCGTAAGAGTGTCAGCGGAGGCAGATGTGCACCACTGAGGCTAGGCTGGGGAACCCAGTGCTCAGACTGCCTGTAGGAGAAGTCTGGAGGAGCTGTCAGCGCCTGCTTCCCTCTTTACACGTAGGGAGACTAGGACCGAGCGGCTCAGATTCAAGTCCTGCGAGGCTGTGGACAGGAGGTGCTAAGCCTATGCTCCCCTAGTTCTCAGCGTCTTGCCTCCTCCGTCCTCCTGCCACGAAGGAGGCGCCATCTGGACTGGGGTCCTGGAGCCCAGTGTAGTACGCGGGAAGAAAAACCCCAACTTAAAGAGACTCGTTGCCGAGTCACCTCCTCCTGGTCGGTCTTTATTGACCTAAATTTGCAGGTACTGGCGCTCCATCTTTCTATTGGTCTTACTGCCCAGGCGACAGAGCTGGGTCACAGTTCCCTCCTCAGTCCAACCCACATCTGCTGTTACCACACTTGTAGTCTCCCAGTGTGCGCCACCATTGTTGGGACCATCTGGGCCCAAAGACTGGGGTTACTCAGCCAGCTTCCCTGAGGAGCTGTTTCAAGGAGTACAAAAGGCAAATCCATTCTGGTAAAGAGGGATGGAAACTGGCCTCTTACTTCTGCAGCATGGGGAAGGAGTGATTTTTCTTTACTTCTGCAAAGAGGAGCCAATAATCAAGCTGGGGGGTTGCAAGGAGGCTATTGGTTCATGGGTATATCTCTTAATTAGGATGAGTCTCAGCTATACGCAGTGTACAGATGTTAATATTTTCGGTAAGATAGAATTCCCTTTCGCATATATAGGGAAACCTAGAAACCCACAATCCAGAACTGGCATGAAACGTCTCTTGTCTTAGGGACCCTGGGGCCAGATCTTCTGCTCCTGCATAATTCTCATCGTGTAACGAATGATCCCAAGTAGCTGCTTGAACCCTACTCGTTACCCTCACATTCCAGAGGTGAGAAAGACAAAGTGGAGAGAAAATGCTGACTGCCTACTTATTAATGACGCTCCTCCGATAGAGGGTCCACTAACAGTTTTAGTTCCTTAGTCACGTGGTCACACACAGCGGTAAGAGTCTGGGAAGAATAACCTTTTAGCTAAATAGAAAAGAATACATACGATAGCCACTTCTAAATGTAGTTATTATATTAAGGAAAGTGGAGAGGATGGATTGGGGAAATATATTTATTATAGATAGAGACTGTTGGACACCCCTCCCTACACACACACACACACACACACACACACACACACACACACACACACACACATTTAGTGACCTAGAGTCTGGCTGTTCAGGGCCTGGTAGGGCAGCTCTGTTCCAAATAGGGACCTATGTCCCTTCCATGTTTTTGCTCCACTGTCTTTTAAGTCTTTTCTTCATCGATGTAGTAGAAGATTGGTAGCTTACATGTCTCTGTTCAAGACTGAGGGGAGGGCGCTGGAGAGGTGGCTCAGTGGGAAAAGCACTTGCCACACAAATGTGAGGCACTTGAGCTCAGAGCATCAGAACCCAGCATAGGTGCAGCAGCCCATGTGCCTGTAATCCCAGTGCTCCTGTGGAGAGATGGGAAGTGGGCTCAATAGAATCACTGGAAGCTTGTGGGCCAGCCTATCCACAGCAGCAAACAAGAGACCCCCATCTCTAGGTGGAAGTAGAAAATTGACATCTAAGGTTGTCCTCCGATCGCCACATGCACATGTGTGGCATATACCCACCCAAATCCACATCCAAACATTACACATACACATACGCACAACTGAGGGAAAGAAGAAGAGAAATTTAAAATAAGTAATTATCTTTTTGGCTGCTTGTGCAAATCACCTCTTCCCATAGTCTGTGGCAATTACAAGTGTAATTAAGTAATGACCTAGCTGAGCTGCAAGGGAGGCCAGGAAGAAGGGGCAAATGGTGGGGGAAAGCAACAAGCTAAACAGAATCTATCACATGGGGAAAGGATAAATATTCCTAAGCATATTTTTCTGACAGCAAAGAGTGACTATTTATTCTGTACATAACCAGCGTCTACTTCCAAATGACTTAAAGGTAGCAGGTGAGCACCTGTATTCTCTTTTAGTTAATGAAGAACAAGCAAGATTCTCTATGTCCATTTTTATACTTGGAGAGGATTAAGTAGCGATTATATAATCTGCTTTTATGAAGGCCAACATCAAGTGGACAGTAGCTACCAAGGAAAACCATACAGTCATGCTGGGAAGTAGGTTTCCGGCCCAGAACTTACACGTTGCAAACAACAGGAGGATATAACGCATAGGATTATGGGTAACTACTCTTTTCTAGGGGTTCTTTGAGGAACAAAAAACAACAAGAAATGGAGTGTTGCCTTAGTGTTAGACCTTGAGTGAAGCCTCCTGTTTGCATCTCCCACTGGCCAGCATGGAGGACCATGATTCTGAGCATGGTAGTTGCTGCCTCCTCTTTGACTTAATAAGGAAAAGAGCCATTTATGGTTGCCTGTCTTGAAGACATAATGATCTGACCATTTGCAAAACATTCAGTTCCTACTGAGTTTAAGACTAGTTTTTCCCCGTTGTGATAAAGAGCAGGGTAAGAGGCAGAGAAAAGAATGGAAACACAAGGAGGCCATCTTTTCTCAGCCTGTAGCCTTCTTCCCTTGTCAGTCAGGCACCGTATGGAAATATGTGGCTTATCTCCCTGTGAGTCTCGAAGGTCTTTAAAGCCATCAATATATGTCTGATTCTCCCTCTGTGTCCTCTGTAAACATAGTCTTCTTCCAAGAATGTTCATTGGATGAAGCTATATTCAAAGTTTTATTTATTTATTCATATTCATATGAGAGTGTGTGTTCCTATTCATGTATGTGGAGGCCATAAGACAGTCTGGAGTGTTGTTCCTCAGATGCTATCCACCTCTTTTTTTTTTTGAGACCGGTCTCTCACTGGCCTGGAGCTCATCCATCCCAGCGAGCACAGGAAATTTGCCTGCCTCTGTGTCCTTTGCACGGGTATCGCCAACAAGCCGGGACTTTTCATGTGAGTTAGGGATCAAGCTCAAGTCCTCACGCCCGTGTCACAAGTGCTTCACTGATGGAGTTGTCTTCCCCAGCACTTACTGTCTTTTACTAAGTCCCTACTATGTGCCAGACAATGGCCTGAGGTGCTTTACGGACCTTGATTTTCCTCTGTACAGTGTTCCTGTGAATTACATACTGTGGTTTCCTTGCATACTTTAAGAGTTAAGGGAAATGACCCCCGCCCCAGTTTTATTTATTTATTTATTTATTTATTTATTTATTTATTTAGGCTAAAACTCACACAGCTAGAAGGTAGCAGGGAACTGTTGGATCTGTAGATTGACTCTGTCAAGTAGATGATGCGAGAGGCATCCCGCCTGCCTGAATGTGGGGTACATGTTGACAAGTGCTCGGAAATGCACTTGGGCAGGTGGGAGTGGGGATGCCTATGAAGGCTCTTGAGATGATACACAAGGCTGTTAGAAGGTGCAGGTCCCGAAGGGTCAGGTGTCCACCCTGGCGAGGGACTTTACAGCCTGCCACTTCCCTCTCTCAGCATCGTCTTGTCATTATATGACTCTGATAAGGAGAAGTGACAGTTCAAGCGGCCTCAGAAAGAGGCTGAGGCCGTAGTTCTCAGAGGTGAAGCTGAGCGGTGGAAGCAGCCACTCTGTGGTTTAAGCTTCATGGAATCAAGGGCTAAATGACTACCTGAAGGCCCTGATCCAGCCAGTTAATTAGAAGCAATAAATAGCAAAATGAAAGCCATTAACCACTCAGTAGAGTATGGCAAAATGGGCTCAAGGGATTGCAGAGAAAGGCCACACAGTCCACAAATTGGATGAGAGTGGAAGCCACATAACTTCACGCAACAACCGAGAGTGGCCAGCGGCTACCCTCAGGGATAGTGAGCTGTTTAGCATGTGCATAGCTGTGGGTTTGGCCTCCAACACTGCAAAAATAAACAATAAGTAAATAAATAAAAATAACACCCAGGAGGCAGAAGCAGTTGGATGTGAGTTTGAGGCCAGCCTGGTCTATGAAATGAGTCCAGGACAGTCAGGGCTATTACACAGAGAAACCCCATCTCAAAAAACCATAAAATAAAAGAAAATAAATGAGAAAACCAACTTCTTAGAAGAATGTCTTACAGGCAGAAATGATAAATTAGAAATTAGGAGACAAAAAAGTTGCAATGACCTCTAACTCAGTGGAGAGCTAGGCTGGTAGCCAGCAAACTCCAGTGATCCTCCTGTACCCCAACCCCAGCCTGCCCCAGAGATTTGAACTCAGGTCCTCATGCTTGCACAGAGATTACTTTTATGTGCTAAACCGTCTTCCCAGGCCCACCTTGGTTTTCAAGACAGGTTTTCTCACATAGGGGATGTGGGACTAACCAACTAGTCAAGCTGGCTGACCAGCAAGCTGCAGGCAGACATCCACCCGTCCACATCTCCCCGTTGCTGGGGCTGTAAGCGTACACCACCACGCCAGCTTTATAACGTGGGTACTAGGGAATCAAACTCAGAGCCTCATGCTTGTGTGGCAAGCTCTTTACGGACTTTCCCCCAGCTCCTCATTTAGGTTTTTATTTTGGAGAAAAATAGTATCAAAATAGGAAGTGGGAGAAAGGAAATGAGCCCAGTAAACAAACTTATGTAAATGAGGAAATGGACGAAGCTAATTAAAAAAGGTGAGCGAGCCATACCTTGGTGATTCAACCGATATATCTCTAGACTGAGGAAGACAGGTCAGTACCACACAGGGAGACAGACACAGAGAAGGTGAAAGAAGTATGTGAAAATTCTATAAGGAGAGGGTTTTTGTTTTGTTTGTTTTGTTTTGTTGGGTTTTGTTTTTTGTTTTTAAATAGCGAGGGAAGAAGGTGGAGTCAGAGTGCCATACAATGCCGCAGTCGTGTTCTAAGAGAACTGAGAACATATCCACACGAAGCCTTCCACACCACTGCGCGATTCGTCGTCGTAGTCCCAAAGTAGGAACAGCCCAGATGCCACCAACTGATGAACAGATAAACCAATATGGTCTATCCGTGCAGCGGGGATGGACTCTGTCAAAAAGAGGAATACAGGTTTAATGTACGCTGCGTGGTAGATGAGCCTTTAAAACAGTATGCTAAATGAAGAAAGCAGACGCTGAAGGCCACATGACTCCATCGACAGGAAATGCACAGAGTGGGCACATCCGTAGGAGGAGACCATAAAGGACTCCAGGGGCTGCAGAAGGGACTAGGGCGAGACTGCTGACTGGCACTGGCCTTCTTCCTGGAACTATGGAAATTTTCTAGGATTAGGTAGTAACAAGGGTTGCATAGCCTTTTGGAGGTCGAAAAGACACTAATGTGTACACTTTAAGATGGTAAGTTTTATGGTGGGTCAGAGTTCAATAACAATGGAAGCAGATAAAACCAGTTAACGAGAAGCTAGTTGTGGCCCGTAGTGGTGGTGGTGCACACTTTTAATCCCAGCACGCAGGAGACAGAGGCAGCCTGGTCTACAGAGGGAGTCCAGGACAGCTAGGGCTTGTTACACAGAGAAACCTTGTTTTGAAAAATAAATATAAACAAAAGAAGCTGGTTTCTCTAGTACTTGGGAAGGTGAGGCAGGAGGATTGCAAATTTGAAGTCAGACTGGGATTCACATCAAGACCTTGTCCAAATGTGGGGGGGGGTGGGGGCCGGAACCTGACTGAATAATTAGAAAGCCTGAATAAAAGAAACTGAGTCAAGTGGGCTGGGTGGGGTGGGTGGGTGGGTAGGGGGTAACTCAGTAGGTAAAGTGCTTGCCCAGCCCACAGGAGGTGAAGACAGGGAGTCCCTGCAGTAAGTTGATCCTTTGGACTGGATGCAGTGAGAGAGCCTGCCTCAATACAGAAAGTGGAGACAGTCTGGGAAAACACCCCATAGCAGCCTTGGCCTCCACATACACAGTTGTGCACTTACACGTGAGCCTACAGACATGTGAACTATGTATTCACATACACAAGCACAAGCACACGTGCACACCACACACCACATAAGAAAAAAGGAAGAAAGGAAGCAATTGAGTCAACTAAAAGGAATCTTCCAATTAAGAAAGCTCTGGCCTCAGGTCTACCAAATACTCAAGTGAGAGAGAGAGAGCACTCACTCTAAATATATATACAGTTTTAAACTTCAGAAATGTGTGGAGCAGGAGAGATGGCTCGGTCCTCTGTCTGCTCTTCCAGAGGACCTTGGTTCAATTCCCACTACCTACATGATGGCTCACAACTACCTGTAACGCCAGACCTAGGTAATCCAATGCCCCATTCTTGCCTCCATGGACAGTGCATGCACATGGTATATAGGACATGCATTTGGACAGAATACCCTTATATTCCTTACATAAAAAATAATAAAGGTTAATTTTTAAAGTTAATCGTGTGTGTGTGTGTGTGTGTGTGTGTGTGTGTGTGTGTGTGTGTGTGTGTAAGGGGGTAGGGGTACAAAATGAGTGCCATGGTGCATGGGTGAAGGTCAAAGAACAATCTATAGAGTCACTTTTAGAACCTCCCGCCCTGAAGATAATTCACAGGACAGAAAAAGAGGAACTAATACCAGCTCCTTTGATGTGACAGCGTAACCTTGTTGGTGTTCCAGACAGACACGATAAGAAAGAGATATTACAGCTGAATTTTGATCATGCACACAAATATATATTGGATATACAAATATATTGGAAGAAGTAAAAAATGATGTTTTAGGCAAAGATGAGTTTTTAGGGGATTTAGGTGATAATAAAATCTGACAGAATATGGTTGGAGATGGACCAAGAAGGACAAATAATGTCACACTAATAAAAGAAACAATAAGTAACCCAACATGTAAGTTTCCAGGGCTGAGGCTGTGGCTCAGTGGCAGAGTGCTTATCAACATAAATAAGGCTCTGGGTGCATTACTCAGTACTGCAAAAATAACTATTGATACATACATGTGTGTATTATATATATGTATATATGATAAACACACTCATGGTGTTCCAAATATATAAATCAGTAACTTGTGATTTTATTAATTATATATTATAAGTATATTAACAATAGACATGTTGAATAAATTAAATATGCATATAAATATACATCAAAACAAAAGGTATCATTCAAAGTCAGCACACTATCCTTAGCATTAAAAATCAAAATTCAATAATAAAAAATACATACTGTTTGAATTATATAAGTAATAACATTATCCAAATGGGCATATAAACAAATACAGAACCATACTCTTTTGGAACACCTAGTAAGATCCTCTGAAGTTTGTCACCAGTTTGATTATAGCAAGTCGGTGAAGTCCAGATGTCTTCTGATGATGTGAGATGCAGTCTGATGTTAGGGAAAGCGCGGGCAGGGGTTGCTGGGAATGCTGCTCAGTGGCAGAGTGCGCACCTGCAGTATTCAAGGCTCTCTGTCTCATTTCCCAGTCCTAAAAGCCAAGGAAGAAAGAAAGAAGGAAGGCTTGTGGGAGATAATACCAAGTTTAAAAAGCTGACCAAAGAGCTAAAGAGAAAATCATAAGGGAAATTGTGATAGCCTTCTATGGAACTATCAAAATATTGTATGTCAAAATACTGGCGTTAGGAATGACACAGCAGGTAAAGGCACCTGCCACCAAGTTTGAGAACCTGAGTTTGATCCCAAAAACTGACTCCCACAAGTTGTCCTCTGACCTGCACAGGTGCATGGTGTGTGTGTGTGTGTGTGTGTTCATGTACCTCTTTAAACATGCTATAGCATAGTTCTAAAGTTGGTTCACAGGGTTTTTGCAGCTATTAACAGAGTCATATTTAGAATACTTTGACCACCCTGAGAAGAAGCCGTATTTCCCCAGAGCCAACACCATGCCGCCATTCACGTCTCCCTCATCTCAGCTCTTGGCAACCATGAAGCCTTCGGTCGTGATAATTGTCTGTTGTGGACATTTCATGTACAGAGGATGACGCATTACATGGCCTTTGTTGGTTTTGTTTCTTGGTTGGGCTTTTTAGGAAAGCTTTTAGAAGATTAAAGTAGCTTAGCAACCTAACTCTTCCTCACCAGCAACAGTGAGAAGAGAATGTGAAAAACGGCCAGACAGAGCTCAAAGTAGTGGCAGGACTCGGCAGCGTCTGATTTTATCTATGTAGAGAAATAAGCAAAGTATTAAAAGATATAAAGGATAATATCTGAATAAAGAGCTAAAACATGATCTTAAAAAAAAACAAGCTGATTTTGTAAATATGCCAATTCTCCATCCACTCACAATTCATCTAAAATTGAAGACGATTCCAGACAGCAGGCCAGTACAATCCTTTTATTTTCTTCCAGGATTTTTTTTTTGCGGGGGGCAGGGGGGTTTCGAGGCAGGGTTGCTCTGTGTAGCCTTGGCTATCCTAGGCTCTCTTTATAGACCAGGCTGGCCTCAAACTCACAGCAATCCACCTGCCTCTGCCTCCTGAGTGCTGAGATTAAAGGCATGTGCCACCACACCCGGCTCTTCCAGGATTTTTAAAGAGTTGTTTATATATATTTTTCAGTGTAGCATTTATTGTAGAATATTGCAACTAAAACACCTGATACCAGTTTTACAATAAGAGTTGTCACAGTAGTTACCATTTTCACACACACAAAAAGAAAGAAAGAAAGAAAGAAAGAAAGAAAGAAAGAAAGAAAAAGAGCAAATCACAGAGACATAGTTACTCTCAAAAAAGCTAAACAAAATTGATGGAGGCAACCAGATGTGGATGGAGATGACCCCATGAGGACCAGAGAAGATGAATGTCCTGTTCTGTCCCTGACTTGTCATCTCCTTTACATTAGATGGTACTCTGTATAGACACTGAGAAAGCTCAGTGGATATACTCAATCTTTAGCCATGCATCAAGGACAGTCAATAAAGCCCCATTTTGATTTGGGTTTTATTCATGAACTAAATTAGAGTCCAGTATTCATTCTTTCTTTGTTTCCTTCCTTCTTTCTTTCTCTCTTTTTAAAAATAATTTTTATTAAATATTTTTACTATACATTTGTATTATTACACATATATACAATAAACTACCTACAGCAAGAAGAACCAGGAATTGCATTAATTATATTAACGTTACATTCTTAGTGTTTTGGCTATTTGCATTTGGTAGCCTTGAAGAAAACATAATTTCCTGTCTTGGTGAGTCTAAAATTCTGAATGTAAATTAATATCTATCATATCTTGTCATTATCAACTTAAAACATCTATCTAGACCTAAGCAGATCTTAACTCCTAAACAACTAAGTTTAATTGTAAACTAAACTATCTGGTCTTCAACCCCATCAAAGACTTAAGAAGGAATAAAATTAATTACTTGAGTATCCAGGGAGGGCAGGTTAGCAGCTTCCTAAATGAGAAGATGACAGAGACGGTTGATGCCTGAAGAGTCACCCAAAATTCTCTATAATGTTGGAGCACCATCTTCAGCCTTCTGGCCCAATATGTCTGACAGACATATTTGGGAGGCAGGAACTATTGAGGACTTGCTTACCCTGTCTTGGCAGAATTTCACCATCACCTGTGCCTGCATCGAAGCTTGCCCTTTTTAGGCAGAATTCTGTCTATGGTAGAAATGAGGACATTTCCCCCAGTGGCTCGTTTGCCACATTTGAAGCCATCTCCATAAGGAGGTTCTTTGATGCTCATTATCTTACTTGAGGTAGGCTAGGTGTTGCCAGGAGTTAACCTGTGTTATTCTCAAAGAATCTTTAAAATAATAAAAACATCTTTAAATGCCATACCTGTATGTCTCTGAGGTTTTTTGAAGATCTTTGTTTGTTTGTTTTTGTTTTTCAAGACAGGGTCTCTGTTAGCCTTGGCTGTCCTGGACTCGCTTTGTAGACCAGGCTGGCCTTGAGTTTACAGCAATCTGCCTGCCTCTGCCTCCCAAGTGCTGGGATTAAAGGTGTGTGCGCCACCGCGCCTGGCTTTGAAGATCTTATCTAACTATTTTACCTTATCTTTCTCTAGAATCACATCTGTCTGTTTTTTAAAATATAGTTTATTAATTTATTCATATTACATCTCAATTGTTATCCCATCCCTTATATCCTCCCATTCCTCCCTCCCTCCCATTTTCTCCTTACTCCCCTCCCCTATGACAGTGACTGAGGGGGACCTCCTCCCCCTGTATATGCTCATAGGGTATCAAGTCTCTTCTTGGCAGCCTACTATCCTTCCTCTGAGTGCCACCAGGCCTCCGCATCCAGGGGACGTGGTCAAATATCACATCTATCTGTTACACCTAGGATGTATATTCTTGTGATAAAAATAGACTAGTAATTGATATGACCATGGTTTGCTCAACTAACAATTTACTTGTATAACTTACTTATCCTAAACAGCCTGCAAGTCACTTTCAAAGTATTGGATGTAAACCTTGCATATGATTAAGTTGTAATGGTACAATGCCACATATTAGGGTAGAAATATATATAATGTATGTGAAGAATAATCCTAAATTTGAATTCTATACCAATGTATCTAAAATTAAATTTATTTTGCATCTATATACAAAATTCTATACCAATGAACTAAAAATAACCTTGTGAGTAACAATTAAGACATTAAGTTGAGGAGTAGATTCACTAATCTATTTTTTGTCCTATCATCCCTATATATTTCTTTTTTCTTTTTAATCCCTATCTCCAAGCCTAAGAATGAAAGTGCAATCCTTTAAGGAAGCATTACACAGTGATTTCTAAACTTTGCATGGAAGAATCACGTCCCTCAAACTAGTGAGCTGATTCTGTCTTGCTATGTAATTAAGACACATTTGAAAGATGAGTAATTAAAATAACATGGTCCTAGCTTACAAACAAATAAAAAACAAAACAGAAAATCCAGAAATAGACCCAGGTTCATAAAAGAACTGTGGATTGGAAAGGAGCTATCATAAATTACTAGAGAAAGCATGAGTTGTTTCATAAATCATGTTGAGAAAAAAAAAAACCTGATTAAAATTAAGCAGAGTTGGGTGTGGTGGCTCACACCTCTGATCTCAGAATCAGGAGATATGTCAGGAGATAGATCAGAGGTTCTCTGTGAGCTCCAGGCCAGCTAAGTCTGTGCAGGAAGTTTCAGGTCAGCCAGGGACAGAGTGGGACTCTTGTCTTACAAAACAGAGCAAAAAGAAACCCAAACAAATCAATATAAGTAGAAAAATGCAATTGATTTCTCACCTCACATAGAGTTATGAGTAAATTCCCAGTGGGCCAAAGCTCTCGATATAGTACTACGGCGTTAATAAGTAAAAAACGAGAGAAGTGTCTGGTGCTGATGGGGTAGAAAGTGATCCCTTAAGAGCCCGAAAAGCACAAACCAAAAACAGAGAAATTCTTAGCTTACCCTCATCAAAGTTAAGGTCTAAAAAAAAGTCAGAAACCAACAAATTTACAAAATATGTACACCCCCCTATGAAAAAGTGAAGGACACAAGGGAGACTGAGGTCACAGAAGAAGGAACCTAGGTGCTTAATGCAGATATGAAGAGACATTTGTGTCTGTGTCTGTCTCTGTTGCTGCTTAGGGAAATCCACATTAAAATAATAATGACATCATGTGGAGCTAGGATGTGGAGAAACTGGGGCAGTCAATCATCTGGTGCCCAGGGGACTGCCAACCGAACCAGCATTGTTGTTCAGAATGGTAATGTGCCCAAGCTTTACATAGTTAAAGAGGCAGGGTGGCCACACTTCTGCGTTACAGCGTGGAGATATCCTAGATAAAGCCACCGGAAACACGGGTAAAGCCGTGTGTGCTTTCACAGTTGGAGCAAGCAAGCATGTAGAAGTGTGTCTTCTACTTTCTGCGATCCCTGTGTGTACCAGAAACAGCTTAAGCATGGGAAGACTTACTAACTCCATGGCTGCAGCCTGGCATTATGGTGCAGACATGGTAGGGCAGCTCTCCTCCTGGCAGTGGAAGCAAGTGGCGGAGGCTGCCCACATCACGGTGAACTCAGAAGTAGAGGAGGAAGGGTTCTTCAAAGGCCTGCTCCTGGTGACCTCTTTCTGCCAGCTACACCTCACCCCCTTAAAGGATCCAGAGCTTCCCAAAACTGTGCCACCAGCAGCGACCAAGTCTCCAAAAAGAAAAGCCTGTGGTGACAGTCAAATTCACATCACAGCAGGAGGCCCATGTATTTATATGCATCCTGTCTCTTAGTGCAAAGTCAGGTGTTCTCTAAGAGGCTGATGATGAGCAAAGACACATGCACTGATGGAAAGCCAAGGCTCTAGCACAGTGGTTCTCAGCCTTCCCAATGCTGCGGCCTGTCAATATAGTACCTCATGTTGTGGTGACCCCAATCATCAAATTATTCTCATTGCTACTTCATAACTGTAATTTTGCTCTGTTATGGATTAAAATGTAAAAATAGGTGTTTTCTGTTGGTCTGAGGTGACCACTTCAGCCTCCAAAGGGGTTATGACCCACAGGTTGAGAACTGCTGTTCTAGTGTGTCTTTCCTGGAGCCGGGGACAAAGCCCCAAATTGTCAGGGTGTTTTGAACGGCTTACAAAGCAATAATCAATTAATTATTAGTAATTATATATAATTGACTATTAATTAATTAATAAGTGACCAGGGTCTGGTATTGTAACACGGTGGTAAAAAATGTATGCCAAAACTGTTAATCCATAAAATTGGGAGGAAAGGTTTTTAAATGGATGTGCAAACACAGCTCACAGAATACAAGTTCTCATTTTGTTTTGTTTGTTTATTTATTTTTGGTTTTTCGAGACAGGGTTTCTCTGTGTAGCCTTGGCTGTCCTGGACTCACTTTGTAGACCAGGCTAGCCTTGAACTCACAAAGATCTGCCTGTCTCTGCATCCTGAGGGCTGGGATTAAAGGTGTGCGCCACCATGCCTGGCTTTGGTTTTGTTTTAGAATATACAATATGATAGGAAGTCAATGTTGGTCAAGGCATTTGCTAACCTAATCAACTAGTTGGAGACATTTGCCTAAGCTATGTTCCAAAACTTGCTTTTATTTGTTGTCTGGAAACTCATTTTCCTTTAAAAGACATTGCTACTCACTTATATCTGCATACTAGCCCAATGGGCATGTCCTACGAAAGCCTTCACTTACCAGGAAACTGGGACAGAGGGGAGGACATCCTATTGGGACTCTAAATGAGAGAAGCATGGGAGAATAGCAAAGTAGAAGGATCCAGAGGGTCCTAGAAACCTACAAGTAGAACATTATGATAGGCAGATTTGGGCCCAGGGGTCCCGCTCAAACTAAGGCACCAGCCAAGGACAATACAGGTGGTAAACTTTAAGCCCCTACCCAGATCTAGCCAATGGTCAGAATATTCTCCACAGTTGAGTGGAGAGTGGGATATGACTTTCTCACATACTCTGGTGCCTCACATTTGACCATGTCCCCTGGAGGGGGAGACCTGGTGGCACTCAGAGGAAGGACAGCAGGTTACCAAGAAGAGACTTGATACCCTATGAGCATATAAGGGGGAGGAAGTCCCCCTCAGGAACAGTCATAGGGGAGGGGAATAATGGGAAAATGGGGGAGGGGGGAGGGCAAAATGGGAAGATACAAGGGATGGGATAACCATTGAGATGTAACAAGAATAAATTAATAAAAAAATTTTTTTAAAAAGAAAGAAATTCCTAATCCTTAAAAAAAAAAAAAAAAAAAAAAAAGACAAAAAAAAAAAAGACATTGTACTCAATAGTTAGTGCTTCTCAGTTAAGTGTAGATGTTAGAATAATGACCCAGGGATGACAGTGACAACTGGTATTTATTGCACTTAAAATCTATTAAACGCCATATTATTTTAGATGCTGGGAATTAACTAAGGATTCTGAGATTGAAAACTGGAAGAGGGGGCCAGGTGCGGTGGTGCACGCCTATAATCCCAGCACTTGCGGAGGCAGAGACAGGTGGATCTTCGTGAGTTCGAGGCTGGCCTGGTCTATGAAGAGAGTCCAGGATAGCTAAGTCTACACAGAGAAACCCTGTTTGGTAAAAAGAAAAAGAAAGATGGAAGAGGGAGGTCTGGGGTGTTGCTCAGTGAGAGAGTTTGTCCTAGTTTTTGTGAGGTTCTGAGTTTAATGCTACACACACACACACACACACACACACACACACACACACACATCAAAGGAAGAAGATGCAGAACTTGAGTCAGAGTAAGATTGAAGAAATTGTCACCTCTAGAATCTTAATGACATATAAGGAAGTAGTCATAGTCACTGCCTTCCTGGATTACTATTCTGGAGGAAAAGATTGCCTTGGGACTTCAGTGACAAACAAGAGTAAGGACATAATGAAGGCGCTCAGCATAACCTGCAGCACTGAAAAGCTGCGCAGTAAATACAAAGAAAAAACAAAAAGCCTGTTCAAGGCAGGATGTAATCTATGGTGGTGAAAATAATGTAGGCTTTGGTACAAAACAGGATAAAACTAGAATAAATCGTTTGACCCAGTTACTTAGGGGTGACAAAAAGCGGGCTGTTGTTTGGTCCAGTGCTCAAACTCTAGGGTAGCAGAGACAGACAGACCCGTGCCAGGAAAGCATAGCCTTGCGACATTTGTAAAGAGCACAAAGCTAATATAACGAAACAAAACTTCGCTGAAGAAAAGCACTACAAATCGAAAAGGCATGCTCTACAGAACCTAGGCATATCTGCGGAAGCTTGCAGTTCGTCACTGACTGTCCTTTACCCAGTGTCCAGAGCCAAACACCATGCTGGACAGAGAACACAGAGTGAGGCACAGATGGCTCCTGCACGCATGGAGTAAACCCCCTTGGTGAAAATGATTTCCCTTATCACCTGCAGGCCTCTGCAGCCTTGCTCTCCAGTGTTGCTTAAATGCATTATCATGTCAGTTGGACAATGCTAGAAACCATGTGCTGGAAGGACTTAGCATATGGGTAAGTGGCAGTCCAGAGAGATGAAATCCACTCCTGTATATAAGTGTAATAATCCCTCTACTGCCAAGTTAAGAGCTGGGCCTTTGTTCTTGAGTGTGTGCACTGTTTGAAAGTTGAGGTTCTCTCACTCCCAGGGGAACCGTGGTAAGCCGCTGGTTGTGTAAAATGAGCTCCCCACTCAAGGTCCCTGTGTGAGTGCTTGATAATGAAATAAGAACACACTCAGCCGGGGTGGTGGTGGCGGTGGCGGCGCATGCCTTTAACCCCAGCACTCAGGGAGGCAGAGGCAGGCGGATCGCTGTGAGTTCGAGGCCAGCCTGGTCTACAAAGTGAGTCCAGGACAGCCAAGGCTACACAGAGAAACCCTGTCTCAAACAACAACAACAACACACTCATTCCCAGATCCCCCTAAAACAAAGTCCAAGGTGCGGACTCCCCGTGAAGGGGATAATCTCTCTTCATCAAAGACCTTTGTTAAGAGCCTAAACATTCGTAGCAATGATGATGGAATAGGCAGCACGCTTTCTAGAGTTCTCACTGTAAAGATTGTTACTGGACTTTTCTGACCGTTATTTATTTTCACTGCCCAGGCTACCCTTTCCCCACCGCGCCTCCCGTGGACCCATTTGCCAAAATCAAAGTAGAAGACTGCGGAAGAACCAAGGGATGCTTTCGGTAGGTAGAGCTGTGAGTCTGATCGTTAAGGCTCAGAAACGTACTGACTTCTCAAGGTAGTATTGAAGCTGCATGCATTGTTATGTGGGCACTCGGCCCTGCTCGCCTCTCGTAACTGCAGCAAGGTTATAGAGAGCTCAGAGAGCTCAGGGGTTTTGTTTGCTGATACAGGGTCTGGATTGCCTTGAATTCTGGGTAATCTCACCAATTTTGTGTAATGGTGGCATGGCAAGTATGCACCACCATGCTTGACTACTGTCTAGTTTGGGCATAATCTCCCTTCCCTCCCCTCCCCTCCCCATTCCTCCTCCTCCTCCTCCTCCTCCTCCTCCTCCTCCTCCTCCTCCTCCTCTCCTTCTTCTCTCTCTCTCTCTCTCTCTCTCTCTCTCTCTCTCTCTCTCTCTCTCTGATTTATTTATTTAATGTATACGAGTGCTTTATCTGCATGTACAGAGGGCCCCCTCCATGTGGTTGCTGGGAATTGAGCTCAGGACCTCTGGAAGAGCAGGTGACGCTCTTAACCACAGAGCCATCTTTCCCGCCCCAGGCACTCTCTTTTTTTAAAGACAGTGTCCTAGTCACTTTCTGTTGCTGTGATAAAGGCATAACCAAAAAGATTTGAGACGCCGAGGCAGGACCGAAGCGATGGCAGGAACATGGAGGCAGAGATTAAGGCAGAGGCGATGGAGGAGTGCTGCTCCCTGGCTCGCTCTCCTGGCTTGCTCAGCCTGCTTTCTTATACCTCCCATGATACCTGACCAGGACCAATGCTACCCAAGTGATCTGGGCCCGCCCACATCAGTCATTAATCAAGAAAATGCCCCACTGACTTGCCTGTAGGCAATCTGGTGGAAGCGTTTTCTCAACGGAGGTTTCTATTCTCACCCAGATGACTCTAGCTGTGTCAAGCTGACAAAAATATAACCAGGACAGGCAGGTTCTCCTAAATTCCAGACTGGCCTTAAACTTGTCATATAAACAAGGTTCTACCAACTGACCCGCATTCACACCTGCAACAATTCCTTGTCACATAAATAGCCATGACTTGTGGATTCTGCATGATGCTGAGCATTGACTATTGAAGCTTATTAGTTTGAATGAGTCCCTGCATGATTACTGATAGCATTCCATCAAGACACGATGGGCTCTGGTTGACGTCGTGTACCTGTAATCCCAGCACTCAGATGACTGAGGCAAGAGGCTCACAAGTTTGAGGCCAACCTAGGGTACTTAGTAAAAAGACCTGTATCAAAGAAAAAGAGATAGAGGGAGGGAGGGAGCGAGAGATGGGGACATTGAGGGACAAATGAATGAATGAATGAATGAATGAATGACTATGGGCTTGGTAAAAAGTGATAGTATAGAAACTTTAGCACCCTAGATCTTGTTCTTGCAGACACCTGCCATCTATACTTTTATCCTCTCACCTTTTGATACAGTCCCCTCCCCTTCCCTTCTCTCCACTCCCTTCCCCCTCCCCCTTTCCTCCCCTCCCCTCCCCTTCCCTTCTCTCTACTCCCCTCCTCTCCCCCCTTTCAGCCCCTCCCTCCCCGTCCCTTCGCGCGACTCCTCCTCTCCCCTTTCCTCCCCTCCCCCTTGCCCTTCCCTTCTCTTCTCCCTAATCCCCCTCCCCTCCCCTCCTCTCCCCTCCCCTCTCCTCCTGTCCCCTCCCCTCCCCTCCCCTTCCCTTCTCTTTCTCTCCCTTTGCCTCCTTCCCCTTCCTTTCCTGTTTGGTATCATATGCGTAGGGTCATGTGTATTACAAACACGTGCTGTATCAGTGAGATACACCCTACTGCAACACTGCACACCAATCTGACTGCAGGGGAACACATTGTTCCTTAACTAGAGGGTTACCGATTTCTAAAGGATCCATAAATCATTTGTAAGAATTTTTGTCACTTTTAACATTTATTTTGTGCGTGCGCCTGTATGTGTATGAATATGCACATGTGTACATTTGCACATGTAAGTGTGTGCACTTACGCCATGACACTTGTGTGCAGGTTAGAAGACAACTTGCTGGGGTCTTTTCTCTTCTAACGTGTGAGTTTCAAGGAACAAAGTTGGGTCACCATGCTTGGTGGCAGGCGCTCTTATCTATGGAGCCATCTCGCTTGTTCCTCTGTAAGAAGTCTGAAATGTCTGTTTTCTCCTTTAACAGATGCACATATGCATAACCTTGCCATCTAGACACTGACCTTACACTGCTATGTTTGAGTGTCTGACTTCAAGATTATATTAACACCAAGGAAATTTTATAAATAAGTCACGTACTTGTCTTCAGCAGATACCAGATGAGGTTTTCACATGATTCATTGTACAAATGTGGCTTTTGCAGCAGACCAAGAGATTAAATTGCAGGAGCTGGGCTATCGTTCCTTGTCAGTAATAAGGGTGCACTCAACACAAAAGCCCCTCCTTCTGGTGCAGTGAGACGCAGCGCACGCACCCCACTGCAGAAAAATCCATTCAGGAAAGTCACGCCATTTGTCACCACACAAGTGCTGTGAATTTCAGGATTTCTGCTTTTGTTTCTGTGCCTGTGATATTTTAACTATGAAAAGTTATAAGGAAAAAAAATAGTTGCTATATACTTTAATTATGAAAAACGCGATAGACTTTTAAATTGAGCAGACCCAGTTCAAAGCCTGTTGTGGGTAGGCAGTGACTTCACTGTGCAACCTGGTTGAGCTCCCTTTCTTCTCTGGACTTCAGTCTGCATATAAAGTGGAGCAGATCCTATCCATGGCCCCTGCTGAGGAACCCGGGGTTCTGAGATCCCAGGAAGCAACAAGCTCCTGTAGTTATTAGCATTGCTTGGTGTCCTTGGGTTGCGCACCAGGTGCTCCCTTCTTGGGTTTGGATTGCACAGAAGCAACAGTGTCTCTTTTTTGCAAACCCTCCAGGTACGGCAAGCCAGGCTGCACTGCCGACACCTGTGACTACTTCCTTAGCTACCGGATGATAGGCGCTGACGTGGAGTTCGAGCTGAGTGCAGACACGGATGGTTGGGTTGCAGTTGGATTCTCTTCAGACAAAAAGATGGTAAGATGTAAATTGAGAGAGAGGCTGCGTTGTCCCTTTGCTTTGTTGTTCTTCAGGACTGGCTCCTGAGCTCAGCCTGCATTTCAGAAGCAAGTGGATTAATCGAAGAAGTAGAAGCATTGTGTTAGTCACAGCTCTCTAATTGCAAGTTTAAAAACAGTAAGAGGCCCAGGCAGAGATAGGTGGAGCCCTGAAAAACCACAGCCAACACCACCACCACCACCACCACCACCACCACCACCACCACTACCACCACCAGCAACAGCAAAAGTGAAAGGCTGGAGAATGGCTCATCAGGTAAAAGCACATACCACTCTTGCAGAAGACCAAAATTTTGTTACCAGCACCCACATCAAGTAGCTCACAACTGCTCTCTAGTTCCAGCGAATCTGATGCCCTGTGGGGTCATGCACGCAATGTACGTACCACGCATAAACTCATGCATGCACACATCCAAATCCACATAAGTAAGGTTTGTTTTTTTTTTTTTTTTAATTCAAGCAAACTTTAGTAGAAAGATTGGTTATTAGACTGCAGGGCATCTTGTGCTACGTGCAGTGATCAGCTCTGTCCACGTTATGCTGTCACACTACATGTCTTGTGCCAATTGCTGTGTGCCTCTTGCTGACGTGTCTGTGGCTTGGCTGGGGTTCAGCTTGATTTCTGGGGGCTCAGCTGGACTTGGCTGTAGTCCACTGGTTGGGTTTGATTTCCTGTATGTGCCTTAGTAAGGCTGGAAGGGGCAGCTACTAAGGCCTCTTTTCATAGCAGAGGCATTGTAAGATTCCTTATACTCACAACGCTCAACACAGAACACTTCTGTGACCAGATATGTGGTATTTCTCTCTCCTCTACTCTCTCCTCTCCTCTAACACACACACACACACACACACACACACACACACACACACGATGCTGATAATAGACTAACCCTCTGAAATTAAACCAGTAGCACCAGCACCCCTGACATATGAGCTGCCTACACTGCGCAGGATGAAGGCCTGTTTTTCCATGGACTCCTGGGAAGCAAAGCCTGAGGTCCCCTGACTGTTACCACCTTAGGATGTGGAGTGACTGCCCAGGAACCCCTGGAGTTTCTCTTACTCTCCTTGCCATGGCTTTGCTTTGGGTTTTCTCCTTGTGTGGGGCCCAAAGAAAGAGAAGCTCCTGAACTCAGCCTGCAGCTCTGCTGGTGGCCCAGGGCCTAGGCACTGTAGTGAGAGGTATTGCAGGCAGACCCCAGACCCCAGCCTGTGAATCACCCCAATAAAGGGGTGTCCCAGCAAAAGAGAAAAAAAAGAAAGAAAGAAAAAGAGGATGAATCTAAGACCAGCCGAGGCCACATAGTGCACTCCTGTCTGAAAATAAGGAAGGAAGGGAGGTATAGGAGCGAGGGAAGAACGGAGGAAAGAGAGGGTTGAGTTGAGAGTTCAGATAACAGGGGCAGACTATGGAACCTTTAAAAGGCCACTGTAGGGCTGGAGAGATGGCTCAGAGGTTAAGAGCGCCATCTGCTCTTCCAAAAGTCTTGAGTTCAATTCCCAGCAACCACATGGTGGCTCAGAATCATCTAGAATGAGATCTGGTACCCTCTTCTGGCCAGCAGGTGTACATGCAGGCAGAACATTGTCTAAATAATAAATAAATCTTTCAAAATGCCACTATAATATCTATAAAAGCAGAGGCCCCTCTTTTCCTCTCTTCTCCTCCATCCAAGCATGGATTTAAAAAAAAAAAAAAAAACCGTACGATGTAGTGTACAAGCAATGTGATTCCCTTTTTAATAACCTTAATTTGTTATGGTACAGCTTTCAAGTTAGATTTACCTATTTTTAACCGCAACTTTGGGTTCCTGTCTAAATGGCATGGCTCCATGCAGTGCCTCCCCCATCATCCTTATCCTCCACACAACAGTACAATCGGCTAATCTTTAATGGTTTTTAACTCGTTCTAAAAAAAAAAAAAATCAAACCTCAGATAAGCCACAGAGATAGTTCCTCAAACTTCTCTCTTCCTCTCTACATCTGTATATCTTGTACCAGATGCACCAAATGATAGAGTTAGTGTGTTTTATGAAATATAATGTGGTGAGGGGGTACCATGGTGCCCCCATGCCAAAGTGTGCCCCTGAGAAATTACTCCATGCAACAGAACTGGTATAAGGAGGTTTGTTGTGGGAAGGGAGAGAAGTGAAGTAAAAGCAGACAAGTGGACGTGTAGACAGACAGACAGATGGCAGAAGAGCCAGGGGGTCAGGGAGGTGTAGGGACACCGAGGACAGAAAGAGGGAGCGAGAACACTGGGAACAGAGAGAGAGCTGGGATGTGGATGACGGTCCTTTTATCGGGCCACACAAACCTGTTACACCTGGGACCACAGGCGTATCATGGTGTAAGCAATTGCTAGGTCCCTGAGGGTGGACCAGCAGAATGGCCTGTTTGCTAACTTCATGCACCTAGAATGGCGTTTCTGACTGTTTCCCAGTGTCTAACTCAGCGTGACCACCCACGCTCGCTGCTGTGAAGTCACTGTCATTTCCTAGTTCCAGAACAACACTGCTTGTCTGTTGTTCCCTAGTGTGGTCATGTGACTTTAGTTTTCTCCACTTTGTAACAGCATCTGGCCCTTTTAAATGAAAGACTGGATTAGTCCATTGCTTTGGGTGGTTTTTCAGAACTGAAGTTTTGCTTTCTCTGTTAGAATGAGCTTCAAGATGGACTTGCCTGGCTGTGCTCATCAGGCCACTTTACATGGTTTTGCGCAGGGATGCATGGGTGGTGACACATCCTTCAGCTGTTCCAGCAGGCAGGCCCAAGATGACAATCACTGTGACGCTGACTTCTAGATGGCAATCAATCATTGTGATGCTGACTTGCCCGCTTGTTTAAGACTTTTTAAAAAGGGTTAAAAAAAAATTTATTTTTACATATTTACTTATGTGCATGCCGTGGTGCCCTGGTGGAGGTCAGAGGACAACTCGCAGGAGTTGGTTCTCTCCTTCTACCAGGCGGACCGAAGGGATCCAACTCAGGCCGCTCTGCTTGGTGTCAAGCACCTTGCCTTGACTGTCTGAGCCATCTCACTGGCCCAGATTATTTAGTGGCATCTAAAATACTCTTTATGATATTTCTAATTACAGAGGCTCTGAGATATGTGTGTGTGTGTGTGTGTGTGTGTGTGTGTGTGTGTGTGTGTGTGAGAAAAGTTTGCAGACAGCAGACCTTTCACTTGTTTCTTCCCAACCTTTTTTCTCTGCTAGGGCGGCGATGATGTCATGGCCTGTGTCCATGATGACAATGGCAGAGTCCGCATACAGCACTTCTATAATGTGGGCCAGTGGGCAAAGGAGGTCCAGAGGAACCCTGCCCGAGATGAAGAAGGAGTGTTTGAGAACAACCGTGTCACCTGCAGGTTTAAGCGCCCCGTGAATGTTCCCAGGGATGAAACGATCGTGGATCTGCACTTGAGTTGGTACTACCTGTTTGCCTGGGGTCCGGCCATTCAGGGTAAGCCTCCGTTTCAGCCTCTGCATTGAACACCAGTCACCACTGGGGTCGTTGTTAAGTGGAGTCACACTGTGTGACGGAGAGCCACAAGCACTCTGCATATTCTACATGGAAAAGGAAACATGGGACGAGTGTACACTTCATAAAGCAAACATATGCCAGCTGTTGCGTGCAGATAGTTCTATTTGTTCCTCACCCCGTCCTAAAGATGCCCAGATGCCGTTACCCTCTTGTTACAGAGAATAAGAAACATACTCATGGTAGGATACTAATTAGTGGCAGAAATGAAACTTAATTTTGGGCTTTTTCAGACTCCAAAGGCAGTCAATCTTAACCATCATTTTTTTTTAAAAAAAAAAATAAAGATTTACTTATTTATGATTTGTACGGTATTCTGCCCTCATGTGTGTCTGCAGGCCAGAAGAGGGCACCAGATCTCATTATAGATGCCTGTGAGCCACCATGTGGTTGCTGGGAATTGAACTCAGGACCTTTGGAAGAACAGACATCTCTCCAGCCCCCAACCATCATCTTTTTAATAAGAAAATACTGATGAGGAAAGAAAGGGCTTCTAGAGATTTCTCTAGAGCTTGACAGCAAGCTTTAATTCTCACCCTATGACTATTCCCATGGTCACAAATAAAAGTACCCTATATTTTAGCTCATTATCGCTCAAATACTAAGGTGCATAACAATCCCGTAGCTATATTGGTAAATAAAGTCTTCTGCATGTTAGAGTAGGGGGCTGGGATTCTGTATTTCTTTCTTTCTTTCTTTTCTTCTTCTTCTCCCCACCCCCTGTCTTGTTTTTGTTTTTCTTTTGTCTTTTTTGTTTGTTTGTTTCTTGAGACAGGGTTTTTCTGTGTAGTTGTCCTGGACTCGCTTTGTGGACCAGGCTGGCCTCAAACTCACAGAGATCCACCTGCCTCTGCCTCCTGAGTGCTGGGACTACATCATCATATCCTGCTGAGATTCTATATTTCTAACGAGTTCTCTGATGATGCTGGACTGTGGATGATGCCACTTCCTGCTGCAAAACTCTCTAGTAGTTTCCTGTTGAAGGCCCGAGGGCATCATAAGAGACCTTTTAGAAGTTGCTTAAATCAAGTCATCTTGTCAGCCTCCCACGTGGTCAGTTGGCATAGTGGCCTGACCAAGAGTGGAGAGAGGTAAGTTTGGTTTGCAGTCCTGTATGGAGAACTTATTCTCTCACTCTTAACTATTAGGAATTTCACCTTTCTTCCTTTTTTTTTTTTTTTTTTTTTTTTTTTTTTTTTCCTTTTTCTTTGAGCTGGGTGTCTACTATGCTGCTCAGGCTAGAGTAAGCCTCCCACGTCAGCCTCTTGAGGGGCTAGGGTTATCAGCGTATACCACCACACTCAGCTTGACATCTGTCTTTACTTACTGTTACGTTATCTGATCTACCACACACCCCCACCCCAATTTTGATTTCTTTCCATTGATTTAGAGAGTATATCATCTCTCCTCAGCCTTCTCTTCCCCTTCCCAACCGTTGCCCACTGGGAAAAGCGCTGGATGCCTCCAGATTGGTGGTATCTCTCCATGTGCTGGTTTCCCAGAGTAACCACACTGGGTCTGCAATGGTACCTTCAAGCCCTTTTAGTGTCCTGGGAAATAAATAATATGTTAGCTTGGAGAGATGAATTCATTTCGAATGGTAAGATTAGCATCTGATAATGCGAGTTTTTAGTACTGTCTCTGGCCCTTGGTAGCTATTAGGTAGCTTACCTAAAATCTGAGATTCATTTTCTTATACCTAAAGTAAGGTAATAATAATACATATTTCGTAAAGTTATTGACTGGCAGGTGAAAATAAGCACATGGAATTGCTGTAGCAAATTGAAAAATGCTGTGCAGTAGTCCCATTTCATCTGTGGGAGATTTTGCTGAGACTTGCAGTATTTACCTGAAACTCCACATTTGCCCCTATACATAATGAATACATTAGATTCGGTATAAGATTAACTGTGATACTGCTAATGCAACCATAACAGTCCACTGCAGTAAGACAAAGTGCAATCTTTTGCTCTTTTTTTGTTTGTCTGTTTTTTGCTTTTTCAAGACAAGGTTTCTCTGTATAACCTTAGCTGTCCTGGACTCATTTTGTAGACCAGGCTGGCCTTGAACTCAAAAAGATCCGCCTGCCTCTGCCTCCCAAGTGCTGGGATTAAAGGCGTGCGCCACCACGCCCAGCTTCTTTTGCTCTTTAAAAAAAAAATCTCTTAGCCAGGTTTGATGGTGCATATCTGTAGTCTCAGTACTCAGGGAGACAGGGGCAGGCAAGGTCTGTGAGTTTGAGGCCAGCCTAAACTACAAAGCGAGTCCAGGACAGCCAGTGCTTCACAGAGAAACCCTGCCTCGAAATTAAATAAATAAATAAATGAAATAAAATAAAAAAATCTTACTCTCCCAAAGTAACTTTTTTTGAACTGCAGTTGGCTATGGTCGTTGAGTAATGGAGACTCTTATATGTTCCTCATAGAGTCTGAGGTTTGGGAGATCCATCATCTATCTGGCTTTACCTGATAAGCTCTCTCCAGGTTTCTCGTCTCACTGTTTCCAAGCAAAACAGACCCGTTCCCACCCCACATGCTGGCCCGTGCTCTTCTTGCTATCCGAGAGTTGTAACAACTGTCAGTTCTATTCTTGTTTCTTAGCATATAGTTTGGGCTAAGACTTGAAGACTCCATTTCTCTCGAGAAACTCTCTCATGAACTAGAGGTGCATGGCATTGCCCAAGAGGCCAGTCAAGGACCAGTGAGTGAGGTGTCCTTAGGTACAAGTGAGAGTGGGCCCTGACCTCCTTGTCAGCTGAGAGAATTTGTGTCGCGGGAGGGAGCAGGCGAGGATGCTCACTAACCACATCTGGTAGAGCTCCCTGAGAGAAAAGGCTGCTAAAATCTCTGCTCGGTGCAACCAGGCCTGGTGGTACAGACCTGTAATTTCAGCTACTCTGGAAGCTGAGGCAGAAGAATCACCAGGTCAAGGCTTGTTTGGGCTACAAGGTGAGTTTAAGGCTAGCCTTGCAAGCTATCTCAAAGAAAAATAAAACAGAAAGAAAATTGGGAAGCTGGGGCTACAGCTCAATGGCAGATGCTTGCCTAGCATGTTTATGGACCTGAGTTCACTCTGTGGTACTGTTAAAAAAAAAAAAAAATTCCAAAAACCCTAAAACCTCCAATTCTAGGGATGCCCTTCCATAGAACTCTCATGTCTCAGTTTCCATAACTCAGGCTTAATTTTATTTTTCAGGAAGTCAAGTCAGACATGACTAATCAACTTCACCTCATTAAAAGTTTTATTCATTCATTCATTCATTCATTCATTCATACATACATTCATTCAAGACAGGGTTTCTCTGTGTAGCCTTGGCTGTCCTGGACTCACTTTGTGGACCAAGCTGGCCTCAAACTCACAGAGATCTGCCTGCCTCTGTCTCCTGGAGTGCTGGGATAAAGGCGTGCGCCACCACAACCAGCAAGCCTTTTCTTTCCTTCTTTCTTTCTTCCTTCCTTCCTTTCTTTCTTTAAAGGAAAAGCCTTGTCTTAAAAAAAAATCATAAGAAGAAAAACTTTTGGTTCAAGCAGTTCTCTTGTCTTAGTCTTGCTGGAAGCTGCAACCATAGATGTGCGTCATAGCTCATAGTTTGAAAAAAAAAATGGCTTATTACCATTTCTTCTTATCATTTTATTTCTTTAGTGCTGAGGATTAAGCCAGAGGTCCTTGAACACTAGGCAAACTGTTTGTTGCTGATCTGTGCCATTGGCCCTTAGGCATTTCACACACAGAACTTCTTTCTTCTGGTGACCAGGTGGAGAAAAGTTCCATCCAAGGACCAGTTACTGTAGTATTCCCTTTCCAGACTGTTCTTCCCCACACTTCTTGAATATCACTGGCATCTGGCATGCCAGTCTCTTTGGCTAGGGAAGTCTCTCCTCTCCCCTCCACTCTCCTCTCCCCCCTCCCCTCTCCCCTCCCCGCCTCCTCCTTCTCCTCCTTTTGTTTTTTTTGAGACAGGGTTGCTCTGTGTAGCCTTGGCTGTCCTGGACTCCCTTTGTAGACCAGGCTGGCCTCGAACTCACAGCGATCCGCCTGCCTCTGCCTCCCTGAGTGCTGGGATTAAAGGCGCGCGCCACCACTGCCCAGCCCTCCTCTTCTTCATTTCCCTTCTTTGTTCTTCTCCCTACCCCTGTGGTGTATTCCTGTGAGAGTACAGATGTGTGATTGGAGGTCAGAGTAAGCTATCAGATATGTCTTCCTTTATTTTCTCTGCCTGTTTCCTTTCTTTCTCTCTCATGGCCCCCCCCCTTTTTTTTTTGAGGCTGGGTTTCTCCACGTGGCCCTGGCTATCTCAGAACTCACAACTCACAAGTATTCACCTAGCTCCCAAGTCCTAGGATTAAAGTGCCTAACTCACCTTATTTCTTGAACTGGAAACTGGCCTTTTTGTCTACACTGGCCTGCTGGCCAATGGACTCTCAGGCTCTTACTTGTCTTTGATTCCCCCCCCCCCCATTTGCTCAAGTTATAGACACATATCTTTGCTCCCCAATGCACAGGTTGTGCATACACACAAACATGCCTGGCTTTTTACACGGGTGTTGGGGAGTCAACTTAGGGCCTCATGTACCCGTGCTTGCAGAATAAACACTCCTACCTACTGACCCATCTCCCTAGCCAAAGGCTGGCTCAGTCAGTGAAAGAAGGCTTCCACTTGTATGGGAGGCTGGCCTTGTCTAGAGCTGTTCATGCACAGCTGTGAGATTTGGGGCTGTGGTGGAAGCTGGGTGATAGGGCATCTGTTTAGCATGAGGAAGCCATGGTTCACCACTTCCCTCAGACTTGAGGAGGCCGAATTAGTAACATTTGCTGTTTGTATTGAAAACATAGGGCTTTCCCCCAGAACAGCTGGAGAGGTTACCTAGGTTAAAATCACACACTACTCTTGGAGAGGACACAAGTTCAGTTCCCAGTACCCATATCAGGTGACTCACAATCACTTGTAACCTCATCTCCAGGAGATCTAATGTCCTATTTTGGCCTCTCCGTATGCACACACACATACACATTGAAAATAAAATAAATCTTTTTTTTAAAACTTAAATGTTTAAAAAGTAAAGATATTGGGGCAGGAGAGATGGCTCATAGGTTAAGAGCACTGTCTACTCTTCCAGAGGTTCTGATATTCAATTCCCAGCAACCACATGGTGGCTCACAGCCATCTAGAATGAGATCTGGTGCCTTCTTCTGGCCTGCAAGTGTACACTGTATACATAATAAATAAATAAATCTTTTTTTAAAAAAAAAGTACAGATACACTTTTCTATTAGATATTGATAAATCTGAATTTATTAGAGACAAGTAGAAATCCATTCAGTTCATGCAAGTATAAATACTAAAACTGGCTGCCACAGAACAGAGAGCAGGAAGTTGTTCTGATCTAGGGGAGGGGTGCCGGGGAACTGCAAATCAGTAAGAACCCTCTTTGGGTGTAATGATAAATCATTTCTGTGTTCTCCGTCCTATGTGCAATTGCAGAGAATTCTGGTGATGGCTCTAATACCTGAGTCCAGATCTTAGAAGCATTGCGTGTGTGTTTTAGCAATGAAGACTTATCTTTACGTTCAGTGTTTCTGTCTTGTAACCCTGTGCTGCTTCTGACCGGCTCTCCCCTCTACTTCTGTGTTAAAGGCGCCATCACTCGCCATGACATAGACTCTCCACCGGCTTCAGAGCGCGTTGTCAGTATTTACAAGTACGAAGACATTTTCATGCCCTCGGCTGCCTACCAGACCTTCTCCTCTCCGTTCTGTTTGCTTCTCATTGTTGCCCTCACTTTCTACCTGCTGATGGGAACCCCTTAACCACAGCTGCAAGGCCGCAGACCAGATGGAGTAGTAAAAAAACCTTCAGTATATATTTTTCAATAATCGCCTGTATAATTTTAGCTTTGATTATTTAAGATTTCAACATTTTTGGAAAAAAAAAAAAAAAAAAAAAAAAAAAAAAAAAAAAAAAGAAAGCTTCTCCCCTACTCAAACAGGATTGTCAAGGCAACCCTACTTTGAGGCAGTAGTACTTAAAATGGTTGCAAACACTTCCAAATATGTCTTCTATTTGATCTTTACAGTGTCTGTGCATTGACATGGTAAAACTGTGAGGGTCATCATAGCAATTGGGATTTAAAGCCCACACAAAGGCTGCCTTTTGTCATCCTATGTGTCCCACTGCCTTGGCTAACAGTATCAGGTGACAGAGCGAGGTAGACAAAGAGCTAGTCATGGCATGTGTACCGCTGAGCAGTACTGCCCGAGAGGGTTACTTTGCTTGTTGCTGTGGAGAACTTTACAGGATGTCACAACCTCTTGAGAACCTTTCCGTGGAACATAATGCTTTTAGATAGTCACTGTTGATGGGGAGTATGGGAGCAAGTGTAGTGAAAAGCACGTGGTTTGTATTTATCTAAAATATCTTCTCAATTAGTATGTAGCTATGAGAGAACAGTTTTATATTGCTGTTAGGAAAGATTAAAAATAGAACTGTGACTGTTGCTGAGGACGTAAAATGATTTTAATGATAAAAACAGGAGAAATCTTAGTAGTTAGAATTTGTTCTCTTCTGCTACAGTAGTCTATCAACTAAGGTGTTCATGGGTTGCTATAGCCAATGGTGTTTTTCCAGTCAGCATATATTAAGTATAATTAAATATTCATATAACAGACAAGTCACCCTAAGGAAAATATGTTCATACATCAGTGTTTTTAAACACTGTAAACATCCAGAGCAAACAGGGGGCAGAGACCCTGAGGTAAAAAAATCACCAAGAATATACATTTAAAATGTACAATTTTTTCTCTCTTTCTTTCTTTCTTTCTTTCTTTCTTTCTTTCTTTCTTTCTTTCTCTTTTTTTCCTCCAAAAGAGCCAGATAATCTTTTAGTCCAAATATGTAGAGCAATTTTAATTGAGAACATGGCTGCTCTGGCAAGAGATCATATCCAAAGATCTTCTAGGTCTGTGTGATCTGGCTAGAATGCAGACAAGCCTTTAATTCCAGGAGACAGAGGCAAACAGATCTCTGAGTTCAAGGCCAGTCTGATATAGGGCAATTTTCAGGTTAAAAAAAAAAAAAAAGCTAGGTCCAGGTATGGTGGCACATGCCTATAATCCCAGCACTCAAGAGACAGAGGCATGCAGATCTCTGAGTTCTAGTCAGTGCTGTTCAGGCAGTTTGGTTGAGAGGTGGTGCAGTACAGTTGAGTTCACAGCAGTTGAGTTCGTGGAATTCAAAGGCAGTTTTACCAGGAGAATTCTGCAGAGACAGGTTGAGGAGAGAACAAACTGACACAGGTGAAGACCAAACGAGCCAGAGAATGAGAAGGAGCCAGAAGATTAAAACAGATTGCTAGAGTTAGTTTGAGGCCAAGCAGAGCAATTCAGTCAGAGGCTGAGAGAGAAGCCAGATTGAGTCAGTCAGCTTGGAGAGGAGTTTGAGCCAGAACAGCTGAGTTGAAACAGCCCTCAAGAGTTAGGAAAGAACTAGAAAGGGTGAGCTGATTTAGCAGTACCTCTCAGTGGATGAAAGCATTCTAGGCCCAGATTAGATTGTTCTGAAGCCAGAAGCTTCCAGGACTAGGCCTAGGTTAGCAGACAGAGGCAGTAAGCCTCCAAGATGACAGTTACCTCAGGGGAATAAGAGTTACTTTAACGTAAATATCTATGGCAGCAGGCTGCCTAGAGGAGAGCAGCTGTGGGCACTTACACTGCTGGGTCATTCCCAGCGTGGCATTCCAGAATTTTCTCATTTCTTCCCGTGACTTCCAAGCTGGCTCCGACTGGATAGCTGAGCAACAGCAGACCTCGGTTTCTAAGGCCATCTCCTCCAAGAGTCACGTCAGAGGTGAAACGTCTGCCTGTGGGAGAGTGTTCGGATTCTCCTGGGCTGGAAACTAAAGTAAGTTCACTGCTTTGTGGCAGCGCCCGCATCGAGCTCCAAAAGCAAGGGGTTCAAGTCGGAGGCTCCCCCTCACTACAGTGGCCTCTTCACTAAGCCCTCTGATCTTGTTCAAGCTTAGCCCTCAAGGCGTGGCTCATCTATCTGCTAATCAGCATTAGGAGCTGGTCTAGGGGTGAGGGTTGGGAGTACATAGAGACACCCGTGTTGTAAATAAGAAGCCCGATATTTTTATATCCCTTATGTGTCTAGTAGCCGATCTATAAAGAGCAGAGCAGATAGACTTCTGTTAATAGTAGGAGCGAGTGGTGTTTCCCTTCCATTTCTGCTTCAAACCAAGTAATTGTTTTTCTGAACCTTTGAGCTTTAGTGACCCGTTTTGTGTATTTTTGCTTGGAATTTGCAGTTATCCTTGCCCTAGCAGTAACATGCAAATGACTCTACCAAGCTCCACTGGGCTCTGCTTCGGGGGCCACTGCTTGCCTGAGGGGTCTTGGGCTCTTCCAACCTGTTCCCGCCCATCTGTCCTGTCTTCCCTGCTGTGGACGATGAGCTCATCTGTAAGGCTCTCACTTAGCGATCTCTTCCTCCAGCCCTCTGGACCACATGGTTTTAGGGGCATACTCAGTGCTCCTGCAGCCCAGTGGCCTTCTTCACCACGGCAGGCAGGCACTACTGAAAGTGCTGTCTTTGTTTTTGCTGCTAATAGGAGCCATTTCTCGGTACTTAGCCTGTGGCAAGTGCCACTCTTTAGTAGGTACCCAGCAAACTGATGGACGAAGTAACCAGACTGGCTCCATGTTGTGAGTTTCTTGGAGCCAGAGGAATTTCTTATATACTTTACCTGACCAGCCAGTGTTTTTATATCCCCTCCTTGTGATCAAACCATGTCTTCCAAAAACATAAATGACGGAATCCTTGGTGACAGTGTGGTTTTTGCCTCCCAGTGGACATCAGTTGGCATTTTCAAGAATAATTATTGAATTTACAGAGTAGGCATGCATCACTACAGTTGACCATCTCAGAGAACTGTCCACTGACAGACATGCAGAAGGTAAAGCTGTGTAGACTTCATTGTTCCTTCTCACCTAATATAAGAGAACAATGTTATCCCTCTAGCTGTCTTGTCTGTCTGTCTGTCTGTCTGTCTGTCTGTCTGTCTGTCTCCCTCCCTCCCTCCCTCCCTCCCTCCCTCCCTCCCTCCCTCCCTCCCTCCCTCCCTCCCTCTCTCTCTCTCTCTCTCTCTCTCTCTCTCTCTCTCTCCAGGGCCTAACAGCCTCTTCCCTCTGCCTCCTGCCTCCTGGCTGTTGCTAGTTCAAGCACGCACCACCGGATCTGACAATACATTTTCTAATACAGCGTTTGTCCCGAGGGAGATGCCTATCGGTGCTTTTTGGTAAAATGCCCGAGTGAAACATAGGTGGCAGATAAATCTATTTGCAGCTGTTTAAAGTGCTCCACTTGCAGAAACTCTTCCCATCTTAACAACCAGAGAAAATGTCTGCTATTAATCCAGCTTTACAGATGGAAAAGTTGAGGTTGTTAATTTGGCTGACTTTAGAGCCGGAGGCATCAGGGGGCCAAAGGAGCCCGCTGGGATTTCCTACACCTCATGCTGAGTCCTCAAACTTCCATTCAGGAGAGCCTGCTGTCCATACTCAAATCAGCTGGGTACCCACCTGCCCCCTAGACTTTACAGCAAATATGAGGACTTCTTCCAACTGTGTTTCAGGAAAGGAACACCTTTGATTTTGAATCACTTTCTTTTCTGCCTAAAATCACTTTAGTGCTTATTTTTGTTCTCTCTCTCTCTCTCTCACACACACACACACACACACACACACACACACACACACACACACTTTCTTGCTCTCTCTCCTGCTCCTTCCTTCTTTCCCTCCCTCCCTCCCTCCTTCCTTCCTTCCTAGCACTGGGGATCATATCCGAGTCCTTGTACACATTAGGGAGTGTTCCGCTGAGCTACACCCCCCAGCTCATTTTAGTGCCATTAATGTTTTTTCAAAGTAAGGTATAGATTGGACACAATTGGAAGAATGCACTTGCCTTAGTTAATTTTTAAACATGACTTTCTTAAAACCTTGGTCTGTCTTAGAGCATGGAACTCCACAGGCTTTTATTGTCCCACTGTAGTCAAACGTGCATTCAGAGAAAACCCAGAAGGCGCATTCAGTTACCTTGGGCTGCGTTTTGCGCTTAAAGAAATCAGAAAGTTTGACAAGTGCGAGGTGAATTTCCACCTCAGTGTCTTCATGCTGTTTAAGTTTGCGGTCTGTATTTGGGATGTTGTGTAAAGCGATGTTAGCACTAAGGTTGAACACCATCTTGGTTCTAGCCCAGGATTTCTTAAACTGTCCTTGCAAAGGGCCAGGTTGTCAATATTTATAACTTTGTACTTGTGTCGTAGCGGCTATGCTCTGCCACAGACAGTTAAGAAGTGAACAGGCGAAGCTGCGCATTAGTAACACCACCGGAATGTGAACTTCACATACTTAGAAGATGCCAAAATGTTATATTACGTTTTAAAAAGCTAATGGAAAAGGAAAATCTTATTCTTGGTTTACAGGCTGAACAAAAACAGGAAGTGGGCTGGGCTGGGCTGGGCTGGGCTGGGTTGTGGACTCTGGTTTTCCACAGTGGCTTAGTCAATGGGCATACTGTTTATCTGGTCAGTTGTAAATCCTATCACCAAAAACGTATTGGTAGCTAGTTGTAAAAATATCAAAGTTAGGGCACTGGAGAGATGGCTCAGTGGTTAAGAGCACTGTCTGCTTTTCCAAAGGACCCAGGTTCACTTCCCGGCACACACATGGCAGCTCAAACTGTGTGTAACTCCAGGGATTCTGACACCTTCATACTAATGCACATAGGATAAAATTAAATAAATAGAAAAAAATCAAAGTTAGTGAACAATTTGCTTAAAAATAATTTATAGTTAGTTTTCTGCTATAAAAAGATTAGTGTAGTGGTATCCTTACAGATTTATGTTCTAATATGTTTCCTGGAGTTGGTACAAAAGAGACAACAGGAAAGAACCAACGGTAAGGGACCAGTCTGGGTAAGTTACAGCATCATTTTTGCCTGAGGTCTGGCAATCATGAGCATGTCTCACTGTTGAGCTGCTCTTTTGTGGACATTTCTATATTTTAGATTAATTTATTTCTGTGTAGAAAAAAATTTAAAAAGTATCATAAGGGCACGGGAGTGTTTTATACATGTGATCTGTCTATCTCGAATAATGAAATAATGCGTGTGAGCCAGCATACTAGGTCACACGCTGAGGCGACTGTCTCTGACTATTGCACATCCTTACTCTCTGAATAGAAATGCATACTTAGTGAACAACTTGATTATTTTCAGTGTGTTTATATGTACATACATTTTGTAGATACGTGACAGATGCGGGTGTATTTATACATTAACACACACACACACACACACACACACACACACACACACACACACCATGAACATTAAAGGTTATTGTCAGGGTTGGCTCTTTTTCTGATCTCTTGCATACTTTAAAACCAGAGATAAACCATTATGTGTATTACAAGCATACTTACCCTTGAGTTTTGTAGTAATTTAGTTTATAGGAAGGATTCCAGGATCTCTAATTAAGCTCTGCATCCTCTATTCAACATTGTACAAATTGTTAAGAATGAGCATATATGCATTTGTTGCTTAACTTAACTTTTCTATACCATTAAGAAGCCAAGACTCATATTAGCTGAGTAACTGGCATGTTACATGGCAGCTTAAACATGTTTTAAGTTGCATTAGTTTTCTTATTCTATTATTCAGTGAGCAATTTGTGTAGTTTCAAGTTGGGTTTCCTTGTGTTTTTATTTAACAGATGACTCGCCTATAATTTCCTCTTCATGAAAATAGTACTTAGGGAAATAAGAACTTTTTTTTTTTGGTTTTTTCGAGACAGGGTTTCTCTGTGTAGCCTTGGCCATCCTGGACTCACTTTGTAGACCAGGCTGCCCTCGAACTCACAGTGATCCGCCTGCCTCTGTCTCTCGAGTGCTGGGATTAAAGGCGTGCGCCACCACGCCCGGCTGGGAAATAAGAACTTAAATATGCCTGGCGATGGAAGAATGTACGTAAATCTCCGAGCCTTGGGAGTGTGTTCCATTTAAGAATACACCAATGACTGGGTAATATTTTCAGTTTTCTCTCAAATATTTGCTATTAGGTATGTAACCAGTCAGTCTGATTCTTCTGGACTCTAATCATTCTCTAAGTTTGCTGGATGCTCAGTGGGTGTGGCACCCACCCAGTTCACGACTCTCTTCCATTTCATCACCTAGAATGCTCTGACCACTCGCTGGGGAAGCGTGAACGCAGCTTCTCCACATGCCTTATCCCCACTGATGCACTGACAAGCTTGAGCAGTCTGGCTCCAGAAGTACTAATAGTTTTTTTTTTTTTTTTTTGAGACTATCTACAAAATACTATTTTGTTAAAACTATGCCTTTAAATAGACACTGATGGGTTATATTTGTTTTATAAAAAGTTGTGTACCTGATGTTCACTTGTGATTGATTTTGAGATTATATATAAATGTATATTTATAAGCCTGTCCTATGTGGATTTTTACTCTAAGACGTGTGGCGCATTACTAATAAAGATATGGGTTTCTATTTAAGTAATTGTAGCGGCACTCCTGCTACCTAAATGATTGTTCCATTCATTGGCCCCCATACACACTTTTATCTCTAGGGGATTAAGTTATACTCAGAATATATTAACCGGGATTAAACTTTGAAAACATAAACTCTGAGCCTAATTTGAAAATTTCTTGTTGATGTAATAAAAACTAGTTTATAATTCCTTATGGCTTTGCTCTGCTGTGCCTTTTGAGCTTCTACTTCTTTTCTTTGTGTGTTATTTAAGTACAAATGTTTCCTTCATTCTCCCCAAATCCTTATAGATCTTTAGAAAGATGGCAACTGTCTTGTCTGACAAAGAAGAAAGCTGTGTTGCTGTAGTCACCTAAAGGTACCCGAAGAGAAGCAATGTGCAAAAATCAGTTTATGGAACTTTCAGTTTGATGCCTTATTGAGCAGCAAGTGGCAGCCTCTGATCCCATTCCAAGGCTACCGCTCATTTTATCTGGCTTTAAGAATTTCAATTGCAGTCCTTATTTGTCACCAAACTGTAGTATCAGTGAAGAAGTCCAGGGCTGGTGAGATGGCTCAGTGGGTAAGAGCACTTGCTGCCAAGCCTAGTGACCTGAGCTTGATCCTCAGAGGCCTCATGGCAGAAGGGAAAAACTAACTCCCACAGCTGTCCTCTGCCATCCGTGCACTGGCAGGTGTGCGCACACACTAAGTAATTAAATGTGGTTTTAAGAGAAAAATAGGTAGAGTTTAGTCACAGAGTCTCGCGAGTCATGAGGAAGGAGAAAAATTGCAGTAGCTGAGCTGCTGATTCTCCTGGGACTGATTTGAGAAGCTCTTGCATAGCTGAAACCCAGAGCAGGGGGTCCGTTGGTGGGCTTTTAAAGCTACCACCCTTCTTCCCAATCTCTTCCAACCCACAATACTAGGTAGGTGAGAAAGAAGTTTAGAGGGCAAAGAGGACATAGACCTTTTTAGACTACTTCCTGCTGATCAGGGGTGTCGGGTTTCTAGGGGCAAGTCCAATCTTCCTTGTCAGAATATCCAGAAACCCAGCAAACCAGCAATAGCAAACACAAGGGCAGGGGGATCCAGCAGCAGGGGGAACCAGCAGCAGGGGAGCAGCAGCCACCTTCTTCAGAGCACCGCCCCCCCCCACAGCCCCTCTCAGGACTCTGGCAAGCATCCCCAGAATTCCAAACGTAAACTATCTGCAGCTGACAAAATAAATAAATAAATAAATAAATAAATAAATAAATAAATAAACAAACCACACCCCTCTTCGAGCACAAGACAGTCATGGTTAATGGCTGTGGACAATCTGAAGCAGCCCCATATCACACACCTGGGATTAAAACAAAAACATATTCCTATAACATACCTGGAGTTTTAAAGACAGCAGAATTCTCACTATAAGCGTCCTTCCCTAGCTCGAGGGAAAGCAGGCGAGGACACAGAGTTAAGATGCAAGCTGTGGACTGAATGTGTTCCCTTAGTATTTCCGGGCTGAAGCTGTGGTCTCCACTGTGCTAGCCATCGGGGATTCAGCATACGGGGGCTGACCGGCTAGGTGGTGATGGCGGGGAAGCCTTTGTGATGGCATTAGTGTCTTTATATGAAGAGACCAGAGAACCCTCGCCAGAATTTGATCATTCTGGTTCCTTGATCTCAGATCTCCTAGTGTCTACAGCTACTTGAGCCATATGGCCTAAAGACAAGGTAGGCAGAGCAGACAGAGGTGACTTCAAGAAAGGGGAGGAGAATAGAAGGGGAAAGATCAGCAGGCTCCGTGCTGGCCCCGCCTGCATTTGACAAAGTGCTCTGCAATAGAGTTCCACAAAAGTTGGTTACTTTTTTTTTTTTTTAAAGATTTATGGTCGGGTGTGGTGGTGCACTCCTTTAATCCCAGCACTTGGGAGGCAGAGGTAGGCGGATCACTGTGAGTTCGAGGCCAGCCTAGTCTACAAAGCAAGTCCAGGACAGGCAAGGCTACACAGATTAACCCTGTCTCGAAAAAGAAAAATATTTATTTATTTATTTATTATGTATACAGCTTTCCGTCTGCATGTACACCTGTGTGCATTAGAAGAGGGCATTAGATCTCATTCTAGGTGGTTGTGAGCCACCATGTAGTTGCTGGGAATTGAACTCAGGACCTTTGGAAGAACTTCTGAACCATCTCTCCAGCCACAAAAAGCTGGTTACTAAGACAACACAAATGCATTATCTCGCTGTTCTGGTGACCATGGATCTCAGCTGAATCAAGATGTTGGCAGGGCATGTTTCTTCTGGAGGCACCACAGAGGAAGATTCAGTTTTTGATTTCTCCTAGTTGTTGATAGCTGTCAGCATTCCTTAACCTGCCATTCCAGTGACTGAGCCCTGTCTCTATGGTAGGGTAGACTGCCTCCTTTTGTGTAGTTTAATCTTCCTTTGGCAGACATATTCATGATTATATTTAGCCCCTCTCTATCATAACCTAGAAACAAGCTTTTTATTTCAGGAACCTTAGCTTAGTTACCATTTTGCTGTAGTGGGCCACATACTTTCCCTTTTGGAGGTATTTGGGTCAGGAGCCTAAGACTGAAAATAAAGGGCGAGGTGGAGAGTAGAGAGATGAGGTGGGGTGAGCTAGCTCCTGATCAAATAAGACCTTGCAAGTTGTAGTGAAGTGCTCAGATGCCCTTATGTAGGGCATAAACAGACTTGGGAAGAGGTCAGTTTGCATCTTAAAAAAAAAAAAAAAAGCATACTGGGGGCTGGAGAGACGGCTCAGAGGTTGAGAGCACCGACTGCTGTTCCAAAGGACCCAGGTTCAATTCCCAGCACCCGCATGGCTGCTCACAGCTGTCTATAACTCCAAGATATGATACCCTCATATAGACATACGTGCAAAACACCAATGCACATAAAATAAAAATAAATACATTTTAAAAAAGGGCATACTGACTGCAGGGTGATGGAATGAGGGTAGGTAGGGAGATCCGTTAGAGGCTGAAGCGACATCATCATAGTGCCAGGTGTACAACTGTGCAACTCGTAGGATTCAAAGCACCAGGACTTACTTCATCTGTAAATGAACAGTTCCGGTTAGCTAGATAACTCCTTTAATCTCAGCACCGAGGAGGCCGAAGCTTCAGGATCCTGAGTTCGAGACTAGCTGAGCTAATGTAGCAAGACATGCTGTAGACAGGCAAACAAATAAACCCACGAACAAACAAACAAACAAGATAGTTTAGCAATAAAAAGGGATTAGTCTGGTCACTTGAAATGCACCCACCATCTTCTGTTTTCAGTCTTATTCAGAGTCACAGTGGGAAGCTGGGCATTTTATGCTACTGGGTGGCCGCAGCCTTTGTATGTTATAGGGCACACAGCCAAGGAAGGGAATGGCCGCGGATTCCAAAACCTGATCCCTAACTCTCCAACATCAACCACGTTAGAGACGTCAGTTGTTTCTCTGAAACCAGGGAGCCCCCACATAAGGACATTTTTCAAATTTAGTTCTTAGGCTCTGTCAACCCCAGACACAGCACTCATCTCAAAAGGTATAAGATATAATTTATTCTGGAGCAAAATGTGAGTGACTGTGGCCTAGGAATCTACATTCAGATTGCCCCAAAAGGCATCCTTCAACATGGAAGTAGTTACAAGAGATTTTATTAGTTAAAGAACAAAGAAAGTCTGGGGCTGGAGAGATGGCTCAGCAGTTAAGAGCACTGTCTGCTCTTCCAGAGGTCCTGAGTTCAATTCCCAGCAACCACATGGTGGTTTCACAACCATCTATGATGTGATCTGATTCCCTCTTCTGGCCTGCAGGTGTACATGCAGACAGAGCCTTGTATACATAATAAATAAATACATCTTAAAAAAAAAAAAAAAGAAGAAGAACAAAGAAAGTCAGTGGGCGGTAGTGGCCCACGCCTTTCATCCCAACACTTGGGAGGCAGAGGCAGACAGAACCCTGTGAGTGAGAGGCCAGCCTGGTCTACAGTGTAGCTGGTCTTTGCTACTTTGTGGGATTTTCCTTTTCCCACCCTTTATCCCCCCCAGTTTCACTCCCTATCACTAGATAGAAGGATAGAGGGGAGAGAGAGAGAGAGATCTCTGGATCGAATTTCTTTCTTCTTGTTTCTTCTTTGCTTGTAGCTGGTCTTTGCTACTTTGTGGGTTCTTCTTTTTCCCACCCTGTATCCTCCTGGTTTCCTCTCCTATCACTAGATAGAAAGAAAGAAGGATAGAGGATAGAGGAGAGAGGGAGAGGGAGAGAGGGAGAGAGGGAGGGGGCCTTCCTGAATTTACCTTTTGTTTCTCTGAACATGACTACTAATAAACCATAACTAATACCCCTAAACAACCCACAACCACCCTCCCCACCTCTTGGGGGCCTTAGCATTTATACCCCCTCTGAGAAATTCCCAGCATTTCCAATTATCACACAATCACAGAAACTACCTGCAGCTGGCAAAACCATACCTCTGCTAGAACATGAGGCAAATCATAGTTAGCTGCTGCAGACAGTCCAAAGTGACCCCGCATCCCCCAACCTGGGATTAAAACAAAAGCATATTCTTATAATATTTCTGTTATTTTAAAAGAAACGAAAATTCCAAAATGCCTCTACACAACAGAGCAAGTTCCAGGACAGCCAGAGCTGCACAGAGAGACCCTGTTAGGGAGGGGGAAAAAAGTCATAAATTAAGGCATTAACCAAATACATTGGTAGGGTACAAGTAGGTAAGTTATATCAAAGAGGGGACAATTCTTCTATATACTTAGATATTCTCTGAAGACATTTCCAGCTTGTGGATGGAGAAAAGCTAATAGGTTGGCAAAAATATATTTTAAAGGCTTTTACCTGGTAGTCAAAAAGATGTTTGGTTGAACTCAGGGGTAAACAATGAATAGGGTTTGTTTGTTTTTGAGACAGGGTTTCTCTGTGTAGCCTTGACTGTCCTGGACTTGCTTTATAGACCAAGCTGGCCTTGAACTCACAGTGATCCACCAGCCTCTGCTTCCAGAGTGCTGAATAGGTATGAAGGAGACTAAAAATAACCCAAGATAATTTCGCTCTGAATCTGCCCTTCTATCTCTCCACAATTACAAAGTTCTAGTCACTTTTTCAGCCTTGCAGCGTCTTCAACACAGGTGCGGGCCTTTCTCACTGTGTCTCCCAGCTTTGCAACTTTAGAGTCCCGCATCTCAGTCTTTTAACTTTGCTAGCACCCAGATGAATGCTCAAGACTTTCAGTCTCATGCAGGAAGCACACACAGGCCATTGGGAAAGGATACCGCTTATTCATTCTCCTGTTTGGTCCATATTGAGCTCTTACTCTGGATTACGAATGTCCTTTGCTGTGTCAGATCGTAGACACACAGAATTGAAGCAATCCCAGTCTCTGCTCTCTAGGAGGTCTCTGGGAAGACAGATACATCAACCAGCATCTTTGGTGGCAGCAATGCTGAGTCCGAGGGGAGGTGAAGAAAAACCCAGCGTACAGGCGGCCGTACAAATCCTTCTCAGTTTACTCTGCTTCTGTTTCTTTGCTGCTGGAGTTCTCTCCTTCACTAGAAAGTCTGACTGATGTCTGTCAGTTCTGTTTGGCCATTAGAACCATTTTTTGAAAGGTTTGCTTTCCACTGAGACTTGGGAACAGAGTGCAGTCCCGTGACAGGGCTTCTTGCATTTGCTGGGCCCCAACACAATTCAGGCAACAGTCACAGGCCTTGCATCCATTGGTAAAGAGCTGGTTATGCGGCTTACTTTTTATGGGCACTAAGTTTTGTTGTACTTGGAGAGATTTTTCAGGTTTGAGGGGTCACTTGGATGCCCTTTGAACCCATTTTGTTAGAAGATCAGAAGCTAGGCATGAAGATGCTTCAAGGAGGAGGCTTCATCAATTGGGTACAAGTGACTGGTTCAGGGCTTGAGTGACAAAAGGCACAGATTCTCTAAGCTGTGCATAAAGACCTCTTTCTCCACTCTGAGTGAGACCCAGATCTCCTTTGGCTCCACAGGTACTAGAACTTTGGGGATGGAGTGACAGAGGCACTGGTCATCTTCTAATGATGGGCACGAGACTCTTAGTTTTGATGATCAGAATGGCAACGGTGGTTGATGTGGACTCATGATTATGAACAGATGCCTTCCTATATAAAGAGCAGCTCAAGTCAATGAATATACACATTGACAGCAAATGTGACTATAATTAGCAATGGTTTTATCAGAGGGTCTGAACAAAGCAGTAATAAGAAAGCACAACTGAAGCAAACATTTGCTGAATCAGACCCTAAAGACCCTGGAAACCAGTGGCCCAAAGTCTCTCAGAAAGATGGAAAGGAGAAAGAAATTCCTCTTTCTTTTTCTTCACTTACTGAATCTTTTTATCTCCAGGATCTGGTTAGCAGCGTTTCTTTCTTCATGTGAAAACTACCATATTTACATTAAAACAGAATGAGAAGTCATGCTGAAGTTAGTATGAAAGCTTGTTGAAAACAAGAAAGCTAACTCTTATGGTGAAATCCTCCCATATTGAGTATTGAGTAAAGGAGTAAAGACCATCTTTCTGTTTTTCTCTCCTATCCTATCTCCTTTATGTCTCTTTCTCAGATTTAAAAAAAAAAAAAGGTCTTTGGAGTATTTGATGTGAGGAAGGCTTGTATCCCAACACTTTTACCTCAGGGCAGAGGAACCCTGCACTGCTTAGGGCTTGCTCTTTTTTTCACAACCACCCTGTAGTAAGAACTCTGATTTCCATTATTCCTGCTAGAGAGAACATGGCGGTGGGGAGCATTACTGACTTGACTACAGGTACTAAAAGAGAACAGTGACAGTTTCACACTCTGCTAGAGGTCCTCTGAGGCGTGTAGATTGCTCCTTTGGCTCTGCCGAGGCGCCCAGCCCACGGGGCTCCTACTTGGTATGCCGCACAAACGGCTAATAGCCGCGGCACAGTGTGGTTCTCTAAGGAGCTTTACACAGAAGCGAAAGGATCTCCTGTTCAGATCAGTTGGCACAGAACAGAAGTGCTACAGAATAAGGGTCCATAGATGTATGAAGCCAGATACTTAATTTCTCTGAGCCCCTGTTTTCCTGTTTGTCAAACAAGACTGCTAACACCTCTCCCTACGGGTGTTCTAAGGATAAAATGAGTTGATAGGAGCCATGCACCGGGACCAGAGACTGTCACACAGTAATAGATACTTAAAACCCTGTCACATACACGAGAGCACTTTAAGAAGTGTTCAAGAGGGTGTATTACTCTTCCAGAGGACCGGAGTTCTATTCCCAGCAGCCAAGTCAGGCTGCTCAGAACCGCCTGTAACTCTAGCTGTGGGGATCCAACACTTCTGGCTTCTTTGGCTACCCACACACGATACATAGATACATACACAGGATTGAAAATAAGTATTTATTAAGAAATCAGTAAAACTAAGTACATCAGTGTTTTTAGAAATATTTCCCAAGTGTTTTACATCTCTGAAAAAGCCTTTTTTGGGATTTTACCTCCGAAAAAGTTGACACCAATCAAAGAAGAAAGGGAGTTTGTTTTGTGCCCCACCCCTTTTCTTGGACCCTCTGGAAACTTGTTACCTGGTCCCTGAGGACTATTGGGCCCGAGGGCGGAGGCGTTTGCGCTCAGCTTCCTGGGAGTTGTAGTTTCCCTGGATTCTAGCGCATGCTCCGCCCGCAGCCTGGAAACTACAAAACCCACAAGCGCTCGCGGCACCGCCAGCCTCCGCCCTCGCTCCTTACCAGTTCGCAGCCCTGTCCCTCGGTCCCGGCGGAGGCGCGATGGCCGACCGCGGCGGCCCTGCCGAAGCGCCCAGCCCACGGGGCTCTCCCCGGCCGGAGCCCAAGGTCCCACGCGCGGCCGGGCCGGGCGAGACCCCGCGTACCCCGGCGCTGGCGCTACGTTTCGATAAGCCCATCAAACAGGCCTTCTACAACACGGGCGCCGTGCTGTTCGTGTGCCTGTGCTGCGGCGCCGCGGTGCTTGTGTACTTCATCCTCGAGGCCTTCCTGCGGCCGCTGCTCTGGGCCGTGCTGTGCGGCACCTTCCTGCACCCGTTCAAGAGCTCGCTCACGCGCCTGGGCCGCCTGTGGCTGGGGCGCCTGCACCGCGCGCACACGCCCATCGTGCTGGCCGCGCTGCTGCTGCCGCTCTGCTTCGCGGACTACGGCGTGGAGGCCCTGGGCGAGCAGGCGCTGCGCCGCCGCCGCCTGTTGCTGCTGCTGGGCGCGGGCGGCCCCCTGCTCTACGGTCTCTACTGCCTGGGGAGCTACCTGGGCGTCCAGGTGCTGCTGGCCCACGCCGGAGCGCTCATCTGCCGCGGCCTCGACTACTTCAGCAGCCTGTGGGTGAGTCCTTGGCGGGGGTGGAGGTGGGGTGGGGGGACCCGGGATGCCGGGAGAAGTCGGCCAAAGGTCCTCACCCGTGCTCCAATGAGCGCGGGTGACTACCCGCCTTCCCACGCCCCGGGGAAGTTGGCGCGCTTCCTTCTAGAGAGGCGGGTGTGATTTGAAACCGGCCCCTCTTGTAGGGAAAAGGTCCCTTGGCTGAGAAGTGCTGACCGGCTTGGCACATCTGGCTGGCCCATCTGGGTGTCAGATTTCCAGTCCGACTTGGCCTTTGTACAGTTAAGAGAAGTTGACTTCTTATCAGGCTATGGGTTAATTAGGACTGGTTAACTTAGATTTCTCAAACTCTCAAAACTAATGCTTTCTTTTCAGGCCGGTGATGTTCCAGAGTTCGGTTCTTTCACTCCTGTTCACGCGCGTGACTCTGGGTGCTTTTCGAGAACTGTATTTATTGTTTGGGCCACTGCTCCTTCCCTCCCGTCTATATTAGTACTGTGGACTGGGTTAAAGAGAGGTAGCTTATAGTTGAATCGCCCAAGTGCCTTTTTTTAGAGAGTAGAGGAATTTCAAAGATAATCTTAGAGACATATTTCCTGACCCAGACTACACCACAGGCCGGTTTGTCTGCATATTTATTGGGCAATGTTAAAATGAAGTGGTTATTTAATGCTGAAGAATGTTAAGAATGTTGATCGATAATAACTACCACAGGGACTAAGAAGAATGGAGCACTGGGATAGAGAGCCTAGAGTGCATGAGGCCCAGCGTGTGCACACCCCACACGATTTCATTTTCATTTACTTTGTTAATGAAATAAAGTTAATATTGCCCTGAGGTTATTAAGTTTCAAAATAGTTTATTTGGTAAAGGGTGTTAATTGATCCCAGGATCATCAGTTCAGCTCTTGGTCCAGGTTTAAAGTTGATTGAGTACAGTGTTAGGCACTCTGTGCATGTAATTGCATATGAGCACATTATTATTATTATTATTAAAGTTTTGGTGCTTGAGGTTGAACCCAGGGCTTCATGTGCTACCAAGTTATCTTCAACCTCATACATTAGCATATACTGTACACACATACATACATACATACATACACACATACATACATACATACATACACACACACATACATACATACATACATACACACATACATACACACATACATACATACACACATACATACACACATACATACATACATACACACATACATACATACATACATACACACACACACATACATACATACATACACACATACATACATACATACACACATACATACACACATACATACATACATACATACATACACACATACATACATACATACATACATACACACATACATACACACATACATACATACACACATACACACATACATACACACATACATACACACATACATACACACATACATACACACATACATACATACATACATAGGTAAGTGTACATTCTCATAGTTGTGGGACATAGGTCCTGACAGTGTGACTGCCTCAAAGATAGGTGGCTTATGGACAGATCTGTGGTACAGTTTTCACAAGTCATGCTGGGGACCAGACCAAAGCGTTAGTGGGCTCTAGGTAAGACTGAAATACTGAGCTATAGCCCCACCCCGTGCTTTTCTCTTAAGATGTTGAATTCAGGGGCTGGAGAGAATGGTCCAGAGGTTGACCACTTTCTGCTCTTCCATATAACCTGTCTTCCTGTTCCTGACACCCATCTTGTGTCGCTGACAATCTCCTGTATTTAACTCCAAGGATTCCAACATCCTCTGCTGATTTCTCTATGCACCTACATACATATGCCTCTTACATATACAAGAATAAAAATAAATCTTTAAATAAAGAAGCTAAAATCAGTGCCCCTTGTTGTTAAACAAGTCAGTTACATGGATTAAGTTTCTCATATAAAGGACTATTATGTGCCTATAAGAAATGTCCTCGAATTCAGACAGGATTACAGATTCTGTAACATTTCAGCTATTGCTATAACCCAGATGCCATCCACTGAGTTCTAGGAAAGGCTTACCTTGTATGAATGATACTGTTTTCAACTGGAGTAGGCGGTGGAGTTCAGAGGTTAAGGTGGCAGGGATGGGAGGAAGAAAGGCATTTGTGCATGGCCCTCAGAGACTGGGTGGGAGGACTTGAGAACTTAGGAAGGCGTGCGTGCAGCTCAGTGTACTTACCTTTCAGTATCCCTTTACTGATGATATTCTTCATGTTTGTATTTACACTTGTTGAAAGGCAGAAAATCAGATCAGTGCCCTTACATGAACCCATGGTTTACTACTGACCTACAGCCATGGCCTTTCAGTAGCATTTACTAAAAGGTTCCTAACTCAGCTGTTTGGTCACAGTGAGGGGAGAAGGGGAGATGAGAAGCAGTTAAAAAAAAAACAAAAGAAAAGAAAACACACAAACACATTACAAAAGAAATTTATGAGTGACTTAAAAGAGTGGGAAGTGTTAAGAGGACAAAAGTTGAGATGAATGCCTCCAGGTTGTTTCAGGTGGAGAAAAACAAGAGTCACAGGTGAGTTTTGCCAAAGCTGTATGGGTAGGCTTGGGAGGGGGAGTGAGTGAAGTGAGGCGTGTTAGCCTTCTCCTGACCCTGTTTGAGGCTGATATGTGCCTAGGCAGGCCCTACTGACTTTTCCTAGCTCATGGATCACCCTGTTTGGTTCTGTGAGCCCAAGCAGGGCCGCCTGCTACAAAACAGCAGCCTTTATGCTTTTAGACAACTTGTACATGCATGAGGGAGGCGGAGAGAAAAGTACCACGTAAGCAGACACACGTGCAGTGAGCAGACGATTCGTACACTCACGCTCCGACTTCTGTATGTGTACGCTGGGCGCTGAGCTAGCGTCTAACACCAGTACAGTTGCATTGTAGTAGCAGTCCTGTCGAGCTGGAGGAAGAGATTTCCAATCTGAAAAGCTGTTTAGAGAGGGATCCGTTCATACTTTGAACCTGTTGCTGGCAGGCAAGAATCTGCTGTCATCAGAACTCCCTGGTTGCCTTCAGTAAGGGCAGAGAAACTGTTTTAGGCTTTAATTTAGAAAAATAAGCTGATTTCAGTTAAAAGGAAATATCCAAGTAATATAAACAACGGACTAAGCACAGCTATTCCCGACTCCAGTTTAGATGCGCATGCTGCCCCTGATTGCCTGCTGTCTTTGCAGGTTTCCCTTTCTGTTAGTGCCTCTGTTTGTTTTCTTTTAGCAGTTTATCCTCATGGTTTCTTCCTCTCTGCTCCACTTAGGCTCTTCTCTTTACCCTGCGTCCCTCCCAACACTGTGTCCTGGTTACGACAGAAACACTAACCCTCCGTGGTATCAGCTGTTCTTTTTCAGCAGTTTGAAGTGCGTTGTTAGAGTATTGTCCTGACTTAGTGACTTCAGAAGGGTTAAGGAGATTCACCTGATGCTCTATCCTCAGTGTAACCTTGGTGATGTGGGGTTGTGCAGGATAAGTATGAGAAACTAATAATGCCCCTGCTCCCCCCTCCCCTTTCCTCTGCTGGGAGTGTTTGACCCCCTCTCTCCTTTTGTTCAGACTTGTTGGGGGATGGGGGTGCGGAGACCATTTCTAGTTTTTGCAGCAGCAGTAGGTTTGGATTCTCCGTGGCCTGCCTCCTGTCTTTATAAAGAAGTGGTGTTGGAAACAGTGAGGGCTGAAGGATCAGAAGACCTTGAGTTATAAACTTGGCTGTAGCTTTGTGACCTGTCACCAAGGCCTTAGTCCGGACCACTCAGCCCTCTGTAGCTGTGCAAATGGAAGGGGGTGGCTTGAATGATGGCTAAATCCTCTTGAATTCTTAGTTCAAGGTCACCAGAGGCACTCAGGAATTGCCCCATGGCCAGCCAGCCTGGAAGGGTTACACTGTGCCACTTGGAACCCCTTGTGTGCCTTGCTGCTCCTTACCTGGCAGCAGCTGGCAGTTTCTTCACAGTTAAAGATTTGGCTGTAAAAACTCCCGACTCTACGAGGAGAACAATTTTCAGAGTAGGAAAAGGCTGTCTTAAAGGAGAATGGGGTACTTGAAGCAGTTGCTGCCCCAGCAGGGACTGGGAAATGTGCTGTCTCCTGTCTGAGGGAGACTTGGGAAAGGGTTGAGCAAGGTGACTCAGTGGGTCAAGTGCTTGAACCTGAGTTTTGGTCCTCAGAACCCAAAGAGAGGCCAGTGTGGTGCCTGGGGCGGGGCTGGGGACCGGCGGGCCCTGGTGCTTTGCTCTTCAGCCAGTCTAGGGGAAATGGGGAGCTGCAGGTTCAGTGAGAGACTTCCTCAGGACAAGAAAAGGGAGGAAAAGAAGAAGAAAGAAAGAAAAAAAAATGGACAAGTGATTGAGGAAGACACCCCAGAGTCAGCCCTTGTTCTCAGGTGGGCGAGCGGTCCTGCATACACAGATGCGCTTTAACCCGCTGAGCACTTAACTGTGCCGTTTGACCGAGAAGCATGTCATGTGTGGTTAATTGTGTCTCGTGAGAGGAAAATGTGATTGCCTTACTTGGAGAGCTAAATAAACGCTGCCAAATTTTATGCACTCTTATATAATGTCTAGCACATGGGTGCTAAAAGATGGTTGGATTATGTGTTTTGGAAAGGACACAGTATATTTAAGAGGATAAATGTGGTAACTATGCCCTCAGGTCAACTGTGGTTCAGTGATTTGTGCCTGGGAGAAAATTCCCACACAAACAGGTTTGCTCATAAGGCTTAATGGGTCTGAGCTGACTCCTGGGCTAGGGAATAAATGCTTGTGGCCAGGCATGGTGGCTTTCTAATCCCAGTACTTGGGAAGCCGAGGCAGGATTGTGAATTTGAGGTCGGCATGAGCTACACAATGAGATGCTGAATCCAAACAAATCAACACTCCTAAGGGTTCTGACTCTGGAAATTGGAGGATGAGAAACCAACTCAGTGATAGTATGAGGCCTTGGGCTTAACCCCTTCCCCTCCAAACAAAGTGGACATGCATAATATGTGATGGCAGAGCAAGTGTAAATACTTCTCATAAAGTTATTTTAAAGAATGCTTTGTGATGTGAAAAGCTTATCAATAAAATCATGCTTGTTATATAAAGATCAGTTTAAGCAGCACAGACTTTATATGGTAAAAGTAAGCTGTCCCCTTTTCTGCGGTCACTCCCATCACACATATGCTTCCAGTGTCACCTGACTGCCTTTTCAATTAATTTCTGAACCTGGATGAGCATATCAGATATGTTTTTGGTTTAGTTTCATGTGTTTGCATGTTTATACATGCAAATATATATGTATATGTGATAAGCACTGCACTACAGAAAGCTTTCCCTATCATACAGATCCCATGTCATGATAATGTATATCAAAATATGGCATTCTGTACACACTGCTCTCACTGGGCCGTTGCCTGCTCTCCCTCCTGTGGACCCTTTACTGTTACTTCTGCAGCCACAGCTCTTTTCAGTCCTGCTGTGGCATAAATACTTCTTTCCTGGCTGTCTTTTAGAAAATGTTTATGCCTGAGCGTGGTGACACACACCTGTAATCCCAACACTCAGGAGGCAGAGGTAGGTGGATCTATTACATTTTGAGGCCAGCCTGGTCTACACAGGACAGCCAAGGCTATGCAGAGAAACTGCGTCTTGAACCCTGCCCCAAACAAAACAAGACAAAAAACTTATGATAGACAGATTCAAAGGTGATAAGCTGTTTTAACCATTGGTAATTATATTATCTAAAAACTCAGCTGTTTGTTAACAGCTGTCTTTTGAACTAACAGTACTTCTGTGAATCTCTTTGAGGAAATACTTGAAAACGTTTGTAAAACTAAAGAAAGCCCGTTTTTCCCTACTTATAAAGGTATTTAATACCCTTAGAAAATTCAGCAAAGAGGGTCTACAGAAGCACCATCCTGAGTTCCAGCTGCCCAGAGATGGTTATTTTAAGTTTTTATTGTTGAGTATATTTTCATCACCATACTGTTGGTGTGCATAAATGTACACTGCTCCTGAATATAGGCACCACACTCTTTCAGTTCTGAATACATTTCTGGTTTTGGAATGGTATTGTAAACGAGAACTGAATATTCTGTATTTATCTGCACACTGTGTAGTGCCTCTGTAGAACAGTCCTGCAAGTGGGCAGGCAGTGAGGAGCTAATGGTTTTAACCTAAAGTAGGGTGATCTGTGAGCTTCATGTTTACTGGATAAAAATAGCATGCTTTTCTTTAGATTGAAATTTCTCTTTAAAAACATGAAGTTTGCAGTTTCTTTTTCCTTATAAGTACAGACACCTTCTCTCTTCCTCTGGAGATGCATGCCCTTTGTGGTTCTGTGGGCTGAGGCAGCCTTTCTAACTCCTCCTACTCAAGCACCATTGGAGGTTCTGCATCAGGACCACAGGAAATTAAGCTACTTGCCTCTTCCCTGATGATTGTTTTCCCCACTGTCCTGGCTTTTTTGTTAATCAACTTGACAAGCTAGAGTTGTCAGGGAAGAGTAACCTGATCCAAGAAAATGCCGCCATCAGATCGCCTGTAGACATTGATGATGTGGGGTGGCTTTAACCACCCCTGGGCAGGTGGTCCTGGGTGGATAAAAGCAAACTGAACAATCCAATAAGCAGTATCCCTTCACAGCTCCTGCCTCCAGGTTCCTGCCTTGAGTTCCTGCCCTGACTTCTTTCCATGGTGGCCTATGATGTGAAAGTGTAAGCTACTTTAGTCATAAAATCTTAGCTAAGACACCCCATTACCTGTGGCTAGAATAGCTACCAAGTGTTGATATTCTCTACTCCTTTGTAAGCTAGAGAGTTCACCCACTTAGCTACGTGTATATTGTATTACAATTTTCTTTTGCTATTTTAGCCTGCATTTTATCGCTTATGTAGTGTTTTGGTGCTGAGCTGCATTTTTATAAACAGACATTTATACTACTAAATTCAGGTACTCTCTCCGCAGTCCCTCCACAGTTTGGAACATGGGGTTTGGGGTCTGAATGCACCTTTGCACTTACCGTCATTAGATGTAATCTTCCTGAATTAGCTAGCACACTGTTCTAGCTGTGGTTTGCCTTAGGCCAGCAGGTCGGCAGGTTGTCTCTGTTCCTGGGATTTCCACTTTTGTGTAATCTTTGGACTGGCTTTGCTAGTACTTTCCCAGAGTTTTGCAAGCTTTTTTCCACTCATGACCCCTTTTTGCCTGAGAAAAATTTATGTGACCTTAGTTATGTAGCTACATAAAACAGGTTTATACATCAAACATTCACTGTTAGGAAATCATAAGTGTAGTTAAATTCTAAATTTATTTTTATTTTATGTGTATGGATGTTTTGCCAGTATATATGTCTGTTCAGCACATATATGTTGTGCTTATGGATGCAGAAGAGGGTGTCAGATCCCCTAGAACTGGAGTTACAGATGATTGTGAATCTCCATGTGGGTCCTGGGAATTGAACCCAGATCCTCTGGAAGAGCAGACAATGCTTTTAACCACTGAGTCATCTTTCAGCTCCATAAACATACCTTAAAGTAATTCTTTGGTATATATAATGAATTCTATAATTTATTGATGATTAAAGCAAATTTGCATACTAATGAGATGAGTGTGCTCATTTTATTTTTTTACAGAGATGCAAATCTTGGCTAAATGTTTCACCTACAGGCGCAGCATCTTCAGTGATTTCCAGGATTGATTGATAATCTGATGTTATAACCAATGCTGAGAGTGTTGCTTTGCATAAGTACACAGTGAAAAGTGGCAAGGCTACTTTTTAGGGCCATTTCAAAAACTGCTGGAAATATTGTCAGACTCAAGCCAAAAATCACCTGAGTCTTTTTGTTTGTTGGTTTGTTTTTGTTTCAAGAAATTGGTCAGCAACTCAAGCAGTGTCAAAAACCAACAATACTAACAGAATGCATGCCACAGATAAAGCAGTCTGGTACCTACATGCCGTGGGATAATGGTGAGGAAAAACTCTCAAAAAGTCATTCTTTTTTCATCATTAGCAGAAGATTTGTGTATGAGCTGTGAGCGCAAAGTGTGCACTTTCGGTCAGAACAGAGGCTGTAGTGAAATCATGTGACTTCACTGCAAGAAACACCTTAGACCTCTGTGTATCTAATTTTGGATTAAATTTTCATGGTTGCATGTTCAGAGTTAGTCACTCAATAGCAAGCCTAGAACTCAGCTTCTAAGCCTGTGGGCGAAGTCCATCCCTTTCCTAAGCGTCACTCTATTTCAACACTTGGTAATTATTCATACTGATTTTTGTCTTTCTTATGAAAATTGGAGCAGTCTCTCCTTTCATTTTTTTTCCAGCACCACCTCTCTCCCCTGCAGTTAAGAAAGCAGACTTTGCTAGGGCTGGAACTGTGGCTCGGTAGTTAAGAGCACTGCTGTACCTGCAGAGGACTTGGGTTTCATCACCAGCACCCGTGTGGCAGCTTCCAGCTGTAACAACTGCAGGGGGATTCTCTTAGGAATGAAAGCAGACGTTAGTGTTAAAGTTCTAAGTCAACTTGAGACTGTGGGAAGTCAGTTTCCTGGTGGAGTGCTCATCTGCAGTGTGTGAGGCGGCCCCCACGGCAAACAACAACCCTTTCCAGCTACAAAATCTCATCGTTTGTCAGGTAGAGGCAGGAGGATTGGTCATTGTCAGCTTCGTGGGAAGTTCCAGGCTATGTGAGACCCGGTTTCAAGAAGGAAAAAAAACAAGAACAAACAAAAGAAAAAATATACCTCTGTTTATTCACGGTTAACTTAGCACTTTTTCTCTTTTCCCTACCGTGTAGTAGATTATTATATGTCTTATTCTTTTTCCTCTGTATCTCTTTTTAACTAAATATTGTATTAAGAATTTAAAACTGTGTGATCTTTGTATCAAAGTCCAGCTTTGACATCAACTGGGGAAAACTGAGGTGGGGCGTGAATCCTGTGGCTGGCTGGTGACCCTGTAGACTTTCTCTGAGGGTAACCTTCCAGGCCGGAACTGATAGTTACCGGCAATCGCTTCCACTGATGGTGGCAAGCTGGGGCTAGAACTGATAGCTCCTAGTGGAGGCATCAACTGATGGTAGCAAGCGTCTAAAAAAGAAAGAGAAAGGAGGAGAGAAAAGAACACACACACACTTACACTAGACGACAAAGTAAGATGCACTCCAGCAGGAAGCTTTCAACAAGCTGCTTGTTCTTTCTTTCTCTCTCTCTCTCTCTCTCTCTTTCTTTCTTTCCTTCTTTTTTGAGACAGGGTTTCTCTGTGTAGTTTTGGCTGTCCTAGACTTGCTTTGTAGACTAGGCTGGCCTCGAACTCACAACGATCTGCCTGCCTCTGCCTCCTGAGTGCTGGGATTAAAGGCATGCACCACCATGCCTGGGTCTTCTTTTTACTAGCATCTTCTTATTTTTATCTTTATCCTCATTCTTCTCCTTTCACAGTTTTTATACCCCAACAACGTCTTTCGAGCAGTACAAAATCACACTGTGTTTACATTCTGTTTCTCTGTAGATAAATGATTACAGTGGATACACATAAGAAAATCCTGTCCCCAGTACCTTCACATGATCAAATGTTTTACGTATTATGGGTAAGGAGCAAACATGAATAACAAGTTGTTTCTAAGAACCCCCATACATTTGTACATAAGCAACTTGTTACATATTAACAGAGTATAAGCAAGCAAGAGAATTTCTCAGCTAGCTTTTCTTTACTGGCAGGCTGCAATTTGCGGTTACAAAGAAGGAATCAATTAGCTTAACTAATCTCATGAAGATCTTAAAGGAATCATATATTTAAACTCCTATATAAAAGTAATCAGCCATCTCTATTTTAAGTCCTAAAGGTGCTCATCCACTCATTAATATGTTTTATTAAATGATACCAGGACTCTGAGGGCAGAAAAATAGAATAAGGAAATCAATTGTTAGCTCAGTCGCCAGCCCAGCTTGACAGAGTCACATCAGCCAATGCTGCTATGGGCCATTGTTCTTGCTTTGCCAACCTCAAAAAGTCTCTCCCTTTACTAATAGTGTACTTTCTGTTAACTTCAATTGGCCCCTAAGATTTCCTGTATCAGGGCCAATAGCAAAAACATCTTTACCTTATTTTGCTAAACAATCTATTTTTCCCCAAGACTTTCTGCTTCAGAGCCACTAGCAAAAACATCTTTACCTAATCTTGTTAACAATCTATTTTTCCAAATTCTTTCTACGGGTAACGATCGATCTTTGTTAGCAATCTACATCTGCAGGTTGTTTTCAGAGATGGTGGTTGAATCATTAATCTGCTCCAGCAGCAGTGCCTGAAAAAGATGAAGCATTGTTATTGAGTATGCCAATGATACTGTCCAGTGAGGGGTGGGAGCCCCCTCTATGGGACTCACACAGTTCGCATATTAAGGGGATTATAAGGACCACGAAGGTAACAAGCAGAGCTATGCTCCATAACAGCATGAAGTCCTCAGGACACGCAGTTCTTGGGGTTATGCCTCAAGCAGCACACCCTTCGTGGGTTTGCTAACCAGTGGGCCGTATTCCATGAGTTCTGGAGCTGTTTTACTGTTCCTCATGCATAGACCCCAGCATCTTTGAAAACAATACTCATTTAAGTCTGGGGAATGACTCACTTAGAAAAGTGTACCAGCAGGAGGGCCTGAGTTGGGATCCCCAGCACCTACATAAAAGGAAAGGTATGGCAGTGCATTCCTGTAATTCCAGCACTGAGGCTGATGGAGTCAGAACAGAGTACACACTCATTGTCCAACCTGTCCCAGGTTCACCAGGAGACCCTGTTGTGGAGAAAGACACCTGACCCTCACAAGTACATGTGTATATTCACTATACCCATAATCCCCCCATACCCATTTTCATGGTTGAATAACTCCATATTTGTGAATCACCCAAATTAATCATTTCTCCATCAGCCTTTGAGGTCATCACTCTATATGCCAAAAGCTTTTAAAGAACCTGTCATTTCTTTATAAGGATTAGTTCCTGATCTAAGCTCTCAAGTCTAAGGCAGTGCATGCATGTTTCAGAAACCAAATTTTATTGATAAATGAGCCCAAAATAATACAGACCCTTTCCCCTGTCTTTTGTGGTAATCTTTTTCCCCCCTTTGTGTTCTGAATTGGATCATTAAATCTTTTTTTGTTTGTTTGAACTTTTACCTCTCAGGTTCAAGTTGTACTTGAATTTTATAGTCACAAACTCAATTGTTTTTTTAAGTGTTCTCTTGGAGAACCGAGTTGTGTGTATAGGAAATTGGCAGCTTGTAGTGCTTCTTTAGTGATGCTCATTTAGCTGTAGGGTAGGGGACCGTGGCTGGTTCTGGTCTCAACTTTTGCTATTTCTTCTTGTAGTATATTTTCAGGTAATCCTTTTAACATCTTTGTAACATATAGCTCTAGGTTAGGGTCTCAACATCTGTCACTTAGACTATCAATAGGCTCATACTAAGCTAGCTCTTTTTAGTTTAAAAAAAAAATGGCCTTCTTACTAACTTTATAGGCTAACATATGGGATATTTATAGCCTGTTTCTTTTTAGGAACCCCTCCCCCCACAAATCAACAGAAATTTGTAGGAATTCCACAAGATTAACTTTAGTATAAATCTCTTACTTACATATTAACTATTTTATCTTTTTAAAAAATGTCAAATGGGGGAGCTAGCATGGTTCCTAAACCAGAAATTGCTTAGGCATTTCTGGATTTTGAACTTTAGTATGTCTTTATTAAGCCTTGAAGTATTACTGTCTGGGTTTCAGATGCCTACTTAAACATAGCTAAGTGAAGAGGAAGACTGAGTCACAGCACCATTGCACCTTGTCTGTGCTGTGTCCAGAGGACTTACAGCATGCAGACGCTGCAGATGTTGTGTAACATACGCTCTTTGCTGTATATATTTTACAACTGTGTCTTATTTCATTTAATTAAGATCTGGACATTGGTAGTTGGCTATGTGCTGATGGTTTCATTCAAGTGGAATGCAAGCACTCAACGCTACTTGAGAGCAGTTTCGATTCCTGTCTGGATGATACTGCTTTTTCATATAGGTGAGTCCTTCCTTCTTCCTTTATAGAACAGCCACTCAGTAACTGTAGTTTAGGTCATCAGAGGCTGAGCAATGAGAGCGGGTTCTTTGTATGTTGCATTTGAGATTCTTTAGTCTGTAGAAAATGGTGGGCTCTGAGCTTTCACCACTCCTCAGTGAAGCTACTCTGCTTTCAAATGTTGACCTTAAAGTTCTTACGCATTCTTTCAGTAAGTCTTTGAAGGGTGAGTGTGTCTCAGACCCTCTAGCTCGCTTTGCTTGTGGATGAGGAGCTTGGGGAGGAGATAGATATGCTCCCAAGGATGATAAGCAGCTTGGGCCTTGGTGAAGGACTGGGGAAGATTTTTGCTCTGGGTAAGAAGGGCCTGTGGTAGGAATGGGGGAGGAGGCCCGTGCTGTGCAAGAGTGGCTTAAGCAGATCTGAGATCACAAGGGAGAGATGCCAGAGCTTCAGGGAGCATCAGGAAGGCGGTTCATGGTTCAGCAGAGATGGCTGGAGTCAGGGCTGCTCAGAGTCACGAGTTTCCTGTTCTGTGGAGCAGCTCACTGTTAGCTGGGGTGTTGTTGCTGCTGCTGCTGCTTAAGGCTCTTGAATGGCTTTTCAGCGTGACTCACATGATTGAGCAAGACTTATTTCTAAGTCTGAGTTGATGGTAGTAATAAATTTTAATTCAAATATAGAATAATCGAGCAACCTAGAGCAACAGATAACCTAAAGTCGTTTTAAGAGTTAATTGTTTTTATAAATTGCTGCAACAGTTTATAAAGACAAGAAAGCAGCAGCCAAGGCCAGCACCTGAAAATGTGTCTGCTCAGAGTGTGGCTTTAAGAGAACACTCCACAGGTTTGTTGACTTGGAACCATGAGGTTTATCTGCAAGGTCTCCTGATGGGGTGACGCAGGTTGATTTTGTGGAAGGCAGAGGAGGGGGGGTCTCACGTGGGCTCAGGGAAGGCAGGTGCTTGGGGACTTAGCTGTGCACTTGGGAGCCTTGGCTACAGTTTTTGGCTTTGTTGGGTCTTTTTTGAGACTTGAGTGCAAACCTAGGGATGTTTTCAGAAAACCAGGCAGGCTTCCTGACTTGAGGTTCATCACAGTGTCAGGTGCTGCATGGGCTGAACTTGATTTTGAGTGGATCTGAAACCTGTGGCTTCTGGGGTGCATACGATGGGTGGCTTAAGGGGTAGGCTGGCACAGGACTTGAGGCTTAGAGAAAGAATGAAACTGTCCTTGAGTTGAAGTTTACTGTCCAAGGGCCTTTTAAAAACATTTTCCCCTGTGAAATACTTTCTTGATTTGCATGTGTATCAAGTTGCTATGTTATATAAAAATATTAATTCTTAACAATTTTTAGCATCACTGGCTGGCTCATGGAGAATTCCAGTATTCCTGGTTATTGTTTTCCTGATGTCTGTGGGTACCCTTTATGAAAAACAGAATGGGAAGGAGTCTGCTGGTAAGAAATAGTTTTTTATGAGTATTTTGAGAGGATAATTATGTCTGTTGCTATGATAAACACCATGAACAAAAGCAAGATGGGGAGGAAAGGGTTTACTTCATCTTATAACTCTCAGGTTAAAGGTCTCACTCCATCACAGAGAAATCCGGGTAAGAACTCAAGGCAAATGCTGATGCCGAGGCCACAGTGGACTGGCTTGCTCTCCGTGGCTTGCTCAGCCTGCTTTCTTACAGCACCTAGCACCGCCTACCATGGGTGATGGCACCACCCACCATGAACTTGCCTCTTCTACAGCAGTGGTCAGTCAGGAAAGTGTATCACGTGCTGGTCTGGTGAGGGAATTCTCTCAGTTGAGGTTCTACTTTATGTCAAGTTGACATAAAAACTATAACTTATAAAACCAAGCATAATAATTAAAACAAACAAACAAACAAAAACCAAGGAGAAATGTCTTTTAATATATTTTAAAAACCTAAGGTGGTTTCTAAATAGAAAATCAAATTATCTGAAATGTTTTAGGTTTTTGGGCCATGTTTCTGTTTCGTATCTTTTTATTATAGTTAACATAAAATTAGCTACCAACTATCATAAGGTGGCATCTAGTACTTCAGTACTGTGTAGCCACCACCTCTGTCTACTTTTATGATATTTCCTATCACTCTGAAAGGAAAACCTGTACATCTGTCAGTACTGTATTCTTTTTTTGTTTTTCTTTTTTTGTTTTTTTCGAGATAAGGTTTCTCTGTGTAGCCTTGGCTGTCCTGGACTCGCTTTGTAGACCAGGCTGGGCTCGAACTCACAGCGATCCACCTGCCTCTGCCTCCCGAGTGCTGGGATTAAAGGCGTGTGCCACCACCGCCCGGCTCGTATTCTTTTTTATGGTTGAATAACATGCAACACTCAGACATCCCACATTCTGTTTGTCATCCTTTCACAGGTATTTGGGTTATTTTCACCTTTTGTGTATTGTGAATAGTGTGGCTATGAAGCATTTATGTACAAGAAGCTGTTCTGTAAAATTTCAGTCTCCTATTGTGGCCCATCTTCCTGACTTGAGAATGGTATAGTGCTTGGTAGCTTATACCTGTTCTGCTTGGTTTTACCTTCTTGTTCCTTTCCCTAAGTCAGTGACTAAACAGGTGGGCACCTTTCCCCTCATTCTGGCTTGCCTTGCCTTTAGGGTAAGTCTGGGCAACCTTATCTTTCTATAGGTTTCTTGTCTGTGGATTCAGCTGTCGGAAAATGGAAAATATCTATTTGAACATGTAAAGACTTTCTTCTACAAAAGCACAATATTATAACAATTATGTGGGATGTACATGTTTAGATATTCTGCATAATCTGGGGAAGATTTAAAGTGTATGCAAGGATGTGCATATGATATGTGCAAACACTGTCCTTATATGAGGAACTTGAGTGGCCACAGATTGGTATATACAGGAGATGAACAACTGGTCCCTCACATCCCTTGTGATACTGAGGGCTTCCTATGTAGGAGTAGTGCAGATCTCCACCAGAGGATCTCAGGCCCCTCCTTCTGCCCAGGTATAAATCTAGTTGCCCAATTAATGGCACTTAGAGAACTCTGAGCTTAAGAATTTAGGACAGGTTTTGGGGGGGGGTGGCAGGAGTGTGTGTGTGTGTGTGTGTGTGTGTGTGTGTGTGTGTGTGTGTGTAGTGAGTCTGAGGTTAACTATTATTGTCAGGCATCAACTCAGACTAGGGTATTGGTATGCCAGCCTGTTTTCTGATGCCCCTGTTATTAACTCTCAAGGAAAGATGTCACAGGGACAGAAAATAATGCAGAGAACAGCTTTGGAAATGATGATTTTTCTTGCCTTGTTTTACTCTCTTTCCTGTTGACCTTAGAATACTTCAGTGCTTTTCTAGAGGCCTAGGTTTTTTTTTTTTTTCCCACGTTCTTAACATCTTATTTCTCTATACATCAAACTGAAACCATCTGAAGGGGCAGCCCTCCCTTATGATCCTTTTCTTCCTGCAGATGCTGCTGTAATGTGGCGGGTGCAAGAAATCTTCAGTGAGCTGCCTCACTCAGCAGGGCCTGTTCTGATCCTGGCCTGTTGTTGAACCTGTGTGAGGTCACCTGGGTGAATGGCCTGCTTTGCATCATTTGGGCTGCTTTAGGAGCTTTGTGACCCACAGCTTGCTTACACTTGTAGAATTAAGCTTCTGGACTTCATTAGAATTCAAAGTCTAAGTTTGTTTGCTTCTTGTATCTGAAACCTTGAGTTTGTTTCAACCATTCACTCTCAACTCAGGGGCTCGAGTCTTGGGCCCTGGGAACTCTTGCATGGAGTTTCCTGGAACTCTGAATCATCATGTAGGGGAAAAGATGTGTTGACGGTTCTCCCACTGAACTTTTGGGGATACTTTAAAATTGTATTTGTATTATTAATGTGTATAGGTGTTTTGCCTGCATGTATATATGTACCATGTGCATGCAGTGCCCAAAGAGGCCCGAAGAGTTGTCAGATTCCCCCAAACTGTAATTATAGGTAGAGCCTCAATGTGGGTGCTGAGAATTGAACCCAGGTTCTCTGGAAGAGCAGCCAGTGCTCTTAGTCACTGAGCCATCACTTCAGCTTTTTGAGGTATTTTTAAATGGATTGTCTTTAGAAATCCACAAACAACCACAGTTAAACAAACCAAACAAATGAAACTAAAATGACGCCGTCTTCATCTCTTGACAAAGGTGTTTCATTTCAGAGGTTAATTGAGACACCTCCAGTCACACAAGTGATAGACATAGTCACACAGCTGTGGCTCACGCCGAGGCCCTTGACCCTCACACAGCTGTGGCCTACGCTGAGGCCCTTGACCCTCACACAGCTGTGGCCTACGCCAGGGCCCATGTTCTTTTCCTTTCCTTGCCATGTTGGATAAGTAGGCATTGGTCACAGTGAAAGTTAAATGTTTAAAAACCCCACTTTATAGCAAAATAAGACCCCAAAATGTTATCACAAGGTGAGTTCTAGTATACATTGAGAATATAATTCACTAATTAAAGAAAAACCAAACATTATTAAGTTCTTGTTGTGTGTACTTTTTATTTTTAACATAGGTTATAGAGTTGACCATGGAATAACGTATTAGGTGGTATTATTATTATTATTATTATTATTATTATTATTATTATTATTATTATTATTACTACTCCTACTACTGCTACAACTACAACTACACACTGCTCTTTCAGAGGACCAGCGTTCAGTTCTCAGTACCCACATTAGGTGGCTCCCAGTTGCCTATAACTCTATAGCTGACCCAATGGGACCCAATGTCTTCTGGCCTCTGTGGGAATCTGCATTCACATGCACATACCCATACACAGATTCCTGCCCCCACCCCCCAAAAAAACAAAACCAAAATATTGAAAGAATAAAAATAAGGGGCTAGGGCTGGAGAGATGGCTCAGTGGCTAAGAGCACTGGCTGCTCATCCAGAGGTCCTGAGTTCAATTCCCAGCAACCTCATGGTAGCTTACAGGCATCTATAATGAGATCTGATGCCCTCTTTGTCTGATGCTCTCTTCTGTCATGCAGTCATACATGTAAATACAGTGCCCATAATCATAAATACACAAATAAATACATCTTTTTAAAAAGGGTCTAGAGGCATGGCTCAGCACTTAAGAGTACTGGCTCCACTCCTAGAGGATCTGAGTTCTGTTCCTAGCACTCACATGGCAACTCAGAACCATTTGTCATTCTAGTTCCAGGGGTTCTGACACCTTTTCTGGCCTCTGTGGATACTGCAAAGGCGTATGTTTAGGCATAATACCCACACACAAAATAAAAATAAAATGAAAGAAAAATAATAAAAATAAACCTTTTTTAAAAGTAGGAAGAAAAGGCTTCAGATGTGTTTCTAGTGCCAGATGCTTAGCCTGGAGCAGTAGTGCAGCACACCTGGCAGCTGTTCTGCTAGTAATGTTAGAAATGCCTTTGCAAGCCAGGAGGTGGTGGCACACACCTTTAATCTCAGCATTTTGGAGGCAGAGGCAGGCCGATCTCTTTGAGTTTGATGCCAGCCTGGTCTACAGAGTGAGTTCTAGCACAGTCTACATAGGGCTACATAGGGAGACCCTGTCTTAAAAAACAAACAAACAAACAAAAAAAGGAAAAAAGAAGCCTGTGCAGGGAAGCCCTTTAATTGCTTTAATTGCGGAGCATATGGCATGAAAGAACAGGCTTGGTCCAGTGAAGCTCAGATAGAAAAAAGAGGAACACAGTCAACTGCTCATGTCCTAGTCTGCAGTTAGAATCTGTCAGCTTCTTAGCCTAGAGGAACCTGCAGTTTGCTTTCAGGTTCCGTGCACTGTGAGAGGAAGGTGTGTTCTCCTCATCAGTGAGGGAAACAGAACCTTCTCAAGGTCACTACACACTAGCAGTCCATGTATGCGTACCTCATGCCAGCAGCAGGCGTTTTTGGCTTCTCATTGCTGCTGCTCTAGGGGAACAGAGCAGATCATTAAGTAACTCCTTATTATCAACACTGAAAAATTAATCTGCTAATTGTGGACATAGTTGTATTAACTCTGAGTATCTGTCCTGTCTGTGCCCTTCTTCAGTCTTGGGCAACTCCCCCCAGGACCCAGGGCAGATTGATAGTTAAAATCTTGGGTGTGCCTCCCCACCCCCATCCCACCCCCAGTCCTTGAGCACAAGATTATATACCCTTGTTTATATGCCTGTTTTTAGCTGGATTTTAAATCTAGGACCATGACCTTATCTAGAATCTCATTCCTGGCATTCATCTGTCCAGACCTTGGGCTTTGAAGTACAGAAACACAGCACGTAGATAGAGGTCATTAAAATGTGTATCTGTTTGATAAGAGAAGTTACCAGGTCTTGGTTTTCTCTGTGTGCTACTCCTTTGGCATGTCTGAAGTGTGAGGCTCTCAATCACTCGTGTGTCACCTGAAATGTTACTACATAGTTTTTGTTGAATATTTACTCTGTCTTTTGTTGACACTAGCAAATTGAATAGATCGTCTTTACAGTGTAGTTTTGATGGTTTAATGGTTTTAATTTTCAGGTCTAAGTGTCTACCATGTATAAAATGTTATTTGACCCTGACAGAAGATGTGAACATGTCTGCTAGGGAGAGTATGACTCAGGGCATAGCTGTGCTATTAAGTGAAAGGACAGAAGCTACAGAGAAATCCTGCAGAAACGCTAGTGGCCTATGCTCACAGTTCATGCTGTCACCAGCAGTACTTTGATGGTAACAGCAAAGGTGTGCTCAGGATCCCAGGAAGTATGCCTGTATACCCGGAAGCATTCAGGGCCTTTTTGTGTGTCTTTTACACTCAGCCACGTCCAATTTGGAATTTATATGGAGTTCATTCATCTATGAGGAGACTGGACGTGTGGTTGTCAGGGATTCTTCCATCGCTGTGCACATAGTAAGAAGTGGGGTTTGAGCCCAGGTGCTCTTGCTTTCTCACCTACATCCTCAGCCCTTGAACTATCTGTCCTCTGTGTACGGAAACTCTGTGGCTTCCCACTTCATCTCCATCTTCCAATACTTGTCTGTTCCTCTCTCGGACCTGTCTCCCGGCCTTACTGGGCGGCTTGAAGCCCTTTGAAGAGGACACTGCTTCTCTTTGCGACCTCCTTTGCCTTCCTGTCTGGTACACATTTCCACCTCCACTGTTTAGGTTCCAGTTTCTTCTTCTGCCCCAAGATAGTTGTATTCCATTTCTTTATGTGTCTGAGGCTGAGGCTGTTTAAGTGAGTTGAAGAACAACGCTGTCTAGTACTGAGAGAGAGCACCTCTGCGACCTGGCCCCTGGGCTCCCAGCATGGACTAGCTTTCCGTCCTTGTGCTCCTCAAACACTCTGCACTATTTAGCATTTTCTTCTCCCTCCCTCCCTCCCTCCCTCCCTCCCTCCCTCCCTCCCTCCCTCTCTCTCTCTCTTTCTTTCTTTCTTTCTTTCTTTCTTTCTGAGACAGGATTTCTCTGTGTAATAGCCCTAGCTGTCCTGGAACTCTCTTTTGTAGACCAGGCTGGCATTGCACTCACAGTGATCCACCTGCCTCTGTCTCCCGAGTGCCAGGATTAAAGGCGTGCGCCACTACACCTGGCTTCAGCATTAATTCTTAACATGTTGGTTGTACCTGAGCTAATGTAGCATGTGGCTCAGACTCCTCTTAGATGAGTAAGTCTAAAAATTGCCATGGAAGTTGCTTTTTTGGGTGTCTCAAGTGAGCCTCGTCTTTTTTTTTTTTTTTAACTTGTGGAATTTTTACTTATTTATTTATTTTAAATATTACATCCCATTTGTAGAGGGATACAACCTCTTGCTTGTATCTTCCTATTCCAAACCTCCCTTAGACCTCTGACAGGGTCCTTCCCCCCGTCTCCCTGCCCCCATCTGACAACAGCCTATCAGGTCTCATCTGGATAGCCTGCATTCCCTTCCTCTGTGCCCGCATGGTCTCCCCACCAAGGGGAGGTGATCAAATCGGGGGGTACCAGAGTTGATGTCAGAGGCAGTCCCTGCTCCTCCCACCCCCGTGGGGAATCAGCTGCCCGTTGGCTAGATCTGAACAGGGGTCTACGTTCTCTGTATGTATTGTCCGAGCCTCCTTTTATAATTAAGTTTTTATGCAGAAGTCTGTCTGCTCAAGACCACTGACTGTTGCTCACTTCAAGCAGAACCCTGACATATTTTACATTTTGACTGGAAGTTGTTGTCCTACCTGTCCTTTTTTTCTACTGTAACGTTTGCGTTGTTAGGTGTCCCCGTTGCGATTTTGTTCGGGGCCTTCCTGAGATGGCTCTCCTGGGCACATGCCTGAGAATCTAGGCCTAGTTCTGCTCTAGTGACTTTGTGTAACTTTTCTCTGCAAGTCTCCAGAATCTTGACCCCGGCCCTTTATAGTCCCCTGTTGGGTAATCTGGAGGGCTGGGCCCCTCTGGCTGTGATCTGTCAGCTCATCACTGAATGCAGCCACTTGTTACCCACTGCAGACCACGTCCAGGCTTCCCCTTGTCTATTCTTCTCCACAAAAGCAAGAGTGATCGAGTACATCTCAGAACTGGTCATGTGTTGAGAGGACAGGAAGCAGCTGCCTGGATTCTGAGTGGGCGGTGGCAAGGCTGCTTGTAGTGAGGACAGTTGTGTGACTCATGTCCCTGCTGCTGTCTCGACTGGGATGTTGCGCTACAGTTTTGCAAGGCGTTGCTGTTGTGAGAAACTTGGGTAAAAAGCATACAGGGCTACCTTTTAGAGAACACATTATATATTGCACTGTATTCCACAGGGAAGGCTGGAGATTGCCGCCCTGATACATCTTCAGTGCTCTCCTGTTTCTCTTTGGATAAAGACTAAAGCTCTCAATATGACCTCTGTGCCTAATGTCATTCGGCTTAACTGGTTATAGCTCTGTTTCCTCGGTCATGGTGTCCCACCAGCCCTCTCGTGTTCTCAACACACTGACCTCCTTTTGCTGCTGTTTGCATGTCAGGTTCTTTCCATAGCCTTCCTGCGAGCTTCCTTCTACCCCGAGGTTATTTTTGGCATTTATTTGGTTAATTCCCTCTCCTCTCTTACAATATCAATTATATTTTCATTTTTAAAGAGAATTCTTCCCTTAGGGCTGGAGAGATGGCTTAGAGGCTAAGAGCAAGTGTTTATTCCCAGCACCCACATGGTGGCTTACTGACCTGTAACTCCAGTTCCAGGGGATCTGCCACTCTTTTGGCCTCTGTGGGCACTGCACACATGTCGTATACAGACATACATTTCAGAATGAACACCCGTATACAAATAAAGAATAAATAAAAGTTTGAATAGAGAACGCTTCCTTGATTTTCTAGATTATGTCAGGTCTCTTGTCTTAAGAGCTAGTAAAATACCCGCTCCATATATAGCAGTCATAATTCACTTTTTTATGTGCTTTTTTAATGTCTCTTCACTATATGCTGGGAATTGGGTTTTTGCCTTATCCGTGGTACTAGTAAACAGCGAGGAAATGCCAGACATAAAAGGCACCTGCTTCCTCTTTAGTTGCTGCTTGCCTTTTACTACTGTTGGACACCTTGGGTATATAGGCTGGGGGACTAAGGTCCCACCCAGCATAGACAGGTAGCTTTTATCTTCTTCCCAGACTGTGAGTGAGAATTCTCTTTGAGTGCCTTAAAATAAACTTCTTTGAGGTCATGGGACATTTATTGGAGGATGGGATAGGTCACGATTAAGCTTGTGGCTCTGCATTTCAATGGTTAAATAGACTGAGGAGCTAATTGAGACTCTGGCTTCTTATTGTGAGAGATGGCCAATCTTTAATTTGTGTATGGGATTAATAGGAGATAAAAATTCTTTGGGTTGTGTCTATTTCCCATGGTTGGCAGATATCTGTTGTTAGGTAAAGCCCTATCTGTGTGAGTGTCTGGGGTTTGGTGACTAGACTGGCCAGTGCTCCTACGGTGTAGAACTCACTGCAGCTGCTATGAGCAGGAGGTGCTGAGCAGCATCTGGGAGTTGTGTGTTTCTGTGAAGCCATGCATCCACTCCTGACTCTGGCATAGAAGGAAGCAGCATAGTCAGGGGAAGCGCTCGGCAAGGACAGGTGCATGGCTGCTGCTGCTTGCCATTAACTTAGAAATCAGACGTCAGGAACTCTAGAACTTCACTAAGCTGCTGCAGAAAAATAACAGGCTTGCAGAACACTTGTTGTAGGAGCTTTGTAGCTTCCAAATGACAGTGAGCCGTTCTCTTACCCAGATCTTGCACACATGTACTTGCTTGGTGGAAACTGCTTAGCACATGGCACTCTGGGGAGTCTTAATACATAGCCTCTACCACATAAGAGAGTATACTAGAATCTGGAGCCGTGGGAGCTAGTCTGCCCCATCTGCCATAGCCTGTCAAAAGACTGACCATCGAAGACATCCTCATTGCCCATAGATGCTCTATGTGAACCCGGTGCGAATGATACAGTTTGGGTGTTATGCAGCAGAAATTTGACAGGGAACCAAATGATCTTTCAGATTTCCCAGTTGTGAATTTTGTCTTTGCTGAAGTTTGTAGGTCTATGTTTTTGTACATTATCTATCCATATATTGATGTGTTCATTTATGTAATATTATTACTATGAACAATAAATGTAGACTGTTGCATACTGTATTAGAACTAGTAATATAAAATAGTATAAAGCAGTTTAACTAAGCAGTTCTCAGATGCTATGTGCAATGTTTTCCAGTGGAAATGTGCATTAAAATCATCTGGTAAACTCAACAGTGGTGGTGCATGCTTTTAATTCCAGCACTTGGAGGGGGGCAAAGGCAGGCGGACCTCTGTGAGTTCAAGGCCAGCCTGGCCTATAAAGAGAGTTCCAAGACTGCCAAGACTATACAGAGAAACCCTGTGTCAAAAAACCAAAAAATATAAAAAATAAATAAAAAAGTAAAAATCATCTGGTAAAGTTAAAAAAAAAAAAAAAAAAAAAAAAAGCCCAGCATTTGAATTTATTTGTTTGGGTGCAGCATCTGGCATACTTACTAGCATCAGGTTCTCAAATGAAGAAGACAGAATGACAGCGACTTGCAGCTGATGGTTTTGAGGTGTTCTTCCTTAGTGAAGACCCACAGAGGCTGAGAAATCACTGTTTTCATTTGTTGCTATTGAAGATAGTTTTGGTTTAAGTTGGTAGGAGTTAGTTCCTGCTTTGTTTACCTGCTTCTCCCTTTCTCTCCTGTCTTACAGGGGCGGAGTCACCAGGACAGGTGATCTCCATGGCAGCTTCCACTCTTGCAAACCTGGCCATCTCCATCACAGGCTATGAGCCAAGCAGTGAAGAGCAGCCCTCTGCCCCGCCTGCAGGTGACTGACAACATGAAGGAGAGTGAAGGACACTGGCAGCACAGAATACAACTCAGACCTGTTGGTCCTCTGTCCCTGTCGTTGTGATTGTGGTTTGTTTGTTTCGGTTTTTCGAGACAGGGTTTCTCTGTGTAGTCTTGGCTGTCCTATACTCGCTTTGTAGTCCAGGCTGGCCTCGAACTCACAGCAATCCTCCTGCCTCTGCCTCCCGAGTGCTGGGATTAAAGGCGTGCACCACCACGCCCGGCCTCGTGGTTTTTATACTGTAGTCTTCATGCATTTCTTTTCCCATGCTTCTGATTGTTTACCTTTTGGGTTTCCTATCCTGGCTCTTTCCCTTGTTTTTTTTTTTTTAATTATTTATTTTTAAAGATTTATTTATTATTTATTAAGTATGCAGTGTTTTGCCTGAATGTACACCTGTGTGCCAGAAGAGGGCACTAGATCTCATTATAGATGGTTGTGAGCCACCATGTGGGTGCTGGGAATTGAACTCAGGACCTTTGGAAGACCAGGCAATGCTCTTAACCTCTGAGCCATCTCTCCAACCCCAATAATTTATTTAATTTTTTTTATTTCATGTGCGTTGGTGTTTTGCTAGCATCTATATCTGTATGAGGGTGTTGGATCCCCTGGAATTGGAGTTATAGACAGTTGTGAGCTGCCTTGTGGGAATCGAACCTGGGTCTTGTGAAGAGCAGCCAGTGCTTTTAACCGCCATATCTCTAGCCCCCCTTGCTTCTTTTTAGAACATGTCTTTCTTATATTTCTCTATTTTTTCCCTTTGTGTGTCTCATTTATGACCCATACCCCAACTCTGCTCTTTTTATATTGTTTTTTTTTTTATTTTCTGTTCCTTCTCCAGCAGTCAGCTCTACATCATTTGTTTGTGTGTGTGTTTGTTTTATTTAAGATAGGGTTTCTCTGTGTGACCCTGACTGCCCTGGAACTCACTCTGTGGACCAGGCTGGCCACAAACTCAGAAATATGTCTGCCTCTGCCTCCTGAGTGCTGGGACTAAAGGCATCTGCCACCGTCACCTGTCCATTATTGTATTTTTTTTTAAAAGATTTATTTATTTATTTTATGCATATGAGTGCTCTATCTGCATATGTGCCTGCAGAGCAGAAGAGGGCATCAGATCACATTATAGATGACTGTGAGCCACCATGTGGTTGCTGGGAATTGAACTCAGGACCTCTGGAAGAGCAGGCAGTGCTCTTATCCGCTGAGCCACTCCTCCAGCCCCATTATTGTATTTTTTTATGCTTTTTTTCTCTTCCCAGCTCTGTCTACATTTGGGTGTTTTTCTTTTGCACATTTTATGCATTTTTTTTTTCTGACAGTCTTTCTCTTAAAAGTAAAAGTACAATTTAATGCCTTTATGCTGTATAGTTTTACTGGTTTTCCAAAGTAGGCCCTCCGTTTGCTCTGTGGGGCCTGGCTTCTGTGAGACCCAGGTGGTAAGTTCATACCAGCTTCAGAGCCACACCTAAATACTTCACAGAGTTCAGAAGTCTGTGAATATATCCTAGTGTGTGCCAGGGAGATTTGGAGGTAGATAATAGTACAGCAAACATTGTTCAAAAGTGTGTGGTTATTACATGTATGTGTATAATGTGCATGTTCATGATGTGTGTAGAGGCCAGAGGTTAATGCCAGTGTTTTCCTTAGTCACTTTCTACCTTAGTTTTTGAAGTACAGTCTTTTGTGGCATCTGGAGCTCTTCAGTTTCACCTGGTTTGCTTGCCAGTGATGTCCAGTGATCTCTGTCCCCACTTTCCCAGCATTGGGATTGCAGTCCCACACTGCAGCCCTGTGCGTGGGTCTTGGGGCTTCTAACCCAGGTCTTTATGCTTATGTACCAAGTGCTTGACCAGTTGACCCATCCTTTTATCCCCCCAAACAGCAAGCTTGTCTTTAAGAACTGACTCAAGACGTGTTTAAGGAAGGCATTATTTAGGAGAAAGCCGTGCAGAATATAGGAACACGTACTTTTCTTGCCCATGACGCCATCTTTCCAAAGTGGAGCAGGATGATACTTAGCCTGCAGAGTAACTGTTCTGGCATCTGTCATTCCCACTGACCTGGAGTTTCCAGATCAGACAAGCAGAACAAGGTCAAACGGAAACATGTTATCATCAGCTTCACTGTAGCTTTGGCCCATGTACACAGACACACGCAGGCAAAACATCCATATAAATAAAATGAAAATGAATCTCAAAAAATATTTAACTCTTAGAAGACAAGATAGAATATTTGCTGTCTCCCAGCAAACCTGATTTCCCTAGACTAAAACCCTAATAGAGTTCAGTTTCTGCAAGTTTGTCTCAGTGCAAATATTGTGTCTTTAACCTAATGCGATCCTGCTGCACATACCAGTATAGTGTGTTTTGTGTTGTGATTTTCTTATGTGGACTAAGACGGTATGCGACTTTATGTCTCTGTGTTTTCTAGAGCCCACAGACAGGGGAGAGCCCCCTCCAGGCCTGTCTGCTTCTTCTTCATCCTCCTCTCGTTCCTCACCCTCTTCTCCTTCACCCACTCTGGGGAGACAGAGGCCTGAGATGGGAGCATTTCTCAGAAAGAAGAAAACAAGTGACATCTACTTCGTGTCTCTCATGTGGGCCATCATTGCTGTCCAGCTCTGGCTGAATCTGTGGGTAGTGCAGCTGCTGCCAGTGCCTGTTGCAGGTTGTTATTTGGTTAAATATGGTTTTATTTTGTTGTCAGACTTTTTCTTCTTTTTTTTTTGCAATGAGATTTTAATATTTGATATGATTTTATTGACATCTTAAAATAGATGTATATTTGTATTTAGGTCATGAGAAAAATGTTGATTTATTGTTATTTTATGTGTATAAGTGTTTGCCTATATAGCCGCAGAGGCCAAAAAAGGGTATTAGGTCCTATGGAACTCGAGTTTCAGACAGTTGTGAGGTCCTCTGCAAGAGCCACAGAGTGCTCCAGGATAGTCAGTAATACATGGAGAGACCCTGTTTCAAAAACAAAAGAAAACAAGACAAAATCTAATGCAGGAAATTTTGAAATGTTACATCATACTGACTGTCTTAGTTGCTTTTCTATAGCCGTGACAAAATACCATGACCAAGATGACTTATAAAAGAAAGCATTGGAGCTGGAGAGATGGCTCAGAGGTTAAGAGCACTGGCTGCTCTTCCAAAGGTCCCGAGTTCAATTCCTAGCAACCACATGGTGGCTCACAACGATCTATAATGAGATCTGGTGCCTTCTTCTGGTGTGCAGGTGTACATGAAAACAGAGCACTGTATACATAATAATAAATAAATAAACCTTAAAAAAAGAAAAAGAAAGCATTAATCAGAGGCTTATCATTCTAGAGGGTTGGAGTCCATGGCCATCATGGCAGGAGCACGGCACAGGCAGGCAGTTGTGGGAGCAGGAGCCGGAGCTGAGGGCTCACATGTTGATGGAACAGCTGTGAAGCAGGGACAGAGATAGAGACAGAGAGAGAGACAAGTATGTGCACACAAGCCAGGAATGGCATGGGCTTAGGAAATCTTAAAGCCTAGTGTCTACTTCGTCCAACAAGGCCACACCGTCTAATCTTTCCCAAATAGTTCCACCTACTGAGGACAAAACAGTCATATACATGAGCCTATGGGGACGCCCTCTCCCTTTCCCCCACTCCTTTTTCCCTAGACAGGGTTTCTCTGTGTAACAGTCCTGGCTGTCCTGGAACTCACTGTGTAGACCAGGCTGGCCTCAAACTCAGAGATGGGCCTGCCTCTGCCTCCTGAGTGCTGGGGTTAAAGGCATGTGCCACCACCTCCTGCAAGTCTGTGAGAGCCATTCTTACTCAGACCACCACACTGACCCTACAATTTACAAGGTTGGGGTCAAGAATACTGGCCTCATGGGGCTGGAGAGATGGCTCAGAGATTAAGAGCACTGACTGCTCTTCCAGAGGTCCTGAGTTCAATTCCCAGCAGCCACATGATGGCTCCCAACCATCTATAATGTGATCTAATGCCCTCTTCTGGCCTGCAGGTGTACATGAGGCAGAGTATTGTATACATAAAATAAATCAATCTTTTAAAAAAAAAAAAAAAAAAAAGAATACTGGCCCCAGGAGTTAGAGAAATTTTTGTGGAAAGAAACCATATCTCAGCCCACCCTCACTAGTAAGTAGCCCTTCTTCTGGCCTCTTTCTTGTTGGCTTTAACAGCTGGCTTCTCTGCTGACCCCTAACCTCTATAGATGCACAGAACAGAATCGTGTGAGGAATAGGAACACAGCTGGAAATATTGCCTGCCGTGGTACAAAGCCACCGAGGAAGAATAGCTGTAGTAGCCAAGGAAATCAGTAAATGTTGGGGCTCAGTCTTCCTTAGTCAGAAGGGGAACTGATGAGAGCCACCAGTTCATGATGTTTGCAGGCTGGACAGTGAGCTCGGACTCATCCTGGATTCAGCTTCACAAAGAGGATGATGTTTAGCTCGTGGGTCTTCTTGAGAGTGCGCCTGGCCAGTTCCTTCTGCTTAAACACCTGTGGCCCTCCAGGCTCCTTTCCAACACGGTCTTGCTTTAGTACTGGCTTCCCTGTGTAGAATGGAAACTAGGAACTTGCTCATGTCTGCCTTTTAAATCTGTGTCCTTTGTGTTTGTCTCTTCTCTATAGTCTGGATAATCAAAAAGCTCGTGATTCACTTTGGAGTGCTGGGCTTCCTGGAGAAACGCTGCCGTGCGTGGTGGCAGGTTATCGAGAGCTTCCTGAAGGAGCGGCAGGAGGCTTTAGCGCCATGGCCGATTATCGGGCTTGGAAAGTTCTTACTAAAAGTTGATAGCAAGGTATCGTATGACTGGGCTGCTGCAGTGGGCTGACTGTGTTCTGTGGCTTGAACGGTCCATTCATAACGTGTGCTAATTGATAATGGGCTTCATATCTAGTTCTCCATGAAAATGTAAGGCCAAGAGTTACGGTTTACATGAGGACAGAGTGGATTTAGATTAAATAGAAATATGGTTATTTCCCTTACAAGAGAGAGAAGATTAGGTAGGAACTGTGGCTCACAGTGGAGACTTACTGTTGGAGTGGTTCTTGTTTGTAAGCCCTCTGCTGAGTCACAGGGAAACCCACCCAGTTACGGACCCCAGAGAAAGAAGTTAGCTTGAGGCCGAGAGCTGGTAATTTTGGGGAACTTTGTGGTTAAAGGACATAGACTCTAAATCCACACACTCTGCCTTCAGCTCCTACTTCTGTTATTTACTAGCCCTGTGACCTAGGACAGATGGCCTAACTTCTCCATGCCCTGGCCTCATTATCAATAGAATGGATCTGATAGCACTTACCTTACAATGTGGTTGTGTGCTGAGCTAATGTATGTAAGATCCTTATTTCAGTGTCTGATGTATTCAGTCACTACAGTTTATATAGAGCACTATCCGTGTGACACAGTGGGAGCATTGTGAAAATGCCCTGTGTTGTCCAGGTGGTAGGAAAGGGAAGCTTTGGGGAAGTGACAGCAGAGCGAACTGAGCACACGCAGGCATCTATCAGTGGATGGAGCTGGCTGTGCAGGACTCTGCACTTGAGGAAACATGCTGCAGATTGCAAGTTACAGTAAAACTTGTAGTTACCATTTCGGCCATCCTGGTTATAAAGCAGTATTCTGTTAAAGCTTTGTAATGCCCTGTGTCTTCCTCTAGCTTTCCTGACAGCCTCCTCCCTGCTCTTAGTGACCTTCTCTCCTGTGTTGTTGCATTCTCTAATGATATCCCACTGTTCTTCTTTCACCTTCCCCTGTCCTCCAGCTCTGGCACTGGCTAAACAAGAAGGTAATGCCATGTGGGTGTGGTTTTCACTACTGAATTTTATACCCTGCCTCAGCCCCTCAGTTTTTTCCTTTCTCATCCTGTGTTTCTGTCCATACATTAAACTTAAGATTTGTTTTTAAAATTCTAACTATAAGCTATGGAAGGTCATGAAATATAAATAAAATACGGTCATTACCAAAACCTCCACAGAGCTCCTAGGATATGAACGGGTCCCTTTGTCAAGTATTTAGGAAGTTGTGTGTCACAGCCCTCTGTCCAGAGAATTGACTTCCTTACCTTTTCTCTCATGTGGCGACTCTGGCATCTTTCTCTTTTTTTTTCGAGTCAGGGTCTTGCTCTGTAGTCCAGCTGGCTTTTGTCCTGCCTCAGTCTCCCGAGAGCTAGGATTACAGACATCTACCCCTGTAGGTTCCTTTGAAAGACATTACAGCAGAGGAAAGAAAGTCTTTATTGCTACTTTTTCTATACACAACATGGGAAATTTTAAAAACTGACAAATCTGTAAAACACTTGTTAAGGTTCTCTTAACTTTTTGGCTAGTAATTTTTTTGGTCCCTTTTTCTTTTTAAATTGTCCTAGCTTGGGCTTCTGTTGCTGTGGTAAACCACAACTTGGGAGGAAAGAGTTAACTTCAGCTTACGTGTTGCCTTGACAATCCATCATGTAGGGAGCTCAAGGCAGGAACTGAAGCAGAGATTATGGAGGAGTGCTGCTCACGGGCTAGCTCCTCTTGGCTTGCTCAGCCTGCTCTCCTCTGCAACTCAGAACCACCTCCCCAGTAGGCTGGGCCCTCCTACAGCAGTCATTAATCATGAAAATGCTCCAGAGCCTTGCCTACAAACCAGCCTGGTGGGGACATTTTCTCAGTTGAGGTTCCCTCTTCTGCAATGCTTCTAACTTGTGTAAAGGTGACAGAAATTAACTAGGAACTTCAGAATCTCAGAAACAGATTGCTATTACTATTTTTTTTTTTCTTAAGACAACTGTAGTCATGGCCTGTGACATCTAATCCTGTGTTTCATGAGTCATGCATGAGGTTTGTCTGTAGGTAGGAACTTCTTTCCATGACTGACATCCTAATAGACACATTTCACATACATTCCTACAGCCAGGCCAGAGGGATGCTGTGCTTTGTTATTCAGAGCAGGGTTTGACTGGTTTTCGGTCTTCAGGTCAGGTTTGCAAGAGCAGGCATGTATGTGTGTCCTGTTTAAACACAAGCAAGACTCAGGGTCAGTAAAACTATTGTAACAAGCCTTAAAGATGTGGAAGTAGATCAGAGTCACATATTTTTAATTACTTATTTATATTCATTAATTTATTCAGTATTTATTTTTGTGTCACAGAGGGTCAAATTCAGGCTGCAAGCATGGCAGGCTGCCATACACTGCTAGTCCCAGATATGACCTTTAAATGTGGAGATGAGAATTTGTTCTCTCCTCCCTCCCTCTCCATTGAAGTGAAGAAAGGGGGAGACTTAGGAGACAACACCTAAGGTTTTAAACAGGATGAGAAGTAAGCAATGTGTAAAATATATTGTCTACTCCACTCTACGTATACATGGTTGCATATGCCCTCATTTCCTATAAGGTTGTGTAGGACATAAGTGTAAGTGTAATCCTTGTCTGTCTGTCTGTTTTTGACTGTCTACCTACACACACACACACACACACACACACACACACACACACACATATTACATAGAGTATAATACACATTTTGTTAATTTTAATCAAAGTGATTCTATATATTTCCTTGGATGGTGTGTATTGAAATGAATTATCCTCAAGATAAAGGAAAGAAGAATTAAATTTATTAAGTTTAATTTGATCTACCCTCAGTGGACTAAATGAGTTAGGAAACCTAATTTATGAGCCCAATTTATAGCTGAAAAGCAGAGTTAGTGTTAAGTTTCCTAGGAGATGAAGTAACTGGTCCTTCATTTTGTGTAGTGTGTTCAAAGCGTTGGTGTGTAGTTGGATGCAGTTGCCTGCATTTCTGTGTGTTCTAGAGGAAGTGCATAAGGATAGACGATACTTTCTAAATAGCTCAATAAACAAAGCTAGTTTCAGAGTCAGGCTTAGTGTAATTAAGTTTTAAAACTTTGCCAGGCGTGGTGGCACAGGCCTGTAATCCCAGTACTCAGGAAGTCAGATGCAGGAGGATCACTGTGAGTTTGAGGCCAGCCTGGTCTAAAAAGCGAGACCAGGACAGCCAAGGCTACACAGACAAACCTTGTCTTGAAAAACCAAAAAAGGAAAAAAAGTTTTAAAAAATGCACCCCTTATATTTGAAATATTTAGCATGCCATTTTAAAACAATTCCTCTTCTTTTAAAAATGAAATATTAAAGATTATTAAATTGATCATGGCCTCGAAAGGCCAAAGAAATTTATAGAGACCATGTATGTTCCACAGCCCAGCAGTGATGTTGACAGTTCTGTTGCCTTTGCTCACTGTGAGTGCAGGGAAGGAGGATCCTTGGAAGGAAAGCGTCTGGCACTCCTGTAGAGAGACCCAGCTTCTCCTGTGTGTGCTGCTCTTTGCTCTTGTTCACTCACACTTGACAGTTGCTTCTTTTCCTCCATTTAACTTTCCTGTTCTGTTTATTTTAGCTGTGTATGAATGTTTTGCCTGCATTACGTGTGTGTGTGTGTGCACGGGTGTGCATGCATGTGCGTCCTGTGTATATGTAGGCCTGGTGCCCTTGGAATCCAGAAGAGAGCAGTGGGCCTCCTAGAACTGGAGTTAAAAGACAATTGAGCTGCCATGTGGGTTCTGGATACTGAACCTCGGTCCTCTGCAAAAGCACACTTCACTATGTGGCAGGCTGGAAATAACAAGAGTCTCCAAAGTCTTTTTTTTTTTTTTTTTGGTTTTTTCGAGAAAGGGTTTCTCTGTGTAGCCTTGGCCACCCTGGGCTCACTTTGTAGACCAGGCTGGCCTCGAACTCACAGCGATCCGCCTGCCTCTGCCTCCCGAGTGCTGGGATTAAAGGTGTGCGCCACCACGCCCGGCAGAGTCTCCAAAGTCTTAAGCAAGTACTTTGTACTTAATTTCTGACAAATTTGGAGTTAGGAAGATTCTACTTTACTCAGAACTATGAAGTCTGAGTTTGTAATTTTGGTAGGCATATATGTGGAATCCTGTGGTTTGTATGTTAATACTGTCTGATAGGATGTTAGGGCTCCGTGCTGTCCTAGTAGATTATTTTCATTTAAAAATATGCTTTTAAGGACACATCTTCATTATTTTCACAAACTGTTATTCATGGGAACAACTCTGGCTGTAATTCTGAAATTACCCAAGTGTTTGTTATACAACCTATACTCCTGGTGTACTGGGTTTCATAGCTATAGAGATAAGAGTGAGGCCGCCTTTTTCTTGGGGAGTTGCCCCAGGATCCAGCTGCCTTCTGATGCAAAACTTCTCAGTTCATGTATTTTAGAACTTATCTTCAGATTAAGACACCTGACCTTCCATACCTTAGCAACCTACGATTTCTTTTTTTCTCCCTTCCTCCCTTCCTTCCTTCCTTCCTTCCTTCCCTCCTTCCTTCCTTCCTTCCCTCCTTCCTTCCTTCCTTCCTTCTTTTCTATCTTTCTATCTATCTATGTATCTTATTTTTAATCTCTGCATTGTCTCTGATGCTTTGGCAGCATGCGTTGAAGCTTAACTCTTCTGTTTGAAGCTCTGAGTGAGTGTCAACATAATAGATTAACTTTTTGTGTCTGAGCTATCTATGACACTAATGAAGGGAGGAGTTCTTCATGGAAAACATATGAAAGTTCAGCCTATGAAGAAATAAATATTATAAAAGTATGATACTGCACACCTGTAATTCCTGATGATGCAGGCAGCTCTCTGTGAGTTGAGGCCAGCCTGGTCTACAAAGTGAGACCAGGACAACCACGGTTACACAGAAAAACTATTTAAAAAAAAAAAAAAAAAAAAGAAGATAGAAGTGTGGGGTTTTTTTTTTTGGTTTTGTTTTCTCGTTTGTTTTTTAATAGTTGCCTTTAAGAATTTAACTCACTATGTAAAGAGTGTAATTTCAATTTCAATTAGGAACAACTTTAGCAGTATTACAGCTTATACTTGGGTTGAAGGGTACAGTATGGCACATTAGCATTATTGATCTAATTAAGTCTAATTTTGAATTTTAAATGGTGGCTTTGCATGGCAGGAAGTGTAGAAATCTATCATTGTTATATATTCTAAAAACAAAAAGTGTTTGAAATGTAGGATTAGGATGGTTCAGTGGTTAAGAGCACTGACTGCTCTTCCAAAGATCCTGCGTTTAATTCCCAGCAACCACATGGTAGCTCACAAGCGTCTATAATGAGCTCTGGTGCCCTCTTCTGGTGTATGTAGGCAGAACATTGTATACACAATAAATACATATTTTTAAAAGCTATAGGATTATTGGGGTTGAAAAGGATGAGAGAAGTTCTAGTGAAGATAGAATATCAAATAACATTTTAAGAAAAGCATAATTTTAATTATTGGCTAAAGAACATACTATATTGAAGATTAATATACCTCGTTGAGTTAGAGTCATGTCATAAAGCGGATGTTTGAAGTACAATAGAAGCTTCTAGTGGATTAGAAGGACTTTAAAAAGCATTTTATTGTGAAATATCTAAAATCTAAAAGCCCTGAGGCTGTCAGTAATGGCTTAGTAGGTAAAAGCACCTTTCACCAAGTTAGTGACCTGAGTTCAGTCACAGATGTGAGAAAGCCACATGGTGGCTCTACCTTCGCAGATTGCCCTCTGATCCCCATACTCACACTCTGACACCTGTGGGTATCCTTCCAAGTAAAAAAACACACATATTCAGCTTTTTTAAAAATTGAAAGTCTTAAAAACACTAAAAAAAAAAAAAAACCAAACCAAAACAAAAGAACCAAAAAAGTACTCACCTACTGTCCATTTCAATAGAACTGCATGGGCCTCCTGAGTCTGGTACCTGGGAACCATTGCTCTGAATTCGCTATTATTGCTGCTGTAGCATTACATGCATCAGCAATTACTGTTTTTATGACCCTAATGGAATAAAAGCAAAATGCAGTTGGAATGTAATTGCTGTCTGTCTTTGCTCCTGTTCTTTCTGATTTCAGAGATGACTATTACAAGAAGCATACACATTCTCTTAAGCCGCCTGTGTTGGCTGACAGATAAGACAGCTCCATGAGACTTAGTTCGACTGATGGACTGTCATCACTTTGTGTAGAGTATGTTTCCCAGGCCTCCTGAACTAGAGATTGAAGCGTGGCTGTAGCACAATGAGCATTCAGGGGTACATGTGGGTGGTGCTCTGCTTAGCTGCCTTCCCATAGCTATGACTATAGCGAGCTCTCCACAGAACAGCAGCGAGTAATACTTAATTTTCTAAAGTTGCTTTTTGCTTTCACTGCTTTAATAAGTATGCTATAGTTTGCTTTGCAGTGCTGAATACCCTGTATTTGTGGTATTTGAGTACACAATGTATTTATTAAGTGATTCTTTTTTATTTCCATGCAGATGATCATCTGGTTGGAGAAGATGCTAGATAAAATTATCAGCATTTTTATCATATTCTTGCTAGTAATAGGAACCCTTCTTTTAGCCCTTCTCCTGACTGCAAAGGTAAAGTACAACCAGTGTTCTTGTTCTAACAGTAGAGTCACGTATGCAGAAGAAGCTAGCAGAAGCAAATGGAAAATGTTATTTGGTCTATCAGAAGTACCTTACCCTACTACAAAATTTTCATTTTGTACATTAGTAATTTTGCTGTGAGTCTGCCTAGTATGTTTTCTTTTTCAATCTTATTTGCATACATTTTTTTTTATCATCAAGTCTTCAGGGGAAAATACAGTTTAACAAAAAACAAAAAACAAAAAGGATCCTGAAGGATAACCTCCCCCATCCCCCAGCCAGCCACCTTAAAATAAGAGGTTTCTGAACTAGTCTCCTGACTGCTACTCTAGTTAGTGCAGTGCACACTCCTTCCCTGTCGCCTGGGGTTCTGATCTTGATGCCTTCTAGTGGTGCTGCAGGCACTGACCTTAAACGCTTGGGTTCAGATAACTCTCCTGCCTCAGTCTTCTGAGTACTTCAAGTACAGGCGCGCCAGTGCGCTCACCTTCAGAATTTCTTCGTTCGCTCCTTCCCTGCCTCATTGGTCTTCCTGTGGAGTGGTTAGCCTTGTGCAGTCCCATGTCACTGTTGTCCCCGTTGCCTGTGTTTTTGGTGTCTGTTTTGAAATGCTACCCTCTGGGTATGGCATGGCCAATGCTCCCCTTAGGTCAGCCCCATAGGGGACTCTCAGAAAGCTGTGACCACTAACCTTCCCTCACAAAGGGAGGGAGGTCTTACTAGACACACATGGCAGCTCACATGGAGTCTTTATTTTTTTTGCTTTTCAGATTCCTCCAGCTTCAGTTTTGTTTCCTATTCATCTCATGAGAAAGGCATTCCCAAAAGCACACGTGCATATTACCACAGTCAAGTGCTTTGCTGAGGGCAGTCTCCTCCTTTCTTGCAGTGCGTTTCCATCCTTGTTTATCTGAACTCTCTTTGACTCTGCTTCCACAGTGCTGCAGCAGTAGTGCAGAGCTACATCGGCATCCACAGGCAGCAGGAAGAGAGCCTGAGCTTGCTGTGGGTTTTTGAAATCTCAAAGCCCAGCACCATGACACACTTCCTCTAACAAGGCCACACCTTTTAATCCTTTCCAAACAGTGCCACTCCCTCATGCCTGAGCATTCAGGTATATGAGCCTATGGGGACCATCTTATTCAAACCACCACAACAGGCAAATTAGGTTTCAGTACCCAAAGGCTTTTCTATATGCAGAACCACACAGAACTCTGGCTTATTTGCCTATGTACGTCATCCTGCACACTCACTGTATTAGCTCAAAGGTTTGGTATTGCAGATGAAGATGCACAAGCATGCACACACTCTGTACCTATGTATAGAGCTTCTTGAAGGCAGGGAAAGTGTGTGTGTGTGTGTGTGTGTGTGTGTGTGTGTGTGTGTGTACATTTTTTCTTCAGTGTACGTTATAGGACTTTATAGCAACTTATAAGTACCCACTTTAATAAAAACTAAGGTATATTATCATTTGTTCCTATTAGAGTAGAAAAAGACATTTTGAATTAGGCTTATTGCTTGCTTTTTTCTCTCTTTACCTATCTTACAGGTACATCAAGAAAGTGTACACATGATTGAAGTCACAAGTAGTCTGATTAATGAGACTCTAGCAAATCATCCAGAGTGGGCAAAGTAAGAACACTGTTTTGAAAAAGAATACTACATATGGGTGACCTAGTTCAGCATCTGTTTGCATGGAACAGCGTTCATCGGTACAGCTACACTGCAAGAGGAGAGATGTGGTTTGCCAAAGCTTTGATAAATTGTAATCCTGTGGTAAGGAGGTGCTTAAGATTAGGGACAGTTTCTGGTATCCCCTGAAGGTCAGACTGACCTAACACTCAGAGATACTCTTGCCTCAGACTTCTGAGTACTGAGATTATAGGCATGGCCCGATGCCTGACTCTTATCTTTTAGTTTATTGACATTTTCTGTTCATTTTTCTCCTTATAAAAGAACATTTTTCTAGACATCTTAACTATTGACAGCAATCAGCTTTCTTGGTATGGTCATTTTATATGTATAAAACCCATGAAGCTGCTAAGAATTGAGGCCATTGTCTCTAGCACTGTTACTCTAATAATACTCTTTTCCATGTGCCAACTTGGTAGCATGCATTGTATTCCAGCATGAGTCATGGATAAATTAAAGCCAGAACTATGAAAACGGTGAGCTTCAGTATCTGGTATCCAGCATGATGGATGCAGTCTGGGGAGTATACAAGGCACTTCTGGGTTTTGGAAGGCATTAGGTATATGAGAAATCTTCCTGGTCGAGGTGGACCGTGCATCCTCCTTAGCTGTGAGGACATGAGAGGTTTTGGAAGGCATTAGGTATATGAGAAGTCTTCCTGGTCGAGGTGGACCGTGCATCCTCCTTAGCTGGAGGACATGAGAGGTTTTGGAAGGCATTAGGTATATGAGAAGTCTTCCTGGTCGAGGTGGACCGTGCATCCTCCTTAGCTGGAGGACATGAGAGGCCTCTTACTGGAGAACAGTGAAACCTGAGGACTGCAGTCCTTTACATGGCTGGAGCTCTGTGAAGAGATGCCACAGCAAAAGATCAGTGCATGACAGATGGGACATAACATACTTCACCGTCTTGATTTCTGGATTCTTAGTCCGTTCTGTACTTCCTTAGAGAGACACTGCAGGGTGTCTTAGGTCTACATTTCTCTTTCAGCAGGTCTGGGATTAGGCTCAAGCATTTTCATCTCTAACAGGCTCCCGGGCAGGTTAGGTGCTGGTTGTTCATGACCCACACTTTCAGAATCTTGTTGGATGGTGAGTATCTCAGTGTTCCAGAACCATGTCCTCTGTGCTGCCTATGCAGGTGACCTAGGACATGTGTGGTCAGAGAAACAACACAGCAGAATGAAAAGGAGGCTGGGAGTAGGTTGGCAGGGTAGGTTTAGATCTTTTGGAGAGCCGGGTCAGGATCATCAGGCCTGGACATCATATGTTCTTTGTGTTAGTGATCGATCAATAACTTATAATTTGTTATTGGTCCTTCAGTTGAAAGCATTGTTAGAATAATATACTAAAAATGGGCCTTTCTGTTTTCTCTTTTTGTCTTTTCTATTAGTTGGCTTCCTGAGGCTCAAGTGGTCCAAAGAGCTCTCAACTCTGCAGCCAACAATGTGTATCAGTATGGACGGGAATGGATAACTCACAAGGTGAGGCATGTCCTTTCTTGTGCCTTCGTCTGTGCAGGACCTGTGCAGGAGCAGCTTCTCCCTCTGATAGAAGATAGGCAAAGATTACATTTTTGAAATAATTTAAATCTACAGGTGGTGCCATAAAGTAGAATCAAACTCTTAGGCTATCACGGCGAACAGTGCCAGTGGCCTAGAGGTGGAGTGCTTACTTTCCAGGTAGATCTGATTTGTTAGAATGGAATGCTCACAGAGCTTGAGGGGTCAAATAAGGCTTTGTGGGGGGAACGCATTCATGCAGGCATGTTGAATCCTTATCTGCCGCTCACTATGCTGGCCAGTTTCCAGTTTCATTTAATAGTCTACGCTTCCTGTCATACTTTGGCCTTGTGGTGCATTTGCTCCTCGGTGGTGACTAACTCCAAGTCCTTGTTGATTTCTGATGGAGCTGTCTGTCAGTGTGTATCTGGCTGGAGGTAGAAGTATTTTTGGGTGCTACTTGAGATAAACCCAGAAGAAATGGCAGATCAAGGAAGAGTGTATTTTTGAAAAGTTATTTATAGGACTGAAGACACGGAAGTGTGAGTGTGCTTGCCCTTGATAACCGTGACTGAAGGCTAGAGCCTTGTAAGGAAAGAGTGACAGGAAAAGACAGTGGTTGGATTTAAGGAATAGATTTTTAGTGTGGCTTTGGGGTATATCCCTCTCCTAATATTGCCCAGAGAATGCAATTAATTTTCAGCCTTCATATACCTAAGTAGTTAGGGCCATACAAGGATTGACAAGCTTGAGGGCAGTGAAAGTTGTGCCCCCGAAAATTGCATGAACAATTAATTTCTTGTTTAAAACTAAAAACCAGGGTGTTGGGGAGATGGCTTGAGAGTGGTTAAGCACCCTTGCTGCTCATGCAGAGGACCTGGCTTAGGTTCCCAGCACCTGCTTACTGGTTTATAACCTTTGTAATTCCAGTTCCAGAAGATTTGACACCTTCTTCTGATCTCTCCAAGCGCCAGGCATGCACTTGGTGAACATATATACATGTAGGCAAACACTCATACTCATAAAATAAAAAGAAATCATAAAAAGTAATAAAACTGCTGGGTGGTGGTGGCTCATTGCCTTTAATCCCAGCACTTGGGAGGCAGAGGCAGGAAGATCTCTGAGTTTGAGATCAGCCTGGTCTATGGAGGGAGTTCCAGGACAGCCAGGGCTATATAGGGAAACCCTGTCTCAACAAAGAAAGAAAATAGTAACACCCCAAGTTTTGAAAAAATGTTCTCTCTATATGCATTCCGATCTGCTAGTCAGCGATGGAACCATTAAAAGTTGAGAAAAAGTTTGTCAGTTGGTTTTATTATATCTGTCCAAGACAATATGATTAATTGGCACATGATGATATTGGAAAAAACTGCTGAGTAAGCAAAAAGTAATATGTGTATACAGATCTTAGAATCGTCATAGGAGGAAGAGTCAGCTCCCGCAAAGAACTTGCAGCTTTCTATAAGTGTATTATTTTACTAGAAAACACAGTGTTTTGTTATGATTTATATATTTGGGAGAAGTTTTTATTTTGACATTCCTGTCTTTTAGGTAAGAAGATAAAGGGAATTTTGGTAAATAATACATCTTAGATTAATAAATTTCAGACTACTTACAGAAAAGAAATAGCTATGTAACCTTTTGTTCAAGAGTCTAAAAGTGAAGACAGTTGAGGACATTGGTATTAAAGTATAAAATATTTGTGGTCCTGACTTAGAAGACAGAAGGATAGTGTGTATAATAGCCATCACATTTCCATCAGCTGGTAGATGGCCCAACTTAATATGGTAAATTTATTTCACGTGTGTGAGTGATATGTCATTGTATGACTGTGTGCATGCTTGTGTGAGGGGTGTGAGGTGACTAAGATGTGTGTGTGTTTGTGCGTGTGTATGTGCGTGCGCAGAGGTCCTACGACAGCTTTTGAGTGTTTGCCGTTAAGGTAGTAAGCTTGATGAAATGAAATAACCAATAAATGTTACAACATGTATTAACCTTAAAAATAGAGTGTTAAGTAAAAAGTACCAGTTACTGGCTGGTGAGGTTGCTCAGTGGATAATGCTGTGCAAGCCTGATGACCTGAGTTTGGGGCCCGAAGCCCACAGGATTGAAGAAGAAAATCAACTCCAAAGAGTTGTCTTCTGATATCTGCATGGGTGCATGGCACCCCTCTAAACACACACAATATAGTAATAATAACAAAGGATCGGCCATAAAATGCGTGCGTATAATTCCATATATACGAAATATCCAGAAGTGGTCAATCCATAAACAGAAAATTAGAGTGATGGGTTCCAGAAACAGATGATTCTGAGGGGGAAATAGGAGTGATTACTAATGGGTGATTAAAAACTAATTGTAATGGTTAAATAACTATAACTATACATAAGACTGTTGACTGGTCTACTAAAGTGGGTGAATTGTAAGGTGTGAATTATGCCTTGATGCAATTGTTAGAAATACCTTGAAACTATAGGTGTGAGTTTAATGAGCCTTAAATCTTTTAAGAATCGTTAAGAAGTGGATTGCAAGAGCTAGAAAGGGCGGAAGCTAGGAAACACTGCCATGCCCAGAAGAGAGAGGGTTTATTATTTTAATTATTTACTTATGTATATGACTGCTCTGTCTGCTGTCAGTGGAGGGCATCAGGTCCCATAATAGGTGGTTGTGAGCCACCATGTGGGTACTGGGAATTGAACTCAGGACCTCTGAAAGAGCAGACAGTCTTCTTAACTGCTGAGCTATCTTGAGAGGTCCCCCTCCCCCTTTAAATTTAGGTAAAAGCAGAGAAAACTTTGAAGGTTCCAGGCTGTCTTTCCCCAGGCTGCTTTATCAGGCTTGTCTGCTGTGTGCCCACATCCAGCTTTTGTTCTGTGCAGGCCTTTGCTGCCTGTCTCCAGCTTTGCTTGAGCTATCCTTCCTGTTTGGTGTGGTTTTTCCAAAATTTCCAGCTAGAGGTGCTGCACTTGGACAACAAAAGTGATGTGTTTCTTCTGTCCCTCTGCCATGACTACAAGTGAAGAAAATAACAGTGCATACACAGCTCAGGCCAGCAGGAAGCCAGAGTTAACAGCCTCCTAGAGTATTAAGCTTATAAACAGATCAAAATTTTAGGTACTTTGCTGGGCAGGGTGGCACACACCTTTAATCCCAGCAGAGGCAAGCAGATCTGAGTTTGAGGTCATTCTGGTCTACGGAGGGAGCTCCAAGACAGAGAAACCTTGTCTAGAAAACAGAGCAAGCCGTTTTGAAGTACTCGTGAGTGTGGTAAAGAGTGACTTGGGATGATGCTTTAGTTAAGTGTTCAGAGAGTTCTACTGAGACACTAGTGAGGAGGTGGCTGGTGAAGGTCTGGGGAAAGAAGCATGGGCTGGGCAGAGTGGTAGTGAGGGTGTGGCCTTGCAGGCTTGAGCTGGTGTGAAGGCAGGACGGCTGCAACAGAGAGTGGCACATAAGGCAGAGGACTCCAAACGGTCCTCAGGCCTTAGCTGGCTGATAGTAGTGCCAGCACATTAGACTGCTGTCTCCGTGTGTCTCGCAGCGAATATTGTAGTCTAGCAGGACAGTGTTCTGGGTCTCTAACTGATGTTCTGCTGGGTTGACAGCACCATGGCTTTGTAGTGGGTTTTACAACATGTGTACAATTATGCAATATTTTTTAAAAAAATATTTTTAACTGCGAGTCAGAGTTCTAAGCAAGATGCCAGCATAGGGTAGTGTTTCATTGCATTGATTGCCACTCTGTGGATAATGTCTCCCAGAGGCTGACTGACCACTTTATGCCTTTTCTGGTTAGGGGGAATCTCAGAAGTTGACATAGAACATTAGTATTAGGAGGGCTGTGAGTATCTGACAGCCATGTCCTAAGAGATAGAAGTAACTAATGGGAGTGTGTGTTTGTGCTCAGCATCTTCTGTGAGGCCTTCTTTGTGTGTGTTGGTCACACAGGCTACACTTGAGAGAACATGAGAGAACTTTTCATTTAGTGAGACAGTCTTATAGTATAGAGCAGCCTGGCCTGGAACACGTAAGCCTCCTGCCTCAGCCTCCCTAATGCTAGGTTTACTGGGATACACCTCCATGCCCTGTGTTAGTTTTAGTACTGGCTCTGCACTCTTTGCTGTAACCTTGAGCACGTTGAAACTCTCGTCCCACACTGACAGCGCCGTTGAGGTGTGAGCCTAGGGTATCATGAATGTGCACCATTGAGTTATATCCCCAGCCTACAAAGCCATTTTCTCTTTGCTCTTGGGTTGTTGCAAAGATCATATAATGTAAATAAAAGCCATTTAAAATTGTAAAATGCTTTTCAGAGTTAGGTGGCTTTTATATTTACTATGAATAATTTGTGTCTGGTTTAAGAGTAGACCTTCCCCCCCCCCCCACCCCCACCCCCCGACAGGGTTTCTCTGTTAGGCTTGGCTGTCCTGGACTTGCTTTGTAAACCAGGCTGGCCTCGAACTCAGTGATCCACCTGCCTCTGCCTCCCGAGTGCTGGGATTAAAGGTGTGCGCCACCACGCCTGGCAAGAGTAGATCATTTTAATATAAGGTTAGATATTTGCATCAGATATGGGTGATACCTGGCTTAGGTTTGTTTATAAGGCCAACATTCAGTGGGCAAAGAAGTACCTAAGTGCATATTATAAACCAGTGTGGAGAATTAGCACTCTCATCACTAAATAATAGGTTCTCATTTAGTGGCTGCTAAATTATCTTTTAGACTTGCAGTTAATTCATAATGCCTTGAGAAAATTGGTATATATACAGTGTCAAAAGTATTATTTGTACAACCCCTTTGAAAGTTGTTGGGCAAAGAAAAGAAAAAAAAAAAAAAGGCTAGGCATGGAGGGGCACTCCTTAATCCCAACACTCAAGGAGGTAAAGGCAGGTGATCATTGTGATTTCAAGGCCAGCCTGGTCTACAAAGTGAGTGCAGGACAGCCAAAGCTATACAGAAAAACCCTGTCTCAAAAAAACAAAACAAAACAAAAAAGGTGTTGGGCAGTGCATAGTCCACATTCATATTTTCTTGACTCTTGTTCATTTATTTTTACACTTGGTGACATGAAACGTAAGCCATATGTAAAGATGCAGACTGCCTTTAGAATTGAGACTGTTTGAATATCCTTCTGTAAGCAGTGATTCAGTAACAAGGGATTTACTTGAATGGAAGAAGGTTACAAACACTAGAGATGAAATGTGTATGATCCAAAAACATGCTGATTTTAAATTTCACCTTTGTAAATGGAGAGGAAGTACAGAGGAAGTGGGGAAAATGGAAGCAGTCGTTTTAAGAAAATGGAACTACAAACCAATACTTTGGTTTAAAATTGATTTTTTGGGCCTGAGGAGATGGTTTAAATTTGTAAAATATTTGCCATACAAGCACGTGGACCTGAGTTTGGTCCCTAGACCCCATGTAGATAAAGTGTGGGACACACTTTTAATCCTGGTACTCTGGAGACAGAAGCAGGTGGCTCTCTCTGAGCTGGAAACCAGCCTGGACTACAAATAAGAGAGATCTGTCTCAAAACAAATGAGCAAAAGAAAAAGCCAGTGTGGTCATGCTGTAATCCCAGTGCTGGGAGGCAGAGGCAGTAGCATCTCTGGGTGGCTGACCATTTCTCCTTTGCCTGGGCGAAGGAGTGAACCAAGGTCCTACACATGCTAGGTAAGTGATCTCTTACTGAGCTGTTTCCTTTGATCTTTAAAAATGGCTCCAATAAGGAAATAGGATGAGGTACTACAGTGAATATAGGTTCTACTGCTCTGTGTCAGGTTCCTAGAAGCCTGTTCTGCCAGTCCTGGCCTGTCTCAGCAGAATCAGAGGGACATTTATGCTCACATATAAGGTTCTAAATTTTATGGAAGAGTCTTATGTGGCCCAATAATAGAGAGGAGTAATGGAAGACTTAAGCATGATAGATGAGCTCTAGGCTTGCAGGGTAAACGTTTCCTCTAGGCAGGTTAGAGAAGTAGGTCATTAAGTGTGTTTTTATTTGTATTTTCTCTAGTGCCCTGAGACCTAAGAAGAGAGGAAATGGGAGGATGGGAGAGAAGCTGGGGAGTTTACTGGAACATGAAGGCGTTTCTTTCTTTTCATTTTTTTTTTTTAAAGAAAATAGCAATATAGCTAGATTTAAAAAATATTTTATTTAATTTTAATTTATGTGCATTGGTGTGAGGGTGTCAGATCTTGGAGTTACAGATAGTTGTGTGCTGCCATGTCGGTGCTCTTCCTTTGGAAGAGCAGGCAGTGCTCTTAACCACTGAGCCATCTCTCCAGCCCCTAAATGTTTTTAAGTAGTTGAATATTTTATTTTGATTTGGGACAAATAAGGACCTAGCATGTATTAATCATACTGAATTGTTACTTAGAATATTATTTAGATTATACCTGTTTTTTTTTTTTTTTTTTTTTTTTTCCTCTTAGCTTCACAAAATTCTAGGAGATAAGGTGAACAATACAGCTGTGATTGAGAAGCAAGTTCTAGAGCTCTGGGACAGACTGTATCACTCTTGGTTTGTAAAGGTATGTTCTTTTGGCTAATAGTTTCCATAGTAACTAATAACACTGTTTTGCTTTACAGATTGAGACTGTAGGATTTTAGTACCTTTAGAGTTTCAATTAGTTTAAATTTCCAGCAGCAAGAACTTAAGCCTTTATTCAGTGCCAGCTTCCGTTGGTCTGTCTCTGTGTCAGAACCTGTTAGTCTCTCTGGGGTATCAGTGTTCCCTCCTTTGCTCATAGCAGCTCCCTTGCAGTAGCTCTGTGCAATGCAGATGGAATGAAAAGTACATCTGCTTATTTATGTATTTATGGTGATGAGAATTGAGCCCGGGGTCTCATGTGTGTTGTTAAGCACAAGAGCTACCACTGAGCTGTTATACTCCCAGCTCCTACAAGGCACATATGTTATACTAACTTTTCTAGTAGCATTAAATAATTAAAAGTGGATGAGATTACTTTTAATAATATATTCATTTAATCCAGTGTTCCCACTGTCATTTCAGTATGTGCCCAATAAAAACAAAATCAGTTTTTTACATGCCTAAAACATCTTGTCTTTGAACTCTATTGCATGCATTGTGCACAAGCAGCACAGTTAAGATTTAGTTCTAGCCATGTTTTTGTTTTTTTAAACAGTTTTTCTGTGTAGCCTTGGGTGTCCTGGACTCACTTTTGTAGACCAAGCTGGCCTCGAACTCAAGAGATCCACCTGTCTCCTCAAGTGCTGAGATTACAGGTGTGCACCACCGTGCCCAGCATGAGCCATGTTTTAAATGTTCGGTAGCCATGCGTAATTAGTGGCTACTGTTAGGAAGTGGTGAATTCTAGACATTGAAAATCTTTCTGCTTGAGGAGACAGAAATACATGTAAACTTTAGAGACTTGCAGTCAGCTTTTTATGTGGCTTATACTTACATACACTTACTTACAAAGAGTGGTTTGGAAAGCTGTGGATTCTGTGAGCAGGTTCAGTCTGCCAGGTCTGGTGGGCTGCTGAGAGCCGAGGTATATGAGTAGAGGGCAGAGCTGCTGGGTTTCCCCAGGGTTAACTTAAGGAGAGGAAAAACATGCAAAAAGAGGGCAGCTGCGTCTGAGTTGCATGCTTAGTGACATGTTCTACATTGTGCAGTCTTGCCCCGAGATGAGTTGAGGGAGTAATATTAACTTTTGTGGTAAAGATTTGATAGTTAAAACTAATAGTGGTTTATGAGATGAAGTATCTTACATTTGATTCTGTCAGAGGAATTAGGCAATTAGAAAGGTCTTAGTAGTTTCTTGGGCTCGCTCTGGATATTCTTAACATGTCACTCACCCTATTTGAGCCACATTTTTGTTATTGTTGGAGTGCCAGGGTCTCAAGCACAGATCTGTACATGGGAAAGTGAGGTGATGTCTCCCTTTCAGTGTAGGAGACCAATACAGCATGCTGCACTCAAAGGTGGAAGAGTGGAAGGGCACATGAAACATTAAATTGCCTCTGAGCTGGGCATGGTGGCACGCACCTGTAATCTCAGCACTCAGAAGGCAGAGTCAGGTGGATTGATGTGAGTTCGAGGCCAGCCTGATCTACAAAGTGAATCCAGGACAGTCAGGGCTACACAGAGAAACCCTGTCTCAAAAAACCAAAAACAAACAAACAAAACCCAGAAATTGCCTCTGAATTTTAACCTCATTTTGTGTATTCATTTCCCTTTCAAATTCAGTGTTTTCTGCCCATGTAAATTTCTTCCAGACAGACAGACAGACAAATTAGATGCCCCTTGCCCCTCTTGGTTCTTTGTCTTAGTCTCTTCTCTCTGTGCTCCTACCGTGTGTAAATGACTGAGAAAGGAAAAAGAGGCAAAGGCAGGAACCAAGGAAGGGCGGACGTGCTGAGGGAATGAAGAAGGTTTATGTGAACTCTTCGGGTGCGGTGCACACCGAGGAGCATTGTGAGTTTGTAGCTGTTCAGGAGGGAAACACATGTGTCCTATAGACACAGAACCTAGAACAAGAATACAGAAATATTGACTCCCAGTCTTTAGCTGGAGCCCTTACTATCTTAAATTTGAAAGAATTTTTATAGGTGAGTACTTACTGAAGTATTATAAGAAGTTGTAAAACAGAAGAGGCATTTATTCTTTGGCTGCATTAAAATGGGGATTTTACATGTCACTGACCTTGTCCCATAGAACGTGACACACTCTGGAAGGCACAAAGGGCACAAGATGCATGTGAGTCGTCAGAACAGCTGGCTGGGAGATATTTTGGACTGGCAGGATATTGCCTCCTTCGTTCACGAGAACATTGAGACATTTCTTTCGGTAAGACATAGCGGTTATTGTTGAACTACACTTAGGGATGCTACCAGAAGTGATTCCATCTTTCCTTACATCGATGTGGGCTGCACAGGTTTTGAGAACTGTGAACCAGAAAGCTATCAGAAGCTGCAGTCCTCAGGCTGACTCCCCGGGGATTTGCCCGGGGTGTAGGAACACCTGAACAGTGCTAATTCCTGAAGCACAGGAACAGGCCTGTGGGCTCAGGGTCTTAGGTGAGTGTCCTCATCCCTCAGGGTCAGCAGGGTGCCCTAGGATGCACCGCTAGAGACAGACCAGCTTTTCTGGTCTTCTGGAAATAGGGGTCTGGTTATATAAGACTGTAAAGACTTAGGCTGCTGGCTTCCCACTGGCTCTTGCTGGGCTCCACCCACCTCGCACCCTCACACTAAGGCTCAGTGTTCACCACCTCTCTTCCGATCCCAGAGCTCATTTTGTCAGGTATCTTGGCATGCGATTTTTTTTCACAGAGAAAATCTTTCTTGTGAGTAAACATTTGACTTTCATCAAATTAAAATGAGTGGAGACTCAGAGCACAGTTTTAAGGAGTTTGAGCTGAGTGAAGCAATCCCCGACATGTCTGGAGCAGGGCCACCTGTGTCCACGTCAGGTTCGGGGCTGGCTGGCTGCTGCAGGACTGCCTTCTCTGCTGGTTTTGTCTGGATTGCTAAAGTGATGTTTACGTTGCTCTTTCTTGTTTTGCCATTTTAGATATTATCTTTTGGCTTCCAAATATGGAAGATGAAGGTAAAGACGTGACTTTCTTCCAAGCCTTGAGTGTTCTGGCCCTTCCGTGGGGTTTCTCGCAGCTCCCTCGGCCACCTCCCTGTACTCACATGCTTCCTTTCCTCTCTCACTCAGCTGAGGTCCTGTCACAATCTGGAATGAAATCTGAAAAATTACGTCTTTCTTTTTTTATGTTTCCATTAATGGCTTACTTAATTTAGGACTAGGGACTCACTATTTCTCAGGCTGTCCCTGAACTCATGGCTTCAAGCAATCCTCCTGCCTTAGTCTCCCAAGCATTTCACATTGCAGGCATGTGACAGGGTACCCAATTGTTTTGTTAATCCTGTGCCTCTGCCTTTACTAGCCCAGTGGTTCTCAAGGGTTTTAGTAGGACTTCAAAGTGCATGTTTATCTATTCACTAAGTAATTTTTCATGATAACATGAGGGACACACTTCAGGGTGTTAAAATACTGTTTTCTGGGGCTGAGGAAATGGCTGCACAAGCATGAGGACCTGGGTTCATGTCCTCAACACCCATGTAAAAGTCAGGGGTGGTAGCGCCCACTTGTGGCCTCGGTGTGGCTGGGGGCGGGGTGGGGTGGGGTGCAGAGACAGCAGATCCTGCGCGGGGCCCTCCAGGGGCAGGAAGAGAAAGTGGGGAGTGATTAAGGAAGACACCTGATGTTGACCTCTGGTCTCAAGTCTCATGCATACACAGGCTCATGTGTTCTGTGCACGTGACAAATACTGCACTGGGTGCTTTATAAATATTTTCTAATTTAACCCTCCTCAAGTTTCTTTTTCTTTTTCTTTTTTTTTTTTTTGGTTTTTCAAGACAGCGTTTTTCTGTGTAGCCTTGGCTGTCCTGGACTCACTTTGTAGACCAGGCTGGCCTCGAACTCACAGTGATGTGCCCGCCTCTGCCCCTCCTCAAGTTTCTTGCTCGTATTTAGTACAGACTCAGTTAAAGCAGCTGGCAGTTGCCATTTATACTCAGTTTCTCTTCCTTTGCTTGAGGGACCAGGTTCTTTTTTTTTAAAGTATTTATTATTATGTATTGAGTGTTCTTCCTGCATGTACACCTGTAGGTCAGAAGAGGGCATCAGATCACATTACAGATGGTTCTGAACCACTATGTGGTTGCTGGGAATTGAACTCAGGACCTTTGGAAGAGCAGGCGGTGCTCTTAACCACTGAGCTATCTCTCCAGCCCTGAGGGACCAGGTTCTTATGCAGCAAGCAAGCACTGTCTTCCAGAACGTGCCTCCTCCTTGGCAGAGCTCTGGATCTCTTTGCTTCACACTTTTCTGTCTTTGTTTTATTTTCTTTGTTTTGTTCTTTGGTCTGATTTTTTTTGAGGCACAGTCTCCTCTTTTGCCCAGGCTGTCTTCAAGCTCTCAGAGATCTGCCTGCCTCTGCCTCCCAAGTGCTAGGAACAACAGTTTGACCTCCACACACCTAGCTTTTGTTTTGTTTTCTGATCTTTTGGCACATTCCTCAGCTCTCCCTAGGGTGTTTCCGAAGAACATGGAGATTCCCCTCCACTCACAGTCCTTCTGGTTCTGTGTTTTCACCCTTTTTTGGTACTTGAGTGTATTTTATCTTTTTCAATATTGCGCAGACTTTCTGAATGAATGTCATTTTAAAGATTTATTTTTATTGTATTTGTAAAGCTGGGTGTGGTGGCGCACGCCTTTAATCCTAGCACTTAGGAGGCAGAGACAGGCGGATCGCTGTGAGTTCGAGGCCATCCTGGTCTACAAAGTGAGTCCAGGCCAGCCAAGGCTACACAGAGAAACCCTGTCTCAAAAAACAAAACAAAACCAAGATTTAGTTTTATTATATTTGTATGAATTTTTTTCCCCCTGCATGTATGTGGAAGTCAAAAGAAGATACCGGTCTTTTGGAACTGAGTTGCAGATGGTTATGAGCCACTGTGTGGGTGCTGTAACTGAGTCTGGGTCCTGTGTAAGAGCAGCCAGTGCTGCTAACGGCTGAGCCATTTCTCCATGCTCCCTGACTAGATTTTCAGTTCTTTATCACTACTTTAGAATATAGCCTGGTGTTAGATTGCCAACTAAACTAATGATGAAAAGAGGCACATTATAGCTTGCTTTATTATTTTTGTGCCTAAAAAAAACGGTGACAGAGCTGAAATGGTATGCTGAGACCTTTCCACTTTCCTTCTTATAAGGCTAGACATGAAGATGAACCAGAAAAAGGCAGTGAAGCTCATACGGCCCACGTCTCTAGGCTGCTAGACTGTCAGGGAGGTAACTCCATCTTTGCAGGAGAGAAGTATTCTTTTATTTTGACTCCTGCATTCCTGAAGTGTTCTGTTTTTCTGCTTCTCAAGCTGCTGCTTCGTGCTTCCTGGGCTCCATAGAAGGTGGCTCAGAAGTACCAAGAAGCCAAAAGAATGACCAAGGGTGATTGGATGGTGGTGGACTGGGAAAGGAAGCAGCTAAGCAGGAGGATGCTGAGGCTCCTTGTTAACTCTAACTGCCTCCTGGGACCAGGTTGTAAGCGCCTATGGGCCTCCTCTGGCCTTCATCTCATGGCCAAGGACTCTGTTGTAGGCACGCTTTCAGTTACGTTGTCACTGCTGATTAGACAAGTGCCAGCTCTGCCTCGTGGTTGCTATCTTTGCATTGGGATGCATTTTACCTCTACAACTCTGTTGCATTTTTTGAGTTTCCTGGGCTTTGTTACTGATTTTGTCTTTACTGATACTCTCCTTTCCAAGCCTGGTGATTAAACTAAAACTCTACTTTGATGATTAAGTTAACATTCCAGAAATGTCCTCTCTGTTGTCTCTAGTTGATCTCCTCTCAAGTAAAAATGGTTACTTGGTTGTTGTGGAGACTACCAGTCTACAATTGCTGTATTAAGTTAATTCCTTAGGAATTGCAGGAGGATGTTTTCTATTTGTGTGACTCAGAAACTATGTAAATTTTTTTGATTAAAAATTTCAGAGTGACTGGGTCCCCAAAAGAATGTTTGCCAAATTAGAAATACAGGCACTGTCTCTTAGAATCAGTGGCTTTGTTCATTCATTCTTTATCCCACAAGGTCAAATGGTTAATTGTGCATATTTTTGTAGGCATAGCAAAGCATTTTCAAGGTTTTTTTGTAAAGGGTTTTTGTAAATGAAGTCGCCTGTTGAATTCTCTTATGAAGACTGAGCTGAGGCTTTCAAGACATGCTGAGGGCAACAGAATGTCCATTATGAATGGCGCATTTGAGGTGGGAAAGGAATGGACAGGCCTCGCATAGATTGCATGTCATAATGTGAGCATGTGACAGGACCAGAGCTGCTCTTTTAGAAAGGCACTAAAGAAAAATCCAGGGTTCTGTCCCAGCTGTAGCAAACCTCTGTGACTAAGTTCACGTCTGTAAAGTCATTCACATTGTTTCCCTCCCAGCACTGTGGATGTGAACCGTTAACAGCTGGAACAGAACATGTCCTCCTAATCATTTTGCTTCTATGTTTTGTTTGTTTTTGTTTTTGTTTTAATCAGGAAGTAGCACCCACTTGGAAAGAATAGAACAGATATTATAAGGGGTTTTAATCAATGGAGGGACAAGAAATGAAAACAGCAGACATGCTGAGACATTGGCATCTTCCTTTAGTGTTATGTTACATCTAATATATGCACAAGCATCTTGATAACTGGTCCTTATGACTTTGTAGGTAGTAGATCACCTGAGTAGTCTTGGTCTGGTTCAGGAAAGGCTCTGCCATTGATCCTGTCCTCATTATTTTCATTGTGATTTCAACTTATATGTGCAGTTGAATCTGAGTTGGAGATGGTAAGGGTAGAGGGTAGTTAGCTAATCTAGTGAGGACTTGCACTTACAGCCCTCTAAATAAGCAGAGCCACAGTGTGCTCACATATTCTTCTGTACACATCCATATGTATTCTGTTTTTACAGTTAAAATTCATAGAATATATAATCTGTGTTTTAAAAGCACCATAATAGAAGCTGGACATGGTCGCACATGACTTTAATCCCAGGCAGGTAGATCTCTGTGAATTCCAGGTCATCCTGGTCTACAAAGGGAGTTCCAGGTAGGCAGAGCTGATAAACAAAGAAACCCTATCTGGGAAAACCAAACTAAACAAACAAAAGCCAGTATAATAGAATAAAACCTAATAAAATGTCTCTGCGAGTTGCCATCCTACTTGAAGTGTTATTTGGAGTCGGTTCACTCTAACTATTTATCCAGTTTCTTTACTATTGGACCTAGATGTTTGTGGATACTTTTCTCTGCCTTTAAGGTAGGGGGCGCTTGACCTTTTTCATCATAGCTAATAAGACAGTGCACTATAAGCACACTAGGTGGCTATAGCCACCCCCTTCATGAGGATGGGTTCTGACATCAGCTGTCCCTCCCCATCAGATCTTGGAGTCCTTGTGGATTGTTATGAGCCGGAACGTGAGCCTGCTGTTTACCACGGTTACCACACTGCTGACCATCCTCTTCTACAGTGGCACTGCGCTTCTCAACTTCGTGCTTTCCCTGGTATGTGCATACAGAGAGCACACATTGTATTGCCTTATGCATCACAGCATCTTCTGGGCTCTGTATTTGCATGTCTGTCTTCTGTAGGTTCACAAATGTGATTTTTTAGGAGATACTGTCCTTTGTTTTGCAGATAATTTTCCTGACCACACTGTTTTATCTGTTAAGTTCCAGTGATGAGTACTACAAGCCAGTGAAGTGGGTGATCAGCCTGACACCACTGTCCCAGCCAGGCCCTTCTTCTAATATCATCGGCCAGTCTGTGGAAGAGGCTATCAGGTAGGGATGGGTTATGCTCTTCTCACTCCTTTCATAAGCTTCCTGTGGCATCCCAGTTGCCTTCCTTGCATTTCACAGAGACTTTCAGTGTTGAGCTCGTGAGGAACGTTGGTGTGTCAAGACCTTGATCTTACTTTAAGAAGGTCCTAGAAGCAGTGCCCATGCTTTGAAGAAAAGTTCCACTTTCCTCAAAGACTGTGTCTAAGACTGGCTGCCCACAGACAGGCTGTAGTTTGCTTTCTCTCATCTTGTCACTTGCTCAGGAGAACCCCCCCATCTTTCACCACATAGTCCTCACCTCCTTAGGACCTTACCTGTTCTCAGGAAGTCCAGCGTGGATCTGGGCTGGGGGTAGATGACGCCCCTGTTTCTTCTCTCTTGTTGTGTCACAGCTGTGCCCTGCAGGGATAAGATGGTTATTGGAAATATGGTGCTTAGTTATCTCCAGGTCTGAGCATGTTACCTGGCCAAAGCCTCCCGCACAGCATGCCTGTGGAGTCCATGTGCTGCGGTCCAGCTTCTGACTGAAATCCTTCTGATTTATAGCCGCAGGCTCCTTGGCCTTCTCTTGTCCTCTTTCTGGAAGGGCTTGGTTGTTTGCAGCCTAGGCCTCTTTAGTGCCTTCCTTGCCCTTTGTCTCATTGCTTATGTTTGTGGATACCTAACTACTGATAGTAAATAGGCCCCTTTCTACTAAGGAGTAGACAAACAATTATGAAAATTGCTATTTATTCAGTAAATCTCAGTGACATCAAGTGATAAGCTACATAGTGGAATCTTGGGCATTTCTGTTTCCATAAACTTCCATCCACAGATACCTGACAATTCTTCCTGGGTTCTCCTGGCTGCCTCTCCACTGTATTAACCTAACAGCTATGGAGATGACCACATTGATCTTTGGAAGCCCCCTTTATTTTCCAGAAAAGTGTGTGTACGCCTAAAGAATGTCGTGTTTGGGAATGCCGTCAGCTCTTTCCCCCATTCCTACTTGGGAAGCTTCGGGGAGGCCTCTTGGATTGAATTGAGTGTCATTTGACATTTTGAAAAATTGCTCTTAACACCTTTCTGGTACCTTTGAGTGTTTTTGTGGAGCCATCATATAAAGATTCCAGGTTACAAGTGTATTATCTTAACACAGCAACTCTCGAAGTGACTGTTGGTAAAGAAACAAGTTTAACTTCGCTTCCAAGTCTGTGTGACCTCTGGCCCTTACTGGATAAATAACACGATGAAAATCACAGCAATAGGCTATTTTCTGTGTGTCCACTTTCTAAAAATCTTTTGCAAATACTCTTCCCTTAAATGGGAAAAACAAAACAAAACAAAAAGTAGCCCAATAGTGTAAAACTATCGAAATAGCCTTTGCAGAAGCTGGCACAGTCCTTCCGTCAATATGGTTGAGGGCAAGCTGTATGGGAAGACAGGCGCATTGCCCAGGAAGACCTTTTAAAAACCAGCAGGGATCCAGCTCCCCACCGGAACCTTATTCTCACGGAAGCTTAGCCTTCCTCAGATTACAGTTCTGGAATGTTCTTATTCTGCTTTCTCAAGAGGGAGCAACTTTCTGACTGACATGGAGTTGCTTTATACAAGATACTTCTGCACCCTCCCTACCCGAGTCTCTCTTGTTTTTTTTGAGACTGGATCTTATTTTGCCACCCATGCTGGCTTTGAACTCGATATCTCCTGTCTCTCTATTTCCTGAGTTACTAGGATTACACATACATTCCACCATGCCAGGCTTCATTCATCATTTAATACAGGGAAGGGGGGGAGTTGAGTGTCAGCACTGTAGTCCTGGCCTGTTGGTTTGAAAGGTAATAGGGTGGGGGTGGGGTTAAGTCAGGGGCAGCTGTTTTCAGCTGTGACTTAGTACAGGCTTTTGCAGTCTCCAGCCCTGTGTGCTGTTTCTCTACAAGCTTAAAATAAAGACTTAACTTGTCTGGGTTTTGCATGCATTCCCCTCAGGAGTTTTCAGGAGGAAAATAAATGGCAGTTAGTCGTGTCTAAGAGCCTAAGTAAGAAATTTTATTCTGAAGGACTATGTTCAAGTAGGAACAGGATGAAGGTGAATAGGAAGGATAGACAAACAGTTATGAAAATTGCAATTTATTCTGTAAGTGCTCAGTGACACTAGCTTTAGAAATAAGCCATTACTCACCAGTGTATGGTCAAGTGAAAAATCACTAAATTAAGTTCATGTTCAAGTTCAGTGAGTTGCAGGTGGGGTGAGAATGGGAGTTAACTGCATGATGAGGCAGAAGTGTGTATTCCTCAGGATTCGCCTTCCGAGCTGTGTATTTCCACTGTGATCACTGTGGCCTTGGACTTTTGAGCCTCATCATTTACATTCTAAATCCATGTTCTTCCAAATTGAGTACATTTGCCGTTGAGTTTTCATTTCATCTCAGGAGTTTGAGTTAGTGGCATGCATCCTGGATCCCCAACCATTTTCCTCCCTTTTGCAGCATGCTGCCTCCCGAATGTACACGTCACACCCTTCTCCCCGATGCTCCCATTCTGCTTGCTCTGGTGGAGATATTGCACATTACTAAGTTGCATGTTGTCACGGCCTCAATGCAATTTAGTGTGTGTGATATTTTCACGTGAGTGCATGCACACAGGTATGGCTCTTGCTTGCTGGGATTACAGCTTTTTCGTGCTGGAGGGTGGAACTCCTGGTGATGAATTACATGTGAGAATGTTATGTTCTGTAAGATTTGATTCAGACAATGGTCATGGTCTACCTCTCCCCCAGTTCTAAAAAATTGAAAGTGTTTTAGTTACTTTAAAAAAGTCAGTATTGCTTCTTAAGTAAATTGATGTTTTCAATTTGAATGAATTGTTGACTGAACGAAATTCTTACAGATTTAAAGGTGTAAATAATACTTGTTTAAAGTAAAATATACAACAATGAATATAAAGTATGTCTGTCTGTATTTATTTTTTATTTATTTATGTTTTTTTGAGACAGGGTTTCTCTGTGTAGGCCTGGCTGCCCTTGAGCTCCCTCTAGACCTGGCTGGCCTCAAACTCACAGAGATCTACCTGTGCCTCCCGAGTTCTGGGATTAAAGGTGTGTGCCACTAACACTTGGCATACTTTTTTTTTTAAGTGTTTTTGAGCTGGGTGTGGTGGCATATGCCTAATCCTACCATTTGGGAGGCTGAGGCAGGAGGACTGTTGTAAGTTCTAAGCCAGTATGAGCTACATAGAGAGTTTAAGATTAGTTTGAGTGATATACCAAGACCAAAAAAAGTCTCATACACAAAAATATAGGTGATGGGATATTATTTTTTGTTTGAGATGTCCTCACATTGTAATAAAGAGACAATTTCTTACGCATACTTTGGGAAATTATCTGAAGTAAATAATGCCTTTTGACTGAGTGATAAAGGGTTGGTGTAATATACTTGAATGTTCATTTTATTAAATTCAAGGGAAATAGCCTTTAAAAACTTTGTCTTATATGTAGTTTTTCATTGTGATACTTGCTACATTTGTTTTATTGAACTTAAAGGTTTTGGTATAGATGTCTATAATTATATGTAATTGAAACCCTTTAAACATTTTAAGCATTGATCATTCATGATTAGTAAGCATTGTTAAGGAAACAAAATGTCTATTAATAAGTATAAGGGACATAACAGTTCTGTATGAATGTATGGCACTCCTGCCAGAGTTCTCAGGTGGTGCCCAGAGTTGGATGCTTCTGTCTGCGACTCTAAGTTGTTCCATGTGTAAACTCTGCTTCCCTGTAATGCTCGACAGCATCTGGGTGCAAGTGCACAGCCATGACCCTGCCTCATATACTAGAAATCTGCTGTTGCTGGATTTCTGAGCATTGACTGCATAGCTGGTTCCTGAGCAGATGAACGGGTGGGAGGGCAGGTGTGATGTAAGAGAGGCCAGCTGTACAGATGATACTAGAAGATTCTAGCATTTGCCTCCAGCCTGCTGTCCTAGAGTAAACACTGCAGTAAAGCAAGACATAGCAACTTTTTGGTTTCCTTCTTATCTCTAAAGTGTATGTTTATCCTGTAGTTTATTAAATGTGCAGTAGTACTGCCTCCTAAATAGATACGTATCTTAATATGAATATATAATATATATAATTGTATATATTCTAATTAAAGTATTTTGCTAGAAATACATTGATGATTACCTGAGTTGTTAGAAAAAAGTATCTGATAGACTCCCTACATTCAGGGTTGACTCAAACCTTTAATTTGTTAAAACTAAAATTTCTGCTTTACAGTATGTGTTTGAAGAAATAGTAGTATGCCTCTGATCAAGGGAGCTGGCGCCATCCTCAGTCGGAACGTTACACACTGTCTGTTGCTGCTCCTGGTCTGCCTCTCCATTAGCTCACCCTCTGTTTGAGACACATGTATTGCATTGAGGGTAGAACCCATAAAGTGGGTTGGAGCCATGGCCTCCTGGGGAAAGGGTACTCTAATATACTTCCTATTTGATCTGTAGAGAGGAAGGGTGAGCGCAGTGTAGCGCTCTTTCTTTTAAACTTTACTTGCTGTGTTTAGGCCTCAACCTTTCTTCCAACCTTCCAGCCCTGCATAGAGGAAAGAAGGTTAGCAGGGGTTATACTTCTCCCTGCTGTTTAGGGGCAGTTAGGTTCTTTTGGGCTAAATACAAATTTCTCTCAACAGCAGTCTCCTCCAAGCCACTGAGCCCTGAAGCATTTCTCACTGTCTGCTCCAAACTGGGACACCGTCCCTCTCTGGTCTCTTCAAACTGCTACATGCCATACACTAACATTGCACATCCCATGCTTTCTCTGTGCTCTTATTTATATCCTTATTTATAAATATATATTTATATATATTTATACCCTTGGCCACACCCCTCTCCATACCATTACCAGCTGCCAAAAGCCACGCCCTGCACAAGACAATTAACAGGTGTGGACAAGCTAAAGCTCAAACTAAAATTCCATGCTTGGGATTAGAACAAAAACATATTTACACAACACAATTGAGTTTACAAAGAAACAAAAACTTCCAATGCAAAGTAATGCCTAGAAATGTCAAATAAGTGCGGTATGGTTTTGGGCTTGACTCATTTTCTATTTCTTTTCTTCCTTAGACTTGGGCGTCCTACTTGTCTGATTACTGCTAGCCCATTTAATTATATTGGGCACAATTGTGTACAGTACGTTAGTTGGTGCCAGATAAGCTTTTCTTTGACTGTGAGAGCAAATTATCAGTATTTTTTGAGGGGGCAGCTTTGTGTGTGTGTGTGTGTGTGTGTACACGCGCATGTGTGCGTTGCCTTGTACATGTTCTTCACAAGTTCTCTTACTCAGCTACATTCCTTGTGTTTATGAGACAGGCTCTATCATGTAGTAAATGTCCATGTGTAGCTCTAGTCTGTACTTTACATTTTGTTTTTTTGGATTGTAGTATCTGATCATTGGTAGGTACTGTAGTGGTTTAATTATAGATGCATTATGATTACTTTTAAATGCTAGTAATTGGATCCAGGGCCTTATGTGCTAGGTGAGTGTACTACCTCTGAGCTGTATGCCCAGCTGTCACCTTCTGAATCTGGGAGATGAATGAATTCAACATTACAGGTTCTTATTCATGTAACCTATCATTTACACTTTAAATAGTAAAGTTGTATTAGCTTCCTGTTGGTAGTATGCCAAATTATCATGGACTCAGTATTTTAAAAAACACATATTCCAGCTTGGGAGGTCAGAAGCCCTAAAATGAAGATATGAGCAGGCATATGGTTTTTCTGGATGATATAGGGGAGATTTGAGGGCATTGAAACAGTCTCCTGATAGCCTGCTTCCCCTTCCTCTGTGTGCTGCTGGGCCTCCCCACCAGGAGGAGGTGATCAAATTGGGGGCAGCAGATTTCATGTCACAGGTAGTCCCTGCTCTCCACATAACTGTGGACAGTGAGCTGTTCATTGGCTGGATCTGAACAGGGGTCGAGGTTTATTGCATGCATTGTCCTTGGTGCAACCGTTTGTGCAGGTCCCCCCTGAGTCCAGTTCCTCCAGCCTTGATGGTCTCCTTGTGGGGCTGATAGGCTGTGGTCATATGGTGGGGGAAGAGGTTTCCTTCTGTCAGAGGTCTAGGGGAGGGGAATAGGGTGGAAGAGGGAGGGAAGGTGAGAATGGGAAGAAAGAAGCAAGGGGATAATAACAATAGGGATGTAGTCTGAATAAATTATAATAAATTACCAAAACAAACTAAAAACCCATTCTCTCTCAGGAAGCTTTAGATGGTGCTGCCCTGCTGTTTGCTGCTGCTCAAATGGCTGGTTATGAGCTACGCAGATGAGGCCATAGATTAACTTCTTTTTTCTTTTTTTCGGGGGGAGATGGGGTTTCCAGACAGGGTTTCTCTGTCGCCTTGGCTGTCTAGGCCTCCCTTGGTAGATCAGGCTGGCCTCAAACTCACAGCGATCCACCTGCCTCTGCCTCCCTTAGTGCTGGGATTACAGGCGTGTTGACACCGTGCCTGGCTTTGTAGATTATCTTCGTATCCCTCAGTGGGTTGCAAATGGGTTTGGTAACTGTGAACAGTGTGTGGTGCAGACACTCGGGGTCCACACATTAGCTGTAATGACTGTTATATACTGCTCTGGTTCAGGGTGGAGAGGAGGAGCTGTACTCATTACATATGGAGTTTTGGAATAAGCCAAGGCGACACAGAAAAACCCTGTCTCAAAAAAAAAAAAAAGTTAATCTCTAGCCTCATCTGCGTCGCTCATAACCAGCCATTTGAGCACCAGCAAACAGCAGGGCAGCACCATCTAAAGCTTCCTGAGAGAGAATGGGTTTGGGGTTTGTTTTGTGTTAAGTCACTCACTTTACTGCACCCTTCGTGCCAACTCACTTTCACTGTGAAAACTTGTAAATAAAATCTGGCTAATGCACACCCATATCTTTTCACACTAGACAAATTCTGTGAGACTGCCCTCACCCTAGTAGTTGATGTGTTTACTGCGCCTCCCCCCCCACCCAGCTTTCTTAATGCACACCTGCACTCTGGTGATTTTCTCCTACTGCAGAAGTGGTTCCATCCCCTCCTTGGCTGATGTATCGTTCTCAGGTCTCCTGAGAACGCAACCTATTTCTCTTCCTCATGCTTGCCCCTGAGGGTGACCTTTCCCTTCCTCTAATTAGACTGCTGCACTGTGTGCCCACTAAGCCTTGTCTCTTATTTCAGCCTCCTCCCAGATGTTTCCATCACTCTTTGGACTTACACTTTCCAGGCATTCTCCCTTTTTTTTTTTTTTTTAAAAATCCTCCCCTTCCATATCTCTGTGACAGCACTGTTTTTCCCCCAGCATTTGTTTTTCCTTGGACTCTTCATTTCCTTTGTGTCCCATGGGGTGTCCTCCTTTCTGGCTTTTTGATACATTTAAATCTGGGTCCTTGTTGAGAGTCATATGACACATTCTTGAGTGATGCCATTGGGAAAGGTGGCAAACGTTTTGCGGATGGCAAGCTATTCATTACCTCCATATTCAGAATCCCATGGCATGACAGAGTCACCTGACTGCAGATCTAGCCTGTGCTCTGGGAGCCTCCCTCCTGGGAATCTTTGCAGAAAATCTGTGCTTTCTTCTGTGTGCCGTGTCGCCTTTGCTGCCACCATCCTGTTTTTCAGTGACAGCGTCACCTTCTTGTGAATGTCTGCCCCTACAGAGCCCTGGCCTCTGTGGTTCTGTGGTACCTGGGGCTACTTGAGGCTGCGGCCTTTTCCACACAGGACTGCTTTCTTCTCTTCCAACAGAGAAGCGGAAATGAAGCACCCTCATGTACCATATGACAATTTAACCACAGGACACAGGCCTATTTTCACCCCTTGTATTTTCCTGCCCTGTTTTCCTGGAGCTAATAATCATGCATCTCTCCAGATGATTTGCATTATTTGGTACCAGACATGGCTTTGTCGTCTTGGTTGCATAAAGAAATGTATGAAAATTTTGTCAAAAGAAAATTTGACAAAGTATAGGTTAGATTATTCCTCACTCTTCTCTGGCCCTGCCCTTTGCCCTTCTGTTACCTTCTCTGCTTTCTCTCCCTTTGTTCCCCTTCTCTTACTCTATTTTCCTTTCCTTGGTGGGGCTTGAACCCAGGACTTGGAGCATCTAAACCTTGCTCTACCACTGAGCTATACTCCAAGCCTCACTTGTTCTTCCTAAATGTGGACTGGATGCAGTCTGTCTTTCTTAGAACTTAATTGTATCTTTAGACACTTGCTATTTATACTTACGAAATATAATTGTCATGCAGGAAGTACCTGCTTTAGAAGTGGAAAGTTGGGACCTGGGGGTATAGCTCGGTTGAGTGCTTGCATAATGCACAAGGCCCTGACTAGGATTCCCTCCCACCCCAGCCTCAGCACACAGTAGAAAGTTGTTGAGCTATTTCATGAATATGCATTTTAGGATGCTTTGTTTGAGTTATCTTCTCATCAGAGAGAAATGTAAAGAGAAGTTTAGTTTATAGGTTTCAGTATTTTAATAAAGTAAGTAGCATTCTCAGAGAAATGAGAGTTGTTGTGAGAGTTGGAATAAAGTGACTAGAAACCCAGAGGTGATGATTTTTCTGAGCCATAACCTGATGCTGGGATTACTTACCTTTTCTTTTCTCTTTGGGTCTTCTAGAGGGGTGTTCGATGCTTCCCTCAAAATGGCTGGCTTCTATGGATTGTATACCTGGCTGACTCACACTGTATTTGGCATCAATATTGTCTTCATACCATCAGGTAATCAGTGCTTGCAGAACTTCCTGGATGCCTAGTTAAGGAACGTCAGACCTTACATCAGAGCTGCCTTCTTCGTCAGAGTTAGGGTACCCAGCCTAGTGGCTGGGGGTCTCGTCTAGATCAGCAGGTCTGCAGTGTGCTTGTATTTTGCTGTAGCCCCAGTATCTGCACCAGTACCCATCAGTCACATAGAAAGTCAATGTCCTAACACTTGTACAACATTGGGCACATGGTTTGCACTGAAAAATTAATTGAACAAATCGGCAGGGAGTGAGCAGTTTGTTGTCTAATAGCTTTGTCCCATGAGGGATACCATCCCAGGGGCACGGTGAATGTGTCTGAGTGAATTTAAGCACATGTGCTTGTTGTGATCCGTTCTGAGAGCAGCACCTTCATTCTCCAAGCACCGCACAAGCAAATGACATTCTTGGTTTTACCTTTGTTGGTTCAGAACCTCCTTTCACTTTTTTCTTTCCTTTTTGTCACTGTTTCTTAAACTATCCCTCCCTGCCTTCCACTCTTTGCTGTCACTCTTCAACTGTCATTCGTTCCCCCTCCTTCCTTATGTTCCCACATTCATTCCTGTTTTTTTCCACTTGTGGTCTAGTAACCCTCCCTCTGATGGTCTTGTACCCTGAGACCACGTGATGCTCTTGTATAGCATGTTGGGGCAGATAGGAAAGGTGGTGTAGGTGAAAGCCAGTGTTTAAAGGTCTCCCACATGGTTAATGGTTGGACCAGAACAAGAATCCACATCTGCGTGGCTTTTAGTCTGAAGGGAGCCAAAGAGGAGAGAGCCTGGGCTGCTTTAGAGCAGGGTGAACTTGGAATAAGGTCCTTCTACTTATAGGACTTTTGTTTCTTTGTATCCAGTTATGTTTAATTTTTTATTTGTAGCAGGGTAAAGAATAAGAACTCAGGGGCTGGAGAGATGGCTCAACGGTTAAGAGCACTGACTGCTCTTCCAGAGGTCATGAGTTCAACTCCCAGCAACCACATGGTGGCTCACAACCATCTATAATGTGATCTGATGCCCTCCTCTGGCCTGCAGATGTACATGTAGGCAGAGCACTGTATATGTAATAAATAAATAAATAAATAAATATTTAAAAAAAAAAAAAAAAAAAAAAAGAACTCAGCCTGAGATTTAGATTGACTTGAGGGTCAGCACGTTTTGGTGACTGGTCTAAGTTTATATTTATAGGGCTGGATTTAAGGCATAGGACAATAAGATTTAATGCTTAAGAATAACATAAACCAGGGGCTGGAGAGATGGTTCAGCATTTAAGAGTGTTGGCTGCTCTTCCAGAGGACCTGGGTTCAATTCCAGACTCCGACATAGCAGCTTACAACTCTCTTACTCCAGTTTCAGGGCATCCAGCACCCTCCCACAGACACAACAACAGTGCATGAAAAAATAAAAATAAATAATTTAAAAAGAAAACAAAAAGACAAAATTGTAAACTAGACACATTAGAAAAGTTTTAGTAACAACCTTTAAGGTAAGTCCTCTAGCCCGGGGTGGTGGCGCACACCTTTAATCCCAGCACTCGGGAGGCAGAGGCAAGTGGATCGCTGTGCATTCGAGGCCAGCCTGGTCTATAAAGTGAGTCCAGGATGGCCAAGGCTACACAGAGAAACCCTGTCTCGAAAAACCAAAAAAAAAAAAAAAGGATAAGTCCTCTAAAACTGAAGCTTTTGTCTGCTCACTTGTTGGGTGGACTTTACTTTTATTTTATGTGTATAGGTGTTTGATGCATACATGTATGTATTTATACCACATGTATGCAGTGCCTGCAGAGATCAAAAGAGCATGCCAGATCGCCTGGAACTGGAATTACAGGGGACTGTGATTGCCATGTGAATGCTGGCAATCAAACGTGGGATTTCTGGAAGAGCAGCCGGTACTGTTTGCCACTGAGCCATCTGTCTCTCCAGCTGCAGTGGGTGGGTGTTTTTAAGGAGGGAGAGGTAGTGCTTGGGCTCTGTTGCTTTGCTACTGTTAGCAATGACTTTGATTTGTCTTTCTTTTATTCTTTTATTAGCTTTGGCAGCAATCCTTGGAGCTGTGCCATTTCTGGGGACATACTGGGCAGCAGTACCTGCAGTTCTAGACCTGTGGCTGACACAAGGGTTAGGATGTAAGGCCATCTTGCTCCTGGTCTTTCATCTCTTGCCGACGTACTTCGTAGACACTGCAATCTACTCGGATATATCAGGGTACGTGTTCTTGCTGAGTCACAGTTGCTTGGTTTGGGACTGGACGGGGAAGGATTAGTGGCAGAATGTTTCAGTTGGGTAGTCTTTTGTGGTCCTTTTGACATTCAGATGTAGAATTATATTGCTGTGATAGGGTTATTGTTATTATGTAAGTATAAAACCCTAAGTGAAGACAAAAATATGTGTAATTCTGTTTTGAGTTTTGTAGCATTTGACCTTGGAAAGAAGTATTACCAGGCATGCCTAAAATATTTTAAGCACAGTAAGGAGTTGGTGGCTATTGTAGTGTTGCCCTGGCTTTGGAGAGAATGATTATGTAGTTGCATGTCTGCAGATGCCAGCGTCAGCTGAGTCTCAGCAGGCATTAACATTTGTGTTCTCTTCACATAGTATGTTTCATGGTGAACACAGCTTAAACTAGCCCAACTTTGACAGTACGATAAAGACCTATTTTTCTAGGTTTTGATACCTGTGTTGAGATTGCATCAGGACCTTACAGTGAGAATTTGGGAGTTTTTGTTCCTTTAAAAACCACAGCAATGTTGTAAGAATATGTTTTCATTTTAATCCCAGGTGTGGGGCTATGGGGTTTCTTGGCAGCAGGTGACTATGATTTCCCTCATGCTCTGGCAGGGGTGTGATCTTGCCATGTGCAGATAGTTTTTGCGAGCGTGTGATGTTTGGAATTCTGGGAACCAATTGGTGTGGCTGGTTGGTGGTTGATGCTGTTGTTCCCTGTTTGCTAAGTAGTCGTGTGGAAAGAAATGAGAAGGAGAAATTAGATATCTTGACAGTGAAGGTCAAACTTTCCCTAAGGAACCTGACACTCTAATCCGTAGGGAGTAGTGAAATGATGACGTTGGCCCCTTGCTCTTCTATCCTTTTTCTCTCCACTCTAGCATTAAACAAATAGGTCCTCAATTTTTTATCTTCATTATTAAGATGATTACTGTTTTGAGAAAGGATCTCACTCACTGTGTAGTAGCTCCGATCAACCTCCTCCCAGTTCCTAGTCGTCCTGCCTTGGCTTCCTAAGTGCAGTAATTGCAGGTGGGGCTCACATCTGGCCTCACACAGTCACTAAGTCAAAGCTACATATGGTGCATGCCTATGGGGTGGGGCATGAGGAGGAGCATTTAAAAACATAGCAGGCATGGTGGTGCACTCCTTTAGTCCCAGCTCCTAGGAGAAGAAGCTGATGGATGATCTTTGTGAGTTCCAGGCCAGCATGGGCCACATAATGACACTTTGCTTCAAAAACAACAAGTAAAACAAAGCTTCAAGGCTTAGTGGACAGGGTCTCAGCTTCTAGAAACAGCCATCTTTAGCAATTTTAACTTTCAAAAGCTAAGTTGTGTGGTAATTTATTTCCTCCCAAATTAGTTAAAGGTAGAAGCCCCAGTGAGCCAGAGTGAAGTGAAAGAGGCGACTCTACTCCACCCTATAGGGGAGTTTATACGCTACAGTCTGGGAGGGAAAGTAAAAGTGCCACAAGTGTCACCTGTGCTCTGGGACCCCAGTGTCCAGGAATCAGAGTCAAGAATATTGCCAGTTGGAGGCCCATGCCACCTACATAGCAAGATCCTGTCTCAATATCAAAAATAGAGCCTGGAGCTAGAGAAATGTCTTTGTGGTTCAATGTGTACATCGTTCTTTCAAAGGACCCGGGTTTGGTTCCCAGCACCTACATCCGGACAGCTTACAGCTGTCTGTAACTGCAGTTCCAGTGAATCCAAGATTCTTTTCTGGCATCCATTCATACAAACACATACGCACATACACAGAAATAAAAGTAAATCTTATAAAATAAACAAAATGCCCAACAAAACCAAAGCCAGGTGTAGTGGTGCACTCTGTAATCCTAGCACTTGAGAGGAATAGGCAGGAGAGTAACCAAAAGTTCACAGCCAGCTAGTTTATATAGCAAACTGCAGGGCAGTTAGTGCAACAGAGTGAGACCCTGCCTCAAAACAACCAACCCCCTGCCGGGTGTGGTGGCACAAGCCTTTAATCCCAGCATTCTGGAGGCAGAAGCAGGTGGCAGAAGCAGGCTGTGAGTTTGATGCCAGCCTGGTCTACAAAGCAAAGCAAGTCCAGGACAGCCAAGGCTACACACAGAGAAACCCTGTCTTAAAAAACAAACATAGAAAGAAAGAAAGAAACAAACCAACCTCAGAACCAGTACTGTGGTCAACTGATATTTTAAAAATTGAGGTTTAAACAGTATATGATTTACACTTAAAGTGTTCCATGTATTTAATCTTTGCTGTGCATTTTTCATATTAAGGATTATAGTTATAATTTAAGATTTGTATGTAATTTTTTCTCATAATAAATGCTTTATTTGATCAGTGTTAAATTTGGTATAAGTTATGTTTTTAATTAAACTTATTTAAAAGTCCTCCTTCCCCCGCTTTAAGCCTTAAGAATTTCTGATACCAATATTCTTTAAACATATTATTTAGGGAAAGTCTAGTTGACATGTGGGCACTGCTCTAAATCTCTTTGGAAGAAAGAAGAGATCTAAATCTTGAACATCATGCTTTTGTTTCCTGACGGCTGGCTCACAACCTCGTGTCTGTAAACTATAATGTATAATCAAACATCCTTTCTGCATATTTAATTATTTACCCTCATTAAACTGTTCCACTCAGGGTTGGGGATTTAGCTCAGTGGTAGAGTGCTTGCTAAAGCCCTGGATTCCGTCCTGAGCTCTGGAGAAAAAAAATGTTCCACTCATCCTGTGTTATTTAAAAGCTAGAAGCAAACATCCCTCTTACGTCAGTGGTCAGGGCTTTACTGTGCTCCTGTATCTGTCCCACCCCATGCCGATCCGCAGCGATGTCGTGAGAAGCTGCCCGGCAGTTACAACTCTTGTGAAATAAAAGACTCGGGCTTTGTTGACAAATGCCTTCCATATGTAGCCTGTTAGTACAACTGCGGCAGCCGTAGTTGAGAAGGCTGCCAAAGGTCTACACTCTGAATAATAGGAATCTTGCTGTTACTATTGTGTGCAACTGTAATTATTGTTTTATTAAAGAAGCCATAGTTAACTAAATGTCTGCCAGATTGCACTCCCTGTTATCCTTAAAGGAAGTAAACCTAGCAGGTATCTTAGGTAACCAGTCTTCAGCCAGCAGTAATCTTCAGGAAGCTGTGTGGAATGGGTACAAACTGGCTGATAACAGTGATGGCTTTATTCTTTCAGTTGCTAGTCCTATAAAAAGAGGCAGATGTCATTCATTGGCACACACACAAGAAAATCCCTGTTTCTCAGTATTATTACATTGTTTTTGATTCTGCATTGATTTAATCTAAAGAAAGCTAGTAGTGGAATAAGGCCTGAAATGTTAGAGAGCCAACACTCTGTTTGGCAGTTGAGTGTGAACTGGTGTGCTTTTGTTGCAGAGGAGGCCATCCCTACCTGACCGGCTTAGCAGTGGCTGGTGGAGCGTACTACCTAGGCCTGGAAGGAGCAATCATTGGGCCCATTCTTCTCTGCATACTTGTGGTTGCTTCCAATATCTACAGTGCCATGCTAGTGAGTCCTACGAATTCAGTGCCCACACCAAATCAGACGCCTTGGCCTGCTCAGACGCAGCGGTGAGTTCAGCAGCATGCTGGTAACCACGTGCAGATACGGACTGCCCTGTCTCTCAGTGTTTTCAGTGAGTAGCTGCATCTGGGACTTGTCAGGTGAAATGTCTCAAGCACTCATCTGTGCAGATTATTTCCATTAGTCCTCAAGGTTTCCAATCCATTCTCTCTATCCGATATTCTGCCTATTGATGTCATGACTGCAGTCACTTCAGAATAGCTTTGAACGTGGTCTGAAATGTATTGTATATTCTTGAGACAGACCTTGTTTGGTCATTGTTTTTACCTATAAAACTCATCATACCATTGTTTACTGTTTGTTTTTCACTCATGTTGGCTCTGTTTCTTAAGAATTAAACTTTATTTTACAACCAAGCTATCTTACACAAGATGGAAAAAAGGTTGAAGGGAAACAAGAGTAAACCTTCCGGTATCCGTTTCACGAGATGGATCCCTAGGTGTCTCTGGCCTGCCTGCTGGTCTGGCCTGTTCACTGATCCCCCCCTCCCCTCCCAATCCACGTGCACTTGAGGTCTGAACCTCTCTTCCTGTCTGTCTCTCAAGTGTAAGGGCTGGTCTCCTCCCATGGAGAGTCAATTAGAAACACAATAATCCAGGTGGAGTTGTGTGTTGTGCGCCCCCCCCCCCCCCCAGCTTCCTAAATTCCAGGCCCAGGATGGCTCCATCCAGTCTATCTCAAGGTTAATCTCAGGGAGTATCCTCGGTGTATCCAAGGGCAAAGCCTGCCTAGACTGCTTTCATCTGGGACAAAGCTTACAATCCTTCCCACACACTCATTCTTTTTCATTGCTGTCTGGCATACCAGTGTATGAATATACCAGTCTCTGTTCAGTGTTGTATCCGAGGCATCAGCTACTTGCCCTTCTATGGCTATTAAAAGACAAGACCCTGTTAGTTACCTGGTATGCCGTCCTGGAGGTTGTGCATTGTCTTTCACTTGCTTGTATAACTAGAAGTGGAATGTCTACTGTGTTATCAGGTTTATGTTAGAAACTTGCAAGTAAGCCAAGTGTGTTGGCTCCTGCCTGTATCCCTAACATTTGGGAGGTAGAGGCAGGAGAATCAGAATCAAACAATAAAAACCTTACAATGTGGATTTTCTGTGTAAAAGCCTGTGGATGTATGTACAGCCTACAACAGTTTCAGATAAAAATTTTCTGTGCTATGTTGCCTAGCTTGTCATTTATTGCACCTTTTTAATGATGGCTAAGAAAAGTCAGTTTTCTCAAAAAGAATAGAGCAGAAGGACATAGGTGACTAACAAAGGCCTCACTAAGTGGGGCTTTTCTTCATGAGGTCACAGTGTGGAGCCCAGGCCAGCTTTCTTTTTTTTTTTTTTAAATTTTATTTTATTTTTATTTATTGTATATGAGTGCTTTATCTGCAGAAGAGGGTATCAGATTACATTATAGATGGTTGTGAGCCACCATGTGGTTGCTGGGAATTGAACTCATGACCTCTGGAAGAGCAGGTGGCGCTCTTAACTGCTGAGCCATCTCTCCAGCCCCCAGGCCAGCTTTCTTAGCACAGTATGTACTACCTATCAGTTTGCTTTCCCTCTTTTGTTTTGTTTTTGTTTTTTTGGTTTTTTTCCTTTTTTTTTTTTTTCCGAGACAGGGTCTCTCTGTGTAGCCTTGGCCATCCTGGACTCACTTTGTAGACCAGGCTGGCCTCGAACTCACAGCGATCCTCCTGCCTCTGCCTCCCGAGTGCTGGGATTAAAGGCGTGCGCCACCACGCCCGGCTTGCTTTCACTCTTAATAGCAGGTGCTAGGGTACCTGCAAGACGAAAGGATAGTTTCTTCAGAGTACTGGAGAGAGAACCACAGATTGTGTTAATGCTTGCTGTTATCTTTTGGGGGGTGTCTTCAAATAATTTGTAATACATAAAACGAGATTCACTTTAAGATGAAACAAAAGAAACCAATGTATAGAGACAAGAGACCTCTTTCTCTTCTGAAAGTTGGAAGTTGCATCATCATCAGGTCAGGGGTGATGGGAAAGATGATGTGAGGACCGTTAGATATCCACTATTATTCTCCTCAGTCACTCATCCATGTGGGCAGTTTTTTTTTTTACCAAGCTTATTGTGAAAAACAAAGGCTTTGACTTTTCCCAGCACCAACGACATCAGCTAAAAAAGGTCTTTGCTTTTTGGTGACACTGAAGCCAGAGGTGGGCTACTGCATATATGACTTTACTATAGTCCGACAAGTCTACTGCCTTGTGCAGCCTTGCTACCTGTGAGTTTTTGGTCTCTCTTGTGGGTTGATCAGTTAGTTCCTCACAGAAAGATTTTCAGGTCTCCTGGTGGAGGTTTTGCAAGCCCGTTTGCGACCAGGAGCAGGGAAAGGGCAAGGGGTTGAAGTTACAGAGGTCTGCTTGTGCTAGGACACAGGCCCACTCACATCGCTGCCTGCTGTTCCTAGTCCAAAAACTGTCTGCAGAAAAAAGAAACTCATTTCTGCTGTGGCGTGGGGAAGACGGGACAGCTTGCTGCTTGGTTTGCGGAAGTTGGTGGGGATGTTGGAGGGCGGGTGGTGCTTTCTTAGCAGAAGAGCAGCAGTTCATTGCTTAGCTCCATCCTCCACTTGTCGTGCTACCTAGAGCCTTTTGGGGATATTGCTGGGTAAATTAGGTTGTTTTAGGCTCCTACTCCTGGCTTGGGTTCCTGCTTTTCAGTGGAGGCCGAGTCCCAGTGGTTACTTGTTAGGTTTGCCTCACCCCCACCCCAGCTGTTAATGGGTACTTGTAGTGGCATTTTGAGCCTAAAGGAATGTGTTGATACACCACTTTTTTGAAATACTGTTTTAAGTAGTAACATACATGACACTTCTAAAAGTTTTTGAGACTTAGTATGTGCTGAATCCCATGATATATGTGTTTTTTGTTTGTTTGTCTTGTTTTTTGAGACAGAGTCTCTATATAGCCTTGGCTAGCCTGGAACCCATTGAGGTTCACCTGTCTCTACCTCCTGAGTTCTGGCGTTAAAGGCATGTACTGGGCCTGGCTTCGCAGGTGTTCTTTTACCGTTCTGAACCTATTAATGTTTTCCATGATGCTAAGACGAAGACTGTTAGAGATGTTAAGTTGCCCTATGGTCACATCGTTCCAAGCTTGCAAGCTGACCTGTTTCCACTAACTCTGTCTTTGTCTTTGTCTTTGTTTTCCCTAAATGCTGTCTCCCAGAACAAACCACCCACTGAGTTTTCTCTATATGTCCTAACTCAGTAATTGTCCCCTCTCTCTCACCATCTTTATCCAGCTTACCTTGAACCTGTCCTTGCCCTTTACCCTTAGTGCCACGAGTGTCTGATCTGGGCATTGCTCTTGGCCTGCCCTGTCACCTCCCTGCTGTTGTCTAGTCACTGGTTGGTTCCCTTTTGTGCTCTTTCCCGGGGAAGCTCCTCCAGGGTTTTTCAGCCAGGGGCCAGCATTGGGTAGTAAGTCGCCAGGCTAACCACAGTCAACCACAGCGTTCATCTCATTTTATATATCTTTGCCCCTCAGGCTGACTTCTCATTTATAAATTAGAAGAATGGATAGTTATGATTCATTCAAACATATAGAGCTTTTAAAGATGTCAAAGGAGCCGGGTGTGGTGGTGCACGCCTTTAATCCTTGCACTCCAGAGGCCGAGGCAGGTGGATCTCTGTGAGTTCGAGGCCAGCCTGGTCTACAAAGTGAGTCCAGGCCAGCCAAGGCTACGCATGTCTTGAAGGGGGGAAAAAAAAAAGAAAGAAAGAAAAAGAAAAAAAAGTTGTCAAAGGAGAAATTAATCTATAGGATGTAGAGAAATTCTAACAGATTATTAGTTGTAAAAATATTTCCAGGGTGCTGCCTGAATTCCTATTTGATGGGTAAACCTATTAGCCAACTTTGCCTGTCTTCAAATGCAAAACCACAAACTTGGACAACACTCTGAGAAATAGTTTCATAAAAAGATTACTTGCAGAGCTGGGCGTGGTGGCACACGCCTTTAATCTCAGCACTCGGGAGGCAGAGGCAAGCGGATTGCTGTGAGTTAGAGGCCAACCTGGTCTGCAAAGCGAGTCCAGGACAGCCAAGATAACATAGAGAAACCCTGTCTTGAAAAAAACAAAAACAAAGCAAAAAGATATATTTGCAGCAATGGTTCTGGCAGAGGTGGAGAGGGATTCTTTTGTCCCCCACCCTAATGCACACATGCACTCACATTTGGCCATACCTAGATGCATAGTTAGAACTAACCGTAGTGGATAGAGAAAGGGATCTGCCGAATACAGTGCTCAGAAATGGGGTTAGTGTCACTGTTGAGGAATGCTAGATACACAGATGGTCATAACTCTTCATTGCTTTTTTTTTTTTTTTCTCAAAAGATGATAACTGAAGGTGTTTTTGGTTTTATTTAGTTTGGGTTTTTTGTTTGTTTGTTTTGTGTTTGTTTTTCAAGACAGAGTTTCTCTGTGTAAGCCTTGACTATCCTGCACTTGCTTTGTAGACCAGGCTGGCCTTGAACTCAGAGATCAGCCTGCCCCTGCCTCCTCAAGTGCTGGGATCACAAGGCATGCACCACCATGCCCAGCTGATAACTGAAGTATTTAAGGAAATCTGTGTTTCTGTGTTCAGATCAGTCAGCATGTGTTTTTGTGTTCATGGGGAATTTAGTCATGTAACATGAAAACTTGGTCTCCATAGTCAGAAACTGTGCTTGTGTCTAATATCTGTGCCTTTGAAAGTAGAGCCTTACTAGTCCTGTGCTGAGGGTTAAGAGGCTGTGGTCACTGTCTCTGAGAGAGCATCTGTGAGTGCAGCATCTCTTCTGAAATGTTTGCTTGTGTTCCTCCTGACCTTGAAGGACTTTGTACATTGTGCTGTAAAGCTAGGCTCAGTTTACTCTTGCTTTAGCTAATCCTGTGTGCTTGTGTGGACTGAAAATGCTTAAGACAAACGGAACGGAGGAGGAGGTGGCAGGATTGTGGAATTGCTGTGCAGTTAGATTTGCTTTCAAAGCTGTTAAAGAAAAGCCTGTGGTGTTCATGGCTTGTTCACAGCTCCCTGGACTTCAGTACACTTGGCCCCCATGTTGATTTTTAGCTCTATTTCTAGTGAAAATATTGAGCACTGTATGATAACTGGTGGCTGATTGCGCTATAAAAATGCAATTAGCTTTATTCAAGTTGGAGGAAAATGATGTAAGAAGGAACAGTGATGTAACATGCTATATTTATATGGTCATAGTTAAATGTAAATTGAAAACCGCTCTTGATGGCCTAGAGAGATGGTTTAGTAGTTAAGACTACTTGTTCTTTTTTGTTTTGGTTTTTTGAGACAGGGTCTCTCTGTGTAGCCTTGGCCGTCTTAGACTTGCTTTGTAGACCAGGCTGGCCTCGAACTCACAGCGATCCTCCTGCCTCTGCCTCAGCCTCTCCAGTGCTGGGATTAAAGGTGTGCGCCACCACGCCAGGCACAACTACTTGTTCTTGAAGAGGACACTGCTTTAAGTTCATATGGCCACCTACAGTCAGCTGTCAACTAGCTCCAGGGAATTGGAAGCTCTCTTGTGGGCATTAGACACATGGGCACATACATAGATGCCGGCAAAGCTCTCAAACAGTGTTTTGAATTTTGAAAAACTAGTGCTTTAAGATCAAATGTCTTTTTGTTCCTACCTGATGATTCTGTCAAGGAGAAGTGGAATGGTTTCTCTCTAAGTAGGTGCTAATAAACTTCAGTTAAGTTTGTTTAAATAATAGTAGCAAAAAACAAAAACACCGAACTCTGTAGTCCATCATCAGCTGAACTCAAAACAACCAAAAGAAGATAGAGGATTATTTACTTTTTACTTGTTTAAAAGAAGTCCAGAGGGGCATTTTATTCAGGTCTAGTGTGTTGAGCAAAGGCCCGAGCCCAGCCTCTCCCTAGAATGCTGTGCCAGCCTTGACTTGTGGCTTTCTAAGGTGCATACTAGAGCTCGTGTTCATCAGTAAACTCTGACCTGGCCCCTTGGTGGTCTGTAAGCACCTCAGCTTTGCCAGGTGACAGCTTTGCCTGTCAGCTATATCAAAGGCTATTTAGCCACCAGGGTCCTGAGGTAGATACCTTGTGTGTGCAGCAGTCCTTGTATCCAGTCCAGATACCAGCTGGCAATTGGCAATGTTCATTTAGCTTGTTTGATGTCGAACAGCAACAGTACAAGTAAGGTGATGAAAATGCCTCCTCATGTCAGCCTGGAACCCCACCCTGCAGGGCTTGGGGTCTGTGCTGCACCAGGGTCTCTACTTCCTAACAGGAGTCTGTAGCACATATATTTTTAAAGTCTCTTTTATTTGGGCTTCTTATGCCTCTTTCTCCCTTCTCTGTTCCAATTCCCCAACACCAGGTAGGAGAGAAAGAAGGTTAGAGGGGAGAGGGGGCACAGTTCTCTTTAGCCACTTCCTGCTGGGTAGAGCCATTGGGTTCCTTGGAGCAAGTCCAGTCTTCATTTCAGGGTATCCCCGACTTCTTCTGGTGAAAGTGCATCAACAGCAACCAGGGGCAGCATGGGGGAGCACCAACATTCTTTCATCATATCTATTTTCCAGCTAGTTAGAAGTTCCAAGAGCCAGGAAACTGCCCCAAAATTGCACAACACTTCTCCGTAGCATCTCATTAGCCAAAATCCAGTCACGTAGCCTATGTGCTTTAAGTGAGTCTGGGATAAAAGATAATGGACTCAGCCCCAAACTGGCTTCTGTGTGCGTGCGTGTGTGCATGCATGCAGTATTGTGAAATTCTTTAGTATTGTAAAAATTCTAAAAAGAGTGACTATACTCTCTCTGTCCTCTTAAAAGTTATGAAGTAGCCGGGCATGGTGGCACACACCTTTAATCCCAGCACTCGGGAGGCAGAGGCAGAGGCAGAGGCAGGTGGATTGACCTGAGTTCGAGGCCAGCTTGGTCTACAAAGGGAGTCTAGGACAGCCAAGGCTACACAGAGAAACCCTGTCTCAAAAAAACAAAACAAAACAAAAACAATAACAACAAAAAACAAACAAAAAAAGTTATGAAATAATATAATGTATGGAAACTGGTTCTGGGCTTGTTCCTCTCTCCTTCCTTCTCACTTTCTCCTTGTGCTTTTACTACCCCCACTTCTTTCCAAAGCAAAACCAACCGTTCTGTCTTCCTTTTTATTTTTTATTTTTTTATTTTTAGGACTTTTCGTGACATCTCTGAAGATCTGAAATCTTCAATAAATTGACCTGGCTTCACTACAGTGACTTCTGGGGAGTTCCACCTTGACAGTGAGTCCTCCCAGCTGCGGCCTCTGTCCGGTTAGCTGTGTCTGGCAGACAGGGGCGCCCAGAAAAGAAGCAGAAGCCTCCCCTGGCCTTACACACAGAACACCGAGTGAGAGAGAACTTGCTCTAGGCTGCCTTGCATTTTAAAACACACCTTGAGAGTTGAGAACTGTTAGCTCACGGCTCATGCTAAGATGGCTTGACATGTTGCGGTTCATGCACTGGTACCAAGGCTTGAAATTGCCCTCTTGGATTATCTACTGCAGTGTGTATTTATAAGTTTGGCGGAATCTAAGATACTTGCTATTAAAAGTATATTCAGTATAATTTTTCTCCTGCTGTAGGAGTTCTTAGCCCATTTTCAGTGACAAGGCTTTTCCTTTGGAGTATGGTATAGTAAGCAGGAAAAGTGAGTCTAATACTCTTGAAAAGACCGCTGTCCTCTTCAAGGAGCTGAAGGGAGGGTGTGTGCTGTGATGGAGAAGCAGTAGGAGTGGAGCTCTTCTTCCTCTTCCTTCCCTTCGTGCCCTCCTTTCAGTGTCGCCAAACTTCTACAGCTTTCCTGACCACGCTGAATGAAGACCCTTATTGAGCTGTGATGAATAGGAAGGATGTGATGGAACCCGCGCTGTCAGCTTTCATAACTGCTCGTAGGAGGAGACTCTCAGGCGCAGTGGTTGTCTGGTTTGTTGTGTGTCCCCGTCAGCTACTTAGTAGCAGAATTTTCTCTTTCCTGCTTTAGCACAGTGCCTTGCACATGTGGGTCTAGATGAACGCTTGCTGAGTTGGACTGTAACTTTGTACACGTCTCGGATACGACATAACCACAGAGTGCTTTGTGTTTTACACAGCTCTTGCTCACGTTACTTTACACACACTTCACATCAGTTCTTGCAGCTTTGTACTCTGATCGCTGTCACACTGCGGGAGCTAAGCTTCAGGACAGTGGCCCCTGCAAAGCCACTGAGTGTTGTGACTTGTCTCCCACCTTCTGACTTTAATCTGTAAACCCTGTCGTAAGACACTGCTTACGGCTTTGGCAGTTTTGCAGTCCTGTAACCCAGGTGTTGTCATCCATTTGTGACAAGTGAAGGAAAGCTTGGCTTGGTTCAAGGGACAGCTTGACCTAGAGCCGAGCTCCTAGTCTTGTGCTCTTTCCAGCTCTTCAGTCTCCAGCTTGCCTGTGCTTCTGAGGGAATGTACAACAGAAGGGATTTGTTTCAAAGATGTGTGTTTTCTTTTTTAAAGTATTTAAGACTAAAATTAATTTTTCCTAAAACATCTCACTAAATGTATAAATTTATTCATGTTACAATTAGTAAAATCCACGTGCAGGAGTGTCTTTTGACTTGCTGTGTATAATATAGCAGTGCAGGTCTCCTGGTTGTATCATGAATCCTTCACCATTATGACTAGTTATTCCATCATCACCTGGTAGATTTGACCACTAAATCACTGACTGTTTTTTAATCAGTTGCTCATTTGCTCATGAACAGATTTCTTGAGTGTTAGTAAACTCTAGGCACCATGCCAGGGGCTGCACAGGGGTGAGATAACTGTTAGGGTGGCTTCTCTCACCGTCAATGTATCACACTAAAGCTAAAATTCTGGCATTAAAATAGTTGAGACGAGAAACCAAGTTTGTGTTTGTTTACTATGTCATGATAAGTTTATAGCTATAATTACCACATGCTCATCAAGGCAAATATACACAGTGACTTTGTGTGCATATACAAATTATGTTGCTCCAATAGCAAAATTGCAAAAACCTAAGTTGGAGCTACGTCACAGCTGTTGGCTCATAGGACAGCTCTCAGTCTGAATGTAACGTTCTTCAAGGGGGACTCTGAGCTCTTAAGAGAGTCCTTAGAGCTGCCTACAGCAGCGGCAGTGCTGTAAGCCTGTCATGAAGTTTTAGGAGCAGAGGTCCCACACAGTCCTGATGAGGAAATTCAAACCACTCCATTGCCATAGTAAATCCAGGACGGCTACCAGTGGGGTAGGTTGGAACCAGAAAAGCGCCCTGGCGTGTGTCAGGCACAAGGAGGTTTTACAAAATTTTCCTAGGACAGATAGAGAACAGATAGCATGACGAGGTCAGAGTCTTCAGCTTAAGTCCCTAACCTACCCTGAAGAATTGGCCTGGAAAGAAGTTCCCCTAAGAACAGAGAGGGTATCTGTGCCTGGCTTGTTTTGTTTGGTGTGCGTGTGTGCCTGCATACATGTGTAAACAGGACTTCAAAGCTCAGGAGAATGCAGCCGTAAAGCAGAAGTGACTTCAGTAAAAGAGGACAGGAATGTTTCCTACATAGGAGCTCAAGGATTATCATGTAGATACATAAGGATTAGCTTAAGGTTCCCATTCGCTGTCATTTTAAGCTGACTGGTACAGAGGGAACTGAAAAGCTGTGCACACCCATTTACTCCTGTTTCTGCTGGGAGAGAATGAGGTGTAGGCCTGGAAGGACGAGCCCCGTATTATGTACATCCTGCCTGAAGCCCATACTGTATTTTTTAGAAGTGATCTACGGGCCTCTTTGGCTGCCAGATACTCTAAAACTGTGAGTCTCCTAACCTCTCTTCCCCAAGAACTGGCTCTGAGACGAGTCTGGGTTAGCTGTTGACTGTGGGAAGTGCCCAGATGTGTCATGTGGAGACCCTGTGTCCAAACTTTGTGGCTTTAGGGATGGCGGCTGCTTGTCCCAGTCAGTGTACACAGGCAGCTAAAGCACTGGCCGGGCAGGGCCTTCTGGCTAACCGTGGCCTTGATAAGAACTCACCATGCTCTCTGAGGACTTCTGCGTCCCTCCATTTCCACTTTGTTAGGTGACTATTTGAGAAGTGTGGCTAGAAATGCTGGGTACTCCAGGCCAACGGGGCTAGACTAGAATGCGTTCATTTAGGCGATAATCAGAGGTTTTAACTTAGCTTATGGGAAAATACCCTCAGGGATTCTCATACTCCAGTCCTGACCTCCCAGTATCTCCTGAGGGTCTCCCCCAGCCTTTCCAAGAGTATCACAGCGGACTTTGAGTGCCCTTTTCACAGTGAAAATTTCTTCTGGCAACATACTCCCAAATTCTTGTTCCTTCAAAGAACCTACTATTTATTTTCTATTTATTTATTTTTATCAGTTTCTTATCATTGCTTTTTTTGCCATCAAATGTGTTCATTTTATTAACTCCCTAGATCTAGGGACAATCCCTACGTGAAGCCACTAAGCAACCTTCTTGGTAGCTGGGAAATAAATACGCAGACCTAGGCAAAGAATCTTCTTACCAGTCCCACAAAAGCTTGCTACTTGAATGGGCTGTTGTAATGAGATGATGTTATTGTTTTATAGATGGAAACAAATTTATAGGTAAAGTAGCTTATGTAACAGCCAGTTAGCAACAGAATCCAGAGTGGAGGACAGATCCTCTCCCTCTGGCCTGCTTTCTGCTTCTCTTCTCTTCTCTTCTCTTCTCTTCTCTTCTCTTCTCTTCTCTTCTCTTCTCTTCTCTTCTCTCTCTTCTTATAGCGCAGCCACTTTTGTCAAAAAAAAAAAAAAAAAAAAAAAAAAAAAAAAAAAAAAGAAAGAAAGAAAGAAAGACAGAAAAAAGTTCCATATAGCAGTTGTTTGTAGAGTTAATAGAGTTGTAAGAGAAACACTGCTGTGGGAGGGGAGATTCCATGGTCAATTAAAATTGAGGAATGCTAAGTAATTTCCTTTCCCTGGGATGTCTGAGTTTTTATTATGCCCTGACACATTGTGGACTTAGCAGGGACCTATTGTTGCACTTTATGTTGTGCCCCCGTCCTTTCCCCCTTTTCGCCAGCTTTTAATTAAGTTTACAGGTCTTTTAGAAGACAATGCCGAGTGAAAATACTGGCAGTGAATTTGTTACCACAGTACCATGGATTGGTGACAAGTCCCAGCGGTCTAGTGAGACACCAGAATAAAGGTTCATTTGCTGTCCAGAGCCACACTTACAGGAAAGAAGTACTTCCCCATGTGGCACACAAAATCAGTGTTCATGTTTGGTTTTGCAAGTTATCCAAGAATCAGTTAATGAGAATTCGTTGATGATGTTGATACGGCATCTTAGCAATGCTTTTGTGAGGCGTTTTATAACTTTCCGACACTTTTGGGGACAGTGAGCTAGACAGTATTACAGCCATTGTACGGGCATGGCACTAGAAGCCCTGAAGAATTTGTTGTTGATTCCTTCTCTTCCTCCTCCTCCTCCCCTCCTCTCTCCAAAGTTTACATCACAAAAGGATGGAGCCAGAATTTGATTACAGCCTCTAACTCCAAGCCCAAAGTCCTTCATACTGGTCTTCTAGCTTTATGTATACAGTGAAAGGTGTGGAAAGAAATCTACCATTGTTTTTGCTCATTGAGAAATCCCAACCCAGAAGTGTACCTCTTAGTGCAGCTGTCCTTGAGAAAACTTGGTCCTTGCAGTGCCACTTGTTCAAGTACTTGGATTGTACTTCAAATACTGTTTGGTTGTGAAACTAAGTTTGAACGTATCGTTGTAATTGTTTAACTCTGAAAATGCATCGCCTCTGCATCCTCAGGTGAAGGAGAGAGGTGGTTGAAAATAGTGTTCAGATGCAACAATAAAATAGCACTTATTACACAAACGCAGCTTCTTAGTTTTATTTGCTTTCACGACTTTACTGATGTAACAACATCTTTGTAAAATGTAAAAGTATATTTTGAAATAAAGTTACAAATGTTGGATGAAACAGATGATAAACTCAGTCTCTTGTTTCTTGAGAAATCTGAACTTTATCCAGACTTTCCCTGCATATCCTACCTTTGGTACCAGTGTGGCTCCTGGCCCCAGTATTTTTATGAAATTGCTCATCTTACATGAGGGAAACTGTCTGGGGAGTGGATGTTTGCTCTCTCAAGAGGCCAGAAGGTCCATAGCTGAGGCAGAAGTCCTTAGTGCCTTGGAGGAAGGCAACCTTGTGCAAGTATGAGGGTGGTTTGAAGGTAAAAGTTGGACAAAGGGCCTGGAGAGGTGGCCCTGCAGTTAAGGGCACACACTGCTCTTCTAGAGGACCCGAGTTAAATTTGGAACACCCACAATGGACAGCTGGTAACCACCTGTAACTCAGGCTCCACATGCATATGCCCACATACAGGCACAATTTAAGAGAAAAAGAACAGAAGGACGAGTTGAATCCAGGCGCTCTTCTTTTTCAGAAAAGCATATGCTTTGCTGTCTCCATTACCAGAGATACCCGAGTGGTTTGGCGGATGAAGCTGGCCCCTGCAGCTTTGCTTTCAGCACTGCAAGTTGAGCCCATCAGTCTAACTTGATGGCTGGAGAAAGCCCGTCTCAGATTCCTTTTTGACCCATAGATGCTCAGATAGATGCTCATTAGCAGCTATGATCCTTGAGTCTGAAATCTTTCCTAAAATACAGGCTTCTGGATGCCTGCCTTGGCTCTGTTCCTGGAGCCAGAGGAAAAGGAGCTTTGGTCTCCCTCTCTTCACAGGGATTCTGTGTGAGCTCAGGGTTTGCCAAAGAATGGATGCTTAGCCTTAGGTGACTTTGGTCAGAAATAGGCACGTGTGTGTGTGTGTGTGTGTGTGTGTGTGTGTGTGTGTGTGTGTGTGAGAGACAGGGTTTCTCAGTGTACAGTCCTGGCTATCCTGGACTCCCTCTGTAGGCGAGGCTCCCCTCCAACTCATAGAGATCTACTTGTCTCTGCCTCCCAAGTGTTGGGATTAAAGGCGCATGCCACCACCTGGCAGGCACATCTTTTTATTCAAGGAGCAGTTAACATGCTGCTAGTTCTTGCCTAATACTAAAAATAAGAAGTTTTTCTTTTAAAAAAGATACAGTATTTAGCAGTGAACAAAACTTGTTTTTTTTTTTTATTCTCTTGAAGATGAATTCTAAAGACACTACAAGATACACTGCCTTCTTGCTGAGCATCAAGATACTTAAGTGATGTATTATCAAATGTTTCAACTCCGTGTAAAAGATAAATAATCAAAAAAGAGGAGTGGAGGGGAAAATGGGACAGACTTTCCTGGGAAGCCATGGAAAGATGATCACAAGTGTAATCGGCTCAGGGCCGAGGTTCCCTACCATTTTTTCTTTTTTTCTTTCGAGACAGGGCCTCTCTATGTAGCCTTGCCTGTCCTGGACTCAACTTTGTAGACTAGGCTGGCATCGCACTCACAGCGATCCACCTGCCTCTGCCTCCCGACTGTTGGGATGAAAGGCGTGCGCCACCACCTCCAGGCCTTCTCCACCACTTTTCAACCCCATCAAAACATGTAGGAATATTTATGAGAATTCAGAATTGATTTTTGAGGCAAATGTTTTTTTTTTTTTTTTTTTTTTTGTGGGACGTTTTGTTAAGGGCAGTTGTCTTGTGGTTAGAGGCCGTATGAATATGGGGAGGCCCTCCAGGTGTTTTCGGGTAAAGTATACTTTGGAACACACCCTTGAAGAAAGAGGCACTAAGATTAAGATGCCCAAGGGGACGGGCCTGCAGAGAGTGGAGCTGGGGCAATGGCAGCGGTGGGTGGGGCCTCCCAGGGATTGGGGCGCAGCTAGTGGGGGGCGTGCTGCCCCAGAGGCAGAGCAAAGGAGCCGGGACTGCTGCTCTCCAGACTATGGGGGCGCGTGGGCGGGGCCTGGGGTGGGGGGGTAGGGCTGGGGGGGCGTGGACAGAGCTAGGTGGAGTGGCCTCGGGGGCGGGGCTATCCGTCCCGGGATCGCACGGAGGCGGGGCCGAGACGGTGGCAGAAAGCTAGGGGTGGGGCCTCGTTGCAGCGAGGCAGCGGGCGACCGGCGGGTTAGTTGGCGGGCCCTCGGTAGTGCGGGGAGCGGGCTGTTAAGATCGGCGCAGGGCTATGGCCGCTTCTCCGGTCTATGGCGGCGGCAGTGCGGGAGCTGTCCACTCCTCTAACGCGTCTGGCTTCGCCTTCGACTCCGGACTAGAGATCAGAACGCGCTCGGTGGAGCAGACGCTGCTGCCCCTGGTTTCTCAGGTACCGCGGCCCCGGTTCCCCGTGTGCTTAGCCCGCGATGGCGGCGACCGCTCTTCCCAGGTCCGGCATGGCGGGGCGGGAGGCGGCGCTGTCCCGCATTCCTCGAGCGCGGCGGCGGCGCGGCTGGACTCGCGTGGGGGCCCAGAGCTGGGCGGCCACTCCTGGGCACGCAGTGAGGTGCTGGAGCCCAGCAGGTGCGTTGTCCGGCCTAAGCGGCCGGACCCGCCAGGCGCTGCTGCTCCAACCGAGTGAGGCCCTACTGCGGGACCGTAGGACCCCATTGGGGTTCCCTGGCTCCCAGAATCGAACTGGCTGCCGCTGCGTAGTCTGCCGTCGCCGCTGTCCGCAACTCAGGCCAGAACCCGGCGCAGGGCGCAGACTAGGGCATTCCAGTGTGCCTCCCACTCCGGCTTGTACTCCAAGGCCTTTGTCCCATTCCCTTGGTCGTGTATGGGCTCGCCCAACTCCCACCCACTCCGGCCACCTGTCCTGTCCCTCCCTGTCACTTGCCTACCCAACCTCTGTCTGGACTTTGCAGAGTGACGGGAAGGAGTGCTTGCACACTTTTTGCTAGGTCTCAGTTGGGGTAAGTGCATTATTGTATTTGTGGGTTATAAAAGAAGTCTAGAATCAGCCAAGTGATGTGCTTAACTTAAAAAAAAAAAAAAAAAGGTTTTGTTTCTCTGAGCTGAGGTATACATAACCCGAGGGCTAGAATTCCTCACCTACAGCTGTGGTACTGTGCCAAACACCAAGAGAAGAATTTTGTCTTTGGCTCTATGTTGGCGATGTGTGTGACTCATACAAAGCTTGTAACAGCTTGGTGACTCATACCAGGATTACCAAGATTTTAGAGGTAGAAAGGATCTTAAATTATCTGACTCTAAATTTAAAAATGATTACTTATAACAACCTCAACACCTGGCCACCAATGTCTTACATAAACACCTTTAGTGTAGGGGAGGTTGCCACTATTCCGTAGACCTTTAAATACTGCCTGTTCCAGCCCGGCCCCGAGAATATTTGAAAATTTGTAGTTTTATATGTCCCCTAGATTCTTCTAATGGTTATTAAATAAATATTTCCATTTTCCTCCCCGCATTCTGTAACTAGTGGAGGAATGGTGACTACACCTGGCACTCCCTGCGGCTTTTCCTCTTCCTGAGTAATGGGTGTATGGATCAATGGAAAAAGTGCTGCCATTCCTTTCTAGTGTCCAAACTTCCTTCCACCCTGGAGAAAGCCCCCCTCCCTCCGACCGCATCACCAGAACAGCCATAGCCCATACGTGGTGAGAAACGCTTGAGGCACTTTGACCAGGGCGAGAGATGAGAGTGATGGGCTTGAAACTGATAGTGCTTTATCCATCTATTTAATACTAGATGCAGGCTGGGCTCTAAGCACTTTGCTGGTGTCCACTCACTTAATTCCCGCCCACCTGTGAAGGGGAGATACGTGCCTGTTCTCATGAGGCAGATGAAGAAATCGATAGATCAATTAACCTGTTGTTAGGAATTTCAACTCTTTTGGTTTTTCGAGACAGGGTTTCTCTGTGTAACAGTCCTGGCTGTCCTGGATGGGTTTTGTAGACCACTGCAATCCACCTCCCTCTTCCTCCCTAGTGCTGGGATCAAAGACGTGTGTCACCATGCCTTTTTGGTTGTTTTGTTCTGTTTTTCAAGATAGGGTTTCTCCTGGATGGATTTGCTTTGTAGGCAGGCTGGCCTTAAAGAGATCCACTTGCTGGAGATTCCTATGAGCTCGAGGCCAGCCTGGTCTACAATGCCAGTCCAGGACAGCCAAAGCTACACAGAGAAACTCTGTCTCGAAAAACCAAAAAAAAAAAAAAAAAAAAAACCAAAAAAAAAAAAAAAAAAAAAAAAAGAGAGATCCACCTGCCTCTGCCTCCTTGAGTGCTGGGATTGAAGGTGTCACCACCGTTTAGGGGTTTCAACCCTTAAATGCCAAATGAGGCTTTGAATCCAGGCAGCTTGGCCCCAGTCGCTTTTAGCTATGCCTGTGTCCCTTCTAGAGATTGGAGGAGGTGATGAGGTCATTGCAGAGTAGTTACAATGAAAAAGTTCCACAGTAGAAAAGCTAGCCAGAGAGCTGCAATCTGGAGAAACAGTAACTTTGTATATAGTATCATTGCTAAAAATGTACCAGTACTACCGAGCTTTATGTTTTATTCTATAGTAAGAGTGTGGAGAG